>NC_090934.1:368521226-369155198 GCF_040938575.1 Ambystoma mexicanum
GGAGGTGATATCTCTATCTCTTTCTTTGTCTGGGTTTTCGTCGCTGCTTTGCGTAGGTGACTCATATGCCGGGTTGCTATATACCGTGGCTGCTTTAAGTTCCCTCAATGGGTATAATCCTTTGTCTTTACTGGCTTTGCTTTTTGTTTCAGACAGGGCGGGTGGCGCAGAAGGCATTTCATCTCCCTCAGTGCATATGTTAAGTATCCAATCTATCGGCGGCTCCTCCTCCTTATCCTCTTGGTACATCTTCCAAAACTCTAAACTAGCTATGCATTTATCTTACTTTCTGCCCTTCTGCGTGGCGTGCAAATATGTCATCATGTGTTGCCGGACCATTTTAGATAGAGATCTGCCCTGGATCCATGGGATATACATTTTGTGGGCGGTTCCTTTAACCCATTCTGCACTGTACTTTTTCAGCTTAAGTGCATGTTTTGGCAACTGTTTGAATAAGTGTACTAACGGTGTAATGTCTTCTATGCTTAAATGTGTTTTATCTTCTCCTCATATGACACTTTGTTATGTTTTACGTTTCTCAACCAAAATCAACAATATGAGCGAGCACCAATCGTGGCAAGATCCAATGCCAGTTTTTCACAATTTTCTTTTAACTTTCACTTTGTCAAACAACAACCATCAATGAATGTCATACAACATCCTGGCTATACAATCGCACAATGTTCATGCTATTTCCCCCAAAAATGTTCTTACCTCATGACGTCAGAAAAAACAAACAATAAAAACACTTACCAGACTAGACAGACTCCGGCCGGCTACATAAATCTCATGCCCCTATCATTATTCCGACATGGAATTTAAGACCATTTCTTTCAGATCACCTCTTTCATTGATTCCGGTCTGCTATGTCGTACTATTCATTCAGGACTTTAATTGCAGGCTTTTTCTAGTGCTATATTAAAGCCTAGGTATTTGGGCGTATCCTCTATGCTTGGGTATTCTCCTGGTATCTCCCTCTATGCTCGGGTATCCTCCCGGTATCCTCTATGCTCGGGTATTCTCCCGCTATCTCTCTATGCTCTGCCACCCTTGAATAAATATTTTTTTCCCCTTATACATCATACTCTTACTCTGACGTTGTTTTTGTCCCGTTATTTTTGACCGTTAGCATTTTTTCCTCTCTGGATACTCGTGATCGCCACCTTCCTTACCGCCTTTCCTTGCTGTTCATCTGATCAGCTGCTGATTGAAGTGGGAAGGGGTTTGTGGCAGAAAGCACAGGTTCCTTCAGACCTCAACCTGCAGGGTTTACACTTTAGACTATCCACTATCTACGGGGAGCCTCTCGGTCTACTTAGCCGGATGGCAAAGTACTCGTGATATTGCCAAGGACCTATGTCAACGGTCAATGGGTTTCTTATTTAATCGATTCTAATCGAACCATCCTCTCTATTACCAAGTGTGTAGTAGGGACCCCAACCGACCCATAGGACTGGGGGTTTCCCAAACAGCACTTTAAAATGAGTAGCAGCACCCTCGAGATGGATGGGGATGCAGATTAATACTCTTGCATAAAATCAATAATGGCAACTCGATAGATTGGCAAAGGTAGTCCGTGCAATGACAAGTACAAAAAACGGGGAGTTTATGAATATCAGCAATCGCTTGATCTTCCTTCTTGCTTCAACTCCAATTAATTTCATAAAAAACACATCATTTGTACCAAAATCTCGTCATCACTGACGTGTAATATCTCAAAACTTAGCATGCAACTTGATTGGTTCTAGGAGGGTAACTTTAATATAGATACTATATCAGTGGTCGAAGGGAGCATGAATGGTTGGGAGCAGTGCTCCTGTACTTTTTTAAATTACCTTTTACAGCTCCTATACTTTTATTTTAAAAAGAAACCGTTCTGGGATGGTTTCGTTTTAAAATAAAAGTCTAGGAAGAAGTTGAAACTTGCACTTTCAGTGCACTGCACTGAACGTTCCCTTAAACAGCAGGTGCAAGTGTTTGGGGGTGTTTATTGTGTGTGGGAGGGGATGTGGTGATGGGGTTTATGGGGAGCGAGTGCAGGCCAGCAGAGAACATAGTTCCCCTACTTCTTTACGTGCACTTCGACCACTGTACTATATCTGTACATGGTAACAAAGTGAGGGGATTGGATAAACAATGTCAGGTGGGGCATCTAAGCCCTTCCTTCAAAATGGCTAACGTAGACCTCACTAAAAGTATGACGTCCCATTGGTTCTAATAACTATAGGACCCTAGATTACTTGGTTCACTATGATTGGGTTGGAATCAAACTCACTTATACTTTTCTACATGCTTAGAAGCATGCAGAATAGCCGGTCAGGTGCAGGGAGTTTGTCTGCACCCCCAGCCTCCCTCCAATTATTGCAACAATCAATCATCACTTCAGTGATCATGTGTCGATTATTTCTTTGTATTTTGGCCTCGAGTCTGCCTCTTGGTCTGGCAAAGTTAAGGCGACTGGGCATGGCAAGAGTCCATGCGTAGGTGTGAAAGTTTCATCACTTCTGCTTGCTCGGTCACGTGATTTTGACACTGTGAAATTGTCTTATTCTCCATGCAATTTCGTGTATTTGATTTAATTCTGTCAGCCAACTGCCATCTGTGGCTTATCTTGACCTTTCTGCACAGGATACTCTGTTCTTCTTTTCATTAATTGTAACCACTGCGGGTCTATTTCAGCCTATACAACCTTGGCTTCTTGGCATGGTTGTCTTAGTCTGAGTTTCTCTCCGTCTTTAATTCTTGATTTGTTTGCTGCAAAGCTATCCTCTTGAGACCTTTCGTATCCTTTGGTCGATTCTGCTTTTGTGCATAGTGGAAGTTGCTTATATAAAGTGCTCCTTTTGAGGTAGATCTGTATAGGTGGCACTTGCAGCAATCTATCTTACTACTAAGCATAAGCAAGCTTCACGATTTTCTGTGCTTCTTGCGGTTATTGTGCATATGTACATGTTTAAACTGGCTGAATATCTTCATCATGCTCATGGCATACATTTCTGACATTTTGACATCAATCATTTCACTTTAGACATGGGATGTCACTTATCCATGGTGTTTCATCCCTTTTCATCATTCTCAGGTCGTTATATCTTCCATATTTGAGACAGTCTGGGTTCTTATGACGTCACCATTCGTCTTCTTTTAGTATCTTCTTGGCTGCTGCAGGTAATACATTTTGACAATAGTCATTCTGTCTCATGTGTCGATATGGTTTTCTCCCAAATTATCTCCTGTTGCCCTAGTCACCATCACCATAGCGGACAAGACAGCAAAGCCTCCTGTCCTGGTTCAGGACAATGTGCCTGGCCACATTTTGTTGGGTAATGATTTAGTTGAGTTGTGGTTGATTTCTGATGGATTACCCCTGACTGCTGCTGCAGTCACTAGATCACAGGTCACACCGGGTCAGACTGCTAGTCAGGTACCCAAGCCAAAGGGGAGACCCATGGCAAGACAGAAGAGCAAGAAGGCCACCTCTGTGAAGGGGGCTCCTTCTCTTCCTGATGCTTCAGCAGCACCCACTGGGATTCAGGCTCCGGACGGGCTGGGTCCAATGGTAACCCAAGACTCAACTCCTGAGGGGGAAGAGCCAGAAGACCCTCCTGCGGGAGAGGTGCTCAACCCAGAGGATCACACAGACCTTCAATGCCTGCTGGCTGAAGGGGGCCCTCTAGGGGAGATTAATGTAAGGGTCAGAGAGAGTGCCACTCTCTCGAAGGTCTAAGAAAACAGGCCCAGGCACAAGGTGAAGTACCTAGGTCTTTCAAAATCTATTGGGAGGGTGAGCTCCTTTGTAGTGAGCCCACTAAGCCTGCACGTGGTTCCCTCAAGAGGTTTGTGGTACCCTAGGTTAACCGGCCCTTCCTGTTGCAGTTGGCGCATTAGGTGCCCTTATCCGGTCATCTTGAGACCAAGAAGACTAATCAAAGGCTCTCTGCACATTTCTACTGGCCACGGATGGGAGTAGAGGTGGAGTCCCAGTGCCGGACCTGCCCCACTTGTCAGTGTCTGGATGCAGTGTCATTGCCTCACTGCAGCCTTTGCCAGTGGTTGGCACACCATTTGAGAGGGTTGGCATCGACATTGTTCAGGACATTGACATCAGGTGGACATCGGTTCATCCTGGTCCTGGTTGATCATATCACCAGGTACCCTGCAGCTATACTTGTAATGATTCCTGCCCCTCATGTCCCCAGCCCTCCAAGATGTTAGGCTGGAGCCAGGCCACAATCACCTACATGGCCCTCAAGGGCCTCTCCATCCCTCCAAAGACCCACTTGGAGTCAGACTTGGCGCTTGTGGCACCAGGCTCACTCCCTCCCATAGGATAACATTGGGGATTGGACTTGTAGTGCATTGATGGGGACAAGATGGATCCCCCCACATATTTCGGTTCCCAGAACTGCATGTGCAGTCCAGTCTTTTGGGTGTGGTTCAGCCCAGAGACACCTGGGATACCCAGAGACTATTTAAGCCACGCCCAGGCTGAGAAACATGCTTTGTGTTTTCTGCACCTGCAGCGTGACACTCACCGTGTTCGGATCGGTCTCCAGTAGGCCTGCCACTTTCTTCTGCGATCAGCTCCTGCACGAACAAAAACACCGTTAGGAACAGCCTTACCTTGCGGCACTTCTGCCCATCATTCATCACTCCTTCTGTTCTGCGGGCATCTTCGGCGGTGTCATTCCCATCCCGGCACGCCGCTTCCTAAGGAAAAGGGAAAAGAACAGAAAAAAGGCATTAGTAAGCATTCTGCAAATCTTTGCTTATTTTTTAAATACGGTACGAGCTTCAAACGCTTACCTGAATCCCAGCCGCTCTGGGGGAACTCTGTCTCCGGAAATTCTCATCCATTTGCAAGAGGGAACAGACACTCCAGGTTAGCGTGGAAACATCTAGAAGCGCTGCATATCGCGCTTACTCACCGCATATGTTCTTCATAACCGGCATTCACGCTGAAAACGTTGTGGCACCTAAAAGACACAGAAAAAGAACTCAGTTCAATACAAATACGAAAGGGGTGCATCGCGCATCGCGCTCTCACTCACCTTCAGAGCTACGCCGGCCATCATCTAAGGAAGCAAAGGATCGAAGTTAGAGAACTGTTCAAAAGACTCATTATACTTACCTGTTGGACTCTTGCCAGTGAAGAACTAGGCAGCAACGAGCCTGCATCAATCAACGCACCCCTGTGCTGAAAGCAGGACGGAGAGCACACTATCCAAGGAAACAAGGTGAGCTGTGGATCAAAGGGAAGGGTTGGATCCCAGGGAAGAAGGGGTTCAAGCACACAGAGACAATAGGGAGTTAAACTCTACCAATCCTGTGTTTCAGGCCCAGTCTCCAGTTGAATAGCCTCCAGGTTCGAGGTCGTAAGAGGTCAGAACAGGCTGAGTGACGTCCCCGTGGATACCAGGTGAGCGTTACAGAACGCAAAGCCTCACATCAAAATCCACCTGGGCGTTATGGAAACGTCAGAAACCGACCAGTTAGCCCACATGTTGGGGCAGCTACGTTCCGAAGTACATGCAGCCAGGCAGGAGACCAACACCCTGAGGAGAGAGCTGATAGTAGCCAAAGAATGCACTGATGATTTAAGCTGGCAACTTCTCCAGTCACAAGCAGGGCATGCACCATTGCCGGAAAGCGTGCCCTCGATGCCAGCGCCATCAGCCAATCCCGTTCAGATAACCCTTCCTGGGGCAGTTCCCTTGGCCCCGCCAGAACGATTTACGCGGGATCCCAAGAGGTTTGCAATGTTCATGAATCAGTGCCACCTGCACTTCCTTTGTAGGCCAGGGGCCTTTCCGAATGACCAATCACGGGTCGCTTTTGTGCTATCCTACCTGAGTGGTAGCGCCGCAGACTGGTCTGTACCCTTTGTGGCACAAGATGATCCTTTGCTGCATGACTTCAGGGACAATACTGCCCGAACAACGGAAGGTTCAGGAGAACCAATGCAAATCGGGGGGGTCAGATCCCCCTTGACTAAAGCGGAAAGGGATAAAAGGAGACAGCAGCAGTTATGTCTGTACTGTGGAAGGTCAGGTCATTTCCTTAAAGAGTGCCCTGTGAAGCCACCGAGGAGGACGGTAGGGGCCACGGACAAGGAAGTTACCATCAAGGAATCAGAAAACTCCCCAGCCCGGCATGTGTAGGGGTCCACATGTCAAGCGAAGAAAGTGAACTACAGACCTCCCATTTTGCACTATCTGTGGTCTTGATCAATCACCAACAACCATCTTGGCGAATTTACGCACTCACGGAACCAGAAAACCAGCACCTGAAGGCCTATCTTGACCAATACCAAAACACAAGAGTAACAAGGGATACCAGGATATCTAAGTACTGTGACCTGGCCTGGAATGAACATATACAAGATAAACATAGAAGGTCAGAGTACTGTTGTGTTCAAATAACAGGTGCTGGTGTAATATCCATGCCTACAAGGTCAAACTCATTTCTCGGTACATAAAACTACGGTAGAACACAGGCGTCTATCAATGAACAAAACCCTGAGGTGAAGCAATTGAATTCAACCCAGTAGACGCTCGAATATAATTGAATATTTTTTATTGACATTATTAAACAAATCGCTAAAAAAAATTATTTCTCAATAATAAAAGCGTACAGTAATATTAGTATCGAACAATATATTTTGTATTGATCAATCCTTCCAGTTCATCATTGGACTGACCTAATACATCATTCCCATCTAAAAACCAAATCCAACGACACTACAACCACGCCACATTCATACACAAACCATTCAAACATTCATTCAATAATGACAAATATATCAGTAAAAATCAAACATTCTAAAACACCATTATACAATTTTTGATCCATTGTTAATATGAACCGTAAATTTAACGCCACTGAGCCTCTTCCTCATTAATGTAATCTATTCTGGCTCGGGCGGATATAACTTCGAACTGTTCACAAATAACAATACACTCCCCAACCCGACATGTTTCTTTCTGTGTAATATCCAGTAAACAGAAATTCTTCAGGGGCACTATGGTCCAGCGAAGTAGGGTAGAATGTAGATGGAAAAAATGAGAGACATGTAGAATACACCAGCGAAGCTCACCTGCATAAGAACACAACATCAATCAGGCCAAATGCTTAAGTTACAAGATTGATCATTACTACCACCATGCTATCAGTAAACGGGGCGTAGAAAAGGTGATTAATACCTTACTTCTTCCTTAAATCAAGGGGACAGTAAGAGGACTGTAATCCACAAACCAATAGAAGACACCATATGAGTTGGTACCTATACAATGTATCCACCATCACCAACACCTCGTGATACTTCCAAACATCCAGAATCAGCAAGGTACAACTTTACCATAAGGCAAAACCTCTTGTGATCCAAAAGGTTACATAATCAAAAGACCAAAGAGTAGAGGAATGTTTAAAACAGAGGTAGTTTCTAACAAAACACTCACGTTCAATCTCCTATAACTCTATTCGGCGAAAAAACACAGATGAGGGTCATCACTGGGGGCACGCACCCGCCTGAACAATAAAGCAGCGTGCAGTCCCCGATTTAAAAGGAGGAGCCTCCTCACAGGTTCTGTGTGTAAATGATAGCAACTTTCTCGTCTTCCTGTGAACACAAAGGCGACAACATGATCGATAGCCAGACACGATCGGGCTCTGGGGAAAACAAACAACTAAGCTACTAGAGTGACACGATGTGGTGAGGACAAATTTATATCTCATTTATCCCTACGTAGTAACACCACATAACGTGCACTCCCGTTACACACAAAAGCACTTATAAGCCCCAAACTTACCTTCATGGAAAAATCAGATGCTTATCAGCCTCTGCATATGTCTCGACCGTGTCCCAATGGGACTCATCCCGTGAGATAACGCCAACCACAAGAATTAAATTAGTCGTAACCGTGGAAATACCCAATCCTAAAACAGGAAAGGAAAAACATGACGGGAAACAATCAGCACATTAGAGAAAGACTCCACAAGCTCGATTCATTAAGTTAAAAAAAAGGAAACCCAATATATGCAGCAGACTCCCTTCGTGTTGGGACTGCCATGAATATATGAATAAATGATCACTAGCCTGTTCCCACGTTCACGCCGAATGCCAGATAGTGTTAATAAGTAAACCCACATCACAAGCAGGAAAAACAACAGTCTCACATGCTCCTTTTATATCCAAAAGTTACAAAAGCGGGGAGCATAAATGATTAAAGTAGCTACCCAACCCGAACGGGAAACACCTACACAACAGAGAGCAACTCAGAAAGGAACCATAACAACAAACCTCCTCACCTCCGTAATTCTCCAGCAAGCAGCGTAAATGGCAGCGGGAATCAAAACTGCCGGCATATCCAACAGTCAGTCTCCGAAGGTCTGATTAATAAGCCTCCTCACGTTATCATGTGACTAGCACGTGACTAGCACGTAACGTGAGTAAGCCTGATGGAACACACCCCTAGAACTACGAGTAAACTCAGCCGACCTGTCAATCAGCGGAATACTGCAATATCAGCTGTTGGACATACGAGAGGAAAATAAAGATTAAGGTAATTGACAGCGGGGATTACTAAAATAAAACACCCGGATACTCGGGCACAATAAGTATCACTGTACACCGAATGTTAACACATGTAAACATATGTGACGATAAAATGGGTACAAAGCTACCCCATCCTACAGATACTCGGAGGTTGGAATGTATACCAGACCCCTCAATCTATTCACAAAAGAGGGGAAGACAAAATCTCAACCCACAAAGGGGGGATTCAGAAAGCCCAACTAATGGTCAGAGTAAAACTCGGTCATTAAGAGGGTGAGTGGTTAGAAATTCCAATCAATCGCCTCATTTAAGCCAACCACATGGCTTCTACTCAAAAAAATGAGTTTAGTCTCCTCCCTCGATAAAGCATGTTTATCCAAAGCAATATTGTTAGTAATCATAATCTTTTTTAGTATTGTCCATCTCAGATCTTCACAATTGTGATCCCGCATCATAAAATGCTCTACCATAGGGGCTGTTAATTTCCTAAGTCTAATGCAGCTTTTATGTTCGCTGATACAGATTTTGATTTTTCGTTCAGTTTTACCAATGTAAATCTTATGGCAAGGGCACCAAATGGCATATATGACAAAGCTTGAATTACAATTCGTGAAACCTCTTTGTTCCCACGGTCTGGAGAGTCCTATATCCACCTCGGTGGTACGTTTAGTAAGGGGACAGCAAACACACTTACCACAAGGAGCATGTCCCCTTACTTTCGGTAACCCCCACTGTTGGGTAATGGTGGTTTGTTTGTCAAACGTATTACTGATGTCATTTCTGCACACCATCTCTTTAACATTGAGTCCCCTTTTAAAGGCGCACCGTGGGGTCACCACAGGTATTTTAGCATGTGCTAAAAGATGCCAATGTTTTTTGACAATCCTGACCACATAGTTAGAAAGGTGGTTAAAGGTACTCACAAAGACCAATGAACCAGACTCAGATGGACTGACTTTCGGTCTATTTTCAAGCAAAGCCTCCCGATGATTATTGGAGGCTCTCTTCAAAGACCTCTTCACAATTTTGTTAGGATATCCCGCTGAATCAGATTATGACTCAAATCAAAGGCTTCCGACTCAAACCTTTCTTTCTCACTGCTGTTCCGTTTCAGTCGCAAAAACTGCCCGAAAGGTAAATTATCCCTTAAAGCCTTGGGGTGAAAACTGTCATATCTGAGAAGGGAATTCCTGTCCGTGGTTTTGTGAAAAGGTTTCAATCCCAACAGATTACAGGAGGGATTGGAATATATAGTTAGATCTAAAAAATCTATCTGGTACCTATGAAAGTTCATAGTGAACTTCAAAAAGGGATTAATCCCATTTAAGCACTGGAAAAAAGATTGTAAAGTGGTTTCATCACCATGCCAGATTAACAGTACGTCATCTATGTACCTTCGCCACAACGAGATACATTCTTTGAACATATTATGTTCACTGTAAACACTCATGTGTTCCACAAAGTCTACATAAAGATTAGCTAAAGAAGGTGCCACGGCCGACCCCATGGCAGTACCATGGACCTGTTGGTAAAAAAGGCTGTCGAATTGAAAATAATTTTCAGTAAGCGCCAGCTCCGTGCACCATAAGATGAACGAATTGGGTGTCATACCAGAGCTGCGTTTAGTTAACAGCAACTCTTCGATAACATCCAATGTGGACGACTGAGGAATTTTGGTATACAAAGAAACGATATCCATAGTGACAAGAATATCCTCCTGAGGATTGAAATGTAAATTCTCAATCAATTTGATGACTGCCATCGAATCTTGGACATAGGACTTCATTTTACCAACAAATCCTTTCAAAAAGAAATCGGCAAATTTAGCCAACGGTTCCAGCACTGTGTTCGTATACCTGGCCAATGGGTTTATCCGTCCCTCGAAGTCTCCAGCAGCCAGTCCTCTATTCTTTGTACCAAAAAAGGAGGGGGACTTGAGAATGTGCATCGACTATCGCGCACTGAACCAGATTACCGTAAAAAAATGCTACCCCCTGCCACTGATCCCTGAATTGCTTGATCAAGTCAAAGATGCCCAAATCTACACAAAACTAGACCAGAGGGGGGCAAATCACCTTCTTTGCGTAAAACAGGGGACGAATGGAAAACTGCTTTTTGCACCAAATACGGCTTGTACAAATATCAAGTAATGCCTTTTGGCCTTTGCAACCCGCTTGCTGCATTTCAATACTTCATGAACGATATCCTACGGGAATTGATTGATGTCTGTGCTCTACTGTACACCGACAATATCCTAGTATATTCTGCATCAAAGCAGGACCACGTTAAACACGTCCGATCCGTATTGGAGAAACTACGTCAACACCAGCTCTACGCCAAGCTCAAAAAGTGCGCATTCCACGTCTCCGAGGTGGAATTCCTGAGATTTATTCTCAGCCCGAATGGAATCCGAATGGATGTACACAAGGTAGATGCTATCCTGAACTGGCCATCCCCAAATTCATTCAAGGGGGTTCAAAGTATGCTGGGTTTTGCAAACTTCTACCGCCGGTTCATCGCAGGATTTTCGCAAATCACTCATCCCATCACGTTATTACTAAGGAAAAGCAACAAAAAGTTCCAGTGGACAACAGAAGCCGAGGAGGCTTTCCAGGAACTCAAAGCAAGATTCACATCTGCCCCAATCTTACGCCACCCTCGCCCTAATCTCCCATACGTGGTGGAAACGGATGCCTCAAGCATGGCTATGGGAGCCGTCCTCTCACAAAAGGACCCCGAAACGGGCCAGTTACACCCTGTTGCCTTCTGGTCACGTAAATTCACAACCCCGGAACTCAATTACGCTATCACAGACAAAGAACTCCTGGCCATTAAGTCAGCCTTTAAGGCACGCCGGCACTACCTCTTGGGCGCCAGACACACAGTCACCGTAATAACTGACGACCAGAACCTCCAGTACCTGAAAATGGCAAAGGCCCAATCCTCAAGTCAACTACGTTGGGCTCTTTTTTTTGCTGAATATGACTACGTGATTACATTTCGACCAGGGGTGAAAACGGGAAGGCCGATGCCCTTTCCCATATGGGGGTGGAAGAGCAAGGATATCAGACCCCTGACCCAATAGCAATCATCCCGAGTGACAAGCTCCTAGGAATCACAGCAACCATAACTCAGAAAGAATTACATGAAGAAATCCATAACCTGATGAGTCTAGAACCATTACAAGCGTGGAGTGCACAAGGAGAACATTACATGATAAAAGATCAGTTGCCCTACTTCAGGAATCGTTTATTCTTACCAAACCAAGAACTACGAGAACAGGTCATGTCCAGTTATCATGATTCCTCGATCGAGGGCCACCCCGGAATCGCTAAAACCCTAGCCAAGGTAAAACTAAATTATTGGTGGCCCACGTGGCTTAAAGACATTATCCAATTCATCCTATCTTGTGGAGTGTGTACTCAAAATAAGTCATCCAAGCAGAAACCGGCTGGGCTATTACAACCATTGGAAATCCCACCAGCACCCTGGCACACGTTGTCCCTCGATTTTATTACTGACTTACCACCCATTCAAGGTGTGGAATCAGAAAAAATACAATATTACGGCTGTTACACCAAGCAAAGGAAAATACACTGACACGGGCTTGTAAAGATTCCCAGAATCTTTATTACAAAACTGAACAGTGGTCAACAAATAGCTATTTGGCTGTCAATACATCACAGAGACCACCAGCAGGGTTCAATGTGAGCAGTAAGCAGGGTTTCCTAGCTGGACATCAGCATATTTATACAGTTTGTTATAATGATGTCCAGCCTCTTTACAAGTTAATAACACACTGGGCTAGGGTCGCGCCAGGTTCATTTCCTAATTTACATATCTCGTGCATGCGGTTTACTTTTAAATACACTTACTAACAAACATTATTATTCTCTAATTTAATGTTACACTCTTTACATATTACTTTAATACAAATCAAACAAATGTTTTGCATGTCGTATTTGGATTGCATTATTGTTCTTGTATACTTGTAGGTTAACATTGCTAATTCAACCCTTTTTTGACCCTAACATGTAGCCTGAAGGCAGGTTGGACATTAACCCTCCTACAGAGGTTGAAGAGGTTAAGGCAAGAACAAGAGCACACGAGACGGCCATTTTAGACTACAGGGTGACTTTGTACAATAAACTAAAATGGCGGTTCTAACCTAAAATGGAGGCTCGATTCACTTGGGGTCACGACCTTGTAATACGGGTTTCCTCGCAAAGCGACTGGGCATAGGCCAACATATACAATGAGGACGAAACAATATTACATCAGTTCTAACAAACCCTCCTTTTGGCCTATGCCAAGCGCTAAACTACCTTCAATCACTTTGCGACTAACTCCACATTTCAACATCTATACATCCCGAATCATTTTCTGACATATATATTGCAATTAGATCTGACACCAGAGTTTCTTTTAACACATACTCTTTGGAAACCTTCTCTGGGGCGTATATTTTATGCCCTAGTACACTTGTTGCTTGCGCGCAACATCCCCCTAATACTGAGCATATACCAGGGAGACATTGTATACAACAGCAAAGAAACAGAAAACTTCCCAAGATAATCAGCAGGGCCGAAAACAACTTCCATCCCCGTGACCGTAGGAGGTCCCAAAACCATGCACTAAGTTCCCAGTTTCCCTCAGGAACATGTACTTCTGAACTAAGAACATGTAGATTTTGGATAACCTTAAAGATCGTCGGAGAGGAGTCTGGTGCGTAAACGCAGCAAGCAGACCCCACTAATTTACATACTCCTCCACGCTCGGCCAGAATGACATCTAATGCCATCCGGTTCTGAGGAGCCACTAATCTTATCGCTTTCTGTTCTAACGTCATATTATAGAGTATGTCAGTGGTCCGATTGATGGTTCTCTCCAATACTCTCGCTAGTCCCCTTATATCTTCTGAATTCGTAATTTGTCCAAAAAGTGGCACAAAGGATTTCATGATATCTCCTAGAGTTTGCGCTGGAGTATCCCCTTTCACACCTCGTCGTGGACGAGTTTTCGAAACATCTGCAGTACTAGCAATAAATACCCCAGGTAGTAGAATCCCTAAATAACAGGTTCCTTGCCAATCCCTGGGCAACCATGGAAATGCCATATTACCGCAAACAAAATAGACAGGTTCGCCTACGTACAGAGGCCTGTTTTCACTAGTCAAATTCGCAACGTTGGCGCACTTTCTAAAATTACCCATTTACCGTGTTCCATTCCTCTGTATGCAGAGGATACTGAATCGGGGCTATGATTAACAGAATAAGATGGAGGCGTGGCATCCTTATTGCCTGTAGGAGCCATTTTGAAAGAGATTAAAGACTGAAAAGGACGAGACAATCTATCAGAGGGCCTAACAGAAGCAACGTTTGACTTACTTCTATTTGCAAAAAGCGAGCAACCCAGGGGCATCAAAACATGCTTTTCAAAGTTATTTAAATTTGTACCATCAAAGTTCCCTGAGATGCTGTCATTCCATCGACCAAAAAATAGTGCTCTAAGAGAAGCGTAACAGGCAGTTGTCAAAGGTAAAGGATGAATATACCAACCTAGCCCCTTATCCCCATGTTGCGGTAAATGCGAACAGATCCAACAATTGGTCTTATTAAAAATTGCATGAGTGGCATTCATGATTAACAAAAGGGTATTATTCTGATAGTTCTGTCTATGCAAAGAATCTGTAGGCGACAAAGTATGCAATTGCACGGAAGGAGTGGGGATAATAGATACATTTTCAATAGGTAAAAAGTCCTCTAACGGATATGCTTCCTCCAGATACCATAACCCAAAACCAACAGTTACTAAAAATCCAGTAATTATCACAAAAAGGCAACAACACACTTTGGGGGTCCCCTTACATGCTTTATCATTGTCTCTGCTAGTCACATGTTTATCTAAAAGTTCGGTACGAGCGGTAGCGGGTGCAGGTATTGTAGTCTTCAACCGAAAAAACACCAATTGTTTGTTTGCTGGTGACTCCAATCGCACGTCTTCTTAATGTCTTTCCCACAACCCTTAGCCAACAGAATCTTCCCGTACAGTCGGGCCAAAAGGCAAGCCCTCAAATGATTTTCTCAATCGCACAGTCAAACCATGCTGTATGTTTACTTCCTTGGACGCAAATTATATTTTGCAGTTTCTGGTGAGGACAAAGTGTCGTCACTTCCTCCTGGAAGTGGCGAATGAATGGAAATGGGATCAGAAAAGGATTGATCCGGAAGTTCCACTGTTGGGGAGTGCGAAGACAAGATGGCCGTTTTGTCTGGCCTTGCGGATTCTGAAGCGGTCTCCGATTCTCCCTTGTTGGTTGTTGCTGTTTCAGGCACGCAGGTTACAGCAGTGGGAAGGGATTCTGTATCTTCTGTATCGTATGGCACGGGCTGTGGGATCCGTTTGGTGTGCGTCGCATGAATCCAGTTCTTACGACCCGCTACCCGCACAGCAGTCTGAGTGACTAGCAGGACTTGGTAGGGACCCCTCCACCGAGGTGCAAGGCAAGATGACCTCTCCAAAACCTTCGTGAGGATCCAGTCCCCCGGTCGTAGACTGTGACCGGGACCCTCGTAGCGTACAGGTAATGCCTCTCGCACCTGGTGATAAATTGAAAATAGATTTTTAGTCAACTGGTTACAGTAATCTGAAAGAAGCACATTTTCTATGTCCCGTAGTGAACGGCTTTTTGGCAAACCCCAAATATTAGCAGGTCTCCCCATTACCACCTCAAAGGGAGAGAGCCCAGTCTTAGTTTGAGGGGTTGTCCTCATCGACAGCAACATGATCGGTAAGGCGTCCGGCCATTTTAGCTTGGTGCCAGCGCACGTCTTAGCAAGCTTGTTCTTTATAATGCCGTTATGCCTTTCCACTAAGCCGGCACTTTGGGCATGTCTGGCCGAATGGAACCGTTTGTGAATCTGTAATCCTTTGCAAATTTGTAGGATTACAGTACCGATAAAGTGTGGCCCATTATCTGACCAGATGGCTCTCGGCAGCCCGAACCTAGGAAAAAACTCTTTCAACAGAGTTTTTGCCGTGGTTATGGCCGTTGCATCTCTAACCGGGAAGGGCTCAACCCATTTACTAAAGGCACAAATGACAACCAACACATATTTAATATTGTTACAATGTTCCATTTCAATAAAATCAAAGTGAATAACCTCAAATGGGACAGAAGGTGGAGCGAAACTTCCTCTAGGAGTCGAGATACCTTTTCCTACATTGTGCTGCAAGCAGACCATGCAACTTTGGACAAAACGCTCTGCAGTTTTGAAAATCTTATCATTGGCCCATACACTGTGTAGCATTTTAGTCAATTTACGCGCACAAACATGTGTCGGACCATGAGCCATAATAACCATCATTGTAATGTAGGCGTCAGGGAGTAACCATTTTCCTTCAATATTGTCTACCCAACACCCATCGTCATCCAATCTCCCTGCACCCTCGATCCATCTCTTAGTTTCCTCTATGGTAACATCTGCTTGAATATCTTTTACAGCATCAATACTTTCACCCGAAGTGCAAACGTTGAATTTCTTTTACAGCATACATTTCTGAGCTGAAATCAGTGGCAGTTTGTTTAGCTATCTGATCGGCGAAAGCATTCCCTTTTCCTACATCATCTGTAACCTTTTGATGTGCTGAACATTTTATGATAGCTAACTGAACAGGGAGTGCGAGTGCTGAAAGTAATCGCACTATTAAAGTGCTGTGCTGGATTTTTGTTCCATGCGAGGTCAAGAAACCTCGTTCTTTCCAAAGTCTACCGAAATTGTGGGCCACCCCAAAAGCATACTGACTATCGGTATATATATTTACTGTAAGCCCTTCAGAAAGTTCACAAGCTCGAGTTAACGCTATAATTTATGCGGCCTGCGCGGAATTATGCATAATTCTTTTCGTTTCCACAATCGTGTTTAAAGTAATGACGGCATAAGCAGCCGTGGATGTACCGTTTGGAAGTTTAAAACAAGAGCCATCACAAAATAGCTCTCCTTGTAGGCTATTCAAAGGCGTGTCTTTCAGATCGATTCTGCCTTTAGTCTCCTGTTCTGTCATATAAAGGCAATCGTATGACGTATCGTCACCGTCAACAGTATCTTGTAAGACAGGTAAAAGTTCAGCTGGGTTTAATACACAACACCTCCGAATTTGAATGTGGGGGGCAAACAAGATTAGTTCATATCTTGTCAATCGTGCAGAAGTGAGGTGTTGCGTTTGAGTTCTATTCAATAAAATATCTACAGAGTGAGGTACCATTAGGGTTAACGCATGACCCAGGACCATTCCCTCACTCTGTTTTACGGACGCAGCAGCAGCAGCAACAGAGCGCAAACATCTTGGCAAAGCGCATGCTACAATATCAAGGGTGGAGGAATAGTAACCGCACGGCCTATTCTTCCCTCCATGCTACTGCGTTAATACAGCCAAAGCACATCCATCACGTTCATGCACAAACAATACAAAGGCCTTGTCATAATTCGGAGTTCCTAAAACCGGCGCTGAACACAGCGCAGATTTGAGCAAATCAAACGCTGTCTGGTGTTCCAAAGTCCATGGCAATGAAATGCCCTTCTTTGTCAAAGCCAGCATTGGTTTAATCGTTAACGAAAAGTTAGGGATCCACAATCTACAATAAGAAGCCATACCTATCAGGGCTCTAACTTCCTTCTGCATATTTGGGACAGACATACCAGAAATAGTCTTTATTCATTCAGGTGTCAACCGTCTTCCCTCCTTTGACAGGAGGTAGCCTAAATAGGCAACCTCCTGACAACAATATTGGAATTTTTTAAGTGAAGCTTTGTGGCCATGTTTCGCTAGGTGACAAAGCAACAACACGGTGCCTTCTTTACAGGCACTCTCAGAATCAGCAGCCAAGAGGAGGTCATCTACATACTTTAGTAATGTGCAAGTAGTAGGCAACTCGAGAGTATCGAGTTGCTCTTTCAATGCCCTACTATAAATACTTGGACTCTCAGTGTACCCTTGTGGTGCACGAGTGAATGTAAACGAGCATCCACCTAGGGTAAACGCGAACAAATACCCGCTATCCTTGTGTATGGGAATACTGAAAAACACGTTTTTAAAATCAACAACGCTAAAATGAGTGGCAGAAGCCGGAATCATGGTTAGTATCGTTGTAACATCAGGTACAATAGGAAATTGAGGAGCCACAATTTTGTTAATAGCATGTAAATCAATTATAAAACGAAAGGGAATCGCATTATCACCTTTTTTGTATACTGGCAAAATGGGGCTGTTACATAGGCTACCCGTAATTTCCTCAATTACTCCACGATGCACAAAATCAGAAACTATACATTTCAAAGCCTGTTCGCCTTCAACTGATATCTTATATTGCGGGATGCGAGGCAATTTTACTCCATGTTTCAAAATAATTTTAACAGGTTCATTTTGAAGAATGCCCACATCATTATAATCAATTGCCCATAAGCATTCTGGAACATTACTAAATTCTGGCGGTAAAGGTTGAGTCAAAAACTGAGAGGCAAGTGATTGCTGAGGTGAAATTGGTAACCGAACTCCGTCCGGAGAACAATGTATTACTGCATGCAATGCCTTCAACAAATTTAGCCCCAGCAAGTTCTCCCCACAGTTTGTGGTAAGTAGAAATGGACACTGTTCCGTGAAGGGACCCAGTGTTATTGGTACCGGCAAAGAGACCGGACAAACTACAGGTGTGCCTGAAAACCCTACGGAAACGTTGGACTGCCCTGACAGGGGAATATTTGGAACCCCTGAATGATCAATGGAACATTTCTGTGCTCCCGTATCTACTAAAAATAGATGCTTCCTATTTCCCACCGCCATCTCAACGTAGGGGCCTTTCTGATGAACGGGAATAGGCGTAGGTTCCAAATCCTGCTTCGGGCAATCCTAACGAAACAGAATATTATCAAAAGGAAGCTCTTCAGAGAGGTACGCGGCAGAAGGGTGATAAAAAATGTTTCTATTATCCACATTCGAAACTTGCTTATCTTGTAAAGGAGGTTTCTGTGATTCTGGTACAAATTGACCTCTACCAGGGCCCCCTGCACCTT
The DNA here is from genome assembly GCF_040938575.1 of Ambystoma mexicanum. Lineage (NCBI taxonomy): Eukaryota > Metazoa > Chordata > Amphibia > Caudata > Ambystomatidae > Ambystoma > Ambystoma mexicanum. The sequence continues at coordinate 368,539,848 of NC_090934.1, forward strand.
GTTGACCTCTGGATCGTCTACCCATGCTCCCAAATGACCTTTGCTGCAAGATCGGACATTGTGCGCGCCAGTGGCCTTCCTGCCGGCAATAGGCACACTGGTTAATGGTTACCGGAGCCAAGGGCGCACTTCCCTGTGGAATGTACTGATCTCTAAATTGATTACCCCCTCTAGGGCTTCTAACAATCTGTTGTAATAAAACTTTTGTTTTCAGGTCACCCTTTTTTTGCTCAAGTTTTTCCTTTTCAGTATTTACACGATTTTCATAGTACTGAGCCATATGCAGTACTTCTGATTGAGACTTCGCCTGCCAAGCGCTTTCAGAAGACAAGGGGCCACATTACGACCCCGGCGCTAAACCATGGTGCTATTAGCACCATGGTCCATGCCGGGGTCCGCCATGGTGAATGGCGGAATTACCGCCCCATTCCAAGGTTGGCGAGGCGGTAATTCCCCATTCACCATGGGCCCTTCCCCATTCCCATTTTTGCCCCATAGGGCTCAATGGGAATGGGGAAGACGCTAAGTACGGTGCCGCAAATTGCGGCACAGTACTTAGCACCAAGCGCCCTTTTTGGCAGCCTACTTTAACGGCTGGTAAAACCAGCCGTTAAGGTCGGGTCCCGCAAAGGGACCTCGTAATCAGGCGTTAAGGGTTTAACGGCGCCGACACCTTTTACGGCGCCGTTAAACCCTTAATGCCAGGGTCGTAATGAGGCCCAAAATCTGTAACTGATGTCAGGCAGCAATCCACGTACAAATTTGTCGACAAACAGCCTTTTCCCTGACTCTGTGCCTAAGTCTTTGTTATGTAGTGAGCCAGAGACAAGTAGGTAAGGAAACAAATGAGGTTTTATTTGTGCAGCAGACCAAGGGTTAATCAGTTCGGGTATAACCAGAAACTTCAGCAAAGGTAATAAGGCAAAATAAAATAATGGGTCTTCCAGGCTGCTCGTAACACAAAACTCAAGAATGGCAAATTCGTTCTTCCAAAAATGACGAATTATAACGTGTAGCTTAAACTTACAATGTTCTCAACTAAATGCAGCTCATAACGTGGAAACACACACAGGACTGGTAGCTTTCCTTGCCTTTCGTTCCTTGCAAACCATCGGAGTAAAAGTCCTCCTTGATGCAACATGTGTTAGGGGTTTCAAGCGTTTTCAGTCCACGCTTGAATGGTTCAGAGCCTCTCCTCCACGCTCTGCTACAGGTTCCTGGACACAGCCGTTCTGCGCTGTCCTCGGGCTGCAATTCGCTAAATAAACAAAACTTTTCCCTTTTTCCGCCTTGAGATTCCTTTCTCGTCAGGCGCCTTCAGCAGCTGGGCAGTCGGGAGTGACTGCAGGATCGGTACGGGGCACTCCGGTGAGAATTCCTTTTCCTTCTAATATGCCCACCGATATGGGTTAATGGTCTCGTCCCATTCAGAGCCCACTCCGTCAGCCTCGTTCCACTCCTGCAAAGCGAGAGACAAAGTAAAACGTTTTTTTGTGCTTTTAACGCCGATGTGCCTCCTCCCAAGTAATTAGTGTTGGGCCGTTTTAGCCCGGGGCTCTTCACACCTGATGCTAATGCCTCTCCTCCCGGCTTCAACCTTATGGAGTCAGTTTCGTTTTTAACCCCTGATTGCCCAAAACCCCCAGTGTATGGAAACGTGGCTTTTCGTCTTTTCTGTCTGTTGCCTATTTTCTTTTCCTGTCTTTCATTTTGGTTATGTGTGTAGTGGAACGTGCTGTCATGTATTATTGGTGTCTTTTCTTCTCCCGTTTTCCTTATTTTTGGTTGCGCTTTGATTAGTCTTACATTAGCCTGTTGAGGCATTCTGGGAGATGTAGTCTCTTGCTCATTCATGTTCTTCAGTCGGTGTATTACATGAATTGGGTTGATAATAGATACCCCCTCGTCCCTCCTGTCTTGTTCAATAGTGGCCGCTACTATGTCCTCATCACATACTCCCCCCAAGGACTTATGCCGTTCGGGCATAACTAAGGCTCGGGACAGGTAGTCCGCCACCAACTGATACTTTCCGGGCTTGTGAACAGTCACGAAGTTGTACGGTTGTAGGGTTAAAAACCATCGTAGGACTCTATGGTTGGAGTCTTTCTGGGTCGCCAGCCACTTCAGAGGAGCATGATCGGTAAAAAGGGTGAACCGCCTACCGAGGAGGTAATACCTTAGTGTTTCTACGGCCCACTTGATCGCTAGGCATTCCTTTTCTAGGGTACAATACGGAAGCTCATGGGGCAAAAGCTTTCTACTGATGAAGGCTATAGGACATAGGTCTTGTTCGGTACCCTGGGATAGTACTGCTCCTAGTCCACATCCCGAGGCATCAGTTTGTAAGAAAAACTCTCTGTCAAAGTTAGGACAATGTAGAACGGGTTTGGAGGAAATCATTTGTATCAATGTTTGAAAAGCTTGTTTTGCTTCAGGAGTAATGTGCAGGGTTTTGTTTGTTTTCAGAGCGTCCGTAAGGGGGGCTGCTATGGTAGAAAAATGGGGCAGGAATCTCCTGTAGTACCCCACAAACCCTAGAAAAGCACGGATTTCTTTTCTGGTTTCAGGCATTCTTAGTTTTTGTATTGCTTGTATTTTGTCCAGCAAAGGGGTTACGATTCCCCCTCCCACTTCATACCCCAAATATCTTGTGGTTTGGGTTGCCAGTTTCGATTTTTTTGGGTTAATGTGTAAACCGGCCTCTTTTAGTGCCTGTATGATTTGGGTCAAGTGATATAAATGTTCCTTCCAGGTTTTGCTGAAGATAATAATATCGTCTAGATATGCAGCCGCATATTGCTCGTGTGGCTTCAGGATTTTGTCCATTAAGGCCTGGAAGGTTGCTGGAGCCCCATGGAGCCCAAAGGGCAGAACAGTAAATTGGAACAGGCCCTGGGGTGTAGCAAACGCTGTCTTTTCTTGGTCGGCAGGTTCGAGGGGAATCTGCCAATAGCCCTTTGTTAAGTCCAGGGTGCTCAGAAAAACTGCTGATCCAAGTCTTTCTAAGAGCTCATCAATTCTGGGCATTGGATATGCTTCATATTTTGAAATAGCATTCAGTTGCCTAAAGTCCATACAAAACCTGGAGGAACCGTCCGGTTTTGGCACTAAGACGACTGGAGAACACCAGGCGCTTTTTGAGGGCACAATGGTTCCTAGAGCCAGCATCTCATCTATGTCTTTGGCGATCTCCCCACGTTTTGCCTCTGGAATTCGGTATGGCCTCAGGCGTACCGTTTTCCCTTCTTCTGTAGGTATGGAGTGGGTTGTCAAATGTGTCCGTCCGGGTATGCCCGAAAAGGTTTCTGCTATCGGGTTCAGGGTAGTAAATAGTTCTGTTCTTTGGGAAGTATTTAATTGTTCTCCTAATTGTACGTCTTGTAATCCACTAGGGTGGTTTGGGACCAACTGTTCTGGGACGGATATATCTGATAAGGTTGAACACAACACCCCTGGTGTTCCTTCCTTCCATAGTTTAAGTAGATTAATATGATAGTTTTGGTATTTGTTTTTACGTTCGGATTGTTCCACCTCATAGTTCACTGGACCCAAGATTTTTGTTACCTGATAAGGTCCGTGCCATTGGGCCAGCATTTTGTTTGTATGGGTGGGCAAAAGAACTAGTACTTTATCGCCTACGTTCAAGGATCTGGGTCTGCTTCCTTGGTTATAGTACTTTTCTTGCTTTTCTTGTGTTCTACCCAGATTTTCTTGAGCGTAGTTCCTCAATTTCCCCAAATGATCCCTTAGATCTTGAACATAATCGGTGAGCGTTGTTTCTTCTTGTTGCTCCCAATTGTCCTTCAATAATCCTAACACTGTCTTGGGTTGTCTCCCAAACAATAGTTCAAAAGGGGAATACCCTGTGGATGATTGGGGTGTATCCCTCAGAACCATTAGTACCCATGGTAAAACCCGTTCCCATCCTACTCCAGTTGGGCTGGTGGTTCTTTTTATCATCTGTTTAATGGTCTGGTTATATCTTTCCACCAATCCATCCGTCTGTGGGTGGTAGACCGAGGTTTTCAGGTGTTGTATACCTAGGGTCTTACATACTTCCTTCATTACTGCTGACATGAAATTGCTTCCCTGATCTGTTACGATTTCCCGGGGTATTCCCACTCTTGCAAAGTAAGGTAATAGGACATCGCACACCTGTCTAGCTGAGATTCCCCTTAAAGGGAAGGCCTCCGGGTATCTGGTGGCGTAATCCACTACTACCAGTAGGAATCTGTATCCTCGACTAGAAGGTTCCAGTGGGCCCACTATGTCCATTCCTATCCTTTGGAACGGCTCCTTGATCAAAGGCATTCGTTGCAAGGGGGCTCTGGCTGGTGTGTGATTACTTGTTTTCTGGCATATTGCACACTCCTGGCAATACTTGGCTATGTCTGCATAAATCCCTGGCCAATAGAAGTTCTGTAACACTCTTTTCCCCGTCATGTTTTCTGCTAGGTGTCCTCCCGTGGAATGATCATGGGCTAGTTGTATCAAGGTCTTCCGATAGGACTGGGGAACCAACAATTGTTCCTTCTCTTCATTTTCCGTTCCTCTGGTCACCCTATAGTACAACCCTTGGTTCTCCTTAAAATAAGGAGTGGTATTCGGGATTTGGCTCTTACTTAAGGCTTGTTCACGTGCCCGTTTTAGGGTTTCGTCTAGCCCGGATTCAGTCCGGAAGGATGGCAGATGATCCCCCACTCGCCAGTCTATAAGGGCTATTTCCACCTCTCGCCTTCCATTCAGTTTGTCTTTCCTCTTCTGGGTTTTTGTGGGTTTTTCCCCTAGGTCTATCCCTTTTATCTCGGTTTGGGCGAACGGGGCTTCCCTTAACCATAAATCAAACTCGGGAATATCTGTCCCTATCAGGACGGGAGCTGGTAGGGTGGGGATAATGGCCACTTTAACCGGTAGCTCTTTCCCTTGTAATCCTAACACAATTTCTTTGGTTGGATACCCCTTAATATCCCCATGTACACATTTAATGTCAACTGAGCTCACCTGTCCTGGTTCTGGTTCGCTCACATGTGGTTGTATAGCAGTCTGCCGACTTCCGCTGTCCATCATAGCTTGTTGGGGCCGTCCATCCACTGTTACCTCAATCACATAGGGCTGTTTCTTCCGATTTCCATACTGTTGCAGGGTCCCAATTTCCATCGGTTCGGTTTTGTTTCTCTTGGCACAATATCGGGCGATGTGTCCCCATTCACCACATTCGAAGCATTGAGGCATCTGGCCCTTCATTGGAATGGAGCCGTTGTTTGGCCTCGGTTCTGTTCTTGTTCTTGTCTCCGGCCCGCCCATCCGATTGTTACTGCGTAAGGCGGGAAGTTCGTGGTGTGGTCTTGTAGGTAGTGCTGATATATTACGAGGGGTTCCAGCCTTTTGATAGGCCGTGGCCACATCGATTGCTTCAGACAGTTTCAGGCGGTGATGTTGCCTAACCCACCTTTGTATGGGCCCTGGTAGGGCTTCGATGAATTGCTCCAGCATAATTTTTTCTTTTATTTGCCCAATTGTGGATGTATTAGTTTGCAACCATTTCTCCGTGAGGTCCTGTACTCGATAAAAGAGCTGTCTTGGGCTTTCGCCTGATTTTAGTCGGGTTTCCCGGAATTGCAACCTATAGGATTCATCGTCCATTCCCAATCTCTCCAGTACTGACTTTTTGATGTCGGCGTATGGGGTGTCCCCATTCGGATTGGCCGCTTGATATGCTCCTTGCATCACTCCCGTGAGAAGGGGCGCCAGGAAGAAGGACCACCGATCCTGTGGCCATTGCGCTGCTCGGGCTATCCTTTCAAAATTTACAAAGAAGAAACTGGGATCGTCTCCGGTCTGGTACTTTTGTAGTACTGTAGGGGGAATGGCTGGATGGGACCGTTGTGCAGCCACTGATTCGCCTAGAATCCTCAGCGCTTCCCTGCCCTGCTCTTGGGCTACGGTTTGTACCTGGATGGCTTGCTGTAGGGCTTGGCGGTCTGCTTGGGCTTGGTGTCCTTGCACCTGTACCAGTTGCTGCAACTGTTGTTGCCCCTCGGCCAGCGCCTTTATGACTGCCTCCATGGTCAATGGGATAGACGTGTCTCTGTGAATCCCACCGCTGCCACCACTGTTATGTAGTGAGCCAGAGACAAGTAGGTAAGGAAACAAATGAGGTTTTATTTGTGCAGCAGACCAAGGGTTAATCAGTTCGGGTATAACCAGAAACTTCAGCAAAGGTAATAAGGCAAAATAAAATAATGGGTCTTCCAGGCTGCTCGTAACACAAAACTCAAGAATGGCAAATTCGTTCTTCCAAAAATGACGAATTATAACGTGTAGCTTAAACTTACAATGTTCTCAACTAAATGCAGCTCATAACGTGGAAACACACACAGGACTGGTAGCTTTCCTTGCCTTTCGTTCCTTGCAAACCATCGGAGTAAAAGTCCTCCTTGATGCAACATGTGTTAGGGGTTTCAAGCGTTTTCAGTCCACGCTTGAATGGTTCAGAGCCTCTCCTCCACGCTCTGCTACAGGTTCCTGGACACAGCCGTTCTGCGCTGTCCTCGGGCTGCAATTCGCTAAATAAACAAAACTTTTCCCTTTTTCCGCCTTGAGATTCCTTTCTCGTCAGGCGCCTTCAGCAGCTGGGCAGTCGGGAGTGACTGCAGGATCGGTACGGGGCACTCCGGTGAGAATTCCTTTTCCTTCTAATATGCCCACCGATATGGGTTAATGGTCTCGTCCCATTCAGAGCCCACTCCGTCAGCCTCGTTCCACTCCTGCAAAGCGAGAGACAAAGTAAAACGTTTTTTTGTGCTTTTAACGCCGATGTGCCTCCTCCCAAGTAATTAGTGTTGGGCCGTTTTAGCCCGGGGCTCTTCACACCTGATGCTAATGCCTCTCCTCCCGGCTTCAACCTTATGGAGTCAGTTTCGTTTTTAACCCCTGATTGCCCAAAACCCCCAGTGTATGGAAACGTGGCTTTTCGTCTTTTCTGTCTGTTGCCTATTTTCTTTTCCTGTCTTTCATTTTGGTTATGTGTGTAGTGGAACGTGCTGTCATGTATTATTGGTGTCTTTTCTTCTCCCGTTTTCCTTATTTTTGGTTGCGCTTTGATTAGTCTTACATTAGCCTGTTGAGGCATTCTGGGAGATGTAGTCTCTTGCTCATTCATGTTCTTCAGTCGGTGTATTACATGAATTGGGTTGATAATAGATACCCCCTCGTCCCTCCTGTCTTGTTCAATAGTGGCCGCTACTATGTCCTCATCACAGTCTTGTCCACTGAAATCTGAGAATACCTGCTCGAACCGATTGAAGAAATCGGTAGCACCCTCAGACTTTCCTTGGACACAGGCCGTAAGCTTGTCCCAAATGATTCTTTTTTCAGGAACCATAGTTTTCAATTTTACAATAATTCTATAATTCTATCAGGCAAGGTTAATATCACTTGAGGCGATCGTTCGCCAGCTGGTCTTTCTCTATCTAGCCTAACCATGTTATCCCATGTATCTCCCAACCCAGGTATGTCATCTATAGTCCTGATCTGTTTCCACAAATCGACTGGTAGGAGTACGGGAAATAATAGGTCAATATCACTTAAGGTGAATACCGACGACTGTAAGACCGACTGTATTTCTTTATAGAATCCGGTCAGTTTCTTTCTTATATCGGGAAAAGATTGTTTTATGGTGTTCTCTTCCTGTCTTGAAAACGGGACGTGAACAAACTGTGATATGTAAAGTGTAGGAATTTCTCCGGCGACTATTCCTCGTCCAGCATCGGCCGCAATGTCAACTTTCAGGACAAATGTCGGAGAGACCTCTCTCATAGGCAGCTGAGAAGTAGGCAGCTCCGAACGCTTACTAAGCAACAGAGCCAAATCAAGCGCTAGGGCAGTCGAAGAAGTATCAATCGAAAAAGCTCTCATAAACACTCAACAATTCTGCGGGACACCAAATCTTTCTTTTTACACACTCATCCTGCAGGTACTCTACCATCACCTGTATCACTTTCTTCTGCATTTCTAATGTATACTGACTATATGTGTCATATACTTCATCTGGAGTTATCGACATATCCGAAATCCATCTTATCGCATCCTTTATACAAATTCGCGCTTCTTCACCTTTTAATTCACGGTGAGGAGAAAACCATTTCTGTAAGTGCGTAATACCTAAACTACCACCATCTGCTTCGTCATTCTGTAACCCTTTCAACTCCTTCCTATACTCAAAAATCCTTTCAACATGCTCATATACCTTCCTCGCAGTATCTCTGGACAACGCTAAGGCGTTCAAATCCCGTAACCCCTGTGGGAAATCTTCATTGTTCAATCTATTCCACATCATACTCAAATGAGTCCCTAATCCTTGGATAAAAACATTTTTTTCGGGAATGCCTTTTAAATTTTCGAGTGTGGAAAAAACATCGGCTTGTTCACCCTTCTCCATACAATGTTTAGCCCAAGCAATCAATTCACTCTTTTTGTCTGGGGACACAGTATTATCAGTCAGAACCCTTGGTCTCGCTCCCTGGTCTACTACAAGTGATGCAGAATCACTTGGAAGAAGAAAAGTAGGGACATTCTGAATATCAACAGGTGGAGGCAAGGGGGCAGGTAAAGGAGTGACGGCTGGAAGAACAACAGGAAGAACAGCAGGGAGGACCAGAGGAACTGTAGGAGGGGGAACAACAACGGGAAGGGGCAAAGCGCCAGGAGGAGGGACGTACAGAGGTGGCGCAGAGGCATCGAGCCTTCGTTCATGCAAACGTTTATTAATCAATTCATCTGACATATGAAAATCTTTTGAAGGGTAGATTTTCTGAATGCCTAATTGAAATGCCCTGTCCGTGTTCCTAACTGACTCCAATTGTTTATTTTGGTCATATAACCGTGCCTTTTCGACACTTGTCATATGCCTACGCATATGTTTTTCTCTCTACTCTTCTGTTGCTGCAAAGCTTCTGTTTTCCAACTATGTAACGCGTCAAATGCTGCAGGTCTAGCCTTTTTCTTTACTAATACAGACTCTAAATATTCCATACGAGGGATTTCAAAACTACCATTGGTTGGCCACCGAAGATTAGAATTATGTCTGGTCGGTCTGTGCCAAATGTCATTAAATGCTATACTACCAAAGCCTTTCTTACAGTACATAGTACATGCCGGCGACCCCTCCTGTGGTGCGGGACGGCTATCTTCCAGAGATTGTCTGTCGCTGCCGAACAATGCCCTAAAGCAGGCAGACAATTTCCCAGGCATATCAAAGTTCTGGTGTTACCTGGTTAAATAATTGTGCTCGCGAGTACAATGCTCCAAATTCAAATTGACAGGGTTAGATTAAGAATCGGGACACGATTCACCTGACCAAAGGACTGGGAGGCCCGATCGGGTTACTAAGGACAATGCTAAGGACCCACATGTCTGGTGATTTTCGGCAAATTTACCCACCTCGATACATGGACCCTCGTCAAGACGTCGTCTCGGGCTACAGCTCACCGTTCAGGGATCGGATCGTGCAGTTTCGTCGAGGAATTCGCTTCTTGTCTAGAGAGGCCTTTTCTGTTGGCACCATCCGATCCCGGTCCGATAGCCGAGCCAACCTTCAACGAGACGAAGTCAATCTTGAGGGTCCCTATTCGGGCGCCATCTGTGGAATCAGAAAAAATACAATATTACGGCTGTTAAACCAAGCAAAGGAAAATACACCGACACAGGCTTGTAAAGATTCCCAGAATCTTTATTACAAAACTGAACAGTAGTCAACAAAGTACACAAATAGCTATTTGGCTGTCAATACATCGCAGAGACCACCAGCAGGGTTCAATGTGAGCAGTGAGCAGGGTTTCCAAACTGGACATCAGCGTATTTATACAGTTTGTTATAATGATGTCCAGCCTCTTTACAAGTTAATAACACACTGGGCTAGGGTCGCGCCAGGTTCATTTCCTAATTTACATATCTCGTGCATGCGGTTTACTTTTAAATACACTTACTAACAGACATTATTATTCTCTAATTTAACGTTACACTCTTTACATATTACTTTAATACAAATCAAACAAATGTTTCGCATGTCGTAATTGGATTGCATTATTGTTCTTGTATACTTGTAGGTTAACACTGCTAATTCAAGTAATCCCCTGATCCTGAAGTCAACAAAGGACAAGGTCTACATGACCCTAACATGTAGCCTGAAGGCAGGTTGGACATTAACCCTCCTACAGAGGTTGAAGAGGTTAAGGCATGAACAAGAGCACACGAGACGGCCATTTTAGACTACAGGGTGGCTTTGTACAATAAACTAAAATGGCAGTTCTAACCTAAAATGGAGGCTCGATTCACTTGGGGTCACAATCTTGTAATACGGGTTTCCTCACAAAGCGACTGGCATAGGCCAACATATACAATGAGGACGAAACAATATTATATAGTTCTAACAAAGGGTTTAACACTATTCTTGTGGTCGTGGATCTATTTTCAAAAATGGCGCATTTCATTCCTCTTAAGGGGCTCCCAAATGCTTTCACTCTGGCAAAGGTATTTCTTGAAGGCATTTTACGGCTCCATGGGTTTCCTTCAGTTTTGGTCTCAGACCGAGGTACTCAATTTGTATCTAACTTCTGGAGAAAATGCTGCTCTATGGCCCAGATCGACATCCGGCTATCCACCAGTCACCATCCCCAAACAGATGGTCAAACTGAGAGGACAAATCAGACGCTCGAGCAGTATCTGCGTTGCATGTTGCACCAAGCTGAAGGAAGCTGGTTCGACCTATTATGGATAGCTGAATATGCTTATAATAATTCCCTACACACCAGCACTGGGCAGACACCCTTTTATACCATGTATGGCAGGCACCCACGTACTTCTGAGTTGGACGTTCCTATAACCCTGGAAATGCCAGTAGTCAAAACCCTGCACACGACCATTTCTCAAACCTTTAAAAGGGCAGCTGAACACCTACTTCAAGCTAAGAATCGCTAAAAGAATTTTGCTGATCAACACCGAGCAAAGGTTCCCAACTACCAAGTGGGAGACAAAGTCTTGCTGGCGTCTAAACACATGTCCATTAAAGGAACCCGAACTTTCCGTCCAAGATACCTGGGTCCATTCACCGTCACCTCCATGATAAATCCTGTGGCGGTCAGACTAGCTTTCCCATCAAACATGCAGATTCATCCTGTGTTCCACATGTCTCTCCTTAAACGTGTTCAAACTCAGACCCGGTAGCAACGTCACCGCAGCCAGTAGTAGTCGCCGGGGAGCCAGAATTCGAAGTCAAGGACATCCTAGATTCAAAGTACGTCAGATCCAAATTATACTACTTAGTAGACTGGAAGGGCTATGGTCCACAAGACAGGACATGGGAGCCTTGTGAGTACATCCATGCACCTCGCTTGCTTAGACGATTTCATCAAAACCATCCAACCAAACCAGGACCAGACAGAAGAGCCACCTTGAGAGGGGCCTTGGGGGGGGAGTGCTGTCATGATTCCTGCCCCTCATGTCCCCAGCCCTCCAAGATGTCATGCTGGAGCCAGGCCACGATCACCTACATGGCCCTCAAGGGCCTCTCCATCCCTCCAAAGACCCAGTTGGAGTCAGACTTGGCGCTTGTGGCACCAGACTCACTCACTCACTCCCATAGGATAACATTGGGATTGGACTTCTAGTGCATTGATGGGGACAAGATGGATGCCCCCACATATTTTGGTTCCCAGAACTGCATGTGCAGTCTAGTCTTTTGGGTGTAGTTCAGCCCAGAGACACCTGGGATACCCAGAGACTATTTAAGCCACGCCCAGGCTGAGAAACATGCTTTGCGTTTTCTGCACCTGCAGCGTGACACTCCCGTGTTCGGATCGGTCTCCAGTAGGCCTGCATCTTTCTTCTGCGCTCAGCTCCTGCAAGAACAAAAACACTGTTAGGAACAGCCTTACCTTGCAGCGCTTCTGCCCATCATTCATCGCTCCTTCTGTTCTGCGGGCATCTTCGGCGGTGTCATTCCCATCCTGGCACGCCGCTTCCTATGGAAAAGGGAAAAGAACAGAAAAAAGGCATTAGTAAGCATCCTGCAAATCTTCGCTTATTTTTTAAATACTGTACGAGCTTCAACCGATTACCTGAATCCCAGCCGCTCTGGGGGAAATCTGTCTACGGAACTTCTCATCCATCTGCAAGAGGGAAAAGACACTCCAGGTTAGTGTGGAAACATCTAGAGGCGCTGCATACCGCGCTTACTCACCGCATTTGTTCTTCATAACCGGCATCCACGCTGAAAACATTGTGGCACCTAAAAGACACAGAAAAAGAACTCAGTTCAATACAAATACGAAAGGGGTGCATCGCGCATCACACTCTCACTCACCTTCAGAGCTACTCATCTCAGCAGCACGCCGCCATCCCCGGACGCCAGCCATCATCTAAGGAAGGAAAGGATCGAAGTTAGAGAACTGTTCAAAAGACTCATTATCCTTACCTGTTGGACTCTTGCCAGTGAAGTAACTAGGCAGCAACGAGCCTGCATCAATCAATGCACCCCTGCGCTGAAAGCAGGACGGAGAGCACACTATCCAAGGAAACAAGGTGAGCTGTGGATCAAAGGGAAGGGTTGGACCCCGGGGAAGAAGGGGTTCAAGCACACAGAGACAATAGGGAGTTAAACTCTACCAATCCTGTGTTTCAGGCCCAGTCTCCAGTCAAATAGCCTCCAGGGAAGGGTTCGAGGTCGTAAGAGGTCAGAACAGGCTGAGTGTCATCCCCGTGGATACCAGGTGAGCCTTACAATACCCCTTTGGACAATTAGTGCCAAGGTGGTTGCCAGGGCTCTCCTGGGAATTTTTACCAGAGTTGGATTCCCTAAAGAGGTGGTATCTGACAGAGGATCCAACTTCATGTCGAGTTACATGCAAGTGATGTGGAAGGATTGTGGATTAACATATAAGTTCTCCACCTGCTACCATCCCCAGACCAATGGTCTGGTTGAAAGATTTAATAAAACTCTCAAGGGCATGCTGGGTGCTTTGGAAGAGCCCCTAAGGAGGAAAACGGATCTCCTCCTACCATGCCTGTTCTTCGACTATAGAGAAGTGCCTCAAGAGGGTGTTGGTTTCAGCCCCTTTGAGCTTCTCTTTGTACATCCCATGAGGGGGCACCTTGCCTTAAAAAGAGAAGGTTTGGAAGCCACCCCTCCAGGTCCTGCAAAGGAAGTGGGGGACTATGTATTAGACCACAGATGGAGGATGGCACAGATGATGGGCCAGGCAACAGCGAATCTTAAGGCAAGCCAAGAATTGAACAAGTACTGGCATGACCTTAAGACCGCACAAATGGATTGGACTCCAGGACAGGAGATCCTTGTGATGGTGCCTACCAAGCCTAGAGTTTTGGCCAGTAAGTGGACCGGACCCTTCAGGATAATCTCCAAGATCAGCAAAGTCAACTGTCTGGTTGACATGGGAGTCCCTGGGGTAGCCCCTCAGGTATTCCACGTTAACAGGCTCAAGATTTCCACAGGGGAGAGGAAGTCTTGTGTCTTCTGCTAGCTTCGAGCAAGAGGAGGATGAGAGTGAGCCCCTTCTTGATTTGCTGCATAGCAACCCTCAGGATGGCTCAGTGGAGGGAGTGCATCTCTCTCCAGATCTGACACCATAGCAGCAGAGGGCCTACAGGGCTTTGCTCTGGGAGTATGTGCCTCTGTTCTCACTGGCGCCAGGGCTCACCCCGTGGTGCAGGCACAAAATTGACACTGGTGACAGTGTACTTGTCAAAAGCAGGTGCTATCGAATGTCAGACACTTTAAAGAACCACATCCAGGCTGAGGTGGCCAAAACATTGGATCTGGGTTTAATTGAACCCTCAACCAGTCCAGTGGTCCTTGTCCCCAATGCAAGTTCCCAGGCTGGTGCCAAGGATTGGTGGTTCTGTGTGGACTACTGAGGGGTCAATGCTGTCACCAAAACTGGTGTGCATCCAATGCCCACCAGTACCATAGACACCATAGGTTCTGCCAAATTTGTAAGCACCTTTGACCTTACCTCAGGATATTGGCAAATAGCTGTGACGGGCCATGCCAAGGAAAATACTGCATTCTCGACCCTTGAGGGGCTCTACCAGTTTAGAGTCATGCTTTTTGGGCTGAAGAATGCACCTGTCACTTTCCAAAGATTAGTCAACCATGCGCTCATTGGACTGAAGGCCTTTTGTATGACCTACCTAGACGACATTACTGTCTACAGTTCCACATGGGAAGAGCATTTGACTCATTTGGTTAGGGTGTTGCAGGCCTTGCAAATGGCTAGCCTCACTATCAAAGCCACAAAGTGCCAGATAGCTCAGGGGAAAGTCACTTACCTTGGTCATAAGGTAGGAGGGGTTTGAATCCAACCTTTTCCGAGTAAGGTACAGGATTTACATGACTGGGAGACTCCCACTACTCAAACCCAGGTGAGAGCTTTTTTGGGCCTCACTGGGTATTATCGTAACTTTATGGCAGACTATGGAACCAGAGCTGCCCCTCTGACAGCTATGACATCGCCCAAACAACTGAGGAAGGTTAATTGGATGGATGACTGTCAAGGGCCTTTATTGGCTTGAAGGAAAGTCTGTGTAGGGCCCCCGGTGTTGTGTGCACCTGACAACAGAAAACCCTTTATTGTTTAAACTGATGCCTGCAACACCGGAATCGGAGTTGTCTTGTCCCAGTTAGATGATAAAGGGAGGAACATCCTATCATATTCATCAGTAGGCAACTCAAAGGTATAGAACTTAGGTGGACTACTGTTGGAAAGGAATGTTTCAATGTAGTTTGCAGCGTTAGGCGTATTAGACCCTACCTTACAGGGTCTACCTTCAAGGTCCAAACAGATCATAAGCCCCTAAAATGGCTTATGCAGATGAAGGGTGAAAACAAGAAACTGCTCAGGTGGTCAATTAGCTTGCAAGGGCTAGACTTCACTATTGAGCCATAGACCAGGGAAGAGTGATGATAATGCAGATGGCCTTTCCAGAAGGTATGTTGGCTGTCTGGATGAGGGTGGCAATCTAGTGGGAGATTAGACTACCCTAACCTCATTCTGGAGGGGGGGCTCCATGTCCTTGTCCTGTACTCCCTTCTCATGTGTGTGCTGCTTTGTTTTCTGCACAGGAGTCCATGTGGGACTCCTGGCAGTGCAGCACTTCCTCTTTTTGGTTGTGGTGAACAGACCCTTGGGATACCCTTATGGCACCCATTTGTGGGTGTACAACCCGGTACCCCTAGTGTATGCTTTTGGGCACCTGTGTGTGGCGCACTGAGCCGGGTATGGGCTGGTGGTAGCTGCATGCTGAATTTGACAGGTGCTCTGAGTATCCTCCATTTTGTGATACCCAGGCCCTGCCATAGGTATCAGTGGATTCCTAATAGGAGACAAGATTGCCCTGGTGGCCTCTTGGTCTCTATTACCTGTTACTTTGTTTTCCCAGAGTCCTGGGAAGCCCTGACCCTGTCCCTTCCCCTGATTGGCTGTTCGGTGGAAGAACCATATGGCATTGTGGGGAAGTCCAAGCCAGACTGGATGGAGCCTTCCCAGTGACTGTATTTTGTAGGTAAACCCTTGGGGTGGGACATGGGTGAATGGAGTGTCTGACCAATATGCACTTCATGTTATGGGCATCTGGTATCTATGTGTGTGACACAAAGAATGAGACAGCCCTGGCCGGAACTCACATGAATGCAGTGTCGTGTGCTGAAAGGCTGGATGTTTGGCCCAATCCACATATCTTGTTATGGGTGTGTGGATGGAAGAGAATGGCCAAGGGGCCTGATTGGATGCCTGCCTACAAGAATGCCCTTCTGAATTCAGTGTGAATGAGAGACAGAACAGTATATCTGGGGACCTCTCACTTACCAGAATTGTTCAGAAGCCGAAGTCAAAACTTGATGCTTAACCTTGAAGCCCAGCTGGAAGAAGAAGGTCTTGCTGCTGCTTGCTGTCGTCAAAATCTGAAAGCTGTCATGTCTGTCAAGGTCTGATCCAAGAGAGGGCCTGGCTAGGAGACCTCGCCCCTAGCTACGAGGGAACATTATTCAGAAAGCTAATATTCACCAAGGCACCCTGGAAGTCAGTCCCGAAAAACTGCCAACCAGAGACGGGTCGGCTGTGGAATATGAAGTGAAGCACCCGGACATCGAAGTCCATCATCGGCAAACAGGATTCGGAGGACAGTCATAACCAATAAAGCCAGTCGAATCATGTTGCCCTGAAGCTCGGACAGCTTGATGCTGTGCTGCTCGACTACCGGAGCCGCGCCGCTCTACCTTTGCCTAAGACAAAAGGCCCTCATTAGGACCCAGGCGTTAAGGGGTTTGCGGCGCCGTAAACGGCGCCGACCCTTAACGCCTGATTCCAAGGTCCCTTTGCGGAATGATGATTTTAACGCCTGCTTTTTGCAGGCGTTAAAACCCATGCCGCAAAGGGACCTTGGTGCTAATTACGCCACCGTAATTTACGGTGGCGTAATTAGCGCCTTTCCCCATTCCCATTATGCCCTATGGGGCAAAAATGGGAATGGGGAAGGGTAAAATGGGAAATGGGGATTTACCACCCCACTCACCTTGGAATGGGGCGGTAAATCCGCCAACCATCATGGCGTAAACGTAGTTTACGCCATGGTGGTAAGGGTACGACCCAGGCGGTAACTTACCGCCTGGGTCGTAATGAGGGCCTTGGCTTCACTGTCGAGTGCTTTTTTCCGCAGGAAAAAGTCAAGATCATCGACAAGCTAAGGAAAACCAGCCGGTGGGTTTCCTGCCACCAAAAGTCCACAAAGACACAGACCAACGAAGATCCGAAAGCCAGCCGTGGTCGAGTCCCGACACTTGGTGCCAACGCCAACACCCAACGCCTAGGTTTATCATCGATCTGCTTTGTGGCAACAAACTCTTGCCATCGAGGTGCACTGCATGCCTCAACTCCACGGGACTTCCACGACCGATCATCGACGGTCACCGCGAAGGTCGAAGCTGCTCTCTCGACAACAGTGTTCACATTTCTTCGAGGAATCTCGATGCCCTGTGGATCTTGCTTTAAAAGGAGTTACCCCAAGAGGGATCTGTCGACGAACCGTCAAAGAACGTCTGCTATACAACGTACATTGGGGTAGTAGAACATTTTGGCAGAAAACAAGACAATCTTAAACATATATGGACTGGGCTTGTTGATACCCTTTATTTACAGGTTGCCCAGGTGGGGGGATCCTCACACAGAACTGTTTCATGGTAGTAGGACAAAGCATTCTGTCAGTGTTTAACCTAACTCTTCTTCCTTCCTATGTCTGATGTTGATTCACATAGCTATTCGATTTGTATGTCATTGAAACTATCAGCAATTGGTGCATTTTAAAGGAGACAAGATTGAACTGTGGTACCACATAGACATTGTACATATTTACCATTAGATTTGCCAAAGTAAAAAGTGTGTTATTGATTGTGTATATATATCAAAACTTGTTTATATAAAGAATTGTGTTATCACCTAACATAGTGTGTGGGCATTTCTTTGTGGGGGCTTGGGTACTATGCTGTACTTAAGAACCCGCCTGTATCACTTCCTGAGAGCTTAAGCTTTTATTGCTCGTCCATTGCTACCAACAATAGAGAATCTTGGCTGGGGTGCCCTGTGCTTCTACTCTGCCATGTAGAGGACAGGAAAACAGATAACCCCTATACATTCGTCTTTTTTCCTCGCAGTAGGTGCCAACATTTCCTGTTATCATTTTTGGTTATCAACATGTTCAAGCATTTACTCCTGGTGTCATTTACTGAGAACCTGTGGTTTCGAGGCCAGTTCTTATAGCCGGCCCTAATCCCCCTATCTGTTTCTGCTTATCACTCCCCACCTTATGGGAATTTCTGTTTAATTTACATACAGCTACATTAAGCTCACATTTCTTCTTCGCTTTGGCACTATCATAGCAACGTGCCCTATTTATAGGTCCATTCCGATTTAGAACATATCTGCGCTCAGTAAGGTCATGTTGGGTTTGTGATATTCCTAGCTCAATGTTACAGACTGGGGATGTTCCGGGGGCTTGAAGACCTCTGTTTCTCAGGGCATAGTTCAACCTTGTGATGGTGCTAGTTGACCAGCAAAGCCTGTTTCCTTGGGAAGTTACAACCAGAAGAAGAAATTGAGTGGCTGCAGAGCAGCTTTTTTTTCAGAAAGTCTATGTGTCTCTTTCTATTTTCATTTTCTCTTGAAGAATTCTCTTTTCATTTTTTAATTTTTAGAAAATTGGTAGTGGGTCTTTACCACAATAAGGACAAATAACAATATTTGCTTAACAGATCCTTTTGCCCATGTTTTTAAGCACATATCCAGATGAACTCAAAAATAAAATAGTGGGAGTCCTTCTGGATGTGTTAATATCAATTAAAAAAACTATCAATATTAATTTGAAAGAGTGTACTTTGTCATACTCAAAATGTATTGTTAATACACGGGCAAGCGTCTTCTGCTATCCCCTTTTTAGACAGGTGGCGCACCAGCAATCACTACGGTCTTGCACCCCACACTGGGGTCAGTATTTTTTTCTGGATGGAGAGATAGTGACTCATTGGATCACTCTGGAATCAATTTGGATTCTTTCTTCTTTGTGAAACGGCTAACATCAAAAGCCAGCAGGATGATCTGGAGTCTCTGCGGTATTCCCTGCATGCAGATGCAGTGGCACAGACAAAAAGCCTGCAGCTGGAGATGTTGGCATCCTGAACCTCCCATCGCTGCAACACTGAGAGCTTGAGGGATGCACTGCATCATGAGCTGTTGGCTACAACGTC
Source organism: Ambystoma mexicanum (assembly GCF_040938575.1). Classification (NCBI taxonomy): domain Eukaryota; kingdom Metazoa; phylum Chordata; class Amphibia; order Caudata; family Ambystomatidae; genus Ambystoma; species Ambystoma mexicanum. Next base: position 368,558,659 of record NC_090934.1, read on the forward strand.
CCACCTCCACCAAGGGATGAACACCTTGAAGCAGACGCTCTCCCAGAACTCCACTGTGTCACGAGTAAGGGCACATGGGAGTTCTGTGGCCACTTGGGAGAATGTCAATGGGTTCCTCATGCACCCATCTGTGTTACGAGGGGCCTTAGCCAATGAAGACAAGGCTTTGGTACTGTGTGGACAAGATGCACCAGCACCAGCACCTGAGTATACACCACAGGATGGCAGTCCCAGACCACCAATGCTGCCTCTCCCACCTGCGCCCTGATGTCCATGAGCCCATGGAGGGGGTATAATGTTTACATGTTTCAGTTTTTTCACTTACGGGGACACCCACCTTTCCCGCCCAGGATGGATATCCCCCCCCCATCCAAGATGGACATTTTTCCATTTTCTTTTTGTCACTTTCTGTGATATGCTTTTGCCCTTTTCAGGCCTCCCTGAGTGGAGGACTGTACATGCAGTCATGTGCAGTGGAGTCAACTGCCATGGTTAAATGGACTGCAACAGCCTCACACATACAGGTGCAGATTGCAATCTACATTGATTTACACATGTGCAGTCTGCATGAATAATACCTTTGCTTGTCCAATGCATGATACATGTTGTTACAGGTATCATGCCTCATCCACTACCTGCACTCCCTGAGAGGTCCACCCAGCACCCTTTTTCCATCCTAGTCCCCATACCCTGTACCGTAAACCGGCTCTCCATGCTCCAATGCAGAGGTCCAGTGTTAGGTGGAAGTGGTAAGGGAATCACAGCAGGACAGCTCTGCCAGCAGGTAAGGTCTTGCACAATCAATCATGCTCATGGCTGTGGATGTTTGCACCCCAACAGTGGCATGTAATGGCACACATAGTGTTTGCATGGATCATGTGATTTGCTGATGGTGACCGTCACTGAAAATGTGGGTTGGGCCACATGTCTGTCTGTCTGGGCGCATGTCCCCTTGATCATCCATGCATGTGCTTTGTGTTTCTGGTTGAACTTCCACAAAGGACAGCAGACTCAGAAGGCTGTGCTGCGCACCTCATACTTGACCCATCGGCAGCCCCAGGCACTATCAACAACAGCAAACTCATTGACAGACTCCACTTTCTAGGAATCATGCATTAAGATGGTTCAACTTTTTACCTCGCTGACCATTCACAAATCTTCTTCCTGCCACCCTTCTCCTCTCCCACCGGCCCTGTCTCCAACGAGGTCCTGCAGGGGGACTCCCTATCCCCCCTACTCTTCAACGTGTGCCTCAGCCCCCTCTACACAGTTATGACCTGTCCTCTTACAACTAGGCAGATGACACACAGATCCTTCCAAGATCCACAAGACCCCACACAGAGTCACAACCACTGCCCAAGAGCTAACTACCAACTCCTGAATGCTGGTGAAAATAGAAACTTGATGTGCAGCAATACAGCACTCTTCTACCAACCCACCCCCGGCTATGCTCCCTAGAACACACTCCTACAGCATCCAGCTCAGTGAAGAATCTTGGATGCCCCATGGATTCTGGTGGAACACACTCTCACCACATGAATGCTGCTTGTAGATCCTGTCATCTACACCTCTGCATCCATAGATGATCCTTCCCTTGCCTATCATTCCCTCACTGAGTCCCTGCAATGTTGGCTAACATGCTCTCTGACCTAGATTGCTCTTATTTCATTTAAGTGGGCACCTTGCCTATCAGCTCAGAAAGCTACAACAGACACAAAACAACACAGCCTGCATCATCCTTGCACTCATCCCCAGGGAACACATGACTCCTGCACTCAGGGTGCTCCATTGGCTTCTGATTGCCTGACGAATCACCTTTCGGGCCATTTGCATCACCAGCTGTGCCCTCCACAATATGTGCCTTGACACTGACTCACAGACTACCAACACAATAGAAACCTCACTTCAGGCTCTACACTCCTCCTTGTGCCACTTTCCTAGAATTCCACTCGAATAATTGTGGGTAGCTCATTCTCTGTCCATGCTCAAATACTTAGAAGCATCCGCCAAGTGGAGGACCACCTTACCTTCCAGAAGGCACTCAAAACTTGGCCCTTTCCTTCCCCAAACCGGCAAAAGCCACACCCATTCAATGTCCCAGCAGAGATTTCCCTGCTGGTGAATCCTGACAGCACATGGCAGTGTTGCTCTACATGTCATGCCTGTGTTGCTGTACAGGTGTCCTGCTTTTTATGGCCTGCAGGGTACCTGGCCAAAAGGAGTACTCAGCTGAGTTGCACACAGATGGCAGCGCAACCTGCCCGTATGTCACCCTGCACTCCACCGGACTGATTTAGCACACTTTGATCATCGAGATTTGTACGGCTTGGTACATGCAGACCCCTGACTACCTTTACCTGTGTTCGACATACAAGTCGCTTGTTCCTTTTCTGTACGTGTTCTCATCTACAATGTATGCATTGTGGGTGCATGCATGTGAAACCTCATCCCCTCACCACAGCATCTGTTCAGGTGTTGTCCCTGCAAGTGTTTTCACTACACCCTAGGATTCCCGCCCTTTCCTGGCAACAGCTCATCCTGGGGATGGGCTCTGATTGAGGTCGAAGAGACAGTTGGGGAGTGATGACCTGTCCATAAACTACTGTGTTCAACAGAGGGTTAGGTGGGTGGGGCAGAGTCTGGAGTGGGGGTGACAAAGTCTCATATGCGTGGGGATTGAGGACCTGGGTCTCCTTCTGGGTTGCCTGCCATGGTGTGTTGACCGTGTGCATTGGGGCTGAGAATCTGAGGAGTCCCCTTTAGCAGATGCCCTTCTTTTCCCTGTCTACCATTGACCCTCTCTCCCTATTGTCCCCCTTGATCCCCCACCTGTTCTATTTTTCCATCAGTGTGCCTCCTGTCCTCTCTGCCCCTCCTTCCTTATATGGCCACCCTTCTGTCTCTGTGTTCTTCTCTTCTGCCGTTTTCTCAGCCCTTACTCACTCTAGCAGCCCTTTTTTCTTCCCTAATTTCCACACCAGCAAATCTCCTCCTTGCTCCCCATTCTCTCTCTCTCTCTCTCTCCGCTCACTAGTTGCCCATTCTTATCTCTGTCTCTTCTCTCCACAGTCCCTCTTGTACTCTTTCCTCAATCAGCTCCTCTACTTGAACTAAACCTCTCCAGCCCTACTCCTTCACCCTTGGTGTCTGTTTGCCTCCCCTGTATCCAAGAGTACCCCACAGATTCCTGGGCAACCTGACAGTGGATGTGCTAGACTTGTATGCCTCCCATCATTGGTCCTTCTTGTGCACGCAGCCCAGGGCACACTAACCCTTGTGTACAGATTGCCTAATGTACTCTGGTGGCAATGTGTTTACTTCACTACCAGTGATTACTCTGTTCCTGAGTTCTGATTGTGTTGTATTCTTTGGTGCTTACACATTTCGACATAACCTGCCTGTTGTTGCCAGAGTGGTGACCCAGTCCGTTTGTGCATACAACCCACCCTCATTGGGTTGGTTGATCCCTGGCACTGAACTGTGGCTCTGCTTGGGGTCACAAACAAAGCCTTCCCCATTCTGGCATGCCTTCCACATTCATCCTGAAATGAACTTGCACTTTTGACAGTCTGTATGAGTATTTATATGGAGATGTGTTTCTATTGTTGGCAGGGAATGGATTAGCCACTCCACCTGTATATTAGGGTGAGACAAGCCTAGAATGGTCTGAGCCGTCCTCACAAGTGTTTGTTCCTGCTTACATGCAGGAACAAACTTAAGTAGTAAGTAGTAAGGCTTATGCTGTGCCTTACTACTTGTGATCTCCTGTGTTGTGTTGGCTGTATGAGTGCCAAATTATGTGTGGTGAACATGTCTGCCATGCTGTTCTGCCTCTGCTAATGAGCATGTATGTGCAACAGTTCAACAGTGCAACAGTTCAGAACAAACGTACTGTGGGGTGCCAACCCTCTGTCACCACACTGGTGGTGGTGCGTGGCATGGCACCCCCTGCTTTCAATTATGTTTGAGCCCAGTCTCTCCCCTTGCACCACCACCACAAGAGCACATTGGGTGCCTGGCCCTCCCAACATCATGGGGTGGGGAAATGGGAAGGTCAGGACGCCCCAGCACAAATCCTCCATGTCAGGTCCATGGATCCTGTGAAAGTGCTGATCAGGGTCTGACCTTAGGGGGACAAAGAGAACGGGGGGCCTACAACATCCCCAGCCACGCACCCAGGGAGTGTCCCTGGGGCTATTGACATTCAAGAGACCCTCAGACAGGAGAAGCCCCAGGGGGAATAGAGGCCACAGAGTGCATTCAGAGTGTCGACCAATCTGCCCTTCAATTAACACTGATTCTCACAGCTAGCTGCCTTCTTCATCGATGTGCAAGCCGAGTGACCCTCCACCAGAAGTCACAGGCACATTTTTTGTCCAGACATCATGCCCAAACCTGCAAGTGCTGGAGGGCTGGGGCGGGGGGAGGCACAGTACTGCCTGTCCCGCCACCCACACAGCGAGAGAGTCTGGTGCTCCATCTAACTTATCCATTTGAGAGTCGGCCAAGGCCAGTGTGGTTCTCAAATTAACAGGTTCCCAGAGTTCAGCCCGGGGAGCCCACCCACCATCTTCTACAGCAGCACAACAGGGGCTTCCTACAGTGACGGGGGAAGTTAGCACCGGCACCAGACAACCAGACCAATTCAATCACCCTTCAACAACTGTGTCATCATGCTCCACTTTTAGGGAGGAGGTGAAGAGGGCCAGAGGCTGAACGGGTGGGGGTCAGATGGGACTGCTAGGGTCTTCGAACTTAAACACAGCCAATGGGGCCAAGCTCCAAGTACTTGGTCCCAATTGTATGTCATCTGCTGCACCGGCAAGCATAGACATCGCTCACCCATATCAGTGGGCAGCCAGAACCTGAATACCCATCCGTGGAGAAGGCCTGGCTGCACCATGGCTGTGAGCTCGGTAAGCATAACAGGCGACAGCCCATGTGGGGAGTCATCCTTTAAGAACTGGCAGGTTTTCCCCAGCTCCCAGATTCACCCATTCAGGACTTCCCTTCTGACTGGTTCTCCAACCAACAGCTGCCCGCTAGCAGGTCAGAGAGAGGCGTGCACCCAGTAAGCATGGCATCTCCAGTGCCAGTTCTGAGAGGACGGTGTCCACTCAGGACTCTCTTGCTGGCGCATGGTTGGTGTTATCCCAACAGGTTAATCCAACCCTGCCAGATATCCACATCCATCTGCTTGGTCATGAAACACTCCACTGGCCACACCATGGCACGAGTGGACCATCGGGATGTAGGTGTGCATGTCTGAGATGCAACAGCGGCTCCACCGTTGATGATTCTTCCACAGGTTCACAAACCGAAGCCTTGTTGTGACTTTTGCGTCCTCTGGTTGTTCAAGTTTGATCCTATGCGCAGCGCTACACTGGGGCCGTCACCAACCCAGCAGGACCATTGCTGGGAATTCACTGAACCATCCAATCAATCAGTTATAGTGAGGGGCGGTGTGTACAAAGGACAGGGTCTTAATCCAAACCAGCATATGGCCTGCACTTACTGGTGTTTCCTAGTGTATGTGATATAGTTGTAAACCCCAATCAATATCACAAACACAGTTCTGCTGGTTAACCGCATCTGTCGGCAAAAGGTAGACACATGCTGATCCATTCAGTGTGGCACACATGCAGCCCTCAGACATCTGACAATATAATAGAGGTGTTATTGGACAATCTCATGTAGCTGAATGCCACTTGTCCCTCTAAGAAATTGTATGCCAAACACTGTAGGTCACATAAATAGTTTCAATGGGCGAGTGTTGTTAATTATCATGATTACCCAGACAAATGACTACACCAACTGGGAACCTAGATGCACCACCACCCACAAAATCGAGAAAGAGCTACCTATCTGTGAATTATTTTTGTGTACAGGCTCGGTGGGGTTTATCATGTATGGTCAAATTGAGCTGTATCCTCAACTCCTGGTAGTGCACTTCCATCTATTCCTTTTGGTTTCAGCTTTGAAAACATGCTCCTCCTCGGTACCCAAAGACTTTGTTTTCCCATAGGCTGCTTGGCCAGTCATTGCAGGGTAAAGCCACATAGGCTTCTTTTTCCCACCACTGTGCGGTTACAGGTCACACCCAGCAGGACATGCTCTGATGTGACATCGCGTGGGACTCTGCCCTGGGCAACCATGGAGGAGTGCAATGGTTTCAGCACGAAGCCCACCGGCACAGTGGTTTCCCCACAAAGTCCAGGTGGGGCAGCAAGAAACAAGTGGGGCACATACAGGTCCCTTATACACTGTCTACAGTAATCTAGAGAAAGGTGACTGAGCTTTCTTGTATTATGTGTACCCTGGGGGATAAAGGGAGAGTTCAGGCCATAGGCATCCTGCCTCCTTATGGACCTAATTGGAAATTGAAGTTTAAAATTGACTTCCATACAGACTTCCAGAGGAGGCATGCCATCTGGTAGTGCTATGCATTTCAGTGGTCCTGTGCAGGAAGGTCCATGTGGCCACCTAGCCAACGGCCAACAGGACCCGCAGGCAGGGGTCACAGCAGATGCCTATGCAAGCCAGGAGGACAATGGTCAGGGGTGAAGAGGGGCAGCAGGGCTGCTTGGGCCAGGGCCCATTTGTGTTTTTCACTCCAGGGATCCAGGCAGGATGCTCTGGATCCACTGCTGGCAAGGCAAATGCTTGACCCACATTCAAGGCAGGTACCCAGGGGAGGGGTTAGCACTCTCATCCATCATGGATCTCAGGCCAGGGAATGAGGTAGCTCTTTCAATGAGCCTGCTAAGCAGGCACAGCCCCTGGCCTACTGGCACAGACCAACCCCCTCTGTATGGCGCCAGGAGTAAACACAAAGGTGGTTATATGCTGCAGGGGAGTGGCGGCTGTGAGTACTTTGGCAGTGCAGGCAGCTGCTGATTCCTTTTGACTTTACATGGCTGGGGGCACACGCCAGGCATGCAGAGGGCACTGCTCAGTAAACCATGATTGTCAAGTTTCACAGCTCCATGCAGGATTCATTGACCAAGTCCTTGTTTTATTCAGCAATGCATGCCTATGCAAGCAGGCAAGGAGGTCTTACAAGCCCTGCTCAGGCCTCTCCAGAGGGAATGATTCAGATGTGTCCCAGTCAGTTCCCTTGCCGGCCAGGGGTGCATCTGCCTCTGATGCAGTGTGCAAGTATTGTTACTCATCAGAGTTCCTCACAAGGGACCCAGTCCACTCTGGAGTGCAAAACTCAAAGGAATTAAGAGCAAGGCCCTGGATAGGCAGGAGTGCTACCCCACCCTTTGGTGCCACAGGGTAACGCATAGATGTTGTTACCTTGTTACAACTCAAGGATGTCCAGTTTGTTTTTCTTTCATGCACAGCATGTTTATGCACGCTGAGATGGTGATTTAGGGTGAACTTATGTGAATGGTATCCAGGTGTGTAGTTTGTGCAGGTTGATTCATGGCACAGGGGAGCACAGGGTATGGTGTAATTGGTGGCAGGGATGTGTTAACTGTGTTGGGTGTATTAATATGCATTGGTCTGAGGTGAGCACGTCCAGCTGCATAAGAATATGGAGAGAGACATGGAGACGGGAGTCATTGCTTGCAGTTGTTGCATGGCACTCAAGATGGAACACAGGGGTGGTGTTGTGGCTGTCAATGCTGTTATAGTATGGGGTGTTTTTCAGTAGTGCTGGCCTGAGGTGAGCAGCTTCAGTTGCATGGGTGCGGGCAGAATCATGGAGATAGGAGTGTGGCATGGCACTCAGGGGGGCACAGGGTACCGTGTTGTTGGGTGCATGGATGTGTTACCTCCTCTGACCTTGTGTTTTCCTTTCTTCTGATGCATTTTGCAAGGGGAGAAGGTTGCTTCTATGCAATGACACAGGGCTGTGGAATGTCTGCATGCCACATCTCAGCACTCTAGACTAGTTTTGACACCTGCAGAGAAGAGCATTGCTAAATGACTGGGAGCTGACGTGACATCATTCCTGAAATCAACTTGCACTTTTGACAGTCTGTATGTATATTTATATGGAGATGTGTTTCTATTGTTGGCAGGGAATGGAGTAGCCATTCCACCTGTATATTAGGGTGACACAAGCCTAGAATGGCCTGAGCCCTCCTCACAAGTGTTTGTTCCTGCTTACATTATATGCTGTGCCTTACTACTTGTGATCTCCTGTGTGGTGTTGGCTGTATGAGTGCCCAATTATGTGTGGTGAACATGTGAAAGTATAAACAGATTTCATTGATTGTGTAGTGTGCTTTTGTGTGAGCGACAAAAATAGTGTTGTTTCCACTTGCTATGAATATGTCAGTGGTTGGTGCACTTGATTTGATGGTTATGGACACACAATTTTCCTCTCACAGACACACATTCTCAGGGTGTTGTTATGGGCAAGGTGGTGTAGCCCTTAATCATCATTGAAGGGCACCAGTGATGTGACTTCATTGTATGTGCTCCACAGCAGGGACTATCCAGGTGACATAGGTTTGCATGACCTGATTGCATGCGTCCTGTCTCTGTGCCCATTGGCCTGCCAAGGGGATGGATGGTACCTGTGGCTGAGGGCGATGGCCCTCCTATAGCCTGACTGGTGTGCCATGCTGTGTAGCAACATTGTGCAGGACACAAGATGACACAATGATGTTGTATACTATTGGTGGGGCATACAGCTATACTTCAGCAGAGTGGTCAAGGGAGCGGAAGCATGACTTAAGCACCGTGAACGTGCACCCCACAATGCCCCTAGTGCCTATGTGTGCTGCGCTATACCTTACCTCAGCTGGGGTGACAGGATTTAAGAATGGCTTGAGCAGGAATGGTGATAAAGGTTAGGCATTGTCCCTTGCGCATGTGGAACTGTTTTTCTTAGCAATGATTGTCATGGGCTGTGATTTTGTGTGTCATGTAAGTGTGTGATACTTGATAGTCACCGATGAGCCAGTTGTTGCCTAAGGTTCCAGATGCAAGGGCCTGGTATAGTGAAGAATGGTGGCAAATGAAGCTATCATATGTGCTGCCAGGGAAATTTGCATTCACATGCATGATAACTCCCTTTTCATCGCAGATGATCTGTGCATTGATTGAATGCCAATGCCTCCAGTTGTGGAACATGTGCTAGGTTGCTCGGGGACGGGGGGGGGCTGTAGTGCAACATGCGTATAATCAATGGCTCCCATTTCCCGTGGGAAGTGTGCTGTGGCATTAAAACTCCTGGCAAACTCTCTGCCTTGCCTGCGGTGTGCATGGCATGTATATGTGCCTAAGCACATGTGAAGTTATGCAGCGCAAGACCTGGTGTAGGCACTGGGATTGCACTACGTCCACACAGCATATCCGTAAAGAACCAAGGATTGGACCATATGCACAAGGCCCGCATAGGTAAAGGCTGCAGTGTTGTTCGCCACATGTCTGCAGGAGACGCTGGCCATCTGATATGTTGCACGTTGCCCTACGTCCATGCAGCATATCCTTTAAGAGCCAAAGATTGGACCTTCTGCAGCAAAGCCTATGCAGGACAAGGCCGCAGTGTTGTGCGCTGCAGGTCTGCAGGGAATGTTGGCTTTTTGATATGTAGCACTTTGCGCTATGTCCATGCAGCATATCCTTTGAGAACGGAGGATTGGATCCTCTGCAGCAAAGCCTATGCATCAATGCAGCGTATCCTTTAAGAACCGAGGATCGGACCCTCTACTGCAAAGCCCACGCAGGAAAAGGCAGCAGTGTTGTGCGCCGCAGGTCCACAAGATCGCTGGTCATCTGATTAGTCGCATGCTGCGCTACGTTCATGCAGCGTACCCTTTAAGAACCTAGGATCAGACCCTCTGCAGAAAAGCCCGCACAGGACAAGGCTGTGGTGTTAAGCGCTGCAGGGCAGCAGTAGACGCGGACCATCTGATGCTTTGCAGGTTGCGCTATGTTCACGCAGCGTATCCTTTAAGAGCTAAGGATCTGACCCTCGGCAGCAAACCCATGCAGGACAAGGTCACAGTTTTGTGTATTCCATGTGTTTCGTCACAAAGGGGTAGTGGCACTGAGTGACAGTATGCTACGCAGTCATCGACCAACAGCGACCAAAAGGTAAGAAAGGTGTGGGCAGTGGAAGAAGCCACTACTGCTTTCTACTAAACTGCCTGGCCTTCACGCATACTTCTATTAACCACCTGGCTTAATGTGCTCTGTCTCTGAGGAACCATAGGATTTCCCCTTTTGCAGTTACACATGCTATGTGTTTTGCGAGTCCATGTTGGGTCCTCAGGCTGCTGTGCCTCATCAGAGCTAACTGCTGTGTTCTAGGTCTACTTTCCCACTCTAGGTCCCCACCCCACTGGTCACTGTTAGTTATCTGTTATGCTCTCTAAGTCTGTTTCCCCCTTCTAGGTTCCTATTACACTGATGGTATCTGTTGGTAACTGTGTTTTCTACATCCACTAGGCTCTCTCCCACTAGGTTCCCACTCCATGGTGGTCACTGTTGGCTACTGTTTCTCTGTTGTTCCACTATGCTCTTTCTGACTTTCTAGGTTCCCAGTCCACTTTGGTTACTGTTGGTACTGTGTTGTTCACCTGCCTTGATCCCCCCTCCCTTTTCTGGACATCTTGCGTTGCATTGCGCTGGGCTGTACTCCTCTCCCTCCCTCTCTCTCTATCACTTTATCCAAAATGTCCTCCTTGCACCCTGTATGGTGCTCTTGATTTCCCCCATCTTCTCTAACTGCTAATCTATCTCCTTTCCTATCCCACTCACTAAGTCTGGAAGGATAAAGTTCAAGAGGGATATCCTGGTCTCCAACCCAGGCCTTCTTATCCCTTATACCTACATCTGCGCTCTCTCCAGACAGAGGGCCTCATTACTGGTCCGGCACTAACCGTGGCGGTGCTACCGGTAGGTTGCCGCAAGAAACGTAGTGATTTATCAGTACCTGACTTCCCGGTAACACTGGGGGATTACAACCCTGACGTTCCGGGAAGTCAGGCACCGGCAAATTGTAAGTCCCAATTCCCATAGAGTCCTATTTGACTCTATGGGAATGGGGACCTCGGAAGTAGCATCACCGTTAATAATGGTGCCAAAGCTTCTGTGAAAACTCTGCGGGCAGGTGCCGTTCTGCCCGGCAGGTCTGAGCTGCCGGGCAGGACGGCTCCCGCCCACAGAGTTCTAATATACCGGTCCGGAAACAGCTGTGCCGGTAAGCTTACTGGCAACGTTATTTCCAGACCGGCATAGTTGTAATGAGGCCCAGACTCTTTGTCGCTCCCTCACCAGTCCTATTGACCCATCATATGGTCTCTGTTCTCTCTCCTGTCTCCTCCTCTCCCATTAATGGTGGCCCCTGGTGGGAGATCCGCTTGGCATCCTTCCATTTATACGAAGCCTTCATCAATGTCTGTCTTAATGGTACTGTCATGGTTCAGGGCTCTCAGAGACCTGGATGTCCTCGCACTCAGTTTGACTTGGTTGAAGGCCAGCTTTGTCACGTGTTTTTACACTTTCCTCTCTGAAGGCTACAAAATCCTCTCTGAGCCCAGAACCAACTGTCCCGGAGGTGGAGTGGCCCTGAACTTTCCATAGTGGGTCTCTGCTTCTGTCATTAATATGCAGGCCTACTCCTCCTTTGAATGCCTCTCTCACTCGGGTTGCCTTCCTTGGGCCCTCTACCCTTGCCTTCCTGTGAAACAAAATACGTTGGTGTCATCCCTATGCTCTCCTTCTCTACTCACTACATGTACCTTGCCAAGAAGGCCCACTCCCAGCATCAACTCCTCCGAGGTATTCTACCTTTTCTCACTTTCTCCCATAAGCTCACTGTGTCCAGAGCCCTGGTTCTCTCCAGGCTAGTCTACTGCAACAGCCTTTTTCTCGATCTGCCTAACTCTAGGCTTCAAGCTCTGCAACTAATCCTTGGCCTCAATCCCAGGGCGCGTACCTCTCCAGCCTGGAAATCTCTCCACTGGCTCCCGGTGGCCACACGGATCAAGTTCAAGACCCTCTGCATCGTCCACAAGGCTTTCTGGGGTTGGGGCCTGCACTGCACATAACTCTCTCTGCCCTGCCAAAAATCCTTCCATCTAGAGCCCTTCACTCAGCTACCTCCAACTCTTTGAGGGTCAGATGCTTCTCCAAGCAGAGACTGGGGTAGATATCTCTCCTCTTCAGGCACCACCCGCTGGAACGGCTTCCATGACCCTCTCAGACTTGAGCCAGACCACCTGAAGTTCTGGAAGTGGCTCAAAGCCTTCCTTTTCTCCTCTGCCTTCTCTCTATCACATCCTTGCTAACTTACCTGTCTGATGTGCCGACTGGCTGCTTGGTACCCTCAGTGTCTCACTGGGTACCAGGCTCCTCCATGACCAGTCCTCTATGCATGGCTTTTGGTCCTACCATGCACTTTGGGGGGGGGTAACTGTAACCCCTACAGCCCCCTGCCTCCTTGCTTCCATGCATTTATCCAGAACTGTGTAGTAGTGGCTACCCTTACTCTAAACCTGCTGCCATGATCGCACTTTCCTTCTACCCTCTCCCTTACACTTCCCCTTCTCACTTCCCCCCTGCACTTCAAGTGTTGCACTTGCATGATCTGAATGACACAAGGCCTAGTAAGATCATTTATCTTGTCTTGACTTGACTTCCCTCCCTTGCCTTGTGGCATCTAGAAACACGTTTGTACAGGAAAGTTATAAATGCCATATCATATTATATCAAGAAAGGGCCTTATCAATGATGCCAAGGAGACATAATGTAGAGAGAAGGTCAGAATGGTCAACTGTATCGAGGGCAGCAGAGAGGTTGAGAAGAATAAGAATAGATGAACGGTTTGCGTGATGAGCAGACGAGATTAAATTGGTGACATTGACGAGAGCCATCTCAGTAGAATGCAGAGGTCAGAAGCCCGATGAAAGAGGGTCCCGGAGGTCGTATCAAGGAACTCAGTGAGTCACTTGAATGCTACTCACTCTATGATTTTGAAATAGTGTGCTAGAATAGACAGGGCAACAATTGGCATGACAGTTATGATCTAGGCCAGGTTTCTTAAGGAGATGAATGGCAGTAGCTGTCTTATAGGATGAGGTGCAAATGGCATCATCAAGAGAGGAGCTGAAGAGGGAAGCAAGATGTGGACCAACACTGGGAGCTGTGTGCTTCACAATGTGCAGGGACAGTGGGTCAGTGAGGGCACAGAATAGGTTAGCCTTGACGAGTAGGGCAAGAATCTCATCATGGTTGGTGGGTGCTTAGGAAGACATAGCGTGAGAGGAGGATAGGAGTAGTGGAGAAAAGCGAGCAGGAGGAGGGATTTGGAGGTATGCAGTGAGGGTATTGTGAATGGTAGAACATTTAGAAACAAAGTAGAAAGCAACCATATTTGCCGAAAGAATAGAGGAGATGGAGGTGGGTTTCAAAGGTGAAATTGGTTTAGAGACTTTTGGAGGTGCCAAAGTAGGGAGGATTGATACGAAATGACAGAGACATATTTGGCAGAGTCAAGAGTAGAGGAATAGTTTTGAATAGTTTTTAAGAGCAGTGAGCTAGAGTTGGAGACCAGATGAGTGTCTTGACCTTTGCAAAGTGCAATGCTTTTCCTGCATTGTTGATTTGAGGGTGTGGATGAGATGACTGATCCAGGGCCATGGAGACGGAGGATTTAGGAGTGAGTAGTGAGAGGGTAGTGAGAGGAGAAGAGAGCATAAAGAGTAGTGTTAAAATTAGTTAAGGCTTCTTCAGTGCATAGAAAGGTGAGTTTGGCAAATGAGGAGAGAGAGTGGTGTAGATCAGGGTGGTGGGGAGTTTTGAGGAGAGAAATGTGCACTTAGTAATAGTTGTAGTAGATGAGAGACTGAGGAAGAACCAGTAGTGGAGATTGACCCAAAGATGATAGATTGATCAGAGGGAGAAGGAGTGGTTGAGATATTAGAGTCAGAGAGCTAAGAGGAAATGAGAATAAGGTCAAGGGAATTTTCCATTTGAATGGATGGGCAGAGAGTAAACGGAAGAGAGTGAGTGGTTAAGTAGAAGAGAGTTAAAGTTAGTCGATAGGGCAGCAGTGGGAGAGGGGGAGGTTCACGTTACCAATGACAATGAGGTGATGATTAGGAGGGAGAGAGTGAATTAGTTGGGAGATGTGGTTGAAGAAGTAACCTACTGGACCAGGTGGTCGGTAGGGAGAGATAATATGCAGGCCATGGGGGCAGTGATTGTGCAGATAGTTTATTCAAATGAGGGAGAATTAGCAAGAGAAAGGGGAGTAAGAAGGATACAAAGTTTGGAGGATGAAAACAGTCCTACACCGCCACCCCTGCCAGTGGGTCGGGGAGAGTGAGTGAGTGAAGGTGTTGGTGTCACGACCCGAGACCCAAAACCCCACTGGCATGGTCACATTCCAGTTAGGGTTAGGACTCAGGGTTCATTTGGGGCCCCTAGGGCATTGCATTATCATCATAGACTCTCCTGGAGTCAGTCCTGGCACCAGACTCTTGTTCAGATTGGGACATTGGGCCTCATTCCGAGTATGGAGGTAGTCATGGCGCTATTTGTGCCATGACTACCTCCCATACCGGTACCGACACCGACCTGGTTCAATGGGGACTTACCGGTCCATTCCGACCCTGGCGGGACCGGTAAGTCCCCATTGAAAAAGGCAATCCCCCTTCCCATTTGAGCCCCCAAAGGGCTGAATGGGAATGGGGAAGGAGCTAATAACGGTACCGCAATTTATGGTACTGTTATTTGCTCCCTGGTCCCTTTGTGGCTCCCTCTAAGGGCGCCTGGTAAAACCAGGCACCCATAGCGGGATCGCTAAGGGACCTCGGAATAGGGTGCAAAGGGATTACCGGCACCGGTGTCCTTACCGGTGCCGGTAATCCCTTTGCGCCCAACTCGGAATGAGGCCGATTGTCTTGAAGGGACTACTTTTTCTGTGAAGGCCTGCAGCCAGCATGGAGGCACCCACACAGTCTAGTTCCTAAGAACCAGAATGTGCGGTGCAGTATTTTAGGGTGTGGTAGCCCGGACTACTTTACCTAGACTACTTTACAGAGGGCTATATAAACCACACCCAAGCTACAGAACGTGCTTCGCGTTATTCTGCAGCCAGCTGCGTGACGCTCATCGTGTTCAGAAACCAGCACCCGTCGATCCTTGAAAAATGGACCTGCAGAGGAGACAAAAGAACATCATTAGCAGTCTCTGCTTACCTGCAACTTTCCATCCGTCGATTCCTGCTGCTCGCGGTCTTCCATCCAGTCGGCAGCATCATCAGAACACGACGCACGCACCGGAACAAAGCACCTAGAGGGAGAGAGAAAGAAGGACAACGTAAAACAGGTTACTCACGGCATTCACGGCAGTAATCACAAAATCCTCACCTGGCTGGGCATTTCTTGACCCGTTCCGCTCCGGAAATCTTCAAACGACCAGAAAGACCATCGCAATCTGAAAAGGAATAAAGAATACAGGTTATCAAGAAAAGACATTACCGCAACGCACTTCGTGCTTAACCTACCATCAATCATACGCTCCTGCGTCCATCATCCTGGCAGGAGCCTGATCCAAGTAGCGCACCCACCGAACCTCCGTGCACCTAAGGGGAAACAAACAAAGAAAATACATTAATAGCAAGAAAGGAAAGCAAGGACATTTTAAGACTTCTATAACCAGACTTACCTCCTTAAAGACACTTGAATGGGTTAGCACCAGTGAAGTTAACTCGGTCTCTTCAACCCGCAGAAAACTACGCGCCCATGCACAGAAGGCAGGACAGAGAGCACGCCAGACATCATAACAAGGTTAGGAGTGGGCCATCAGGTCGAGTCCAAGGGGCTGGTGGGAGGAAACAAAATCTGTTCCTAAGTCCAGTCCTCCTGTGTTTTGAGGCCCGACCGCCATAGAAGGCATCGTCCAGAATCGGGAAGGTCCAGGGTGAATCCCGCAGCCAGGGTATAAGGGCATCCCCGTGGATACCCAGGTGAGCGTAACAGTGGCAGGGTTATGAAAGACAGCAAGGGTTGCACAGTCAGATGGAGGGATCTAGATTTCAGTAAGGGTAATGAGGTTGCTGCCAGGCAAAAAGGTTCAGGCTGAGAAAAAACTATTAGCATGTACCTTTGTGGGAGCATACTGACAAGGTGCATGTGTTGTTTTAGTTAGGTTTGACACATACTAGATTCTCACATATAGCAACACAGAAAGAGCAACACATATTAATGTTGCCGTTGCAGAGGCTACAGATAGGGCAGCATGATAGGCGCTGTATTTAGTGGTCATATCCCTATTTATGCTGTGTAGTGAGATGTGCGGGAAAAGCTGAAACTGGTGAAAGATGAAGTCAGGAGGTACTCTGATAGAAGTGAGGTCAGTGTGTTAAAATGAAAGAAGTGTCACCATATTAGATGTTAAGGTCTAGTACACAATGAATAGAATAGAGCGCTGGTTCTGATGTGGAGCTGCGGCTCCGTTTTAGCTCAGCTCCAAAAACAAATCCCCTTTCTCATTCCCCAGGAGAGAAGCCGAGGTCAGAGGCAACCACAGTACACAGATACGCGCTAATTGTATCCATCTTCAGATTCTGAACATGGTTGGAATGGGATGTTAGTTGAAGGAAGAACAGTAAGGGATGCCCCCTTTGAAGAACACATTCATGAGAATAAGGCACAGAGTCTTGTGATGCCAAGAGTCCAGACAAAGAGTTAGAGAACTACTGCCCCACCCATCCCATTTGAATTATAATTACACCTACACCCAAACACCAATAAATCCCTAGCACATCATTATCGGGCAACTGGGGTTGGTAGTGGATAAGGGGGAACCATGTCTGGAACGTTCCATGATTTGGGATAGGAAGAGTAGAGGTGATGCCAATACATTTTGTACAAGGGCAGGGGTGCAGCCTATATGTGCCACAGTGTCTGTTATAATGACAAGGCCTATTGTCTTTTCAAAGCAGAGTTCACCGTGCCAATTTCCTTTGAACACGTCTGGAATGGAGGGGTGTAGTGGACAAATGGTTTCCTGATTGAGGAAACCCGCGTCCCTTGCACACTATCAACAAGGGCCGTGGCCCGTGTAGAGTTTTTTAGGGTACAACTAGTAACCTTATTGATTTTTAAAAGATTTGGTTCTTAATTTCAGTAAGTTTCTATGCTTTGCTATGACAGAAAAATATTCTGGAATCTCTCAATTAATACTTGACAATTCATCTGTTTATCAGAAAACCAGTAATTTATTCAGATTTTTAACAAAAAAAACAGTCAAAATACAAACTGGCCCAACGCGTTTCAAGTATCAATTTTCACTCTTCAACAGGGGCAATGTGTTCTGTATTCTTTGTATTAAGTTTAAACACTGAAGAGAAAATACATTAAATTAATAATCTAATATTCATATTAGTATTCATATGTACATTTAAGGCAAAAACAAGGCTCTACAATAACCAGTTAGAAGCACATATATATGTTTCTATATACATCATTACTTCATTCCTTCATTCTTTAAATTCAGGATCAGTTTCATTGCTCAAAAGAAAGATATTAAGAGATTAGCTAATGCTAGGAGCCTATTAAGATAAAGGACAAACCAATCTTATCATGGATATGACATTAATTCCTAATGTTTGCAACAATTTGGATGGTGGCTTGAATACCTAATACTAACCTAAAAGGTTGTATAAAAATAGTTCTGATCTACTGGGCTAAGTGCTGATATTTTGAAAGCACTTACTTAAAGAAGTAGAAAAGGTATCCATAGGTTGGAATAGAGTCTATAGATTCTGTGATAAATATTAAAGTAAGGGTGGTATAATAAGAATTATTAGTGCAGGAGGTAATAGTGAATGGTATAGAACTTACTTGTAAAAGTAATGTAGGACTCCACAGGCAATCATCTAAGGCTTCTCTGTGGATAGGATGTCCCTATCAGGTAATTAAAAAAAAAGAAAGGAAGATATATTGAGAAAAAGAGTGAACATTGGCTGCGAGGCTCAATGTGGTTGCTGAGTAGCCATATTTACAAGGTAAGAGGAAGAAAAGCAGGTTTCCCAGATGTAGTTGTAACCCCGAGACTCTCCATCCGCTTCCGAGTGAAAATCGAAGTGGATCGAGTATTTATAGTCGCGGGTGAAGTCACCCGCGCATGCGCGTGATGACTTCACACCGCGGCCATGGTTTCTGATTGGTTTTGATGATGTGAGAGCGGTCGCGGGTGACGTCACCCGTGCATGCACGTGATGACTTCACACCGCGGCCATTTTGTTTGTTTACCTGTATGTGCGTGTGTCTAAATGATGAGAAAAGGTGTCTTACCCTTATAGGAGATTCGCGTGAGCGCATAAAAGTTATCCGGGTGGTGAATGCCAATATGTATTAGCTATACATTTTAGACATGGTAATGTGGAAATCATTATGAACTGGTGGTAACGAATATAGTCGGATATGGTGATGTGAGCTAATAGAGAAGCTGTATGTGCCGTACCAAAGACTAGGAGAAGATAAAAGAATAAATATGGATAAAATAGATAAGCTAAAAAATAGATAAGAGATATAAAAGGAAAGAAATGGCAATTTAAATAGAAAACACAATAATAATGACATAAGGCTGTTTGTCATAAAATCAAGAGGCTCCCTTGCATTAAAACAATAGCATACAAACAATAACATTGTCTGTACATACAGTAGATTTACATAACTTTTTGTCTGACCCACTAGGGGGTGTACATTCTTATTGTCTAGTCAGGTGTTGTTTAGTCAAATTCTGATTTAAATTAAAACATAGGGTGGTCACTAAAGAAGAGATGCCATGTCTATGTTTGCAGACATACCTACATGGTTACAGAAATGGACCTAAGTAATATTCCTCATTGAGCCCCAGAGGGAACATAGCATCTAACTTTTGGATCCAATAGAGTTCTCTTTGTGCTGAAATTTTTTGAAGATCACCTCCTCTTGGTAAGGGATGGACTACTTCCAAGACAACCATTCTCATTTGTGAAATATTATTTTTTGGTCACGAAAATGTCTGTAGACAGGTGACTTCACGTTCTTTGTTCTTATGTTGGACTTATGTTCTGTCCATCTTTCTTTCACTTTCCGATTGGTTTTTCCAACGTAATACATTCCACAGGGGCAGCGGATCGCATATACCACATTTTTTGTATCGCATGTTGCATATTCTCTCAAAGTTATGTTTTGCCTGTGTTTGGATGTCTCACATGGTCTCCTTTTATGGTATTATTGCAATGTTGGCAATGTAGGCAGGCAAATGTTCCTGTTTTCTGTTTAGTTAGAGTGGTCTGTGTTGGACTTGTTGATTTTTCAGCTTTGATAAGTTGGTCTCTGATGTTCCTACCCCGTTTGTATGCCATCATCGGGGGATCTGGAAAGAGTTCTTTCAGGGTATTATCTGTTCTTATTAGGTCCCAATTTTTGTGGATGATCCTCTTAACTTGAAAACTTTGACTTGAGTATTTCAACATGTGTATTAAACTTTTGGTTTCTTCCTTTGTGTTGCCTCAGAGGAGCTCTTCTCTTTTTTGTAAATTGGTTCTGACTATTGCTTTGTCACAATGACACAATGGTCAATATTATTTGCAAATCTCTGGAACATCGATGGGCTCATCAGTGGCCCCATCGTATGCTAATATCTTCATGCACCAATTTGAGACTAAATTTGTACTAGAAAATCCACTATGGAAAGACAAGGTGAAATGCTGGAGATGCTATATAGATGACATCTTTTGGATCTGGTATGGCACTGAAAGCGAACTAATAAAATTCGGGGAATCCCTAAACAATTACAACGACAGGATCGGTTTCACTATGGAGATCGGTAGACCGGAGGTACATTTCTTGGATGTCACTATTGAACGATCAGGGACAACACTCAAGACAAAGATATACAGAAAACCAACAGATGTATACAGTTGCCTTCATCATAGCAGCTTTCACCCAAAACATCTAAAAGAAAACTTACCCTACAGCCAACTACTAAGACTCAAGAGGATAATGTCAGACCAGGCTACTCAATGACATTTGTGATGTCATCTTTGATGTTATGGGTGTTAGTCTTAGCAGTACACAGTGGTGGAGTGAGTTATGGTTGCTTAGCTTACCATAACTGTCGAATTTCGGGGGGTTTTCGGTTTTACCTGTAACCATAATGTCCCTGTAACAACATTTTGCAATAGAATTTCATAGGTTTTTGCTAGTGCAACTTAA
This sequence comes from Ambystoma mexicanum, assembly GCF_040938575.1. Lineage (NCBI taxonomy): Eukaryota > Metazoa > Chordata > Amphibia > Caudata > Ambystomatidae > Ambystoma > Ambystoma mexicanum. The sequence goes on from NC_090934.1 coordinate 368,578,842, forward strand.
CCATAACATCCCTTTAACAATGTTTTTTTAGTGAATTTCATAGTTTTTTAGTAGAGCACTGTAAGCAGAACGGTGCTCTAGCATAGCGTTTTCTGTAAAGAGGATAGGTATTGCATACGGCAACATAACCATAACGTCCCGTTAACAATGGTTTGTAATTAATTCCTTGGCTGCCCTCATGATAAACTTGTGTAAAGGACAAATTGTCTGGTGTATGTATCCATTTGCACTACCCCTTACTTTTCCGAATAGGCTTGGCGTATCGTACCAATTATAAATGTACAAAGTAAATGTTGTGTAGTGTGTCAGTAGGCTCTCTTCTTTTCTTGTATTATCAGGGCATAATAAATCTGTGCCGCACAGTACTGGCAGAGATGACTACAAATGAGCAATATAGACGTTTCCTAGGGACACTGCACCTGGTTGGCGCATGTGCACTCACACTGCAAGTATCTGTAGGATTCCATTAGTGGTCACAAGGCCGCATCTTCAAATGAACTTTTAAGTAGTTGTGGAAGCTCACGTGTTTCCGTTCCACACCAAGACCCATGCATAGGTCATCCACTGTATGCTGGTAACACCGCCCCTGTCGCCAGCCCTACAGAATCATGCAGTAGGCTACCACATTTAAAGTACTGCTGCCAACTTCGTGGGTGGCTCTGCAAACCTACCAATGTGCGGCTACAGTACTCCTGTAACGGCCACTGTTAAAGAGGGAAAAGCAACCTACATTGTCACGTGGCCGTTTTAAATGTTGCATTACTTTCATTTATCTGCTGTTTGCCTTTCCATGACCCATGAAACAAATACATGGGGATCATTACAAGTCGGGCAGTAAGGGATACCGGGCACCGGTAAGGAGACCAGTGCCGGTAATCCCTTACCACCCAATTCCGAGGTCCCTTGGAGGGAACCGTAAAGGACGTGTGGTCGGACCACACGTTCTTTACGGGACCCGTTAAGGGACCTTGGAGCTAATAACGGGCCCACAATTAGCGGGCCCGTTATTAGCGCCTTCCCCCTTCCCATTGAGCCCTATGGGGGCTCAAATGGGAATGGGGAATGGCTTTTGGAATGGGGACTTACCGGGTCCACCTAGGGCGGAATGTCCTGGTAAGTCCCCCCTCCACCAGACCGGACACGGACCGATTTTGGAGGCAGCCATGGCGCTAATAGCGCCATGGCTGCCTCCAAACTCGGAATGAGGCCCATTGTGTCTGCACTCAGCGGTGTGACGGAAAGTATCAAGAGTTCACCTGTCGTTCATAAATTTAAAGAAAACATGTAACTGCAGGTGGGACAGTTTGTACTTAGTCTGCAAAATGGCAAAGCTGCCGCACCTTCCTCACGCACATGCTAGTGCAAGAAAAGGCAAGTAAGGAAACAGCAAAATATGCAGAGCGCAAACAACATTAGTGCCTTTTAGAAAAGCACTGTAGCTGCATGGGTTGCACAGAATAAATGGCTTCCTGCTGCACGTAATGAAGCTGTGTTTCCCATCCTTGTAAACATTCTTGTATTCCACAATGTATGTATATCCGTGAATGACACCCCTAACACTAATGGCATCGCATAAAGTGTTTCTACTGCATGTGACGACAACTGAAAATAAAGCACAAGGTACCAGTGTGCAGGCTACCTCCCTTCCAGCAATTACGTAGGGTACTTTCATGTACAGCATTTTGCACATCTGCTGGGGGCAACAAGAGGGGCACTCCTGTAGGACAGCAGAGCTATAAAACAACCTTTGCAAACCATATGCCGTGCTACAGACCCTTACCCGGCAAAGGGCATTGTATTGTGCATGTACTGCAACGCGCTAATGTACAGATGGAAGGTACTTCTAAGGTGTGGGAACGGCCCTTATGGGAGTGTGATAATGCCTGGCGCCTATGTAGGTGAGGACCACCCAATAATTCCATCTCCCGGCATGTCCCTTATTGTATCCAGACAGGTACTGCCCCTTCTGTACTGGACCTTTCCTGCCATTCCTTCTGTGGCATGTGTGAGAACACCATAATAAATGAAAATGAACTGTGAAAGGGAAATAGGTAAATAAAGAAAGCACCTTTCACAGATCAACAGCAGAATTGGCAATGCACGCATGTAGAGCGGGAGGCGTGGCAGTGTGGTAAACACTGTAGTTCAATCGGTTACAAAGGAGGTCGCTGTACAAAGAGGTTTTTTTAGGTGTTCCAGATCGTTTTCAAGAGAGCCACAGGGCAACGCTAAGTACAAAAAAATGTCATGAATTCAAAGAAGGGCACCAAGCCAATTTAGATGGAGTGTGCAAAAATACGGATGGCTGGCATAATAAGAAAAACGTTATAGCTGGGGAAAAGTATTTGTGCTGTGAGACTTCATAGTCCCATAGACGAAGGATGCCATTGGCACATGTAGAACAAAGGAACAAATACTCTTCTGTGCAATGTACCATGCTGTCTGCATTCACGGACCAAATAGAAAATGACGCTGCCACATCGGTGGCTGCATATTGCGATAGAAATGTATGCAAGAGATCTGAAACAAATGCATGAACTGGGCAAGTGCCTCCTTCATCGCAAACAGCACTTAAGGTTGTGTAACATGCTGCACCATTTTCGCAGCACAATGAACAGCAATAATATTGTCATGATTGAGTGTCACCAAAGTGTCACACGGAGAAACCAAAATCTGCCACTCCCTTGTAGCATCTCCATAGCACTACACATGATAGATTGCAAAATGAGTACCCACTGCACAGTGTTTTCCATTCACTTTCACTCAATGTATGTCGGAATCCCCTAAAACCTGCATGCTGTGCCTCATAAAACACACAGCCATAACCGCACCCTCTGCATTTCTGTCGACAAATGCACTGTGTACCACAGTCTGTTCTTACACACCACACCCACAAACTTTATTGCCCAATCCCGTAGCCTCTGCAGGCCCATTTCTATGGCTGTCATCTGCAAAAGGGGCCTATGTAACACGTGCCATCCTGCAACTATTGCAATATTCGCTGACAATTTCTGATGGGCGCATGCGGGAGTGAGGGAATAACTTTCAACCAGAGGAGCGGACAGTGTTAGGTGTGGTGGCTCTTAAAATAACCTTTTTTTTTTTTTGTAAAGTTGCTTTCGTGGAAACACTTTTTTGCAGTCTTCATACGTAAATGTGTGTTTTCAACTTCAGCTCACATTCTTATAATAGGGTCTTCACTGTAGTGTGTAGATTGTGAAACAACATTTCATTGCCATTGTGTGACAAACACATGCCATTTGCCTTGAAAAGGTGTATATATTGTGAACCAATGTTCTCATTCTCACAAGTGAACATCCCAGCAGCACTCAAGAAGTCACACATGCTTCTGTTGATTAGACCCCTTCCGACCTCTGGCTGGCGACAGGAATCATTGGACTACTTCCACATTATTCTCTGGGGTATACATGAGAAAAACACCTTGGCAGTAGGAAAAATGCACTGCACTGCTTTCATCATAATCTTCAGTTGACTAAACACACCGGAACTAGACATGTAACCCAAAAAGAAGGCTCCAAAGTGCACGATCACAAAATGTACAGTTGGCGAAGAGGCCACACGTTGACATTCTAGAAGCAGTCCGCCGAAACAGCACGATTCGACACTATGCCACAAAGCGTCCACTCCCTTGAAATTGAAATTGCCAGACAAGTCTTCTTGGAGGGCATAGACGCACAGATCTTCCACAAAGCCATCACCCATGACGAAAACTGTGCGTCTTGCCATGTTTGCCAGCCGCAGTACATAAAGTAATGGGGGAACAGAATGCTGCCATTTCCTGTGATGCACACCTAGAGCACCTGATTGGCCAAAATCCATAGTCTCATTTGCATTGGCCGCCATGGTGAGAAGCACAACATTTGCAATGTGCCTTTCCACAATGAGCCCAAGGTCCGCCTCCCGGTGAGGCAGGACGATTCCTTCTCCCTATTGGAGCTCTTTCCTGGACAAACACCCTGCGCACCTGACTGGCCAAAGGCCATAGTCCGATTTCCATTGGCCAGCATGCTGAAAAGTGCAGAATGTGGCGCATGCCTTTTTCCAAGTTTGGGCGTGCCACGCCCCAGTACATCAGGAGGGGTCCTTCTTCGTATTGGTGCGTTTTTGTGTGACGCACACCCTGAGCACCAACTGATAGGACAATCGCTGCAGACCCATTTCCATAGGCCTGCATGGTGAGAAGCGATGAATGTGGCACGTGCGGGACCCCAAGTACGTCAAAGGCCGGGCCCGAGTGAATCACAAGTCCCTCTTCCTATTGGTGCACACCCTAAGCATGTGATTGGACAATCCCCACAGTTCTATTTTTGTGGCCGCCAGTCGCAAACTCCCCGGATGTGTCTTTCACACTGCATGCGGGCGTGGGGGAATAACTTACACCAGGGTAGGGGTAGTTTGTGGTAAGGAGCAACTCTTCAAAGAGCCAGTTGTTTTTTTTTTGTGTAGATGCTTCTACGGAAACACCTTTTTTTTAGTTTTTATTAGCTTTTGAGAGTTCTTCTGCTCACATTAGTACAGTAAACTCTTCACCATAGCCTGTAGACGAGCAAATAAAACTACATTGCCAATGGGTGACAACAAAATGCCATTTTCTTTCCACGAGCGGCCAAAAAATATACATGCTTCTGTTGATGAGACACCTTCCTGCATCTGGCTCGGAACAACATTCATGAGCAGTAGGCCATACTCTTCATGGTATTATGGATGGGAAAAGCACCTTGGCGGTGGTCGACATTCAGCAATCTCCTCAGTCTACAGAACAAATCCAAGCAAGGCAGGTAATCCATGTGCATGCTGCAGTAATGGATGACAATGACATCTACTACTGCAAAAGTGGCGAGATCTTTGCAAAGTTCATGCATATCGGCGAAATTGCACTCATACACAATGTTCCACGATGCGTCCACTCCTTCCAAATCAAAATTGCTGTCAAAGTGTCTTTGCAGGGCCTAGTTGTGCAGGTCTATGACAAAGGGATCACCTACAGTCAACACGATGCGTTTTGCCTTGTCAGCCACCCTCAGTGCGCAGAATATAATGTACAACAGTTACACCTCCCCTTCCTGTTAAGCACACCCACACTACCTGATTGGCTAATCCCCACACTGCCATGGGCAAGATGGTGTAAAGGGCACATTTGGCATGTGCGTCTCCCAAAGTAGCATGAGGGATGCACCCCTGTGAAGCTGGAGCAGTCCTTGTTCCCTTTGCAAAATGTTCTCTGCAGCTCTACTTCATTGGGTTACGCGTAAATAGGCACACACGCATCCACCAGTCGCATCAAAGCCGCCATCATCCAACACTGTCACTCTTGTACAACACTTTAAATGTACCATTACACATTTGCGCTACAAATGTTGTGCCTTTCCAAAGCACGTCCACTACAAAGTTCAATGGAAGTATGCACAATTTCTCCATCCGTATACATCCACATAGCCACCCTGAATGTGGCATGTGTATTCCTGAAAGTACTGCGTAATGCACTACAATTTCGTGCTAGTGTGGGGGATGAGGGTGAACAATATCAATCTGGGTAGGGGATTTAGTCTTCCATCGTAGATGTATTAAGGTGGGGGTTTTTTTGTTTTTTTTTGTGATGTGTGTGCCAGCAACTTTTTTAGAATGTTCTCTTTGTGTGCGTTTCTGTTTGCCTCTCGTCACATTTTTACCACATTCTGGTCAATGCTTCTTGCACAGTGTGAAAGAAAACGGCATTGCCAATGGCACTCAAATAAATGCCATTTCTACGGAACCACTGCGTATTTTGCGACCTCATGATCTCATAGTGGATGGAGAATATGCCAGCAGTCTGCATAAACTGACGTATAATTCTGTTTATAGTACACCTTCCGACCTCTGGCTGTGGACAAATTACACTGTCATGGACCCAAACTTCTCTTGGTGTCATGCATGAGTAAACAACCTTTGGAGCAGGAAAAATCTGTATCACTGCTGTCAGCAACCTCTTCAGGTGACAGATTAATCATCCACATGACATGTAACCCAAATGTAGACTTCCATAGTGCAGCAAGACAAAGTCAACGTTTGTGACGGATGCCACATATCTGCAAAGGTGACCCATTCTGCCGAAGCTGCAGTCAGCCTGACAGGCCCATAGAGCGTCCACTCCTTCCAAGCTGAAATTACCAGCAACGCCTCTTTGCACACAACATATGTGGAGATAAGCACTGTGCGCCTCTCCATCTCGACTACCCTCACAACGCAGTATTGGGAGGAAATGGTACCGTTCCGTCCTGTGAACCACTCCCTAAACTCCTACTTGCCTATTTCCCACATTTCCATTTCCCTTTCCACCCTGCTCCATAATGGCAGGGTGTGCACGTGCGCTTTCCCATCTACAGTGAGGGCCATGGCCCAGTAAAGCTGAGACAATACTTCTTCCATATGCAAGGTCACTTTTTGCAGCACTCCCCCATTGGGTGCTCTCAAATTTTCAAACAAGCAAGCAACCATTACATACAAAACCTCGACATTGCACACTGTCATTTCTATACAGCACTCCATATTTACCGTTGAGCACTCTCAGTACATGTTTCGTTTCATTGCAAAGCCCCTCCACCAGAAACCTCTGCTAAATAAACGGCCATCACTGCCTATACCTCAGTTAGCTTAATTCTATGTAACTGTCCCGTCCGCTCTGTCTAATCACTATCTGTCCGTCCGTTCTCGTGTCCTTGTTTCTGCGCCCCGAGGCTCGCGAGCTACCGGCGCAATATAAATATTAAAATAAATAAATAAATAATGCACAATTGCAGCATCCACAAAGATCCTAAGATGCACCCAGCACACCTTTGGCCATGCACACAACATTGCAACCCTTTCCACATCCACCACAACACCACACATCCAAGCAAGCGAGCATGTGGGCACTTAACATTATGCACAAATGTAATTTACATAGCGGCACATCTACCCAACACCCCACACCATAAACACCCATTCACGAAAACATGTCACACTTAGCAGAATCCACAAACATACCACAGCCTGCAGCACCCCTACGCACTGCCATTCACAAAGTATTGTGTCACTGGCAACCTATGCACAACAGCTGCACAATATTGGGCCTACTTCAATAAATCTGCACACAGCACAGTAACCAAGCACATATAACCTGCACTTCAACCATACCCACTTCCATACTCACATTACGTACACACTGCACCCTCTGGCCACACTGCACAACTTCTCACTGCACCATCTCCTGCTGCACACCAAATACTGTAGCATGTTGCAACTATCACCACAACCATGGAATGCACAATACACACTTCGCAACTCACTTGTAGTGCTATAGCACGTTGACAATGTGCTCCACACCCATTCTCCAATGATCACCACCCTGTGCCTCATGCACTATCAAACCTGCATTGCTCCAATGGGTGTGCTCCTTGCACACATTCCATGCACTGTAATGCAATCATGCATGTCAGCATGTCACCAACTACCATTATGCTCATGCACACCACTGGCACCAGCACTCCTAACCAACCTCCACACCGCCATGGACATGCACAGTGTTACGCAACAGTTACCATAATGTGTAAACATTACACTGTTTCCGGCACCCCTACGCTCTTTCATTCACATACTATTGTCTTACCAAATTCCACTCAGAAGCTATAGTGTCACTGCCAACATAACCACAAAATGTTTACAACATTGGCCATACTGCAGGCATTGTGCACACAGCACACTATCCAAGCACATAGAGCTGCCCTTCACCCATACCCTCTACCATACTGACAGTATGCAAACACTGCACCCAGAGCGCACACAGCATAACCTTTCACTGCAGCATCTCCAAACATAGTGCACTGTCAATGAAGTATGCAGCAACAAATTGCAACAGTTACCATAATGTACAAACAAAAGAATCTCTCCTGCATCCCTGTGCACTTTCAATCACATACTATGGGCGTACCCACTTCCATTCACAAACTATTGTGCCACTTCCAACCTACCCACAATCTGTTTGCAACACTGGGCTATGACGGCTGAAGTGTGCTCCAAAACCATTCCTTACATGTTACCACCCTCTAACTGATGGATATTCAAAAATGCATTACTACCATGGGTGTCCTCAAGGCCTGGGCTCTTGAGTGCATGGCCTACCGGCTACGGCCTTCGGCCATGCACCCAATAGTCTAGGCCTTGAACACACCCACAGCTCTACCATACTGACAGTATGCAAACACTGCACCCAGAGCGCACACTGCATGACTTTTCACTGCAGCATCTCCAAACTCAGTACACCGCCATTGAGGTATGCAGCAACAAATTGCAACAGTTACCATAATGTACAAACAAAACAGTCTCTCCTGCATCCCTGTGCACTTTCAATCACATACTATGGGCGTACCCACTTCCATTCACAAACTATTGTGCCACTTCCAACCTACCCACAATCTATTTGCAACACTGGGCTATAACGGCCGAAATGTGCTCTACAACCATTCCTTGCATGTCACCACTTAACTGATGCACATTCAAAAATGCATTACCACCATGGGTGTCCTCAAGGCCTAGGCTCTTGAGTGCATGGCCTACGGGCTACGGTCTTCGGCCATGTACCCTATAATCCAGGCCTTGAATAAACCCACAGAAACGTAATGCCACCATGCATGTCACCATGTCAGCAAGTACGACAATCCACATACACACCACTCCCACCACCAATCCTTCCCAACCTGTACAGTGCCATGGCACTATGCAACATCAAATTGCACCAGTTAACATAATGCCCAGGTGGGCAGCTAACATTAAGCACAAACAAAACACCCATGCATGAAAACAGGTCGCACTTACCAGAATCCACAAACACACCACAGCCTCCGCCAATGCTACCCACAGCCATTCACAAAGTATTGTGTCAGTAACCACAACATTTTCACAACATTGAGCCTTCTTGAAGAAATCTGCACACAGCATAGGCTGTGAACACACCCACAGCAACGTAATGCAACCATGCATGTCACCATGTAACCCACTACGACCATTCACATACACACCACTGCCACCAGCACTCCTACCCAACCTGCGCACCGCCATGCAGCTATGCAGCAACAAATAGCAACATTGACCATAATGTGCAAAGAAAACACTCTCCCCTGCACTCCTGTGCACTTTCATTCACTTACTATGGGCGTCCCCACTTCCATTCACAAAGTACTGTGTCACTGCCAACCTACCCACATTCTGGTCGCAACACTAGCCCTACTGCAACCAATCTGCAGATACCACACTATACATGCACTACCCTGTACCAAATGCAGAGTCAAACATGTGTTCCTGCAGTGGGTATGTTGCAGCCCTACGCTCTTGAGTGCATGCCCTACACCCTACGGCCTACGGACTTCGCCCATGCACCCAATAGTCCAATCCTTCCACAGACCCACCGCACCTTCATTCACCCATGCATGCCAACAACTCGCCAACTACCACATTCCATCCGCAGAGCTCAACCACTCTGCGCTCCCACCCTATGTCATGTGCAAATCACTCCCCTTCTGCAATTCACCTGCACCCACCCACCACAAAAAGAGGTAGCTGCAAACAGGTCAGGGCAGAAGCTATGGGGCCATTACGACAGCTGCCTCCAATCATCACACACAGTACTCGCCTACATATGTCACATTAACCACTTCTGACTCCCCACCTGTTCCCTCACTTATTGCCGCCAACGCATTCCGTACGGTACATTTTTCAGACCCTTCCACCGCCGCAATGTCCTCCGATACACCATGGCGGCTTTCCCAAAAAATGTTACCTACACCATGCTTCCCTCCAGCCAACCACCGGCCATGTCCATGTCCATGTCCATGACCGCGCGCCAATGACACTTCTGACCGCGAAGTGAACAGGGAAATGGGTCCACGGAGCACACCCAGATATCACTAATTTTTTGGGACATACATTTCAGTTGTTTGCAACAAAACTGCTGGTTGGATTTCCACCAAACACACAAAAGCACACTTTCTGACCGAAGCCCCCACTCCTGCCACAAATTTGGTGAAAATCCATCCAGCCATCCGGCCTGTAGTCGTGTGCAATGTTTTTCCCCATTCAGTCTATGGAAAAAATATATATTTTGGGAACCCCCTATAACATCCCCCCTGCACGAAACCTCGCCCAACTTGGCGTACAAATTCTGAGCCGGCCATATACTTTTTTTGCAAAGTTTGGTGTGGATTCGTCCAGGGGGAGCAAAGTTATAAACTGCTGAAAAGTGCTCTTCCTATTAGTGAGCAACTTAACCATAACTACACGGCCGCTACTGCAGGCCGGGTCATATATATATATATATATATTCACTAAAGAAAACTTTGTTAAAGGGACGTTATGGTTAAGTTGCACTACTAAAACCCTGTGAAATTCAGTAAAAAAACTTTGTTAAATGGACGTTATGGTTCCAAGTAAAACTGAAAAACCCCTGAAATTCGCCAGTTATGGTAAGCTAAGCAACCATAACTCACACCACTACCGTGCACTGCTAAGACTAACACCCAGGACATCAAAGATGACATCACAAATGGCATTGATGACAACACTGATGACATCACATGTCTAGCTCCCTCTTTTTTTGGTCACTGACATATATAAGCCAGGTGGCTTTCTTCACTGTCAGTTAGGAATTAAAAAAATAAAAAGTACTAGATTTGTAAACCTTACCCTTCTCATATGTTCTGACAATACTTCCTTAGGGTACAGTTACAACATATGATACATATACATAGGAGAAGAAGGAATCCTGAAACACAAGAATCTTTTCTGTGCGTGAAGTTAAATAGTTTGGTTATGAACACTTTTTGGTAATACTGCAGTTTTTTTTGCTTAGTTTACGTTCCCTGCATATGCTTCTATTTGTATGCATTGTTGTCTCTTTATGTTTTGTGTTTAATAGGACAATTATGCAGTAAGGGAAGCATTCGTAGGTACTTATGTTTCACAGTATGCAAAATTCTGTAATGGAAGCATTTATCATTTTACTATTCAACATGGCACGATTTGGAATATTGCACCTCTATGGCACATGCTGCAGACAATGGCCCTCATTACGATACCGGTGCTAAACCATGGCGCTATTAGCACCATGGTTGGTGCCGGTATCGTAACGTGTCCGCCATGGTGAAATGGGGAAATACCGCCCCATTCCAAGGTTGGCGGGGTGGTATTTCCCCATGGCCCTTCCCCATTCCCATTTTTGCCCCATAGGGCATAATGGGAATGGCAAAGGCGCTAAGTTCGGTACCGCAAATTGCGGTACCATACTTACTGCGAAGTTCCCATTGCGGGTCCCTAATTTAACGGCTGGTCTAGACCAGCCGTTAAGATCGGTTCCCGCAAAGGGACCTCGTAATTAGGCGCTAATGGGTTAACGGCGCCTCAGCCTTTTACGGCGCCGTTAACCCATTAGCGCCAGGGTCATAATGAGGCCCAATGCCTACGTTTCTTCATGAGGTCGTTCATGTACTGAAAGTACTCATTAATGCAATGGAATTTACATCAATGCATTGCTTAATGAACTATTTGGCATATACTTTTCTGCCAATATTATAATGACAATCCCTTGTGGAGGCTGTGCATGAAAACTAAATCCACATGTGATGTCATCAGTGATGTCATCAATGACATTTGTGATGTCATCTTTGATGTCCTGGGTGTTAGTCTTAGCAGTGCACGGTTGTGGCGCAAGTTATGGTTGCTTAGCTTACCATAACTGGCGAATTTCAGGGGTTTATCGGTTTTACTTGGAACCATAATGTCCATTGAACAAAGTTTTTTTTAACTGAATTTCACAGGTTTTTAGTAGTGCAACTTAACCATAACGTCCCTTTAACAAAGTTGTTTTTAGTGAATTTCACAGGTTTTTAGTAGGGCAACTTAACCATACCGTCCCTTTAACAAAGTATTTTTGTTAAAGGTCATCGTTTTGAAGTAGTGGCACGTAACCATAATGTAAAGTAACTTCTGACTTAATTGCACACTTTGCGGAGAATGCCACATGACCATATGCTTGCATACAGGACGGTGATGTGTCCGAAAATCCGTACACATTTAACAATAAGATGTATGCCTCGTGGACGGTGTGGAAATACATTTTATATTGATGTAGGAACGTCCACCTTCAACATTTCCCTTGAACAGCTCCAATACTTATTCCTAGTCAGCCATTAGCAATGTAGCACACATTACATACTTTTAGCAAAAGTTCTAGTTATCTGAAAATGACATGAGCTAAACCCATCCCTCCTCCCCCAAAAAACAGCACCACTGCTGTCATGAAGGAGCATGAGAAACACTGCCCCTACCTTACAAATAACAAACGCACTACATTTTCCCCCCTCCACCTACCCTCCCCATATTACTGTTTGGTGCCTCATTCCTCATTTCCGTTCACAAATTTCCGTATTAGCTGTTCTTTAAAAAAAAAAAAACATCCGTAAACAAATTACATTTTCCTGTAAGAACCACCTTTCACAGTGTAAACATATATTTTTTTTAAAAGTCCCATATACTCCATCGACTTTATATTTCTCAGTAAAGGACAGAGACGCAATAAGATTTGTAATTAACAATCTAGAGTTGCAAAACAGTAACGTGTGCTATTAAAAAATAGGATTGCACGTTATAATTTGGGAAGCCTGTGGCGTCCCGTATTACAAAACAAAATCCTTTTCCAAGATGGCCACCATAGAAAGGGAAGGCGGCTGTTCCATATATGGCCCCTCTTCGATTTCCATGGCAGCCTGCAAAAAGCAAAATACGTGGCATGACCCAGAACCTGAAAATGAACACACAGCGATGTACAACGTAGCACATTACATTTTGAAATAATAAACTGCTTTGTAAAAGAAAACATTAACATTTTAGATTTGGAAAGTACTTTAAGAACCACCTGTCATAGTGTAAACATATTTTTTTTAAAAATCCCATACACTCCATTTACTTTATATTTCTCAGTAAAGGACATAGACGCAAAAAGATTTGCCATCAACAATCTAGATTTGCAAAGCAGTAACGTGTGCTACTAAAAAGTAGGATTTCGTGTTATAATTCGGGATGCCTGTGGCGTCCCGTATTACAAAACAAAATCCTTTTCAAAGATGGCCACCATAGAAAGGGAAGGCGGCTGTTCCATATATGGCCCCTTTTCGCTTTCCATGGCAGCCTGCAAAAAGCAAAACTACGTGCCCTGACGAACAACTTGAAAATTAACACACAGCGACGTACAACATAGCACGTTACATTTTGAAATAATAAATTGCTTTGTAAAGGAAAACAGTAACATTTTAGATTTTGTGAAGTACTTTTATTTCACAATAAACTGTTCGACACCATCTGACTATTCCTATTTTCAATCAATTAACTTTGTTTCTTGGGTCGTCTTCGAAAATGTTAATCGTGATGCACACGTTGTTCTTTTCCAAGACGTCAGCATGCACTTCGGCCTACACCACCATAAAACATGTTATGTTACTCCTCATGGTCACTCCAGCATATTGACAAATGTGTCCCGGCCTGTCGTCCCACAAAACCATAACGGTTAGGGTTAGGCAGCCGGTCATGAGTAAGTGCATCTGGCGTGGAAAGAAACAATCACTTGGCATTTGGAATCCATGGCAATCACAGTACGGCAGAATGTAGCTGGTCGGAAAACGTAACAGAAAATGCGTATCAATACCCATCCTTCATCATACAATTGCAAAAAAGACAAAAATAATGTGGAAACTGCTACACAAATTGATGTGGTCATACATGACATTTTAAAGAAATAATAGCACTGAACATGGGTTAACCTAGTGATAGTCAACAAAGGGTGAGAATCTGCACTCTCCATAAGTAAAAAAAAAATGTCAACTACACAGAAAGATAGTACCTCTGTTACAATGCCAAATTATTGTTGTGGTAATAAAAATTAAAACTTGCTCCTGTGTAGAGTCATCAAAAATAAACTTGCACAATCTTCACCATCTCCATTGTCTTCATTAAACCCAGACAGCAAGGTACGTGCACCAAAGAATCTTTTTAGAACTGATATTACACGAGTCTTACAAACGTTTTCAATACGTAACCTTATCAAATGGTATTTTTTCCAAACTTACACTCCCTGCATTCTTACTGAATTTTCCCTCTGGCTCAAGGTCAGAAAACAATTGACCCTTATGGGTTCAGTCGCATGCGTGGGCCTACTGAGCTCACAACCAAAAAAGCAAACCAAGTGACCTTCACTCAGAATGAAAATACATTCTGCTTTTGCAACAACATATCTGAATGCATGCACGACAACTGGTACTCCCATACACTTGCAGACTCTCTGTTTCCATCAAACAGTGCAGGTGGCTGCCTCAGATTTCAAACTCTAGGACAGTCTTTTGCAGTCTATCTGCAATATTATTTTAAATACATTGTAACACAGACGCAGTAATCCTTCGCCTGTACTTAGTGGACACTATATGGAGCAGCAACTTCCAATCTACCGTATGACTTTGGTGACAATAAACCCCACTTTTTGACTTCCTGCTGCCACACCCCATCCCAGCCTCATTAATCCTCACCTTCTGAAACAGTATTTCCTAAGGTTGACACGTGGAATGGTGTGTTGTTTTATATGTGTTAGCAGCGATGTCCGCGTACACCAAGACACGAATGAAAGATGGAGGGCGTAGCGAAAGAATCTGATGCACTTCACGCCGTTCAACATCCAATCAGTGAAAGCGCCACATGTCCGCGGACATGATGTTACGGATTAGCCAATCGGTATCTTGTCCGCAGAGCGAACAGGGAAGTGCGTCCGCAGAGCGGACATAGATATCACAAATTTTTTGAGACACAATTTCTGGTTGTTTTAAAGAAAACTACTGGACGGATTGGCACCAAATTTACAAAAGCACACTTTCGAACCAAGCCGCTGCTCCTGCTGCAAATGTGGTGAAAAGCCGTCCAGCGGTTTGGGCTGTAGGCATGCGCAAAGTTTTCCCCCCATTCAGTCTATGGGGAAAAAAAGACGTTTTGGGACCCCCCCTATAACTTTTCTCCCCCTGGACCAAACATCACCAAACTTTGCAAAAAAAATCACAGTGGGCCATATACTTTTTTGCAAAGTTTGGTGTGGATTCGTCCAGGGGGAACGGAGTTATACAGTGGGCCATATACTTTTTTGCAAAGTTGGGTGTGGATTCGTCCAGGGGGAGCGGAGTTATAAGCTGCCCAAAAAGTGCTCTTCCTATGGAAACAACAACTTAACCATAACTACACAGCCACTACTGTGTAATATATATATATATATATATATATATATATATATATATATATATACACATATACATATGTATATATATATATAAAATATATATATATATACTTACAGAAATGTTTAAGGTGCATAAATACATGCTTTTGCTGTTACAAGCACAGTTGCAGTAGGAGGAATTGAAATGGTGTATGTGTTTTGCTTTTGTGGTGGTGGTATGGTTGTAGTTAGATACCAGTTGGCGTATTCTAACTGTTTATTGTCCTGCAATTTTTAAGAATATCCTTTCATGCAATTTCATTCATGTTGGTACATTCTAAGTACTTTACTATTGAAAACTAATATAGTAGTACTATGGGTGCAGTTAGATACAAGTTGGTATATTCTAACAGTTGCCAGTTTTACAGTTTTCAAGGGTATGTTTTGAAGCACTTTCATTCCTGATGGTGGATTTTAGCAGTTTCACTATTGGAAGTAATATTGCAGTACTATGGGTGTATTCAGATACCTGTTGGAATATTCTGAGTGTTGATAGTTTAAGAGTTTTGAAGGATATGTTCTGAAGCATTTTCCTTCTTGCTGGTGGATTTTAACATTCCCAATATTTGAAAGTAATATTGCAGTATTATGGGTGCAGTTAGATACCAGTTGGCGTATTCTAACTGTTCACAGTTTTACAGTTTTGCGGGGTATGTTTTGAAGCACTTTCATTCGTGTTGGTGGATTTTAAGTCTTTCACTATTGGAAAGTAATATTGCAGTATTATGGGTGCAGTTAGATACCAGTTGGTGTATTCATTGCAGTGGTATGGGCACAGTTAGACAGCAGTTGGCGTATTCTCAGAGTTGATAGTTTTACAGGTTTTCGACTACAGTTTGTGGGCCCCTCATAATCGGTACATTTTAAGTACTATGGGTGAAACAATGTTAGTGTGTGTTTTGCACATTTGTTGTTTCTGTGTGCATAATCATTGGGTCATTGGGGAAAAACTGTATAGCATTATCAAAAATGTGCAACACGTAGGGACATGTAGTAAAGTTCTCTATGTGGAGAAGTTTTAAATGATAGCTTTATATGATTCATTAGGCTGGGTTTGGTAAGTTTAACAAGGCTGCCTTCACAAGTTCTGACTATGTGTTTACCTTTTTTTTATCTGGTTTAATATTGTGCTTGTATGAAAAATGTTGAGCTATGTGGTATAGGCACATGTTTTCCAAAGCACTACTTCTGTTTGGGTAGTATGTGTCTAAGAAATTGTTTTTCAAAATGTCCTAGCTTTTGGGATTATTTTTTGGCCAGTGATCGAAGTGTACGAAAAGAAGTAGGGGAACTATGTTCCCTGCTGGCCTTCCCCGGCTCCCCACAAACCACATTGCCTCAGCCCCTCCAATCCACAATACAAACCCCCAAACACATGTTTCTGTGTTTAAGGGAACATTCAGTGAAGTGCACTGAAAGTGCAAGTTTCAATTTCTTCCTTCATGTTTATTTAAAAACAAAACATTCCGGGTGATTTCTTTTTAAAATAAAAGTATAGGAACTGTAACACTTAATTTAAAAAAGTAGATGAGAACCGCTCCCAACCGCTCGCATTCCTTTCGACCACTGTTTTTGGCTATTGTTTCTATGTCCTGGTATGATTTGAACACCCTTTTTCTGGATGTAACAGGACCAAGGCTTAGCCAGACTATGTTTTATGTGCCTGTTAAATAGTCTGCAGCTTCGTAGCATCCACATTCTCTATGGGAGAACATTTTCATGCCAAAGCTGTACAATATTTGTGACAGTGTTTTGTCAGATGATATGTCATGCCAGAGGTCTTTTAGCTCGGTTTTCTCAGCTTTGGATAAGTAGGCTGTGACATATTGTGTAACAGCAGTGGAATTGTCTGCAATGTACTGTATATCCATGTTTGCATTCCACAAGAGGGCAATGATTGCATTGTAATCATTGATGTACTTTGAAGATTTGCTTCTTTCAATGCAGTATGTGTTTTTAGGTGATTTCCCTTTTACACTGTGTCTAACAGAACACTTGAATCTTTTTACTTGTCCTTTTGCTAAAACTGGTCTAAGGAAACCAAAGTGACATTTGGTGCATTATTTGCCTTTGTTTTTATATCTGTGTCGACAATATTTGCCACATTATGTCTTTGAAAGCGTAAGATGTGTGTATGTAGCTCACTATGTGTGCTTTCTGAATAGATGTCGCTGTCATGACCCACAGAACGCGCCCCTTATGGACTTCCTGGCCCTTATCGCGGCAGGGCTTGCATGCATTGTTTCTCCGAACATGGCCGTATCACATGACATGCCTCGCACCAGCCTTCACGGTGGATGTAGTACGTCCCATAAATATGCCACGCCCCCGCGGCACCGCAAGTCTCAACGCTATCAACAGGTAGTGACTAGACGTGTACTTCGCAGCTTGGCAAACCCTTCTGTTATCCAAGTTCCTGGACCCTTATTCCCACTCCTTCCACCCTCTCCTTTCCACCCTGTTCCTGGAATCCACGTATCCTTGTGACCGCTTCTTCCTTCCTGGATGTCCTGAAGCCGCGAGTATCCTGGAACGCTGAACGCACGCTGGAGTCGGAAGAGACTCGTGCCGGCCTGTACAAAACCCAATCCGCCCGCAAGAAGAATCTTCCCGCGGATCCCTGCAAGAAGCGATCTCAGGTGAGACGAGGGGAGATTCACGACAGTTTGAGACGCCAAACGACCGACATTGAAACCGATATGGAAAAGGCCGTCCAGGATCTCATGCGTGGTATGCAAAAACTAACAACCGAGATGCAGAACTTAAAAGCAGAGAATGCCGCATTAAAGCAACTTGTTTTGTCTCGTGATTCCGCTACAAAAGAGAGTGTGTTACTGGGTGGTGTCGCAGACAAGTATGATGGGTCTGCAAAATCCCTTCGTGGATTCCTGGACTCCTGTTTGGTGCATTTTACCTTTAAGCCCTATTATTTTTCAACTTCCAGGGCAAAGGTGGGCTTTATAATCTCGCACCTCGCAGGAAATGCATTGACTTGGGCTACTCCCTTAGTCAATTCTGGAGATGCCCTCCTAGATGATTATGACGGATTCATACAGGCTCTCAAAACCATGTTCGACCGCCCAGAATAGGTTTATAGCGCCCAGGAACGCCTACTTGACTTTCGGCAAGGATCCCGGACATGCTAACGTATGTCACAAGATTTAAACAATTGGCCAAGGAAGCAGATTGGTCCTCAGAAGCAAGTTTCACTCTCTTCCGTAGGGGCCTAAAACAGGATATAAAAGATGAATTAGCCAGAGTGGCTCGTCCTAGCTCATTCCAGGCTCTTATGGATTTGGCCATGTAGATTGACTTTCGTATCCAGGAAAGAAAGGCAGAGAGAAAAAAGACCAAGATGCCCTTCCAGAAAAGTTCTCTTGAGACTTCAGTAAAAACTGATCCTGTTCCAACCCCTGACACTGACCCGGAACCCATGCAAATAGGAGCCTTCCGTGGACCCATTTCCCCACAAGAAAGGATGAGAAGGATCCACACAGACTTGTGCATGTATTGTGCATCAGATAAACACCTGGTTAGAGAATCTCCTCTAGCCCCTCCACAGCGTTCGGGAAACGCCAGCTCCCGATCCTAGATGGAGCGAGATGTCAGGAGAGAGATGTTTGCTCCACATCTATTCCATCCTTGAACTCTCCTGGACAGAACATCCTAGTGGTTCTACAAGTCTTCTTATCGTTATCAAAGAAGGAGACCTACTCCATCCTGGCCTTGGTGGATTGTGGGGCTATGGGAGTATTCATTGATCAAGATTGGGTCTTTAAGCACCACATTCCATATGAAGCCTGGGGTGTAATGCAACCTATGGAGGCAATTGATGGAAGACCCCTCAGTTCAGGACCCATATCCTTGCAGACCAAGGAAATACAACTTTCAATAAACCATCACCAGGAATTGATAAAGTTTGATATC
The DNA here is from genome assembly GCF_040938575.1 of Ambystoma mexicanum. Lineage (NCBI taxonomy): Eukaryota > Metazoa > Chordata > Amphibia > Caudata > Ambystomatidae > Ambystoma > Ambystoma mexicanum. Next base: position 368,598,103 of record NC_090934.1, read on the forward strand.
ATCAAATCAGCCCACTACAGGGCATGCCTATGGTACTGGGCATGCCCTGGTTGCAGAAACACAATCCATACATCAATTGGACGGCAGGATCATTGTTTCTTGGTTCAAAGTATTGTCTGTCTCATTGTTTATCCCTGGATCCCTCCTCGATATCATCTGGAAGTAATCCAGCAGATCAACAAGAGGCACTCATGGTTTCCAATATCATTCAGGTCCCAAAGGCCTATCAAAGTTATGCTGATGTGTTTTCAACTGCCATAGTTCAGGCTCTACCCCCTCACAGACCTGAGGACTGCGCCATAGACACAGAGCCTTCAGCAGTGATTCCCTTTGGGAGGATTTTTATCCTATCCGAACCTGGAAAAAAGGCCCTCAGAGAATACTTGGATACCAACCTTAAAAATGGCACCATAAAACCATTGAAATCCCCAGCTGGAGCCGCGCTGTTCTTTGTTCCCATAAAGGACACCAAGGAATGTAGACCTTGCCTCGATTATTGTGGATTAAATCAATGCACCCTCAAGGACCGCTACCCCTTACCCTTGAACTCGGATATCCTGGAAGCAGTGGGAGGAGCTGTAATCTTCACGAAACTGGATCTCAGGGGTGCCTATCATCTGATTCGTATCAAGGAAGGAGACGAATGGAAAACAGCCTTTAGAACACCTTTTGGACACTTCAAATATCTGGTGATGCCCTTTGGACTTGCTAATGCCCCTGCAGTCTTTCAACGATTCATGGATAGGGTGTTCTCTGACATGTGTTTCTCTTCGTCATCGTCTACCTGGACGATATCTTGATTTACTCCAAGGACCTTTTAAAGCATGAAGAGCATGTAAAGGCTGTTTTACAATGACTACGTGAACACAGACTCCTAGCCAGACCTGAAAAATGCCTGTTTCACGTTACTTCTGTTCATTATCTAGGATTTGTCCTTAGTCCAGAAGGAATTGGAGTGAATCATTCAAAGGTAAAGGCCATACTACCGTGAAACAAGTTCAATCCTTCCTGGGGCTTGCCAATTTCTATCGAAAGTTCATACCCACCTTTTCTGAGATTGTTCAACCGATCATCGCTCTCTTGAAGAAAGACACTCCCTTTCTCTGGTCTGCACCTTAAGACAAGGCATTCCAACGCCTAAAGACAGAGTTTACTCAAGCCCCCATCCTAGCCCAACCCGACATTAATCGGCCATTCCTACTGGATACGGATGCCTCTAACTAAGGACGGATATTTTTTCAAAGATAACGCTCTAGTCAGTCCCACACAGAAACTACAACAAAGGATAATAAACCTCTGCCACGATACCCTCCACTCCGGACATCGTGGCATCACCAACACTCTCTGTTTTATACAAAGACAATTTTAGTAGCCTAGAATGAAGACTAACGTACAACTGTACATCCAAGCCTGCTCTATCTGCAGTCAAAACAAACGTGATAACAAGAGACCGGCGGGTCTCCTACTGCAACCTACACCACCGACAAGGCCATGGGAATTCATCGCTACAGACTTCATTGTGGAATTACCACCTTCCAGGGGATACACGAATATCATGGTCACCATTGACTTGTTCACTCATATGGCTCATTTTACACCCCTGTACAAACTACCATCCTCATCAGAACTCACTGGAATCTTCCTGGAACACATTTTCCGCCTTCATGGACTTCCTTCCAAGATCATATCAGACCGAGGACCTCAATACGTCTCACAATTCTGGAAACATCTCTGTCGCATTCTAGGAATCCAACATGCTCTTTCATCAGGTTATCACCCACAAACTAATGGAGCTACGGAACGTGTAAATCAGACCCTGGATCAATACCTTTGTTGTTTCGCCACCAAGGTACAGGATGATTGGTCGCTCCTTATACCTGCAGCTGAATTCGCCTACAACAATTCCGATCACTCAGCAGTCAAGACCAGCCCCTTCTATTGCAGTCAAGGATTCCACCCATCAGTTTTACCTTCTGTTCTTCCACATCCTACATCAGTACCTACCGTCGACTCCTGGACCGAAACTCTCATCAACATACACAAGGAAGCCAAAGAACATTTAGAAAAGGCCCAAACACACACTAAGCGTTATGCGGATTCCAAGAGAAGACCAGGGCCTTCTTATTCAGTCGGTGATTAAGTCTGGTTGTCCTCGAAACTACTACCACGACATCTACGACCAAACAAAGTGGCCCCCCGGTACTAGACCGACACCCACGCCTATCACAACAGCCCCACCTATTCTCACCAGAAACAAGAAAAACATTACTGCAGAAAGACTCATCCCGAACCTTCTCCCCATTCTTGATTCACTTCCGGACAACACAGACCCAGAGATCCTAGTTGAGGAATATAATAATGCCATGGCCACAGCACTGGACCTCATCGCCCCTCTCAAACTCAGACCCAGCAAACAGGAATCACACCTCAACAAATGGTATACACCATTCCTCAAAAATTTGAGGCAACAAAAGAGAAATTGCGAGACTACATGGAAAAAATGTCCCTCAGCTGCTAACAAACTCAATCTATCTAAAATAACTGCACTCTACAAAAAAGAAATATACAGGGCCAAATGAACTTCCTTTGACTCTCGTATATCATCTGCCAAGTCCAATATGAAAGAACTCTTTTCCATTCTCAAAGAAGTTGAAACCCCCATACTACCCCTTGACACCTGCACCAAAGATAAAAACTGGTGCTCAGAAATTCAGAATGCCCTGGCCAATAAGATCAAGACCCTCCAAACTAAAATCTATAGCAAAAAAGCGACCTTAAAAGACTTGCCCCCCTCCAGAAGACCAGACAAGTGCGTAACCACAGACCCCACCCGTTTCAAATTTTCAAAAGTCAATACTCTCGACGTAGAAAAAATTATCTTGTCCTTGAAACCCTCTAACTGCCAGGGAGACCTTTGCCCAGCACAGCTTATCAAAGACGCTGCTCGCGATCTTTCACCCTTCATTACGAAACTGATCAACGCCTCTTTCACCACTGGCTCCATCCCCACAAATCTAAAACAATCCTGGGTACTTCCATTACTAAAAAAACCTACTCTTGACCCAGCCATACCTACCAATTACCGACCTATAACAACTGTTCCCTTTTTATTAAAAATCCTAGACAAGGTCGCCTACGTTCAAATACAGAGGCACCTGGAAGAACACCACCTCCTAGGATCCAGACAATCAGGATTCCGCCCTCAACATGGGACTGAGACTGCACTCATCGACCTGAAAGCTCAGATTGACACACTCAGGGACAAAGGACAAGTTGCCTTGCTCCTCCTCCTTGACCTTTCTGCTGCTTTCGATCTGGTCGACCACTCTGTCCTATGCTCACATCTCCACACAGCAGCACACTTCTCGCCTGAGGCCATCTCTTGGATCACCTCATTCCTTAACGGTAGAACTATGAGGGTCTTCTCGCCCACAGCTGCAGCAGATCCCATACCCATCACCTGTGGTGTACCACAGGGCTCCTGAGTCTCCCCTACACTGTACAACATATTTACCAGGCCCCTTTTCGATGATCTGGATCATCTTGGTATCACCTACACTAATTATGCAGATGATACTCAGATCCTCCTTCCGCTTTCTGGAGATTATGGAAAGGATTTGGCCTTGCTAAATAGGGTGTACATCATCATCCAGGCATGGATGGCCACTCACAGACTATGCCTGAATGATGAGAAAACAGAGCTTATAATCATGGGCACAACACACAGTCTAAGGAAACTTAGCCCGGCCTACAACTCTTTCAAGATAGATGGGAACAACATTAAAGTTGGACAGGAAGTTAAAACTTTGGGCTTCTACTTAGACTCTAACCTCTCCTTCAAAAGACAACTGAGTTCACTGGCATCCTCATCTGCATACACGTGCAAACTTATCCGCTCAGCTAAACCATTTCTGTCAGATACCAGCTGTTTTACAATCGCCAGAGCCCTTATACTATCCCGCCTTGACTACTGTAATGCCCTTTACCTAGGATCCTCCAAGGCTACCACTAGCAAGATACAAACTCTCCAGAATAACGCCCTGAGAGCAGCCCTAGGGATCCGCAGAAGAGAGCACATATCAGGACTCAGTCAACAGAACAATTGGCTCTCCACCAGAGATAAAATTCTCCTAAAAACGGCTTCACTCACCTACAAATCCCTTAACAATGCCGCCCCGATCTACCCGATTAACAGGTTCCATAGACAAATTTCCGCGAGACCCCTCAGAACGGCTTACAAAGACTGCCTCTCTGTCCCAAATTACAAACTCGCCACCATAGGAGGTAACAGCTTCCCGGTAAAAGCAGCCAAACTCTGGAACTCTTTGCCCCCTAACCTTAGAGCAGACATGCCCTACCTGAATTTCCGCTCTAAGGTCATCTCTTGGCTGAAACTGAAGGACCTCCCAGACAATTAAATGCCAAGGTTATTCCTCATGTGATCCATACTAGTATGCATGCCACCTCTATTGTGTATATATTGTATATATTGCTTGCTTTCTCTGCTGTTCTGTACATTCTCCCTACGCCAATTCGTACTTTTACACCTTGTAACCAAGTTTCGCATATTCTTGTACATGCTGCGCCCTGATACCCCTGGGTATAACTGTGCATTATAAATAATAAACTACTACTACTACTACTACTACTACTACTACTACTACTACTACTACTACTATGGGCCATTTTCCATAAAAGAAGTCATCAACCCAGTCTCATTCCGGCTCAAGCTACCAGACTACTGGAAGAAAATTCACCCAGTTTTTCACACTTCTTTATTGAAACCTTACATCCGATCCTCCCGGAAATCCTGCAGACCCAGTCCCGTGGTTGTGGACGACCAACTGGAATATGAAGAATCCAGAATATGAACGTGAAGCGTAGTGCAGAGATGACAGACTGGACTGGCCCACCTAATGTCGTCTGCTTGACCCGTAGGAGTATTCTCCTGCAAGTGGAGAAAGGGATTTAGCCACCCGTGGATTCTAGTAATGGCACCCTACTGTTCTCCCCACTTATCACGTCCGATATTCCCTTTCAGTAACCTCACCTTATGTTTTTGAATGATGGGCTCGCCATCCTGCGTGGAATGCAGGGGCGCGTAGATACCAGTTACTTCACTGGTTCGAAGGCGTTGGAAGAGTTCCGGATGAATATTGACTCCGAGGTTCCTGGCGAGAACCCGTAAGTATAAAGTCCAAAGAATTCAATATGTCCGATGTTCACTCTTGTCCCATTCCCTTCTTGTGTTGCAGCTGGGTCCAAGAGAAGATTGTCTTGTGGCAGCTGATGGCGTTCAGGTAAGAGTCTGTATTACCCAACACTGTCCGGTAAAAGATGCGTGTATTTAACTTGTTGTTTTCTCTCTCCTTACAGGTGCGGCGTAAGAAGTAGCGGGATGTTAAAGAATTATGCCTCCGGTGGTAAATCAGGTAAGTCTATGGTGGTAAAAACAGATTGTATTTGTTGGCTCTCTCGGCTCACCTTATATTTCTTTTGTCCTCTAGATGCTGGAATTTGGTGAGGAAAATGATGGACCCAGTTGACCCCGTTCATACCAGGGTATGAACGGGGTCAACTTCAATACCTGGTTGAGTGGAAAGGATATCCTCCTAGTGAAAGAACCTGGGAACCACTTTCTAACCTGAACACCCCTTGATTGCTCAGAAGATATCTCATACACCCGGGCAAACCTGGTGGAACAGGATATCGGAGGAGGCATGCTGTCAGGACCCACAGAACGCGCCCCTTCTGGACTTCCTGGTCCTTATCGCGGTGGGGCTTGCATTCATTGTTTCTCCCAACATGGCCGTATCACGTGACACGCCTCGCACCAGCCTTCATGGCGGACGTAGTACGTCCCATAAATATGCCACGCTCCCGCGGCCCCACACGTCTCAACGCTATCAACAGGTAGTGACTAGATGTGTACTTCGCAGCTTGGCGAACCCTTCTGTTATCCAAGTTCCTGGACCCTTATTCCCACTCCTTCCACCCTCTCCTTTCCACCCTGTTCCTGGAATCCACGTATCCTGTATCCTTGCGACCACCTCTTCCTTCCTGGACGTCCTGAACCCGCGAGTATCCTGGAACGCTGAAGGCACGCTGGAGTCAGAAGAGACTCATGCTGGCCTGTACAAAACCTGATCCGCCCGCAAGAAGAATCTTCCCACGGACCCCTACAAGAAGCCATCTCAGGTGAGACGGGGGGAGATTCACGACAGTTGCAGGTTATATATTTGTGAGTGAGCTGCAAAACAGTGGTATCACTGTCCTGACCAAATTTAGCAGCATGTTGATCCACAAAAGCAGGTGCTCCTCTGGATTGATATTCTTTTCTCTAAAAGAAGTGGTGCACATCCCCAAGGGGAGGAATTGTTTTACTACAGTTGAAGTGCAGCATGGCAATAAAGCAGTGGTGAAAGTACCTTGATACATTTACAGCGTCAAGAGAGCAGAGTTCTCCTAGTGTTTTTATGTCTATCCCTTCTTTGTTTTGGTTTGCAAAAGGTAGGAAGTCGTGCACGTCGTCCCATGCATACTCTGTACAACTTGTATATGGGATGGATTGATTCATTGGAATGGAAGTTGATTGTAAGTTTGTTGGGAAAATTCTTTCAATGAGGGTTTCTTCTGACATAATGGTGTTGTCTACCATTTCATACCGTCTGTCACTGCTATGTATGGCAATTGGGTTTGTCTGCTCTTGTTTGTATGTTTCTTCATTGAAATATGGTTCTGTGCTGGTTGTGTGAATCCACTCCACTGCCACGAAGTTTGCAAGGGTATCTATTTTGACATTGCGCATATTGCAAAGTACTTTTTGTAGTTTACTGATTCATTTTGTTAGTGGTTTAATTCTGGTTAAAATTAATATAAACAATTTTCTTTTGAGGCGTATTGTACTGTCAATGAGAGCATCCAGGATTACTCTTCTGCGGTACGTTTAAGGGTTGAGCGTGATTTCTCTGCTGTTTTTGTAAGATCCTGAAGTACTCTACGGTGGAAAAATTTTGTAAAATGTATTTTTTTTAATGTTCACTGTGGCTACGTTAACATTGGCAGATGCAGTGCTAGCGCTATTGGTAGTTTTAGTCTTCTTAATACATTTATTTTTATTTTTACTTTTTGGAAGAGGGGCCATACTTTCTTTCCTGCTAGCAGGTTCATTTTTGTTGAGTGACTGTATTAGATGTTTTGGTTGAACATTTGCTACAAACTCTGCTAGAGGTGGATGACTATTTTGCATGCTTTTAGTTTTATCAGCTCTATTATCTTGTTGTTTTCTACAGAGTTGCTTTTTGGTAGACATTCTATTCTGTTTGTTGGATAAAAAGGGAAACTGTGGGTTTGAATGTTGAGCAATGTATTTGCGTGCACTGTACATGAGTGTCTGAATATCAGGGCAGGCATAAATAGAGGGCTGTGTGATTGGGCAATGGGCTGTTAGTTCTGGTAGGGAAGTTTGTAATAGTAGCTGTGTGTGTTGATGTGTGAAGTGCTTGCTGCAGTGTGTATGACAGTATAGTGTGCATGAATAAGTAAGGACATTACGATACTAGTGGGTGTTACGATACTGGTGCTCATATGAGAATACAAAGAGTGTACCTGCGCAGGTGCAATGAATAAGAGTGAAGCAAATGTTGTTGGATTGGACATAATCTTGTAAACTACTATATGGCTACACTGCACTGTATGAGTAACAGAAAGAATACTACAACACTTCTGCACTTTGTTGGATGTGAAGAGTAGTTTTCTTCCAGGTTTCATTTTCTAGTAGAGACGTTTCTGTCTTTCAGGAGGCTGTTATCCAGTGCAGTTGGGAAAGAAGAAAATAAATGTGTGGGTATGTGTGGTAATAGAAATATAATGGTACTTGAAGTACACATTATTTTACACTGTAGCAGGATTTGTTGGGAAGAATAATTAGTAACATTGGCAGTGATTATGAGTATGTTTGTAACACTGCTATTGGTGCAGACGTGTTGCCACCAGATTCCTAATACTTGCTTGGCAGGTAGCTTCCCAATGTCACTAGGCTATTACAGGCTCTATTGGCCTGGAAAGTTAGGTGTGGGAAAATGTCACTATCTATGTGTGTGCATTTGGATAACACTGTACGGGGCTTGGGAACACCAGCATCGTTGCTATTGGGGCTGATGATCCCATGATAAGTATGCCCTGTGGGGCTGCAGTTTTTAAAGTGTGAGAATTGTTTTACCCTATTTGTATTGGAAAGGATGCAATGCAAGTCCCAGTAGGCTGAGAAAAATGGAGAAGGCAAGAAAGATGTACAGATTAGAAAGGAGAATGTTATTGTGTGCAATTTCATTAACTTTCCCACACGTGGATGCTTGGCACATGATTGCTATTGCAGTATGTTGGAGAAATCCTTTCCTTTTCCTTTCAATTATATATTAAAAAAAATACACACAGCACTGCTGTAAATGTGCACATGAATTAATTTGGTTTCCTTCAAATGGTGGTGAAATGAGTAGTTGTAAACGGAGTGCATTTTGTCTTTTTTCAATCCATGTATATGGCATGCTTTGGTAACATACATTAAGTTTTCCTTTTCAGTGTGCATTGTGGAGGTTTTACTGCAGGTGTGTTAGTGGGAGAAGTGGATTTAAAAGTGACAGAAGGAAATAAAAAAAACAATTTCCACATTACCATGGTTGATATGGGCAAGCATGAATGGCATGGTCATATATTGAAGTTTCACATAGGATCTGGCACTTAAACATGCCGTGGAAATGTTTAAAATGTGGATTGGTTTTCTGTTACAAAACAATCACACACAGTGATGCTGAAATTGAAATGTGTGTTTTGAAACTGTTACGAAAGTTCTCATTAAAAGAAAAGATTCTCAGCAGACACTATTGTAAGTAGCTGCCACTTGATGTCAGGAGATGGGATAAATGAGAGTATTGTCATGATGCCTACCCCCAGGCATCCGGACCAAGCCCATCAGTCCTGGGAGCAGGCATCCAGGTGCTTACTAAAAGCCCAGCAGCCCCGGCTAGGGGCTGTCTGGGTACAGTCCTGGCGCCATTGGCACCAGGCTCATAGAGGAAATCAGTCCTGGCACCATAGACGCCGGGCTCATGTACATTACTTACCTCATGCAGACCATGCTGCAATTAAGTCAAGCCAACGTGAGGCCTGAATGGGACTACTTTACTTCAGGGACTATTTTTTACTTGGGTGTGGTTCTGGGGGGAACTTCTTACCTGGGACTACTTTGAAGGCTATTTAAAACACGCCCGAACAGCAGCACATGCTTCGCATTATTCTGCATCCAGCAGCGTAACGCTCACCGTGCCTGCAGTCAGCATCCAGCCTTCTGCCACGCCCGCCTCGAATACAGAGCTCCTAGAAAAAGAGGAAAGAAGAAGGAAAGGTTAGAACACGGACATTATTTTAATTCCTTACCTGATTCCGGATCCATCACGTCTTCGAACTTGGAAAGAACATTATTTCTGCACGCGTCGCATCGCCAGCTGCAGCGCCACGCCGTACTCACCAGTCCTCACAGCATTTTTCGATTCGGCACTGCCTCCATCATTTTCTTCGCCGAATTCCAGCATCTAGGGGACAAAAGAAATATAAGGTGAGCCGAGAGAGCCAACAAATACAATCTGTTTTTAACACCATAGACTTACCTGATTTACCACTGGAGGCATAATTCTTTAACATCCCACAACTTCTTACGCCGAACCTGTAAGGAGTTAGAAATCAACAAGTTAAATACATGCATCTTTTACCGGACAGTTTTGGGTAATACAGACTCTTACCTGAACGCCATCAGCTGCCACAAGACAATCTTCTCTTGGACCCAGCTGCAACACAAGAAGGGAATGGGACAAGAGTGAACATCGAACATATTGAACTCTTTGGACTTTATACTTACGGGTTCTCGCCAGGAACCTCAGAGTCAATATTCACCCGGAACTCATCCAACCACTTCGAACCAGTGAAGTAACTGGTATCTACGCGCCCCTGCATTCCACGCAGGATGGAGAGCTCATCATTCAAAAACATGAAGTGAGATTACTGAAAGAGAATATCGGAGGTGATTAGTGGGGAGAACAGTGGGGTGCCATTACTAGAATCCACGAGTGGCTAAATCCCTTTCTCCACTTGCACGAGATTAGGCGGGCCAGTCCAGTATGTCATCTCTGCACTATGCTTCACGTTGGAGGAGATCGCAGCTGTCTGGGTCCGATCAACGCCCCTGTGGGAGCCAGGTGAGCGTAACAAGTATGATTATTGAGTAGGTTATGTAGGATAAGTGTTAGGAACCCTGTGTTTATGCATTTGTGAAAGAGCTGGAAATGTACTTTACAAAATATATGCATACCTGTATTTTGTGTTGATAGATGCAGATGTGGAGGAATCTGGAAGTAGAGATCTTGTTGACTTTTACAGTACCTTTTGATGCAGGTGCTTGGGAATCACAGGAGACCTGTACTCTGAGTGCTGAAAAGTACATCTGCAGTGTTGCACTGAGATGATAAAGTTAGATATAGAGTTGTTGGCTGTGATTGGTGGATGGATGTGTGACTGCTTAACAGTGGCCAATGAGGGAGTGCTGCAAAGAGTGAAATGTAAAGGGAAGAAGGGTTTGCCCCTGTTTACGGGGTCCATGGAAATCGCAATAGTCTCTGGGCTGGACATGCCACATTTGGGTCTTCTCAGGATGTCTGGCATGGAAAGGGGAATGTGGGGATTAGCCAATCAGGTTTTCTGGTTGTGCTATATAGGAAGAGGGTAATACTATTTACCATTGCTGTGTGTAGTGAAGATGGCTGTGGTTGGAGAGATGGAGAGAGTTAGTGTGTTGATGGTGGGAGATTCCTTTGTGAGTGATCTGCAGAGGTATGCAGTGGGGAGTGGCATTTCTACCAATCTTGGATTTCAGGGAATGGAGGTATTTGTGGTGAGGTGTGCCTGGCCACACTTTGCAAGGAGTGCTTGCACTTTGTAGAGATATGGCCACTTTCAATACTCCTGATGTTCTTGTGGTGCACTGTGGAGGAGTGCATTTGTGTTATATCAGTGCTGCAAGTTTGCTCAGTGCACTGAAGGGCTTGATGAAGACATTGAGGTTGCTTTTTCCCAGTGCAACAGTGGTCTTTTAATACATAGCCCCTAGAGCAGTATGGAATAACCCAAATGTCTTTTCTCCATAGTAGGATGTAGGAAGGTGTCTTGTGAACAGAGGCATGTCTTTTCTGGATAGTGCTGGGATGTTCTCTTTGCAGAATGAGAACATGAATTCTCTGAGTGTGAACTTTTTTACTGCAGATTGCATTTCTTTGTCCAACATTGGAAATGCCATGTTCCTTTACAATGTAAGGGATGCTTTGAAGTGGTTCATGTAAGCCTGTAAAGGAAGAAAAGAAGAGAAAAGGGCAAATCAAATATTTTAAAAAAGTTGTTTGCTTACAAGCACCGTACAGAAAAAGACTCTTTTCAGAGCCACCACTAAAGAGTAAATACATAACATTGGGTTTAATATCTCTGCCCACCCCCTTGAATTAGTCGATCTGTCCGCGGACACCACGTTAGTCACGGACAGCACGTGCCACATCTGAGCCTTTTGACGATGGCAGGCATGGAAATGGGACTGTGGATTCCAGGGGATAGGCCAATAAGGTTTCCTGGGTGTGGTATGCAAGGAGAGAGTGTGGCAGAAGGTCTGTTTGCTGAGAGGAGTGCAGATTGCTATGGCTATGCTTTGTGTCTTTCAGGAGGCAGAGTGTGTGGATTTTGGGCAACTCATGAATCCATTGGTTGCAGGTGTATGGAGAGCGGTTTGGAGTGACTGCACATCTTGGATAGTATCATGTTGATGTGCAGTGGTATGGGGTGCATGGCATGAAGTGGGTGGAATTGCTCCCACTTTGTGCCACTTTGATGATGCGCCATCATCCTGGCATTAATATTGTTCATTGTGGAGGGAACAGTTTAGGCCATGTAACGGAATTTCACTGCAGTTCGCAATGAAGGATACATTTTTTTAAAAAAATGTTATTGTTACATTTAGTTTATACAAAAATTTGTTACAGAATCCTTACATTCATTTACAATAGATTCATCAGATGTTTCATTCATCAACAAAGCAATTTGTCCTTAGAATGGTTGATTTTAGACACTTTCTTTCTTACAGCGCCTTACAGCTCTGTTTACGGGCTAAATAGTCTAAACATCAACCAAACAATTGTCCAAGGATAAATATGGGAAAATGCTGGACATGTTTGCAAACTCCAAAGTAATTTTTCTCGCATTGCCCAGTGACAGATGTGGTCGTACTGCAGTTCATTTGGTCCGCAAATGGAAAAAGCGAGGCACAATCTCAACAAGGCTGTTTGTGCATTTTTGAGAGATGTTGGCATGACGTCTTTCCATAATGAAAACATTACATTTCATAGCACCAACATTTTTCCCAGAGATGGAGTACATCTTACTGATGCTGGTAATCCACATTTTTGGAAAAAATATCCTAACTGCTTTGTAGCCCTTTTTGTAAATATAGCAAGAATTTTACGGTAGGTGTTGCTCTAAACTCTAAACCTTGAAAAGGCTCTTTTCAGAACCACCACTTTCTCCTGCAAAAGAATGAAATGGTTTACATGCTGCCTCCACCCACATTTGTTTTGATGTCTGTGGACTACCACGCTGTCCACGGACTTCGCAGTCTGCGCATGGGCCTGCACCATTCTTTTGGTACTTCTATTTTTCAATTGTGAAATGTGGCTCTGAAAAGACCTGTTATTTTGTTGATTTTTTGTTGTTTTATGATTATTTTTGGTATTTTTATTCAGGACACACAAGGAAGGGAAGGGATGGTAGGGAATGGGGTCCAACCACAGGGATGAAGGGGCAAGTGGAGAGAGGCAGATGTTGGGTGGGCATCACTTAGGTAGGGGGCACTGTTTCTCGTGCTCCCAGACTGTAGCCTCGAAAGCACTTCAAAACTGTTCTCCCCTGCAGAGTACTGCATCAAGGGACATACAGACTACAGTGACCCTCGAAAGGCAAGGGGCCACTGTGTTCTGTATGGCCTCTGAGACATGTTACGGGGATCCGCTGCCCCACAGGAGTGTCTCTTGTGGTATATGAAACAGGTGGTGGTGCCGGAAACACGAGAGCAACTGAAGAACAAGGCAAAGGGTATTACATCAAAAATTCATTTTATTTTGTTATAGATTGTAAAAAAGTCTTTAATTAATTCATTTTGTAAAACACATGCTATATAATAGACATTTATACATTCATTCATACTAATACAGCTCAATACAGCTCTAAAAATAGTACATTTACATTTTTTAAAGGGAAATGTGAAGAAAGTGCAACAACTGTTCCATTGTTAGGATAAAAATTACACTTTCTAAAAAAACAATTAATGGGATCAAAAGCAAACAGATACAAATTCTGTGTAATGGAAATGTCAACAACACTTCCAGTGTTCAATGATAATGGTTCATTCCAGACAAAAGTTATCGACTATTAGTGCCCAGACTGTTGATGCCAAGATAAATAAGTCTTCTTAGTCAAATAGGCTTCTTAATACATAGTTTCGACTTGGATAGTTATCTATGTCTTCATCAGGATAGGGATGAACCTAACAACATTTCTAAAAAGAAAAAACAATGGTACAATTAAAATTGGATGTTAAAAAACCTTAATTCACTCAGTTGCTCTCTGTGAATACCAATAGTCCAAATATGGGGAGAGGACAAATTAAGTCATACTCTGAAACCAACCCAAAATTTGACTAAATGGAGAGGGTTAACTCCAATTTATTTAAATGTTGCCCACTAAGGGGCAATGCATATCTCAAAAGGCCTCACATACCTCCCTTTCTCTACAAAAGAATAGAGAATTCAATGCATCAGGAAAGAAAAAAATCATTTCTCATTGATGGGACACTATAATTTCGTGTCAATATATTTTCCCTATTTTAACACCCCGCTCCCCCCGTGTTTCCATTTGGAATTCCATTCAACAATCAACTTAAGTAGTACCTGAAAACCATACACCGGTTGGTAAACTGGTCTTGACTTCACCAGCTTCTCCTCTGTATTAGAGATGCTGGGTCAAATACAGGTAGTCCTCGATATAAAGCACACTCCAGGAAATTTGTAAACATCAAACATCCCTGAAACGCCAAACAACAAAAGAACAGTACTTCTGTCACCACTGTATTACAATCCTATTTTAAGAGTATTTGATATAAGGGAAATGAGCACCACAAAAGGTATGCCAACGAAATTACCTCAAAAAAGGGATAAATCTCCTTGACTTTGTATAGATGAAATGTCGGCACCGTCTGTCTCTTATCGAGGCCGACTTTGTAGAAATGAAAGAGGGATAGACAGAAAACTGTGACCGCCGTAACGTCCCCACTGTGTCGCAGTTCCTACTCTGCAAGCGACGCAGCTTCTAAACGCGAAAAACGAAATCAAACATATCAATGCTACGCTAAGGCTGTAGAGAAATGCAATCCAATGTGTGCTCTTCAATTGGAAAACAATTGGAAAACAAGAGCGAAGACCACCCTTCTTACTCAATATATGGGGCGTAACACTCCCAAATGTCTTCTGTGCAAGCAATTCGAAGATTAAATGAGGTCGCTGTAATATCCCTTCTGTCAAGCAGTTTCTACTCTGCATGCAGCACTGCTTCTAAAAAAGAAGCGAAATAAAAAGTGTTACGCCAATGTTACATGACAAATAGTACATGTCACGCTAAGGCTGCATGGGGAAGCACTCCAATATGTGCTTGATGATAGAGAAAAAGAAAAAGAGGAAGTTCAAAGCTAATTTCCAAAACATATTTCAAAAAAGAAGGTTCAAAGCAAATTTCTGAAAAAGCGCTTACCTCACGTAGAGTGACCGTCGCCCACGGAGAGTCCCAGCAGACTGAGGAGACCAAGCGGAAAGCGCTAGTCCCTCTTTTATGTCGAGGATGTTAGGGGCATGGGTACAAACAAAGGACCATTATCGTGTGTCCCCGGGTCACAGACACAGAAAAAGGACCAACGCCATATATGCACCTACCGAAGGAGAGTTGTTTCTAACGCTCGCGTGTTCTACCGCCGTATAAGTGATCTGGTGCCAAATTTTTACAGATAAATGGCAAATCAGTGTGCAAAAGAAGAAGAAGAATGTCAAGTGTCCTCATTTTGTATACTTCTTGTAGCCCGATTATAGGTGTTCTTCAAAACACATAATGTGTGTAAAAATGAAATAAACTGTGTGTTGTCGCCAGGATCTAAAAGATACACTCAGTTTTGAAGTTTTAAAATTAGAAGACCAGACATCGTACTGGTAATACAAGGAGGAATGAAATCCAAATAACTTTATTTTAAATAAAATTATTTTCAAAAAAATCCTTCTTAACTCCATTCCTCCTGTTGATTCAGGCCTGCAGTGAGGCTATTAGTATGGTATATCCACCACTGTTCTCTTTGCGCAAGACGTGTGGCCACATTAGCCTTATCTGTGCCACATACTCTTTCTACAGCCCACCATTGCAGATCTTCTGGGCTGTGTTTTAGTTCCAAAAAGTGTGTGCTCAAAGGGGCATTGAGTTGTTTGGTTCTAATCTTTGAACGATGTTCGCCTATTCGTAATTTGACCGCTCTGGTGGTCTTTCCTATATATGCCTTCTTACAAGGGCAAATAATAGCGTAAATCACATTAGTACTGAGGCAAGTGGTGTGTTGCCTAAGTTTCCAGTCCCTCCCATGGATATTAACAATGGAGGTGGCTGAAGTGCTAGCACAGTTGCCACAGTTACCACATGGGAAATGGCCAACAATAGGGGACATGCCCCAAGTCATAGAAATAGTGGGTTGTGTATCTTGTAGATGGTTCCTATCTGCTTTCGAAACCCAGTTTTTGATGTTCTTGCCCTTTTTGAATGCATAAATTGGTTTGGGTAATTTCTGCATATTTAGTTGGAGCAAATGCCAGTGGCTAGAGATCATTTTCTTGATCTGGTTGTGCTGCGAATTAAATGTGAGCTCTTGTGGTGACAGGAGCAGATGTAGAGGATGGGATAGAGGAAGTCAACCTGCTACCGCCTTCGAAATGGACGACCCTCCGAACTGCTGACTTGTGGTTAAACCTCAGGTGTCATGGAGGTGGTCCCATAGATATACAGCCCAGGTTTTCCATGACTGAGTAACAGTGCATCGAACCTTGGCTGCACGCGCCTTGGGTACCCCCCCAACAGTGGTAAATAGCCTCCACACCAAAGACTCACGCTGGCAGCTGGTAGTGGGGACTTCCACTACCACATCCTATTAATCTTCTTTATCCCCCTCAGCATCACCACGCCTGTTCCCCTCTAAAAGCCCTCCAGAAGGTGGTGGTGGTGAGGGTGGTGGTGAGGAGGCAGCAACAGTAGCCTTGTATGTCATTGTGTAGAACAGCATGAATCCAGCAAATTCCACCAAGTGCTGTATCCTGGTCAGCCAAAAACAGAATGAGGAGCAGCAGTGTGGTGTGGCCTTATATAGGGGTGCGCTCCGCAGACAGTTTTGTGCTCTGCAGACACTTCAAGTCCCAGGAAAGGCTCAGAAAGTTGCAGAAAGACTCTAGATCGACCGGGCATGGTCTGGGACCTCTTCAGGTGTGATGTTTAGGCTTAGAATACCCTGGATTGGTGAAAAATGCACTTTTAAACTGTCCGGGGGTAAGGACAGTGTCCGCGGATAGGCCTGATGCTCTGCGCGGGTGCCGTCACATGGTGACATCCCCGGACATCCACGCATAGGACGGCTGTCCATAGAACACCTATTGAATGGGATGCGGACAGGCGCGGTGTTCGAAGGGCACAGGGGATGAGATGTGCATGCGCCCAGGTGTCCTTAGGACAGTGGCGGGACCCCCAAACTAATTAAAAGTATGCCACAACTTTACAGACATCTGCGGACAGGCACATTGTTCCGGGTGCACAGGGGATCAAATGTGCATGTGCCCAGATGTCCTGCGGGTACGTCTGGACAGGGGTGCTGTTGGGGGTACCTCCATTTTGATTATGGACAGGCCGGAGAGCCCCGCTGTCTGTGGACTCCTAACAGGACTTTTTTAAAATAAAAACAGACACACACAGCAACAGTAAACACCTAGAAATGTATTAACACACACAAATACACTTAATTTAGGAAAGGGAAGGTGTAGCAGAATGTGAAACATATACATGGGATGTGGGGGAATTGGGGTTTTGCACAGGCTGTTCAACAGGGGAGGAAGGGATTTAGGTTTCATCATAGCGTACAAGTGGGGCAGTGGTATTTAATATTGTCCATCATATTCCTTTGTACAAATGTCTTCAACTGTGCAAAATTGGTGCGAAGCTGATGCATTTATGCAGAGAGACATATTAATTAAATTGCTAAATTTGCATTAAGGGTCTGTCTGTGCCCATCTTCTTGCACATTTGGTGGTAGTTTCTTCATTTGCACTATGGACTGTTGAAAAACATGTTTCAGTGACATGTGAAGCAATGTACATTACTTTTCCTACTTAAAAATGGTACTGTGCAGCATTAGAGTTACTTCCGTCATTCATTTAATCATGGGGCAAACTTTCCTCTAGCCACTCCAGGGTGCTTGCCATTTTTGTATAAAGAAAACAATACTTCTTACAAGTCATGTACATACAACAAACTCCAATGTTATACGAAGAAATCTAGTGTACTTATTACTTTTTGTATGGGTTTCTTCTTAGTAGATTGGACTTGCTTGTGACAGTTGCTGCTGACTATGTAAGCAAAGCAGCACTGAGGTAATATTGTTAGATACACAGGTCACTTTTGTGCTTGGTGCTTTCCATTATGTTGGACAAGCTATGTAATTGCACTTCTGGTTTCATAAGTACAGAGTTTGTACACATATTTAATTTTTGATTGTTGTACACATATGTGTTGCCCTTTAAACAGCTTCTGTTTCTTCACTGCACGCTAAAACAATGTAAGGTAACCCGTGTACTTTTGGGCAGCGTGAATGCTGGCTGGGGTCCGTGGATGGTCACTCTGTCTGCGGACTCTGTGACCAACGTGTTGGTGTGGGGGGTCAGTATGATGTTAGGGACATGTAGGCAAATTAAGGGTATCCTGGTAAAAACCTATCAAATTCAGTGAAAAAACTTTGTTAAGGGATATTATAGTTACAAGTAAAATTGAAAAACACCAGAAATCTGCCGGTTATGGTAAGGTAAGCAACCAAAACTCGCGCCACCACCATGCTCTGCTAAGACTAACACCCAGGACATCAAATATGACATCACAAATGTCATTGATGACATCACTGATGACATCACATGTGAAAATAATGTTGATGAAAAGTCCCTACAAGGGGTTGTGATTATAATGTTGGCAAAAAGATGCCAGGGGTGATCGGGAGACGTATCATGAACTACTTAATCTATTAAAGAATGTACTGCTCTAAACAACATTATATTTCAGTGTTCTTCTTAGTACAGGAATCTAATCATACAAAAACATAGGCAGTGGCTGAAGCATGCACCAAAAAGGCACAATATTTATAATCTCGAAATGTTGGATAGTACAATAATGAATGCTTTCTTATCAGAGTTTTGAGTACTGTCAAATATGAAATAACTAGATAATAATTCAACACTTACTACACACTTGTGCTACTACAAACAATACATACAAGACCAAAATGCATACAAATCAGAGGCACATACAGGGAAACTAAAGTAAGCAAAAAAGAAGCAGTAGCATCCGAAACTGTTAATAACCTAAACATTTATCTTCATGTTCAGAAATGTTTGGTGTGCTTGAGGCCTGCTTATTGCCCCATGTATATGCACCATAAGGTGAGATCAAACCCTAAGGAAAGTACTGTAAGAACATCTGAGAAGGGTAATGTCTAGATATATAGTACCTTTTGAATTTTATGTTTCTGACTGTCAGTGAACACAACCACCTGACCTCGATATGTCAGTGAAAAAAACAAGGCTCCAGAGATGTGATATCATCAGTGATGTCATTTGTATGTCATCCTTGATGTCCTGAGTGTTAGTTTTAGCAGTGCACGGTGGTGGTGTGAGTTATGGTTGCTTAGCTTACCATAACTGGGGAATTTCTGGGTTTTTTCAATTTTACTTTTAACCATAATATAACTTTAACCAAGTTTCTTCACTGAATTTGATAGGTTTCTATTTGAGCAACTTAACGTTGTGGTTACGTTGCACTAACAAAAACCCATGAAATTCAGTGAAAAAACGTTGTTAAAGGGATGTTATGGTTACAAGTAAAACCAAAAATCATTGAAATTTGCCAGTTATGGTATTTTGTATTTTAAAACATAAACATGGAACAGTAGAAGCAATAGCAGTAAACATGAATCAACCAGAAAATCGGCATGTAGAACAATTTGCATGAGAAAAGGGGAAAGGAGAGGAAGGGGGTGTGTAGGGAGGGAAGAGGGAGAGAAAGTAATGAGTAAAGTGAAGAGTAGGAGGAAGGAGAATTTAGAAGAGAAGGGGAAAGGGGAAAGATAAAGAGAACAAAAAGAAGGGCACTAGAGGGAGAGAAGGGGGAGAGGGGGAAGGATGTCAGGGAGGGGAATGAAGGAGTGATTTCAATGAGGAGCGGAAGGAGGAATAGGTGAGGGAGGAGCGGATAGAAAAAGGTAGGGAGTTCCAGTGTAAGGGGGCAAGGGGCTGAAAAGAGCAGAAACGAGAAGAGGCACAAGGGGTGGGGGACCGAGAGTAAGAATTGATCAGCAGACCGAAGAGAGTGAGAGGTGGTGTAGAATGAGAGAAGAGAGGAGAGTTAAGGAGGAGCAAGGTCGTGAAGAGATTTAAAGACAAGACAAAGGACGTGAAATTTAAGCTGGGAGTGGAAAGGAAGACAACCTAAGTGAGAAAGGGAGTTAGAAATGGAGTCGTGAGGAGAGAAAAGACAGAGGGTGTGGATGGCGGAGTGGTAAAGGGATTTGAGGGGGGCAAGATAGGAGGCAGGGAGACCTAAGAAGAGAGAAGAACAATAGAAGAGGTGAGAAAAATGAGGGAGGATATTAAATGTTTAGTAGCATGAAAGGTGAGAGAGGGATGGATTTTACAGATGTTAATGAGATGATAGCGACATTCCAGAGAGGTGAGGGGGATATGATGAGTAAAGAAGAGGGAAGAGTCAAAGTAAATGCCAAGATTACAAGCATGGTTGGAAAAGGGAGATTAGACAGGGGAAATAGAATAGAAGGAGGGGGAGAGGGAGGAGGAAGTGTCTTAGAAGGAAAGAATAAAACTTCAGTCTTATCAGTGTCAAGAGAGAGATAGTGAGATGACATCCAGTTTTTAATGGCAGTAAGACAGGAAGAGAGATTGAGGTGTAGGTCAAAGGTGAAGGAAGAGAAGGAGAGGAACAGTTGGGTGTCATCAGCGTAGGTATGGTGAGAAATCCCAAAGGAGGAGATGATAGGGGCAAGGAGTGAAGTGTAGAGAGAGAATAAGAAGGGTCCAAGAACAGAGTCTTGGGGAACGCTGTAATCAAGAGGGAAGGTAGAGGTGTGTCCACCCCAAGAAATGGCGAAAGAGCTAAGAGGAGAGCCAGTTAAGGACAGAACCTTTTACTCCAAGGGAGGAAAGAGCATTGAGAAGTAAGGGGTGATCGACAGTGTCGAATCCAGCAAGGAGGATGAGGATAAAGAATTACATAGAATAGCGAGCAGTAAGGAGAGAGTTAAGGACACTGGTAAGAGCAGACTCAGTGGAGTGTTTGGGGCGGAAGCCAGATTGAGAATGGCAAAAGAGACAAAAGTTGGGTAGTGACGAAAGTTTAGAGCTGAGAATAGACTAAGCATTCAAGCATTTTAGAGAGAAAAGGTAGAAGTGAGATTGGGCGAAATTTAGAAGTGAGAAGAGGATTAGCAGAAGGCTTCTTCAATATAGGGATGATAGTGGCATGCTTGAAGGCAGAAGGGAAGGTGGCCGTAGAGAGACAAGTAATGAATAAGGAGGTTAGATAGGGTATGAGAGGGGGGTAAATCTTAGGAATAAGAAGGGTTGGGATAGGATCGGAAGGAGCGGTGGTGGGGTGGGATTTAGTTAAGAGGAGAGAGACATCAGAAGGAGTGATCAGAGACAATTTGGACATGCTAGCCGAGGGGGGTGTATGGAGGGGAGAGGAGAGGAATAAGAAGGCGAACAGACAATTTTTTGACAAAGAGAAATAATTTTCTTCAGAGAAGAATTTAGCAAAGTCAGAAGGAGAAAGGAGAGTGGAGAGATGTCAGGAGCGGGAGGGGAGAGGAGACGAGAGAGGGTTTGAAAGATACGATGAGGATGAGAGACTTGGGAGTGAAGGAGGTTAGAAAAGTATGCACATTTGGCGGAGTTAAGGCAGGAATCATATAGAGAGAGATAGGAGAAGTAGGAGGTTTGGTTAGTAGTAAGTAGGGGAATTGAGCCAGCAACGCTCAAGGCGATAGAGGAAACGACGCATGGATAGGAGGTGAGGAGAGAGCCAAGGTTGGGAAGGCTTACGAGTAGGGTGGAAAGAAGAAAGGGGGTAGACTAAGTACACTAAGTACTAAGTACAGTAGACTTAGTAAGAACTTACTAACTTACTTAGTAACTTACTTAGTAACTTAGTACTAAGTACAGTAGACTTAGTAACACTAAGTACAGTAGACTGGTACACTAAGCAACCATGACTTGGGCCACCTCTGTGCACTGCTAAGATTAACTGAACTGAATTTCATGGTTTTATATTAGTGCAACTTAACAATAACCAGTTTTTTCAGTGAATTTCATAGGTTTTTACTAGTGCACCTTTATTATGCTACAAGTTCCCAATATTATACTCCTTCCCACCCCCCCAGCCCCCATGTGGCAGCTATGCAGTCCACGGACAGCGCAGAAGTCTGCGGACATTGGACAACATTCAAAAGGCTAACAATCATAGGGGAGACCCAAAAAAGATGTACCCCTTAACCAACAAACAGATGTACATAAACACTCACTTTCAAAAACACTATTATTTTTATTTAGCACACATTACAATGGAATGCAACAATCACAAACCATAACTGTACACTTCATATACAGGCCGATTCATGGAATGAATGTGCGCTGAAAAAATGGTGCACGCGTGCGAAAACATGCGATTCGCAGTGAAATAGAAAACAGCGCACATCTATTCATGGAAGTCCGTGCACGCGCAAAATGTGGGATGTGCGCTGAAAAAGTGCGCGGCGCACGCTGGCGCACACTGGCGCACAGGTCATTGAACGCCGTGCGATAAGGCCACAGCGAATTCGCACATAGCGCGGCGCACATAACAAAAGTAGGCGTAACACGGGGCGTTACACGCAGAATGGGGAACAACTCGTGAAAATGTGGGCGTCACGGGGAAGTACAGGAGGCAAGTGCGCGGAACACCCACACGCTCGCCTACAACACGTATTCATGGAATGGAATAGGGAAAAACAGCGCACGGCCAAAGACGCGCTCCGGCCCATACATGTCCGCCACACGAAAGCAGGCGGTAGCGTCCCTGCGCAGGCAAAAAATGTGCGCCAAAGTTCTACACGCGCGAGAAGTTCCACACGCGATCGGGCCTGGGGGAGCGTGTGCGTGTATTTCAGAGGTGCGCGAGAAGTCGCACAGGCCAATCGCGTGTGAGTGTGTATTTCAGGGGTGCGCGAGAAGCTCCACACGAGATCGGGCCGGGGGGAGCGTGTGCATGTATTTCAGAGGTGCGCGAGAAGTTTCACACGTGATTGGCCTGGGCGCGTGTATTTCAGAGGTGCACGAGAAGTTTCACACGCGATCGGGCCTGGGGGAGCGTGTGTGTGTATTTCAGGGGTGCACGAGAAGTTCCACACACGATTGGGCCTGGGGGAGCGTGTGCGTGTATTTCAGAGGTGCGCGAGAAGTTCCACACGCGATTGGCCTGGGCGCGTGTATTTCAGGGGTGCGCGAGAAGTTCCACACGCGATTGGCCTGGGTGCGTGTATTTCAGAGGTGCGCGAGAAGTTTAACACGCAATTGGTCTGTGTACGTGTATTTCAGGGGTGCGCGAGAAGTTCCACATGCGATCGGGCCTGGGGGAGCGTATGCGTGTATTTCAGAGGTGCGCGAGAAGTTTCACACGCGATTGGCCTGGGCGTGTGTATTTCAGAGGTGCGCGAGAAGTTTCACACGGGATCGGGCCTGGGGGAGCGTGTGCGTGTATTTCAGGGGTGCGCGAGAAGTTCCACACGCGATCGGGCCTGGGGGAGCGTGTGCGTGTATTTCAGAGGTGCGCGAGAAGTTTCACACGCGATTGGCCTGGGCGCGTGTATTTCAGAGGTGCGCGAGAAGTCGCACAGGCCAATCGCGTGTGAGTGTGTATTTCAGGGGTGCGCGAGAAGCTCCACACGAGATCGGGCCGGGGGGAGCGTGTGCATGTATTTCAGAGGTGCGCGAGAAGTTTCACACGCGATTGGCCTGGGCGCGTGTATTTCAGAGGTGCACGAGAAGTTTCACACGCGATCGGGCCTGGGGGAGCGTGTGTGTGTATTTCAGGGGTGCGCGAGAAGTTCCACACACGATTGGGCCTGGGGGAGCGTGTGCGTGTATTTCAGAGGTGCGCGAGAAGTTCCACACGCGATTGGCCTGGGCGCGTGTATTTCAGGGGTGCGCGAGAAGTTCCACACGCGATTGGCCTGGGTGCGTGTATTTCAGAGGTGCGCGAGAAGTTTAACACGCAATTGGTCTGTGCACGTGTATTTCAGGGGTGCGCGAGAAGTTCCACATGCGATCGGGCCTGGGGGAGCGTGTGCGTGTATTTCAGAGGTGCGCGAGAAGTTTCACACGCGATTGGCCTGGGCGTGTGTATTTCAGAGGTGCGCGAGAAGTTTCACACGGGATCGGGCCTGGGGGAGCGTGTGCGTGTATTTCAGGGGTGCGCGAGAAGTTCCACACGCGATCGGGCCTGGGGGAGCGTGTGCGTGTATTTCAGAGGTGCGCGAGAAGTTTCACACGCGATTGGCCTGGGCGCGTGTATTTCAGAGGTGCGCGAGAAGTTTCACACGCGATCGGGCCTGGGGGAGCGTGTGCGTGTATTTCAGAGGTGCGCGAGAAGTTCCACACACGATTGGCCTGGGCGCGTGTATTGCAGAGGTGCGCGAAAAGTTTCACACGCGATTGGCCTGGGTGAGTGTAATTCAGAGGTGCGCGAGAAGTTTCACACGCGATTGGCCTGTGCGCGTGTATTTCAGGGGTGCGCGAGAAGTTCCACACGCGATCGGGCCTGGGGGAGCGTGTGCGTGCATTTCAGAGGTGCGCGAGAAGTTTCACACGCGATTGGCCTGGGCGCGTGTATTTCAGAGGTGCGCGAGAAGTTTCACACGCGATCGGGCCTGGGGGAGCGTGTGCGTGTATTTCAGGGGTGCGCGAGAAGTTCCACACGCGATTGGCCTGGGCGCGTGTATTTCAGGGGTGCGCGAGAAGTTTCAAATGTGATCGGGCCTGGGGGAGCGGGGTACGTGTATTTCAGGGGCTCGCGGGTCGTTTTACATGCGATCGGGCCTGGTGGAGCGGGGTACGTGTATTTCAGGGGCTCGCGGGTGGTTTCACACGCGATCGGGCCTGGGGGAGCGGGGTACGTGTATTTCAGGGGCTCGCGGGTCGTTTTACATGCGATCAGGCCTGGGGGAGCGGGGTATGTGTATTTCAGGGGCTCGTGGGTGGTTTTACACACGATCGGGCCTGGGGGAGCAGGGTACCACTCACCGTCTGCCTTGCGTGTAGAAGAACGCGTAGCCAACACCCACCCACTGTGATGTAATAGCGTGTGAACCCCAACGCCTGCAAAAAACATGCACCGCACCCCACCCCACGAAAAGCAATGCCTGTGCGCGATACGTCACAAACGCGCATACGCGCTAAGGGCCTTTGGTCCAATGGAATCGTGTATGCGTGCTGACGCGCTTACGCGCTAAGGGCCTTTCCTCGAATTACACGCTGACGTGCAGAATTTTCACGTGCTAAATCACTCCGTACCAAGCTGGCCACGCGTAAGCACACGAAAGACCACGCTCCTGCCCAAAAGGCCAAATTACTGCCCCCCAGGCCCCCAAGCAGCCTCCCACGAGCCATCTGCTGCTGCCTGCCTGCCTGCTGCCACCGTGCCCTGCCATTTGGTGCCTGCACATCAGCCATCTGCAGGGGTCCAGTTGCTGTGTCCACCCCTGCTGGAACAGAACACTCCCGACTGGGATACCATCGCTCCACAGCCCAGCCCCAGGACCCAGTTTCCCACCCACACCTGCCTCGGGGGTCGCCATGTCGGGGCAAACACCATCCGAGACCACTGGCGACCCCCAGCCAGAGGGGCAGAGGGCCACCAGCTTCAGTCAGAAGGAAGTTGGTGTCCTGGTGGAGCTTTTCCTGGGGCATTATGATGCCCTCTTCGGGTCACCACGCGCCGACAAGGAAGGACGGGACAGGATCTGGGACGACTTTGTGGTTGCCATCAACGCGGAGGGGTGGCAACCTGCAACATCAAGCAAGTCAAGAAGCGCTGGGAGGACTTGAGGTCCAGGACCCTCATAAAGGCCCGGCGCCTCGTGGAGGGCGGCCGGGGCAGCATGAGTACCATCCAGCTGAAGGTCCTGGAACGCGTACGCCCAGCGCTCCATGCCCAGATCCTTGAGAGGCAGACCTGTCTGGAGTCGAGCGGTAAGTGGCCAAGCATTGCTGTGTGAGACAGGGCATGTTGCAGTGTGCTGGTTGTCTGATACGTGCCTGTATGTGTGACATAGGCCATGTACACGTGTGTGTGTGCAGGGACATCATGGTCATGCATGTGAGACCAGTAATGTGTGAAGCACACGGTTGGTGTATGTGTTTAAATGCAACATGGGGAGCCCTATGTGGAATGGACACATGAGAGCATGCCAGTCTCTGTTCCTGGACATGGGTGGGGGTGAGGGATGGGTGCTGATGCCATGTACATGTATGGTGTCCATGTCTGTGTTTCTGACCTGCGTGTCTGTGACTTGTGAATGCCATGCATGCATGACACATGTCTGTGACAATGTTCAGAATCACTGATGCAGCCTAGTTATCCTTGCATCCACTGTGTCTGGGGTGTACGAGTCCAGATGGATGAAAGTACGTTGAAGTGTGTGCATGTGATAGGCATGACCCATGATGCATGTGAGTCCAAAAACAACATTGTATGCTTCAAGAGTCCCTTGGACATGTTTGCTTATGTCCATAGCATGCGCCATGCCTGTTACTGCATGTGTTTTGCCTGCACTGACCCATGTGTTGTGGAGGGACATGATGGAAGTGATCTTTGACAGTGCCACTCATCTGCTATTGCTTCCTGTCTAGGGGACCATTGTACAGTACCCTGATGCTTGTGTTCACAGCGCAAAGTGAAGAAGAGGGCGGAGACGGCACTGTGGAGCTAAGCGGCGGGGATGCCCCCACGGCTGCAGCGGAAGGGGTGGTTGAGCCCCTACAGGGGCTTGCAAAGGCGGAAGAAGGTGTGGAGCCATCCAGGTTGGTGGTTTCCAGAGAGGAGGAGGAGGCCACTACTGAGCCGCACATGGGGCCTGGTGGGGGCATCCCTGCTGGTGCAAGTGGTGCAGTCCAGGGGCAGGGGCAGGAGGCAGCACAGGTCGCCGTGGAGGTGCCTGTGCATGTCACTGTCCCTGACACTGTGACTGCACCACCATGCACCAGCAGGGATGCCCCATCCCAGGCCCGTCCGCAGGTAGGGGGGATGTCCATGTCATCTGACTCCCCTCCACCTGCGGACGAGGGGACCCCTGGCCGTATGGAGAATGTCCTTATTGGTGTCGCGTTGCGCACGGCTGTCATTCGTGATGAGGTGCGTGCTTCCCGGGGGGAGCACACACGTCATCACGAAGAGCATCGTGCCAACGTGGCCCAGTTGGGAGCGGTTATGGTCGGGGGTCTCGTACATGTGTCTGGCACTCGGGCGACCCTCTCCTCCTCTGTGGAGGCTATGCGCCAGTCGTACTCCATGCCGTCTTCCGGCCCAGATGCCACCAGGGCCCCCTGTGGACCTGCCCCGACCAATGCAGCCACCTCGTTGGGGACCCCATCCCTGCCACAGTCGGGAGTCGGAGGTCCAGCAGGGGTGGACACACCGGCAACTGGACCCCAGCAGATGGAGGATGTGACGGCATCATCGGGCAGGGCACGTGCACAACAGCGTCGGTGGATTCCATCAGCCTGGATGCCGTCGTGCTGGCACAGGCAGTTGCGTCGGAGGCAGCGGCAGGCTCGACGTGGGAGGCATCATGGCTCGGGGCCATCAACATCAGGGGTGCAGGCATCGGCCGGGGGGCAGGAGGACCCTGGACTGGGAGTGGCTTCCGTGTGGGACCGGTTGGGCCAGCAGATAGGTGCGGAGCGGCAGCGGGCAGAGGAGGAACGGCTCACAATGGTCAGGGCGGAGGACTCCATGCGGAGGGCGCTGAGGCGGGCTGAGTGCCTCGAGGGTCTTCGCAGGGAGTTGGAGCTGGACACTGCATTATCCCTGCGAGACCTCGGGGCCTGGGAACACGCCCGCCTCCAAGCCATTGAACAGGAGTTCGATGATGCCCTGGCCCATGTCAACAACCAGTGAGCCGTCGGACTAGCCCGCTGCCCTTGTAAATAGTTATGTAGTTAGTGTTAGGTTTCCTTTGCTTTTTTATTTATTTTGGACCTTTTGGACAAAGGACCACATTTTTGTATATAGTTTTTTTATTAGGTAGTATTTTTATATAGGTTTCATTTCTTCAGTTGGGATCATGGACCCTGGATTGTTTATCTGTATATAGTTGACTGTTGCATTTTAGGGGTTTTTTTGGATTTACCCATGGAGCAATGGTTTTCGGTTTTGTTTTTACCTTGGATTTACTTTCTTGAACTGTGACTTTGGACACCTTTCCTTTGGATTATGATTTGTCGTTTTTCATTATTTTACGGACATGCTGCTTTTGGTTTTTGATTCCCATTGTCATTTGTTTATTTTTAATTCCATTTATGCTGTTTTTAATACATTTTTTTTTTCATCAAACTTCAATGTGTAGTATCATCTCATTGGTATCATGCATATCATGATATGGGTTTTGAGATTCACTGACACCCATTGGGTGTATGTGAGGGACATGTGTTCATTTCCAAACTTGCAATTGGGGTTCTATTATGTCATTGCCATTTCTAAGTGGGTGGATGCAATACTCGGGTGGGTGTTTGGCATGTGGAGGCTGACCATAAGGGCCAGGGATCTAGATTGTGATGACATGTTGGCTGGGGGACATGTGTGGGGGCCTGCTGGCAGGTGCCCCGCAATGCTGGGGGGTGGGGGTGCAAGGGGACATGAGTTGGTGATCAGTAGTGCAAGGAGACATGTGCCTTTGCTGGGGGGCATGCCCATGTTGGGTGGGCTGCCTGCGTGTCTGCGGTTGCTGTTGTTACTCTTGTTCAGAGGAGAATTGCCTAGCATTTCGGTGCTGGACTGCCCCAGGGCAGGACAAAGACTGATATGTTTGGGATATTTCTTCTCTGTGAAAGATAGTGAGCTAAAGACTTTGGGTAAGGCTCTTGTAACCAGGACTCATGTCTGGCAGAGAGTCTCCCAGGACCCCCCTTGTTATCAGGGGACATGAGTGGGACATGAGTGGGGGCCTGCTGGCAGGTGCCCCGCAATGCTGGGGGGTGGGGGTGCAGGGGGACATGAGTGGGACATGAGTGGGGGCCTGCTGGCAGGTGCCCCGCAATGCTGGGGGGTGGGGGTGCAGGGGGACATGAGTGGGACATGAGTGGGGGCCTGCTGGCAGGTGCCCCGCAATGCTGGGGGGTGGGGGTGCAGGGAGACATGAGTGGGACATGAGTGGGGGCCTGCTGGCAGGTGCCCCGCAATGCTGGGGGTGGGGGTGCAAGGGGACATGAGTTGGTGATCAGTAGTGCAAGGAGACATGTGCCTTTGCTGGGGGGCATGCCCATGTTGGGTGGGCTGCCTGCGGGACATGACCAGGGATGCAGGGTAGTCCCCTGTGGTGTGGGCTTCCTGCAGGGGCCGTGGAGGGTGTACAGGGAACACCTGGGAGGACCCACACTGCCAAATCACATGTAGGACTCCCCGGCACCCCTGAAATACACGTACCCTGCTGAAATCGCGTGTGAAACTTCTCGCGCACCCCTGAAATACACGCGCCCAGCCCAATCGCGTGTGGAACTTCTCGCGCACCCCTGAAATACACGTACCCTGCTGAAATCGCGTGTGAAAATTCTCGCGCACCCCTGAAATACACGTACCCTGCTGAAATTGCGTGTGGAACTATACGCGCACCTCTGAAATACACGCGCCCAGCCCAATCGCGTGTGGAACTTCTCGCGCACCCCTGAAATTCACGCACCCAGCCCGTTCGCATGTGAAACTTCTCGCGCACCTCTGAAATACACGCACACGCTCCCCCAGGCCCAATCGCGTGTGAAACTTGTCACGCACCCCTGAAATACCCGCACCCAGCCCAATCGCGTGTGAAACTTCCCGCGCACCCCTGATATACCCGCACCCAGCCCAATCGCGTGTGAAACTTCCCGCGCACCCCTGAAATACACGCACCCAGCCCAATCGCGTGTAAAACTTCTCGCGCACCCCTGAAATACATGCACACGCTCCCCCAGGCCCAATTGCGTGTGAAACTTGTCGCGCACCCCTGAAATACACGCACACGCTCCCCCAGGCCCAATTGCGTGTGAAACTTGTCGCGCCCCCTGAAATACCCGCACCCAGCCCAATCGCGTGTGAAACTTCTCACGCACCCCTGAAATACACGCAGCCAGGCCATTTGCGTGTGAAACTTCTCGCGCACCCCTGAAATACACACACACGCTCCCCCAGGCCCAATCGCATGTGAAACTTCTCGCGCACCCCTGAAATACACGCACCCAGGCCATACACGTGTAAAACCTCTTGCGCACCCCTGAAATACACGCACACGCTCCCCCAGGCCCAATCGTGTGTGAAACTTCTCGCGCACCCCTGAAATACCCGCACCCAGCCCAATCGCGTGTAAAACTTCCCGCGCACCCCTGAAATACACGCACCCAGCCCAATCGCGTGTAAAACTTCTCGCGCACCCCTGAAATACACGCACACGCTCCCCCAGGCCCAATCGCATGTGAGACTTCTCGTGCACCCCTGAAATACACACACCCAGCCCAATCGCATGTAAAACTCCCCGCGCACCCCTGAAATACCCATACCCAGCCCAATCGCGTGTAAGACTTCCCGCGCACCCCTGAAATACACGCACCCAGCCCAATCGCGTGTAAAACTTCTCACGCACCCCTGAAATACACGCACACGCTCCCCCAGGCTCGATCGCGTGTGAAACTTCTCGCGCACGCGTGTTCCTGAAACCCGTAATATACGTTCCCCGCTTTGCGTTTGCTGTTTGCCAGTCCGGGAAACTGGTCCAGGGTTGGCGCAGCCCTTTGCAATGGTTTTGCGATCTTGATGGCTTTTCCTTGCGCAAGGGCGTTATTGGGGGCGTAACTGGCGCTGTTGCAGGGTCGCTGCGCCACTCTGTGCCACGTCTGCTTTTGGAGGCGAGAATCCATGAATACGCTGTGCGCGGAAATTGATTTTATCGCACGCGGCTGGCGCAGACATTCGCACGGGCACGCTGTGAGCCAGCCGCGTGCGACACTTTTGTGCTAATTTCCATGAATTACCCTGATAATCTCTCCACTACAACTCTGCATACAGATTGACAAACACCAGATGCTTGTTGAACAACACATTCACACTAAATATTAAGTCATTGCATTTATTTCTCTATTATTAGCTTTCATTATATAAACATGTGTTATAAAACAGAAGCACTTTTTTTTCTCACAGAAATGGCAAACACACTTGAGTGGTTAGAGGGGATCTTCCCAAAACAAAAAATGAGTGACGATAACATCTCTAATGGTATACAAAACATGTTTTAATGTGAACAAATACTGTAATTTGTACACACATTACTAAAATAATAATTTCTTACAGTACATAGTTTTCATGAAGAAACCACACCCCAGTTTAATTATACACAATTCCAAGAATCACAAAGAGAAGTCCTATCCCCAGCTGTAAATAATCAAATCATGAACTTGTCTAAGAAATTGGTTCAACTAAGTAATGATATTAAGGAACTTGTACAGTATATCAAAAATCATGTTATTAAAAATGTTCCCTATCACTGTCCTTGAACCTGTCCCCCTTTTCCCCAGCAATCATCTCGATCAAATTTTGAAAATTGTAATCGAAAATGCTTTGATGAAACCTCACTCCCTTCCTCCCCTCATGATTGTTTAAAAGAAATGCCTAATTCTCCCATTTATGTTTTCCCTTCCGATACCTCATCCCTTTCTTGAATAAATATATTTTTATACTATACATGTTTTGTAAATTGTTGTGTGATATATATCTTTTTTTTAAAACTCCCATTATGAGTCCCCCGACACTATGATTGTCCGGGGTGTCTGCACTCAAAATGGAGGTGCCCCCAGACAGGTGCAATGTCGGGACATGTGCGGGTTTGCATGACACACTTAATGAGTGCGCAGACATCACGCCTGTTCTACAGACATCCAGCGCATGCACATTGCAATTCCCTCCTGAAGGGTGTCCGCGAACGGACGTGGTGTCTTCATGTGACCCTACCCATGCAGCGTGATGGGTGTGTCTGTGAATGGTGGCCGTGGACAGTTTAAACGTTCTTTTCCAGCCAGTCTAGGGTGTTTCAAGCAGAAACCTAACCCTTTCACAGCTCCCAGACCCATTTTTGGTTCATCTGGCAACCTTTTTTGTGATTCATTAGTCTGCGGACAGTCGTACTGTCCGCGAATGGTTCTGTCTAAAGGGGCCCACCCATTACTTTTCCTCATTCTCAATCTGGCTATCCAAGAAACTGCATCTGTTTTGCTGATCTGTTTTGCAGAAGTTGAGAAGTTGTTGGAGACCATCATGGCATCTGCTATGACGATCACTTCTTCCCAGCCACTACCACCATAACCACCGCCATGATCATCATCATCTGGAGGGCCTGGTGAGGGGAACAGGTGCAGTGATACAGTAGATGAAAATCAAGAGGAAGAAGAGGATGAGGTGGAGGAAGTCCCTGTCAAAAGTACTCAGAGTGAGTCCTGGGTGTGGCAATTTTTCACAACCTTTGGAAATGTCCCAAAGGCTCATACAAGCAAGGTTCGATGCACTGAGTGCAAAGTTGTACTCAGTCATGGGAGACCTGGCTTGTATTCCTATAGGACCACTTCCATGAGGTGCCACACCAAATCTAACCACCGACTGCTCTGAGAAAGGCAATACCTTTCTCAGATTCCTCCACCCCATCATCTTCATCTGCTCCTGTTACCACAAAGGATACTCCTTTGGGGAAGAGGATACCAACGGCGGCTTCACAGGCCATACAGAACGCTGTTGACCCTTACCTTTCGAGGGTCACAGTGCTGTTTGTACTGTTAAGAACCTATCTGTAGGGAGTGCAGTTTCAGAGTGCTTTTGATGCTGCAGTCAGGGAGCATAAGAAACACTGGCCCTCATTACGACCCTGGCGGAAAGTGACTGACCGGAGCGCCACAGCGTAAATAGCGTTTCCGCCATTGCACGAAGGAGCAAAGTGCGGCCCATTCCGACCCATCGGGTACGAGCACCACGCCACGGCGGAAGTGCAAAGTCCGCGATGGCGGAAATGACCCCAAAACGGCCCACACCGCCGCCGTACGGCGCCCTAGGTGCTATACCGCCACCCCTCTTAGCGGTCACCGCAGTGTGCGCCTACCGGAAAGTACGGTGACCGGAAATATACGGAAACGTAAGTAAAAACATGGGCCCGGAACGGGAAACATCCCGCCGTACACCTATAAAACCACTAAAACCACACAACCACTAAAATCACTACCCTGAAACACACCCCAACCCGTCACCCACCCTAGCGAAACCAAGAAAAATGGGAAAAGTAGCGAAGAAAGCGTGCGACCGCAAGCGGCAGGTCCACTTCTCCCGTGAGGAACTCACCGTGCTAACAGAGACCCTCCAGGAGAATGCTGCCGTCGTCTTCTCCACGCAAATGACCAGAACGGCACTTGCAAACAAGAAGACCACATGGGCTCTGGTGGCAAAGCGGGTAAGTGCGGTGGGGACCGCACCCCGCACCCCACAGCAATGCCGCAAGCGATGGGACGACCTGCGGATACGCGTCCGCAGCATACTCTCTGCCAACCGCAACATTGCCACAGCCACCGGGGGAGGTCCTGAATCACCCATCAAGTTTACCCCCTGGGAAGAAATCTGTGCCTCCACCATCGGAATGGAGAGCATAGAGGGAGTCGGAGGGATGGAGAAAGGAGTGCAGACATCCGAAGATTCAGGTAGGTGGGCCAGATAAAACAATGCCAAATCCACACAGTCCATCCATGTGAAGTACCATGCGTCCACATAGTGCAACAGAAACACATGTCCAGGAGAACGTCCACACACATCGGCCTGATAGCGCACGTTAAAACCCACAATAAATACATAAATAATTAAAAACCCCTAATACACGCACTACACGTGCAGCAGGCACACCCTAACTGCAGGCTGCCAAACAACTGCACCCTCACTCCACACACAAATTAAAGCACCTCCAAGGCCCCGACCCAAATCACCCTCAGGTACCACCCCAAAGCATGTGATACAATGCCATTCCAATTCCCACAGACCCATCAATAACCCTCGCCCTCCTTTACTCCACCACAGGGTCCGATCCAAACGACGAGCTACAGGACACCCCTACCAGCACACCTGCAAAGAGGGCCAAGACCAACGGCCAGAGACCCTCCACCTCAGCTGCACGCATCAAGACACGGCAGCAGCACAAATCAGGTGGCAGCACAGAGGAGGGAACATCAACAGGCACCCCAGCAGCCAGCATGCCCACAACACCACCACCACAGGTCCCCCCAATGGATGCCACAGAAGGCACTGCCTCTGGTGGCAGCAGCACCATAGGTGACACCTCATTGATGGCAGCATGCTCGGACACAGAAAACGGGGATGTCGAAGTCAGATCCATCCATGACCTGTCCCAATCCCCCTGTCTGTCCCATCCCGTACAACATGAGGATACCACGCAGGGGCACCCACAAGACGACGACTGGCCATCCCCCACAAGCCCTGTGGCAAGGCAACATGAGGACAACAGCCCCTCTGTGACACCCCCGCAAATGGCCATGGCCCAGCAGAGGCCTCGACCATTTAATCGTACAACAGCAGCAACTGGCCACACTCCTCAAGGACCATGCCGATGAATGTGGGGGCACTAAGGCAGACATAGAAACATCACCTGAGACACTTAGGGCAGAAATGGAGAGAGGTACAGAGACGCTAAGGGCACAAATGGAGAGTAGCACCGAGAGCCTGAGAGTCCAAATGGAGAGTAGCACCGAGAGCCTGAGAGTCCAAATGGAGAGTAGCACCGAGAGCCTGAGAGTCCAAATGGAGAGAAGCACAGAGAGCCTGAGGGGGGAACTGCATGCGACGTCCAAAGACGTATGTGCCGAACTTGCCGCAGTGCGCCGTGTGCTCACTGAGCTCTCGCAAACCCTTAGGGACATGCATGGACGTGAGCAGGCAGACACATCATCCGTTGCAAGTTCCGTCCAGGGCAGCCCCCAACGTAGGTGGAAGGAACCTGCGCTCCACAGGCAGGGGTGCCCCTGATACCCGCAGAGGGGGCTTGCAATAGCGACAGCCCACTGACAATGAGCATCTTTGGACACTGGTGTTCGGGGGGGAGGTAGGAGGGTGGAGGGGGTGTGTTGGGCTCACTTGGGTGGCGGGTCGATAGGGTGTTCAACATGACATCACATATGCCATAAAAAGTGCACGATCAACCAATGAGATGTGTGGACATTGATCTTTGTGTACTAGGCCATCATAGGCGTACAGTCCATATTGTGCATGTCCCAGACACACGCAGTGCCACGAGTCCCGTGTCCATGTATCAGCCACCAGGCGTGAGTGCTAGAAGCATACATCAATGAGATGCTGACGAATGTCACGGGCCTCCGGTGCCTCGCAGACTCCATGAGGTGCTGCCACATCCCCACCCTCATCATGACCATCATCAGGTGCTTGCAGTTCTGCGTCAGGGGGCATGGGCACATTTCTACGTACGCACATGTTGTGGAGCATGACACATGCCATGACCATCTTTGCAACCTTCTCATGGCGGTACAGGAGTGCCCCGCCAGACCTGCTGAGGCAGCGGAAACGAGTCTTCAGTAGGCCGAATGCCTGTTCAATGACTACACGGGTACGTGAGTGGGCATGGTTGTAGTCCTCCTCATGCTGGTCCCGTGGGTTCCGGACTGGTGTGAGGAGCCATCTCTTCAGTGGATATCCAGCATCACCTGTATGTGGACGAGAAACGTATGATGTGGAATGCCATTGATACGTACGCACACCCCCCCCCTTCCTGCCAGGTCATTGCCAATTCACATACCCCACATAATCATGCATGTAATGAGACTCACCGAGTAGCCAGGATCTGTTCCCTGCGTGTCGCTCCATGTAGCGTGGTATTGTAGAGTTCCTCAAGACCATAGAATCATGGGTTGATCCAGGGAATCGGGCACAACAATGTGTAATGATCCTGTTGGAGTCACACACCATTTGTACATTCAGGGAATGAAATTGTTTTCGGTTGCGGTACTGGGCCTCCATGGCATGTGGGACGACCAATTCCACATGGGTGCAGTCGATGGCACCAATGCAACCCGGTATGCCGGCAAGTGCATGGAATCCCACTTTTGTGTTGGTAATTTCCTGCTCCGAGCGTGGTAGAGAGATGTAGTCGTCTGCGTGCTGCAGGAGGGCATCGAGCACTTGCAATAGTGTCCGTGAGAACAGTGGCTGAGAAATGCCATGCAACTGTCCGACTGTGTGCTGGTAGGTGCCTGTGGCCAGGAAGTGGAGTACAGACACCACCTTCAGTAGGGGTGGGATGGCGGTTGGGCTATCTATCATGCTGACAAGGTCAGCCTGTGTCATGTCCACAATGGCGGCTATGGTGTCCCGGTCCAGACGGTAGAGGGTGTGGATCTGCTCATCAGTGAGGTTGAACGGATGTGCTCGGAGGCGTGGGATTGCGGGCTGCCTGCGTGGTGGTAGTGGCTGTGCTGGTGGGCCTTGCTGGCCCTGCCTTGGCCTCCTCCTCCTCCTGCGTCTCCTCCGTGCGGCTGGTTGTAGTTGGTGTTCGTCTTCTTCTTGGAGTTGGAGCACTTGCAGTGCTATCAGGTCCCCCAGGGCCAACATCGCGAATCCTGCCGGTAGCATTTCGGTGTGGTTGTGGGAGGAGACTGGCTGTGCAATTTATGTGTTTTCAGGCTGTATGGCCTCCACCTGTGGTGATTAATTCCACCTGTGCAAACTGCTCTCCCCTTTGGCCGAGCACGTCCCGCGCACAACGCTGCAATTCGGGGAATGGTATCTTGCTATTGCAATCATGTATTTGTACCCGATGGCCGTGTAAGATTGGTTGATATGTTCATTCTGCTGTGGTCCCATTGTTTCACATACTATCTGTGCAGTCGCGAACAGACTTGTGAAGGGTCAGTGGAACGTAGTACTCGAGTAACGGTGGGCCCTCATGCATCACTGTACCGAGTTGCAACGACGGGCGGGGCGTCCCATTTGTGGGTGAAGGCAGTTGCCATTTTCACACACAGCCGCACTCGATGGAATAATTAGTGATTTCAAACGGCCACAGATACCTTTTCGACGTGATGTTGCAAATGAGGAATTCGAAGGGCGGCGCTTTCGGTTTCCAGCTAGCGGCGAGGAGATGCCCACAGGTCTGACTGCAAATATAACGTTCTATTGTTCAATGTCCTTGAGACAGGGCCCATGGCGAGGAAGCAATGATTGATATGAATAGTTTGGGATGCGCAATAGCTACGTGGGCGATGAGGCCGGCCGTTCACAAATACATGTTACTTCACAACACTGGAATTACGGGCTGGGGCACTGTGGATTTTGCAGGCTGCATAACGCACAGACTCAATGGATGTTTCTAATGTTATGTGAGTAATTATTCAGGCGTTTTGATCCCGGGATGAGGGAATGATGAATGGATGCATGGGCAGGTGATTTGATACAGAGTTTGCCATGTACAGGGCTTCTTGGGATCTATCCGCCTCCCCTACGCTATGTGATGCAGGGCTGCCATAGTGGGACCATCGTCTATCTGGCCTTGTTGAGCCCTCCCTGTCTCGACGCGCCCTCAGACACTTGTGTCCATGCACGTTAACATTCCCATCTGATGGATTCTGTTTTGACAGACGCATGCACAGGTACACTCGTTTGTGATGGTGTTTGCACCTCGATATAGATGTTTATGAGTCGCAAGTGGTTTTGGGGTGGTGATGATCCTTTGGAGTGGGCTAGCATGCATATGGCTGTGGATTTCGTGTGATCATTGAAGTGAGTTGTTGGAATGTAGTTCTGATGGCCATTCTGTTCTTTTTCTTTTCTTTTGGTTGACAGGTATCTCCTCCCCTTTTGCCACTGCCATCTGTATGCCACTCCTGCAGATGGGTTTTACTCCCGACACCTGCTGCTTCGTGTTAATCAGTGGAGCAGCATTACGATCTTATGGGACGATCGCCAATGGCCCACATGCCCTTACGCAGTGCTGGTGGCTCGGAGCAACATTTCGGCCTTTCAGCTGGACTAGTGCCTCCCCATTGGGACGGCCCTGCGGTTCTGTGCGCTTCCATGTTGCCTTTTCGTACGTGAATGTGGCTCTGTGTACCATGGGGGAACAGGGCGACACACAAGTAGTGGCTGGTCATTTCTTGCGGATGCATCCCACAATGGTGATTAGTGTTTTGGAGTTCATGGCCTGATGGCTGTATGGGCTTGGTGACTTTGATGTGCATAAAATTTCTATTCTGATTTGGCCCGTGTAGCGTTTTTCTTTGCAAGTGATGTGGCATATGCCTATTTGGGGGGCGATGTATTGTGAGGAGATCTGCATTGGGTTCCAGCTTCGGGGTTTAGTTGCGTGGTACTGTACTGGGCGCGTTTGCCTACTAAGCCCGTGAGGTCAGGGATGGGGGCTGCCAATATGACAGTTTGAATGTTGTCATGCTCAGGGGCGGGGGATTGGGTTTTGTGTAACAGATGCCGGTCAGCCAGGTGGACTGGTGGAATGATGTGATTCTCGGAATATTGCTGGTCACAGGTGCCTGTGTTTGCGTGCGTTTCTTGGTGGGGGACTGTGGTCATGTCCATTGGGATGGCTTCTGTATTCGTGCCATCTGTGCCCTGCAGCTCCCATTGGCCCCTCTTGTGTTTCTTTTGTTCGTTGCCATGCATGGGTGACTTGTACATTTCAATGGTTGCATTGTGACTTCATTGCACCTACGGGGAGTTGTACTTTGTGGGCAGGGAGCGGTGTACAGGCACTCAGTGGGGCCGTTTACGGTTGATTCGCGATGCCGTACTTCTCACCATGGCGGAATGGTACATTACGCCATGCCTGATGGCGTTAGGTACATGTCCGCTAGGGTCGGAATTGGCGTACCCTTGCGCCATGGTGGTGTTTGCGGTTTCGCATGGCGCGCGCGCGCGTGCTTGGTGCAGTTAGCGTTGGCGTTCACTACGGTGTCGCTAATGGCTTCGTACTTTGCGGTGACGGGTCATAGTCGCACCGAGCGCTATTCGATGGCGGTATTGCATTTCCGCCATCGTTTTCCGATTTCCGCAAGGGTCGTAATGAGGGCCACTGTCACCTACATCTTCCTCTTTCCACCTGCCCCTTTGTCCTCTGGTTGGTGCCCCTTCATTCCCTTCCCTCCCCTACCTGGCCTCTCCTGAAAAAAAGCCAAATACAAATTCTAAAATCAAAAAACACAAAAAAAACATTCCTTTAGGAGACACTTTTCACAGTAAACAAAAAGTGAGAAAAAAAACATGGGCCCTGTGTAGTCTGCATATTCTGCAGAAAGCACTGTAGTCCGCAGACATCAAACCAATTCCAGATGTGCGGTGGGAGAATTGAATTAATTGTAATTGGTTTGCGTTAAGAAACGGTGGCTCTTAAATTATCCTTTGTTGTGTTTTTGGCTTTTAAATATTTTTTTTTAATGTTTGCATTTACATACTGAACTAAGAAGACATTTTACTGAATTTAATTATTTCTTCTCACTTTCACAAAAACTGCTTCAAAGCATTTTGAATGTTTTCCACAAAGATCTGATTACCCACATCAGTTAGATTGACTCCATCTCTCCTAGTAATGTTGGCACTATCAAATGTAATGTTCTCTTTATGAAACAATGTCATTCCAACATCTCGCACAAAATCACATACAGCTTTATTGACGTTGCGCCTCGCTTTTTCCATTTGCAGACCAAATGAAGTTAATTGCATCTCTGGGCAATATGTGAAAAAATAATTTTTTCAATTAGGGAACATTCCCTTCTACTTTCCCAATGTCTCCATCATTGCAAACGGCAATGTCATTCCCATCACATTCCCCAAACGGTGCCCTACACAATGTTTCAATTCAACCATATTTGCATAAAATGGGAGCCAGTCCAGCCACTTCATGATTCGCACTCCATACCAGAACACTTCCAATTCAGGGAATCCAAGGTTTTTGTCTATTCTACAACCTTCAACCAATGAACCCAAGAGCCCTCCAAAATCCAAACACTCTGCCAGCTGAAAGACATTGCCATGGCCATTTTCAATCCTCTCACAACTCCTACTAGCAAAACGCCTGCTACCCTCACTTCCTGCACACCAAACCAC
Organism: Ambystoma mexicanum; assembly: GCF_040938575.1. Taxonomy (NCBI): domain Eukaryota; kingdom Metazoa; phylum Chordata; class Amphibia; order Caudata; family Ambystomatidae; genus Ambystoma; species Ambystoma mexicanum. Next base: position 368,637,976 of record NC_090934.1, read on the forward strand.
ACCCAGGTAACCTGATTGGCTGAGACCTCCGATGTCCACGGACATCCACAACTGTACATCTCTAAAGTCCCGTTTCCATGTCAGGCAACCTTAAAAGACCCGGATGTGGCACGTGCTATCCGTGGACTACCACAGTGATGCATAAATCATGGCCACTCAAATGGGTCGGGGGAATTAAACACAATTTATTAATCTTTAGTGGTGGCTCTAAAAAAAGTGTTAGTTAACAAACACTTTTATTTGCTTTCTTTTGTTGCTTTTATGTACATTAGTAATGTACACTGTATATATTCCGTTACAATTTGCTTACAGAAACCTTTTCAATACATGCCTAACATTGTAAAGGAATATTGTATTTCCGAAATCTGTGAAATGAATTCCATCTTGACAAAATAATTCACACCATTAGAACATATATTGTCATTCTCAAAAGATGACATTCCTGCAACATATACAAAAGCAGGTACAGCTTTATTGATAAGCTGCATTGATTCTTCCATTTGTGGTCTGAAAACGTTTGCTGGACATCTCCATGTTTGCCTGTTTTATTTCAGAAAAAATAATCTTTGCAGCAGGAAACAGTTCCATTAGGCTTTTAAATAAATCCTTCAGGGCAACCTGCAAATAAACAGCAGTCACCAACCCCCAAACTGACCCTCCACAATGCACAATTACAATGTCTGGACATTTAAAGTGAACAATACTCTCACAGAATGAAAACAAGTGTGCCCAGTTTAGGCCACAAACTACATGCCACAAAACATCCACTTCTACAGATGCCATGATTTTCAGCATACACCTTCAATGACTGCATTGAAGAGTCTCCCATAATCTACACAGTCTGCCTTCTCAAACACATAGCCATAGCAATTTTCAGTGCTTTCATAAATCCTGCAAACTAAACTCCTGCAATCCTTTCTTCCTGTACGCCACACCCAGCAAACCTGATTGGCTAATCCCCAGAGTCCCCTTTCCATGCCAGGCTTCCACAAAAGACTATGGATGTGGCATGTGCCATCCGCAGCCTACCGTGGTGTCCGCGGACCATGTAACACAGAGGCAGCCCTTCTACCCTTTCCACTTTCATGTTCTCAACACTCCCTCATTGGCTGCTTTCAAAGATTCACACATCCATCCACCAATCACATCCAAAACCTATTCACCTAACCCTATCATCTCACTTCAACACTTCAGATGCTCACTTGGACTCTTAGAATGCATATCTCGTGTTAATGAAAAGCATCTGCATCAAAAACTACTGTGCAGCTGTCCAAGATTTATATTTCAGATTCAACAAGATCTACATCTAACAATAGATAGTACAGGTTTGCTTATATTTAAAAAATGTTTTCGTCAATTATTTCACAAATATATAGAGGGGGTTCCTGCTACTTACCCTGTTATAAGCTTTTCAATAAGCATATTCTCTTTTTTAACTACTCTAGCAAATTACATGCATTGCAGCATTCATCCCCTACTCACATGAATGTTGGCAGCACATGCACCCATCCCAACATCACCCATTACAATCTATAAGTGCTTAAGTCTTTATTTTTTCCTTTGCATTCTGTCACTTCCGATTCCACTTCGCCCATTATAATACTGAAACTACAAGCCCCAGAATGCAAAAACAACACGGCTAAACTTCAAGATTCAAAACTATGACATGTATATCAAATAAACATCTAAAATGCTGTGCTTTTCAAACATTTTAGGGGGAAGGTTTTGAAGAAAGTTAAAACATGCATATCTGCATTTATAGCAGCACAGTGTCACTTTTTCATAAAAATAAAGTAAAAGCAGATACAATAGATTTTTACACCATTTATAATTGGCACTCAGTGTTTGCCAGTTTAATATGTTCACAGTACAAGTATACAACGCAAGCCATAACAATCTTCAGCTGCTTATGCAGTGCACATTTTTTCACTACAATCTGTGACTTGTACTCCAACTTTTATAATAGGAAAAGTGGAACTACAAGTCCCAGAACACAAACAAAAAATCTAGGACTACATAAACACCTACAGATTAGAATACATCATGTTGGCAAGTATGTACATACTCCTAACACATACATTTCCACAAACCAACTGCCATTTAAATGTGTACTACAAATCTTTCCGAGTAACTTTTCTGCTCTTTTACAAAATGTTACAGAGATTCTATAAATGCATATACACATTTCTTAACTTTCATGAAAATGCTCCTAAATGCAACCATTTATAATCGTCCACCAATGTTATTAACTGTTTTCAACACCACTCCTCCTTCCTTCATAAATAACAACCTTGCTTACTGAAGTTACTTCAGCATTACCACATATCGCCAAACTAACTTTCTTTAACAATTACAGGAAAGAAGCACATTACGGAAGACAAGAACTGAAAAAAGAATACCCTCATGTGTCCAGAGGGATCCTCTCCATTGAGAGCAAAGGTGATGTGAATGATATTTTTGCATGAGAAAAAAGATAAGAGAGATGGAACAGGATTTCCTCCATTGCAGAGGAAATGCGGCGCTGCAATTAAAATAGAGGGGAGGATCTGGGATCCCTTCACTCGGCACAAGGGAATGTGAGGAGTTAAATTCCATCTTCTTGAGGCAAGTGGATAGAGGAAGGATCTCAACCATTGTGTAAATAAGTATGATTTTGTTGTCTAGGCCCAATTTATGGTGGGCACGGGATCCCTTTGCCTGGTATAAGAGGGCATAAGGAGGCAAATTCCCTTGTGTCAAAGCGGAGACTGAGAAAGGGTCTAAACCATTGTGTATATAATCATGTTTTTATTGACTTGTGGTGCAAGGTGTTTTTGGAATTGTTGTGGTGTGCAGTTGTGGTTGTTGATATGTGTGAAGAGTAGTGTGGTGTATAAAGTGTGTGCTGTGTGAGGTTAGGAGGTTGGTCAAGGGTAACAGGGAGTTTGGGCAATGTTGGGAGGTTGGGGTGGATCAACGCCACTGGATTGGTGATCAGGAAACAAAAAGATTATTACGAGTACAGGATTAGACGTAACATGAGTTCCCTTACCCCCTGGAATACATATGTACAGCGCTCCCATTGTACCGCATGCAGCCCTGTGACAGTGAGCACCCACAACATATGAAAACGTCCCACAGCCCCCGCAGAGAATGCCACGTGCAACCCATTAGTGATCTAGACAAAGAACAAGGCCCAGAGAGATTTAGGGACATCGTTGCAAAAGACAGGCGAGGCTGGCACAAGTAAAATCCAAAAGGGAAGAAGGGAAGAAGGATGAAGAACACCAATCGGCACCAATGAATGGAGAGCGGGTGATTTTTTATTTACAATGACGGGGATGTACATGGTGAAACGAAGGATGATAGCCACAATTATCAGAGGTATCAAGAGCGACAACAAAGGGTGGATAATTTAGATTATGAGTCCATTAGATCATATTTTGATGCAGGAGTAGCAGAGTAGAAGGAACAGAGAGAAGAGATGCCACCCAGAGTGACAGTGAGAGTAAAGAGTTTGTGGGGTTCAAGGATGAGGGCACAATCAGGTTGCATGGCATTGGTGAAAGGGAAGCGAAGGGGGAGGAAGTTACTGGTGAAGCTGCTGGAAACACAGGTTCCATTGTTAAATAAAAGGTCCCGGCAGAGCACAGTACATGCCCTAGCCACATATGGATGGAAATAATTTGATGAAGGAGCTGCATTCGCACAAAGCAGCACCAGGCATGTGGATATATGTGCTCTAGAAGCAGACTTCAGGCATTATACAAGCGGTAGGATAGGTGAAACACTTGTTTGCCGCATTATTAGGGGATCAAGCAGACGATATTTGGAAAAAGGCCGGATATCAAGGGGTACAGCACATTTTAATAACTGTCAGGCCAGAGTGTGGGCTGCCTTAAGAGCAGCACATTCAAAAAATATGGGGGTTACCTGAAAAAGAATCCCTGGTCCTTCAGGTAAAACTACAGACAATATAACCAAAACATGGGCCAGTAGCAGCACATCCTGACACACCCTGGACATACATTCAATGATGGTGCATACTATGAAGAAAGTTGAAGACCCAGCACAATACAGATTCAGGAGATGTGGAGGGCTGAGACAGCGAAACCATGCGATGAGACTATAGCAATATTGTATCATATGATGAGGAAGGGACTTCCAAAAGAGGTGCAGAAAGATTTGGACAAGGTAGTAGGGATCGAGGCTAAGCGATGGGCAGCGATTCAGGTGACTATAATACATCATTATAAGAGAGGGCAGCAGGAGAAGGAAAAGTAAGTTGCGAGTAACGCGAAGAAGGCAGAAGCGAAGTTAGTACAGATGAGATTGGCAAAGTGGAGCATAGAAGGACCGGTGGAACCAAGAATTGCCACGATAAAAGAGCGAGTGGCACCTGTGTGGACAGAAGTGTACCAAGGTTATTCATACAACCGAGGTTACCAAGGAAGTAACCCTTGGGCAAGAAGAGGGGCTCAAGGGGGGTAGAGGAGGGATCCGAGATTTGGTGGACCAGGACAGTGTTGGTCATGTGGGAGAATGGACCGTTACGTGTGATAGTGTAGGAGCAGGCAGGTTTATGCGTTTAATCCCGGCACATATCCCAGTGGACCGGTGGCCCTAGTTACATATCAACAGCAGTATGGAATGATGCCTCCAAATTCCCCATATGTCACAGTGCCTGTGCAGCGGCCCCAGCAGGGACAACAGACACATTACCAGTATCAAGTGCCAGTACCACAACAGATGCAACCCCCAGTGCCCAATATCACACCAATGTATGCACAGCAGCAGACACAACAAGCAGTCCCAAAACTTTGAGACAATAATGCTTTGCCCCATGGCACAGTGACATCATACACAGGGGCGAGTGAGGTGGGTGGTAACCCCTTCGTATTCTCAGGGTCGAACACATATCCAGATTAGGACAGTCCACAGAGAGTCCTGACATGCCCAGTCCTGTCAGTCACAGTCGACCTGCAAGAGGAACCCCTGTTAGTGAATATAGGCAACAAATCATTTGTTTTCATGGTTGACACAGGTGCAAGAAAATCATGTATAAAGGAAGAGTACTCCCCTTATCAGTAAGGTAATGGACATTCTTTGGGGCAATACATTTGATACCATTTACAAAAGATGTTCCTATCAAGGTAGGTAACCAATCAGTGTTAGCTATGGTATTGTTTTCAATGGCGACACCAGTGTACTTGGTAGGTAGGGATTTGTTAAGCAAACTGAATATGACAATTTCATTCTCGGAAGAAGGCATAGCATGCTCCACCCCAGGAATGTGTTATTCTAGGGTCCTGGTGATAACACAAGCATTGTAAAAAAGTTGGTGCTACAAGGGAAATACATTTTCACCCAGATTTATTTATAAATTGAGTTACCTTGTGGTTGAGTTGGGTGCCAAGCATCCAAAACAAACTGTGGAGGGTGCCATCATAATTTCTATTTAGACCAACAGTGCTCCAAGATCATGCTCCAGGTACCATTATCACACTAGGCTTGAGGGAGGGGGGGTGCTGATTGCAGATTACAAGATAGTGCTCATAGGGACTGGCAAAGAGGCAGCTGATTGGCATACAGTTTGATGTATTGACCCTGCACAACCAATGAGTGGGGTGTCAGATGGAAAGCTGTTTGAAGATGGTGACAATGATGGTGAGATGATACTGGAGGTTTGTATCCCATGCCAAATAATGATCCAGCATAGGAATATACCTTGGCCCATGCTGACTGCCAAGTGCATGCCTGCTTATATACAGGAAGCTGTGTTGAAGGTCCACAGCACCCTATGGACAGACAATCCCCATAATGTAGGTCTCCTGAAGAGCATAGGGGCAGCAGGTATCAAGGTGAAGCAAAGAACAGTGTTACCTAGAGTGTGACAGTACCCATTGTCAAGAGAGGTAGATGAGGGAATACACAAGAAAATTGAGTTATGGCAGCAGGCCATCATAGTGCCCTCAGAGTCTCTATCTAAAACAGTGATATAACCTGTAAAAAAAAAAGGGGGAAAGTTGGAGGATAATACAGGATTTAAGCCCATTAAATAACAAAGTTGAAGCTGTGTTCCCAGTTGTAACGAACCCCATAATAATGCTTTGCAGTATACAAACCGAGGCCACACATTTTACCCTCAATGATTTTAAAAATGCATTCTTTTCCATTCCATTGCACCCCGATTCTCAATATCTTACTGTGTTTACCTACCATGGGCAAAGGTTCCAACACACCAGATTTCCTCAGGGGTACTGTGAGTTCCCCATATGTTAAACAGGATATTACACATGGATTTGGATAATATACATGTACCGAGTGTGGTCATTCAGTATGTGGATGTCATTCTAGTGTGCAGCACCTCCAAAGAAATATGTAGAGCAGATTCAATTTTACTGCTGACACTGCTTGAAGACAAAGGATATAAAGTAGACAAGGACATAATGCAATATTGTCAGAAAGAGGTTGTGTGTTTGAAACAAATAATCTCACCAGCAGGGAAAGATAACCATGGAAAGAGCAGCTGCAGTACAGAATACACCACAACCCACTACAGTCAAAGAAATGCAACCGTTTTTGGGTTTGTGTAACTATTGTAGAGCATGGATTTTTTTACTATTCCAGCTACCTCTCCTGCAGGAACTCAATGAAGCACAGAGAAGTAAAGTGTCACTAACATGGACAGGAGGAATGGTGACATTTTTCGAGGAGCTAAATATTGTCATAAGCAATGCACTAGTACTAGCAACCCCTGATTACAGGAAAGAATTGTATTTATTCTCACATTTAAATGGACAAGTAATGACTGATTTATTGGCTCAGCAAACATCCTTAGGACACAAACACCTAGCATTATTACAATGGTATATTAGATTTAGTGATGCAGGGCAAATTTCCCTGTGACCAAGCGTTGGTCGCTGCAGCTTTTGCCATCAACAATCACTACTGGATACACAGTGACATTATATGTAGAGGACGCAGTGTTTGCAATTGTTGAGCAATCTAAATCCACTTTAACTACACAAAGAGACTCTGCATATTAAGTAATTGTGTCCAGCCCACCCTTTCACATTGTGAGATGTTGCACCGTGATCCTGCCAAGTTTATTGCAATGCCTGTTGCGGAAGGTGAGGAAGTGCAGGATTGCATCACCTATTAAGGTTCTGAAGATGATTTAATATGAGCAAGGGTGAATGCACTTGAGGAAGGGGAGGTCCTCTTCATTGATGCGTCATGGACAATTTATCACAAGACTGGCCGCCGGAGACATAGAGGTGCAGCAGTGGTGCGCCTTGTAGATGGGGGATATGGGGTTGTAGTTTAGAAAATATTACCAACACATTACTCAGCTCAAGCAGAGTAGCTAATTACATTAATTGAAGCATTAGAAGGACCCCAAGTATGCTTAGTGACCATTTATGTGGATTCTGCATATGTGACCACCGTACATTCAGGGTTGTCCAGATGGAAAAGGAAGGAATTTCATAGGTCAGATGGCACACTCATACAGCATGCAGCCTTGTTAGAAAGATTAATGTATGCTTTGTCCTGCCCAACCCTAGTAGCAGAGGTTAAATGTACCGCCCACACTCAAATTACAGACCCAATTTCACTCGCCATTGATGCAGCAGAGAAGGCCTCCCAAAGCGGCAACATATTTACGGGATCCCAATGGCACTGCATACCCTGGGGTGACTAATCAACAGTTGCAGTCAGCAATTCCACATAGTACAGTACCGCTCAAATAAATAAGTGAGTTATAAGGATAGGCACCCGAGGAGGAGAAGGAACTTTGGGTTAGAAGGGGTGCTCACAGTCACCGACTAATTTGATTTGTAAACAAAACATTACAGATGAAGTAGTAATGCCACAGGAGTTGCTTATGGTTGCTTTTGAGCAGCTGCATTACACCGCGCATGTTTCGAAACAGCACATTTCTGCCGATATCCAGGAGGACTGGTGTGTCCCCAACCTGCAAATGTATGTTAATATGTTTGTTATGTTATGTTAGGTTACTTGCCATTTATATAGCACTCGATATATCTTTGGTATGACCTCAAAGTGCTGGTAGGTTGAACGCCCTCGGGAACCGTAGTTCTGGTCAGTAGAGAGAGATAGTGTTGTAGGTGCGTGGGTGCACCAGATATGTGTGCAGCTGATGTAATTGCCAGATGGTAGCTGCATCCTAGCATTAGGTGTGATGCTGAAGATATCAGCTGGATGTGTGCAGTCTGTTGGGTGGACACCCAGCCTGGGCTCTGGCTGCGTTAGGCCTGAATGACGCATATGTGAGCAACTAGGCCGGAATGTGCTCTGCTAGCTGAGTTTTATTAGGGTGGTGAGGTGTTCATGGGGTCGGATTCATATGTGAATAGCTATGCCGAATTTATCAGGGATATAGCTGTGTTCTAGTTGTATGATGTGTATAGTAGAGAGTAAGCGTAGTGGTGTGATATGATGGTTATCTTCAAAGCGCCCGGGACCAGGCACGTGAACAGGATGGCAGGGAACACAGCGACGCACGGACACATAGAGACTGGGGGCTGGGCTTAGAGAGACAGGAGGGGGGATACAGATATATAGCAACAGAATTGGTAACAGGAAAGCAGGGTACACAGTGATACACGTGTGGGGCATGTTAACATTTACATTTGCATTTCTATCAAGAAGCAAGTGTGGCATTGCTAACATTCACAACCCTGTCTGGGTCCGGTGCAGGCTAATGTTCACAATTCTAATGAAGTGTGGCATTGCTAACATTCACAATCTTGTCAGGCTAGTGTTTGCAATTCTAAATAAGTGCGGTATTGCTAACATTCACAATCTTGTCAGGCTAGTGTTCGCAATTCTAACTAAGTGTGGCATTGCTAACATTCACAATCCTGGCACGGTCTGAAGCAGGCTAATGTTCACAATTTTAACTAAGTGTGGTATTGCTAACATTCACAATCTTGTCAGGCTAGTGTTTGCAATTCTAACTAAGTGTGGCATTGCTAACATTCACAATCCTGGCACGGTCTGAAGCAGGCTAATGTTCACAATTTTAACTAAGTGTGGCATTGCAAACATTCACAATCTTGTCAGGCTAGCGTTCGCAATTCTAACTAAGTGTGGCACTGAGAACATTCACAATCCCGTCAGGGTCTTGACCAGGCTAATGTTCACAATTCTAGCCAAGTGTGGCACTGCCAACATTCACAATCTTGTCAGGCTGATATTCACAATTCCAAGTGTGGCATTGCTAACATTCACAATCTTGTCAGGCTTATATTCAAAATTCTAACCAAGTGTGGCATTGCTAACATTCACAATCCCGTCTGGGTCTGGTGCAGGCCAATTTCACAATTCTAACTAAGTGTGGCATTGCTAACATTCACAATCTTGTCAGGCTAGCATTTGCAATACTAACCAAGTGTGGCATTGCTAACATTCACAATCTTGTCAGGCTAACGTTCACAATTCTATCGAAGTGTGGCATTGCTAACATTCACAATCCCGTCAGGGTCTAGAGCAGGCTAATGTTCACAATTCTAGCCAAGTGTGGCACTGCCAACATTCACAATCCAGTCAGGGTCTAGAGCAGGCTAATGTTCACAATTCTAGCCACGTGTGGCACTGCCAACATTCACAATCTTGTCAGGCTAATGTTCACAATTCTAAGTGTGGCATTGCTAACATTCACAATCTTGTCAGGCTAATATTCACAATTCTAACCAAGTGTGGCATTGCTAACATTCACAATCCCGTCTGGGTCCGGCACAGGCCAATTTCACAATTCTAAATAAGTGTGGCATTGCTAACATTCACAATCTTGTCAGGCTAATGTTCACAATTCTAACTAAGTGTGCATTGCTAACATTCACAATCCCGTCTGGGTCTAGAGCAGGCTAATGTTCACAATTCTAGCCAAGTGTGGCACTGCCAACATTCACAATCCCGTCAGGGTCTAGAGCAGGCTAATGTTCACAATTCTAGCCAAGTGTGGCACTGCCAACATTCACAATCCTGTCATGCTGGTGTTCGCAATTCTAAGTGTGGCATTGCTAACATTCACAATCTTGTCAGGCTAATATTCACAATTCTAACCAAGTGTGGCATTGCTAACATTCACAATCCTGTCTGGGTCCGGCGCAGGCCAATTTGACAATTCTAACTAAGTGTGGCATTGCTAACATTCACCATCTTGTCAGGCTAGTGTTTGCAATACTAACCAAGTGTGGCATTGCTAACATTCACAATCTTGTCAGGCTAATGTTCACAATTCTAACTAAGTGTGGCATTGTTAGCATTCACAATCCTGTCCGGGTCCAGCGCATGCTACTGTTCACAATGTTAACTAAGTGTGGCATTGCTGACATTCACAATCTTGTCAGGCTAGTGTTCGCAATTCTAACTGTCAGGCTAGTGTTCGCAATTCTAACTAAGTGTGGCATTGCTAACATTCACAATCCTGTCAGGCTATTGTTCACAATTCTAACTAAGTGTGGCATTGCTAACATTCACAATCCTGTCAGGCTAATGTTCACAATTCTAACTAAGTGTGGCATAGCTAACATTCACAATCCTGTCAGGCTAGTGTTTGCAATTCTAAGTAGGTGTGGCATTGCAAACATTCACAATCTTGTCAGGTTAATGTTCACAATTCTAACTAAGTGTGGCATTGCTATCATTCACAATCTTGCCAGGCGAGTATTCGCAATCCTAACTAAGTGTGGCATTGCTAACATTCACAATCCTGTCAGGCTAATATTCACAATTCTAACTAAGTATGGCATTGCTAACATTCACAATCCTGTCAAGCTAGTGTTCGCAATTCTAAGTGTGGCATTGCTAACATTCACAATCGTGTCAGGCTAATATTCACAATTCTAACTAAGTGTGGCATTGCTAACATTCAAAATCTTGTCAGGATAGTGGTCACAATTCTAACTAAGTGTGGGTTTTCGAATATTCACAATCTTGTCAGGCTAATGTTCACAATTCTAGCCAAGTGTGGCCTTGCGAGAATTCATAGGTCTGAGGTAAGGTAATGTTGGGTGGCAGGGTTCTCCGAAGTAGAGTAATTGCTCTACTGCCCACCCATGCCACACTTACTTATTGGGTTGCTGCTGGTTGACGGCTAGTTGCTGGCTTCACTGGCTTCCCCTGCGTACACCTTCTGACACTTTCTGGAGCTACTTCTGTTGGAGCTGCCGTTTGCTTTGGGGCCCGTGGCCGCAGGGGCTGCCAGGCAGAGGGTTGCCCTGGAGTGGATGGTTAAGGCACAAGGGCAGCCAATTAGGGTTGGTGGGCACATTGGAAGACGGGGGATGCAGGAGGGGAAAATGGAGCCTGGGAGAGGGGCTGGGGAAGTGTGGTACACACGGTACCTGGGGGCACCAGATTTTAAAAATAAGGGCTCACGAGGTTGCAGGGAAGTGTGGCTTACCTTGCTGCAGTGATTGCATTATGGTAGCCACTTCTGTGTGCTTGTTGGCCTATGCATTGTTGTTGGGATAGTGAGACCAATCAGCGGTGGTGGGCCGGCTGGAAGGCGGGTGGGATGCAGGAGGAGGAAATGGAGGCTGGGAGAGGGGGCTGGGGAGAACCATGCACGCGGTGCCTGGGGACACCAGATTTTAAAAATAAGGGCTCATGTGGTTGCGGGGCAGTGCATCTTACCTTTCTGCAGTAGCTGCATTATGGTAGCCACTTCCGTGAGAAAAGGTTCCTTTGAGGATACTGTGTGTGTGTGAATATGGCATTACATTACTCACCATAATCGCATTTTTGATGCTTGCGTCTATGTTTCACATGCCATGCACAGGCCGACATCGAGTGGCAGCCATGGGGCACCACATCCCCTGCCCCTCGAAACTCAAAGGCCATCCCTGAGCAGCTTAGGGGTCCACAGCCCCTTGACAACGTGTCATCTTTACAGCACCGTCCAGGCTCTCAGTATGTTGTGCTGCACATTTCCCCATACCAATTGACCTTTCTGAGAACTTCACATCGACTTTTTGAATATGCTTAACAGGTGCAGTTATTACTGTTACCTTATTATTGCAGTGATTTGTTGGGGCGAGGCTGGTCCTTGTACATAACCAGATGGCAAATCAGCAGTCAGATTCCTGGTACACAAGGTATTTCCTCACTGTAGGGTATGTGAGGTCCTAAAATATGATAATGCATTCACTTGTTTGCTCGATCTATCACCCCAACAGGATTTTTGGAAAAAATTAATGGCTTATTGAAGAATACATTATCTAAGATATGTACTATGTTATAGAGGAATCGGCTGTACTGTCTCCCTTTGGCTTTGTCTAGCCCGAAAACGCAGCCCAGTAAAGGCCACCACGTGTCCCTGCGTGAGATAGTGACGGGAAGAAGAATGCATATACCTCTCATGTCTACACATACAACATCAGATGCTCACAGGACAGCAGGAGTTTTGAGCAAGGAGTTTCAGGGATACTTGTGAGAGTTAACAAAGACTATAAAGATGTTGTCTCACCAGATTGCTCCTAGACGAGACTAAGCAGCTGAAGCACTGTCGAGAGATGAATGGAACTTGCCAACACCACAGCTATACCTTGGTGACCTGGTGGTTTTGAAGAGTTGTGGCCATCATTAGAATGATCAGAGATTTCCAGGGACCCTACACAGTTGTTTATGCAATGCTGTTTGCAGTTTGTGTGAAGGAACTGTGGTACTGGGTCCACTTATCCAATATTCAGAAAGCACTTGGCACCGCTCCACTCTCTTAAGAAAAGGGTCAAATTACTGAATGATATTAAAGTGTACTTTGCATCATGTTTTCTTATTATGCTGCAGCTGGTCAATCGTTATACCATCTGCATGTTCAACACTACAAGCGTTGTGTAATATATCATTATTTTGCAGATGTTGTTTTATCTTTGCAGTATTGATATTGTTTCTTTGTGGTTATTGTATATAGTGGGGCCATATAAGGGGGTATGGAGATGAAAATGACACAAAAATAGACACAGATGTATCTTTGGGGGTTGTAAGTGGTTTCAACCCAGTGCTACACCTAAGTCAATGCCTGGTGTGAGATGCTCAGCTGGAACCCTTAATTATATATTTTTATGTCTAAAGTTCTTTTATTTCTGAATGATGTACCCTTATATCACGGTCTTCTTTTCGAATACCCCCCGGTCTCACTGAAGTATGGATGAGAAGAATAATGTAGCACAGAATAAACTTTGTGTGGGTTCAATGAAATGCAATGATAGGAAATTAATGCAGCACAGAAATATGACTTTTTATGTTTGATCAAATGCAGTGCAATGACTCTTTCCCCCTGATATTACTCAATCCCCCCTAATATGCAATATAGAGATGGAAGAAGAGAAAACAGGTTTCAGGAATATACAATCAACAAATGCAGTTTCAATCCCAATTCCCCCAGCAATCAGAGAGAAACAGGAATGATTTCAACACAGGTCAATTGCTTTTGAATGTGATTTTAAATGAATAGGAAAAATGCTAAAAATGGATTTAATTCTCTAAATTGGATTCAAAACTAGTGGGAGCTGCTTTTTATAGTTTCAGGTAGACTGTAGCAATGATGTAGCAATGATGATTGAATAACTAGCAGATAGGAAACTGAATTCAGAGATTGAATGCAAAGAATAGCTGTTTTACATGGGATGAAATTGAGCCAAATGCAGAATCGCAGAAAACTTTTCCACGCGCGTTAAGCGCGATTGTGACAAGACTATAGGAAATGGATTCATTGAGGATGTTAGCTTCAATTTGACACTTAAATTTTGTTCCTAGCATGTACGGTTCAGAAGTTACGAAGGTTTTAGTAAAGGTTGATTTTTTTCAAAAAGGGTCAAGATTTCAAATGAAAGATGCGCTTTTGAATATTACAAACAAGGATTGGCTTTACACTAAGGGGCTATGAAGATGCGAGATACCAACGATACAGCCACCAGTCCAGAGGCGCCTCTGTCTGATCTTTGCCTGCTGCGACACTTGCCTTTCTTCAGCAACTATATTAGTGCAAAGATGATTTATCACTACAATTATCACAGGACTATATGGATGAGAGAAGGATTCAGGACAGACGAAACAGATTCTACAATACAGTTCTGGATATGATAGAATGGGTTGGATTGGATTACTTAAGGATTAGAGATTGGCTATGGACAATTCTATGCTAGATACTCACAACTATGGTTTTGGAATAGGCCCGTCAGGATCTGGTCAAAGGATTTTGGACTGGAATCTGCTCGCCACCGGACAGGATTCAGGCGCTTGGTTCTGCACTCAGCGAGACAATTTGGTCTCTGCACGGCCTCTTGGACTGGATCTGATGGGTTGGTTCTGGGTTACAGCTCTGCTCTACTGGTTCGGATCTCTGGATTCTAGCAAGAGTTTTTGGCAAGAAGCAGAAAAAGAGCACAGCCCGGCTGTTGAATTTGTTGTGCCCCTTGGAAGTTTGGGGTTAAAATCAGGTTGCAAGATTTTAAAGGCCAGCTGAGAAGGGTTTAGCTTTGGATTGGGCCTTCTGCTTTCAGAGTTCTGGAGTCTGGATCTGGGTTCTTCCTGCAGAGCGCTTTGCCAGTAAATCAGATGATGGGTGAATGTGTGTGTCTCTAGGTCCTAAACAGTCCCTATTTATGTATTTATAAAGGGGGTGGTAGGCTGATCATATTAAGCCCACCCTATAGGAAACTGATTTGAGAAGGAAACCAGAGTGTCATGATGTTTCATGATGACGCTGTGTTTATGGTCCAGGGAAAAAGCTCCCCTTTGTTTCTACACAGAAAATATATTTTTCATATAAAGCATATTTACAATATCACCAACTTGCTAATAATACATATTTACATTACAGATTAAATAAGGCACGTATCTGTCCAAGTCCCATCTTCTTAAGAGTTTTGGTTCACAAATTACAGTTGTTTGCGCTTTTGGTTGGTTACCCAGTGTCGGATCTGTACAAATTTTTCCACAGACATGCGCATAACACCTGGGCACAATCCTGTACATTTTCATATTCCTAGCATTATCACAATTGCTACAATATCAAATTTTTTAGTTATTCAGTCTCTGAACATCGCACAAATTCCAGAGTAGTTTCTACTTGTGAGCAACATTTTCATTTTAACAACCTATACATTTCATATTTTTACAAGTTTGGCACAGTTTTCTATGAGTCTTTTTTTCAAAAATATATTTTCTCCAGTTACAGATACACATTTCAGTCTAGCCCCGCCTCCAAGGTTTGGGTGAGCCAAGAGCAACCTGAGCCTCTTCCTGCCAGCAGCTGGTTTCTGTTGACGCCCACATTTGCATTTCCTTTCAGTCAAGGGAGTCTTTTGTCTCCTGTCAGAGCAACAGGCCAAAGTCCTCCTCCCACCTCCTTTCACAACTCCCTGCCAGTTCCTCAGTAGAGAGCAGGGGGGAAGATTCCTTTGTTTGGGAGAAGCTGTGTAATGTCTTTGAAGCCCAGTGTGGCTGGCTTTAACTCATTTTTAAAACACTGTTTAAAATAGTCTTTTTCTAAAATACAATTAACATTTTCAACAAATATAGCCACAAATCTCTTAATTCCAGCCTTTTTAAAACATAAAGATTGAATTGTATCACCTATATTGCTTTTGATGGGAAGTCTCTTCTTTTCCATACTTTGATTTTAATGTATAAGTTTAAACTGACAGGTTAAGTAAATGCCAACTTCTGACACAGGCGAGCGGCAGTACTGCGCCCATTTCTGACATATTGTTCCCATGCAAGCATCTTTGAATGTGGAGTTTCTTATGATGAAATGTGCTTCTGTTGACATTGTGCTTAGGTGGATTCTTTAAATAAAGTGATGTTTACCACCCAACAAGGATGTTGGATCTTCTATGCTGTTTGAGAATCATTATTTTGCAAATTTAACAGCCAAGGAAAAACAGATTTTTAAAGCAGTTCTGGGTTTCCCTTGCAATGCAGCACTGCTTTTTCAAGTAGTTTCATTTTACTCTGTGGGCAGTGGTCTCCTGTGTTACCATTGACATAGGCAAAATGGATTGGCGGCCTATTTTTCAGGTTTCCCTGCGCACTTCTCCGTGATTTTTAGCGCATAGACCTTTTTGGCGGCCATCCTGTTGTTTTTGATGAAAACAGCACACAGTGATGTTGCAGGGCATAGACTAGTGGGTTAGAACATCCCACAGGTTGACACAAATCATGAGAGAAACTGAGGCTGATAATCAGTATAAGGGCGTGATATTGGACACTGTTGCTGATGTGCACCACCCTCAGACAACCTGTGGTATAATCACATTCACAAAGTGGGGAGGGAGAGGTCAAACAAGATCTGCTATTTATGCTCTCTGATACCTCAGGCGCATCCAAGTTGTTTTTATCTCACAAAATGTCACCTCTTATAGCCCAGTGTTTGGTGCATCGGGTCCTGTGCAGAGTACAAAGTATTTTCCAAAGGCAAATGTTCCAAGCAGTAATATTGGACAGAGATGATGAAGAATGTGCCAAGAAGAAAGAACACGCTTGTTGAAAAATACGACCATTGCTGAAAATGGAAGGAGCTTTGTTTTCCAACCATAGATGGGTGACAGGTGTAGTGAGCTTTGCAGCAGAGGGCTTATTGGGGCTTTAGAAAGAAGTAGTGGTACGCGTGAATCAGAATTGTTTTATTTATTTATTTGCTTCTTTATATCGCGCCGAACACCCTCATGCAGCAGGGCGCACAAAACCACAGAAATATGAACACTCAAGACAGGACAGAGAAAGAAGTCTACGAAGGCCTTATTTAATCCCACTTCAACTGAACAACGGGGTTTTCAGGGATTTACAGAATAAGGGCATGTTCATTTCCTGTCGTACTTCCAAAGGTAGGGAGTTCCAGGTATGAGCCGCCATGATTGGAAAGAACTTACCTAGATGGTTTGTCCACTTAAATAAGGGGCAGCACATGAGTGCCAAATTTTCTTAATGTAAGGTTCTCTTGGGTTCATAGATGACCAACCTGGCCTTGAAATAGTTTGGGACTTTGCCATTGAGGCATCTATGGGCCAGCGTAGCTGCCTTAAATTGAATTCAGGCCAACGCTGAGAGCCAGTGCATAGCTTGCCTACTGGTAGAGATGTGGCCTCTTCGAGAGATCCCTTTTACGATGTGTATGATGTCCTCTTGCAGAACTTGGAGTTTATTAAGACATCCTTTGTTTGCACCAATCAAGAGGCCATTACAATAGTCAAGTCTTGACAGGATAATTGCACATGTTATTTTGGTGCACTTGGCTTCAGAGATTAAGGGTTTTATGTTACTGAGAAAGTATTGGCAGTTGTTGGTAATCTGATTTACATGTGCTTCTGCACTAAGAGATGATTCCAGGTACACACCCAGGGTTTTATTTTGTTCTAATATGGCAATGTTACTGAATTCGGTGCTAAAACTAGAGTATTTATGGTCCAGTTGAGCCTGGGCCTGAGGAGAGCTGGCAAAAATCAAAATCTTGGTCTTCCCATCATTGAGACACATCCAAGGTGGTCATCCAGTGTTCGATTATGTCGTACAGTATCTGATCATTGCATCTAGTGCCATTCCATCTAATGCCATTCCATCAAATTTTTTCCATCTAAAAATGTGCATTGAATGCATGTTTTGGGGGGGTTAAAGGGTTAATTTTTGTTCAGGAGGATTTTAAAGGGTAAAAAACAAAAGAAATAATAATTTGATGCACATTTTTTAGATGGAAAAAATTTGATGCAAATGCGTTCAGATGCAAGGAATTTGATGCAAGGACCATAAACCTATCGTACTCTTGCGAGAGGTCGGCCATATCAATATCGTAATCTCCATCAATCTCAAGTATTAGCTGCGTATCATGAGTGTAATTTTAAAAAAACACCACATTTTTATCAAGCAGATCACAGAGTGGTCTGATGTAAAGATTAAACAATGTAGAAGATAAACAGGTGCCCTAGGGTATGCCACAACAAAAGGGAGCAGGCTCTGAGGTGGCATCACCCCAGTGCAAGGTAGCATTTCAGTGGGATAGGAATGATTGAATCCAATCGACTGTTTCTTGTGAGCAGTTCCCTATGTCGGAAAGGGTGTTAAGAAGTCGTTTGCAGTCTAGCAGACTGAATGCAACTGATAGATCCAGTAAGACTAACATTCCTGTTTTTCCCTTGTCTAGGTTCACAAGCATGTGGGTTTGGAGGTCAAGCAGAGCACTCTCTGTACTGTGCCCTGAGTGGAAGCCTGGCTGCCTAGCTTTTAACTTGGATGTCATGTCTAAGTATGCCTGAAGTTGCAAGGTGGCCATTTTATCTACAATCTTCACCAGAAAGTGGGAGTTGGTAATGTGCCTTAGGTTCTTAGTATCTTTTGGGTCCAAACCCACTTTCTTTACTAGCGGTGTGACGGTGACTTCCTTGATTGTATCTGGGACAAATTTACAAGGAATCACATCCCCAAAGCAAGAGGTGGGGTGCGTTGTGCCCAAGGTTTTTTCCATATCAATCACTGTGATGGATTTGAAATTTAATTGGATATGGTTTTGCTTTGGTGGCAGCTTGTAATTACTGTTTGGTGAGTTGGGCCCGGGAACATGTGTTTGAAAGGGTTTACTACCTATCACATATGTTTTTATATTGTCACCTGGCGTGGTATTTTTATCAGTGAAAGCTTACTGAACCTTAGCACAGTCTTGGTTTGTAGGCGAGATGAATGTTACTTGTGCTTTTGGTTTTTCAAGTAGTTTTAATATTATTCAAAAAGCAATCCTCAAATTGTGAAGGACCCCTATTGTGAAATGACATGGGGAAATTACGTTCCAAAATTGACATGGATCGAGTTAAGTGAGACTCCAGCCAAATGACAGAGGCCAGCAGTGTATTTGTACTGTTTTCGAGGAAATAGTATCATACTTGTAGGAACAGTTGTTTTAATAAGACGCTATTCACCCCCTATTTGGCCGAATGCACAGCAGCGTTGATGGTTGTGCATTGGGTGTGTGGACAATACGCGTACCTACACCTCCCCCCATCCTGGAGGGCAGTGGAGTAACTTTGCTGAAAATGTTGGGGGGGACATGACATCTGATGAAAAGGTGCCCCAGCCCTATGAATGGGGACAAAGTGGTGTGCCATGAAAGTTGGAGGGGACAAACACCCCTGTCCCCCCTAAACTTACACCTATGCTAGAGGGGTCTATGTTCACTGACCACCCTGCACTCAGCGGTTTTAGTAGTACCTGATGCTCATTTGACTTTTATAAATGTGCTGCCCCCAGAACCATCTAAGCCCCCATCCGACAAGTGTGTCCACCACTCACTAAGGCTTAATCATCACAAAAGATCAAATTACCTATCTAAAGACTGATCCGATAAGTTAAAAGCGATCCCGGATCAATACAAACTTTTTATAAACGCTGAGACTTTTTTAACCTCCCTCCTGGTACCAGATATCCAGATTGCAGCAAATGCTAAATGGATGTAGATCACCAGGTGGGAGATTCTCCAGCTGCCAAACCAGTCAGAGCAGGGTTTTAATTCAATTAAGAGTTAATTACAAGCGATCAGGCTTATGACCCTGCAGAACTTGATGAAAGGGCAAATAAGTTATGAGCCCACAATGTGGCAAGAGAGTTTGAAATCCTGGACACTGGTGCAGTTATTTGCCCTTGATTGTTGCTGCTTTTCAGGGCACAAGTAAAGGACACATGTGGGTGGACAGTGTAATGTTTTTCAGAGGGTGGTCCCAACCCCTTGGGTTTTTTTGAGGTTGGCAAGCTTGCTCAATTATTTGGCTACCAGGATTTTACTCAGGTTGTCATGTTCCCAGTGCAGACGCTTACCCACAAGACCACAAGCACTTGTTTTGTATTTGGACTTTGTTTTCCAGGGAATGTTTCATGTCATATTGCATGGTTTAAAAGATGAGAACCTTTTATACTTTCCCAGCATATTTATTGGAACATTTGCTATATGAGATTATTTTTATGGTGTTCATAACTTTTTCTAAAAGTCCAATACCATTTTGTCTAGCACACTTTCTTCTAAGGGAAAGGTCAATTGAACTACATTTGTATATTTCACTTTGAGATATGTGATCACTTACTGTGCATTTATTCATGGGTGCCAGCTTTTGAATTTCGATATGGGGTCATAAGTACCTGGGCATGTGTTATTCTGCCGGTCATTTATTTCCCTTTTCCATGCTGCTTAAATGTGCTCAGTTGGGGTTGTGTGATTTATCACAACAGTCACCAAGAGACCGGACATAAAATAAGGGGCTTGCATCACGCTGCTTAACCAAAGTGTGTGATCCTTGCCAAATAATTTAATCTCACTGTGCATTGCCTAAAACATTCTGCGTTCTTAAAGCCTGAAAACATTTCTACATAACAATACCACTGTCAAACGAGTTCAAAATCAGTTTGTGATTGATGAATGTCTTTGATCGAGGGGTTGCAAGCATTTTAAAATATAGAGTGGCCGTGCCCACTGGCCATGCCGGTAGTGTTCTAAAATGGACAATCGGCAAGGCCTAAGGCTGTGCCTACCAGCCATGGCCATAGGCCATTGAGAGTTGTCTAGTAGTGTTTTAAAATGGACAGTGGGTATGGGCGGAGGCCATGGCTAATGGTGTAGATGTGTTCCAAAATATACAGTGGGCACAGCCGTAGGCCGTGGCGACTGGCCATGTGCAGAAATAATATATGGAAAAACAAAACCCTTGAAATTTAATGAAGGAACTTTTGTTGCAGGGACATTAAGGTAAGAACTTAATGCAACAGAACCCCTGATATTCAGCTAAAGCCACCTTAACATCACATCCCCTGTTGCGCAGCCTATGGCCACAATGATGACATCACAGATGACATCACGGATGACATTACTAATGACACCATCTATGACATACACAAAAGTCAAAGCATTAAAAATTGGATTCTATTTAGAGATTACTTTTACTTTGTACAGTATGTGCTTCGTTTAAATGTTAACATGTTGATCACTTACAAAAGACAGACAAATAAATATACATACTATGTACATGTTTTCAAGCAAGCCAATGTTGAATTTTGAAACTTAACTTCTTTTCTGTACATATAGAAATTTAGAGTAATAATCACTTTTTCTTCAATACCCATGTACGGAAATCTTAAAATACATCCTAATGCATAGTTTTTCCTTGTTTTAAAGCAGGTAAACAGTTTGTTCATTATGTAAACACTGTCCCACACTTCATAGTTTGTGTCCCCACTCATTGTTCCCCTCCTAACCACAGCAAATATGTTCCAAAGTTGCTACATCCTGCCCTGAGATGGTACATCCTGTCACGAAAGGAGTATGAGCTATAACAACCCTCAAAAAAACACATATCGAGGTGTGATGGAGTCCGCAGATGAAAACGTGAAAAGCGTGCAAACTCTTGCCCCTTATGGCAGGATATAGCACTTTGTGGTGAAAGTGGTTGAATAAGGACTGTTTGGAGGTTAGGTGACAGCGGTTAGGTGTGAGGATGAACAAGAAGCTGAAGAAGGCTTCCAATTCATCCAAATAAATCAATCTCCGAGCTTATTTGAACGTTTCTGGTTGATCTCCTAATCTATGTGTTTATTTCTTTCCTTATTCATGTATGTGAATAGTGCTATGATCAAGAATTGGTTATCCCCACAAATACCCTATGCACTGCACTACACTGTACATGTGCAAACAATAATAATTGAAATGTTGGCTTTCAAGTTAGAAGATACACTGGTACCTCCCTCCCTCCCGGGTAGGACTGTGGAGTGGGCGGGGGAGCGTGGCATAGGCTTGCCAAGAGGCAGGTGGCTGCTTGGTGACTGTTCTGAGAGCCCTTCACAAGCAGCCAACGCTACCATTGTTATTATCCCTTTTCTATCCCAGAAATTATCTCAGATCACTGGGTCTGACAAAGGGCAGGACGTACCTCACAATCTTATCTCATGCGCCTTAACTGGCAATGTCAGCCCTGCCTACCCTATGACTGGAGGAGCAACAGGTTTGAAACATATAACCTTTTATAATTCACTCAATGCATGTAAGTCCTCTCCTGTCTAAACTCACACCAACTCTAATACACACGTTGGGCCTGATTTGCACAAAGAATGTAACAGGCAAAGTTCCATTGAAAACATGTTTGTAAATCAGGCCCTAAATCTATATCTGCTTCTCAAGGATTGGATGGGTGTGCAGCCACCTCGCATTGACGGCAGCTCAGCATTAAAGCAACTGTGCACTTTAACGGCATTGCCTCAAACACGGCCCCCGGCGCATGACGCCAAAGCCAGCCAATCACTTTTAGCTGCTGATCCTTGTGCAGCACGTTTCACCCCTAAGCAGGCCCGAGGAAAGAAGGGGAAGGTTTGGGGTCTGCACTGTAGTCCTATTTCGGTGCTAATAGCTACGTGCCTTTCCTTGTGTGCACTGGCTACGTTTCCTTCCAAAAGCGAGACAGAAAACACATGGTCAGGCTTCTGCTATGGCACCCGAGTGGCCAAATACCTCTATACCCCCAGGTGCATATTTTCAGCCCATTACTTTCCTTTGACTAATCATTGTTGCGTGTGAACAATGTATTCAACGGACTGTAAACAAACCTTCAGATCCAAGAATAAGTGAGGTTGAATGTAGCTATTTCCATCACGTTGGTGGGGTGGGGGGGGAGGCTTGTGGGGGGGTGCATGCATAGCCGGTAGGAATGGAAAAAAGGTATATTGTTACAAGCAGTCATCTGACCATGATGAGGCCAGAGGCCCACGACCATGTGGGGCGTTAGAAGAAATTATTATTGATAATCATAACAATAATAATAATCCTTTACTAACATTCCAAATCTGGGTAGCTGTCGGACACATTTTTGATTTTGGATCCTGGAGAACACCTGTATGGGAAAACACTATTGGCATTGGAGGTACACATGGGCTTGGTACTTTTTAAAGGCTTGGGTGGAGGTATAGAAATTTAGCACACGCAAGACAAGCTTGTTACAATTGGCTTATTCAACTCGAGTAACACTTGCAATTTCTTTTGTTCTACTTGTAGGTTATCCTCACCGAATCGTATTTCATTCTTGCCATCCTGCCTAATTCTCCAAATCCCACAGCATCCATACATAGAGGTATGGCTCATTGATTATATCAAGGAATATTTACACGTGCCAAGATGTATTTTCATAATGCCCTCACTTTAATCATTATGCCACTGAAGTTGTCCCCATATTGAAGTAATAATACTTTGCTCTTTTTCAAAGATGTAATTAATCCATATATTGAGGGAAACGCCAACTGGTGTTGCTCCAATATTACTAACTGTCGCTATTTTATGCAGAGAAAACAAAGTAATCAAGAGAACATACAGTAGTTTTCAATATGGCTCCACACTCTTTATTGTTGGCAACAGGATATGTCTAGGTAACTATTACAGGGCCCCAGAGAGCCATGCTACAAGCAAATATGGAAATCTAGTACTAAAAGAAAAGTGTCCGGTTTGGATAGGCCATGGTGAGTTAGGGCCTAAATATGGGAATCCCTAATTAAACAAAAAGTCCACAGGACATAGTGATAATTTAACTTCTTAGCTTCTCAGTCCCTGGGATACAGCTGCCAGTCCACTCCTTGGCTTCATAGACTCTGGGATATAGCACCCAGCTTGATAGTATTGTAGTTGTGTTGTAGCTGTCATTTATATAGAGCCTTTTACCATTATTATAGTCTCAAAGCGCTGGTAGTAGGAACGCCCTCGGTGGACCGAAGTCCAGAAATAATTGGAAATAGTGTAGTAGGATTTAGAATGTGTGTGTGCATTAGTCCATGATAAGGCTTAGCAGGGCTGGGCAGGATCCGGTGGAAGCAACCAACAAGGATCAGGCATGTGAATTAGGTGCTGAGAGCGGTCCAGAGATGGCGTGAGTGCTTGAGACTCGCTCTGTCCAGCACGCCCAAATGTGGCATAGGTCTTCGCTGCAGACTGATGTCAGGTGTGTTGAGGCACAGTCTGGTGTTAGTAGGCTTACAAACATTAAGTGTCCAGCTAGCCTGAATGTTGTCATAGGTCGTAGCTGTATTATATTGAGAGTGGATGGATATCCGTGCCTGCGGCAGAGATGTCCACCAAAGTGGTGCGTACATACATGCCAAGAGCATCAATGGAGCTTATCGTTGATGTTGCTGTGTCGTCCGAAGGTCTGTGAAAGAAAGACCAGCTACCCTGGTAGATTCTTCTAAGCACCAAGTGGTGGGGGGGGGTGCTACCCTCACATCTTCGTAGATCAATGGACTGGCTGGACTAGCATATCTTCTAGGTGGCTACCTAACTTAACTTGCAAACAAGTACGTCTTCCTTGCTTTGTGATCAGGGCCGGACTGGGAATGAAAAGTGGCCCTGGAAAATGTTTTCAAAGTGGCCCCATATTCTGCTGAACGAGCGAGCACAGCGTGTGAGCCCAACCCTTCTATGAGGGTATTGGCAGTATCCTCCAAGAAAATGTTGAATAAAATTAGTCAAAATGAGTGCATTTAAAGCATGTTTTAAAGATATATGGATTAAAAAGTTAGTTTTAAATAAGTTCATGATCTCTCAAAGTAGATCTTCAATGATAGAGTGGCCTGCGACATTACACGTTTTGCAGATGTGAAAAACTAATTCTGGTATTAAAGGTGCCCAGAGAACACGCATCCCTATCCATTTCATCCTATTCCCGTGCTGGTAAGTGCACACAGTTAATAGACATTCTTAAACGAGCATTGGCAATGCCATCAGTTTTGGCTTTTGTGTAGGCATGGGAAAGGCATTTGCCAAGCACTTTCGTAATGGTATAAACTGTCCATTGATAGTAGCAGCTGCAAAGTGGTGAGAGTACGTGGGCATATAATAGCACAGCCTGGTGAATGCCTAATATTGATACACAAGCTCAAACTGTTGGCTTTGCCAATGCTTGTTTTTAAAAGGACTTCAGTGAAGGACACGCATAGTACTTATAAATTGAGTTGCTGAAGGCAGACCCGGTCGACATGTTTATTTCACAAGTAGCACTTTTACAGTTCAAATAAAATCATTAACTCTCAGAAGACTGCTTTGAGAAAACACTGGCAGGCACTTTAGGCACACAGTTTGATGTAAGGCTTGATAAAGCTAGCTCAAATACAGCATAGGAGGACGTGTTTTGGGTGAACAGGGGCAGAAAGCTGGTAGTAATGGCCATAGGGATTAGCAAAGCCATGGCCAGTCAATGGGTGGGTAAATAACCAAACAATATGTACAAGCTTTGTGTCCCGCCTCACATGCTATTTCTTCCTAGCTGTACTCTAATGCAATAGTTTCAGCTTATAGGTGGCACTTTAACCAAAACTAACAAAAAGGTTGACTTGGTATGAGATCAGTGAGTTATGCCAATGAAGCGCCCACAATGCTGCAACAAAGTGGTTCGGCACATGTGCCATCAACCATAGTGGTTTTCTTTTCGGTGGCTCCACTTCGCCAATGCCAATGTGTTTGGAGAGTTTGGGGCCTCATTCAGCACCATACATGCGGCGAAGGGGGTGTTTTTTTTTACCTGTGCCCGTTTCACCTTTTTGATTGGAATCACTGTTGTTTTGTAGAAGTGAGAGGGCTGAGTAGGCGGGCTAGACACTACTCATCCTTGTACTTCTGCGGGGCAGTAGTCATTTTGTCACTAGCGGGAAAGTGCAAGGCTGCTCCGACCTCCGGTGGAACGAGTGGTTGTAGAAAGGTCAGATGCACAAAGCAAAGTGATGAGTCAAAAGGTACAGTACGAGGTCGCTCTCACCTCCCTGCAGGTGGATGGCACAGAATGTGACAGCTTGCCGACCACAAACCCCACATTCAAACAATAGCTACATTTTTCCTTACAAAAAATGTTTGTTTATTGTATTTGTATTTATTATTCTTATATAGCGCTTTACTCCAAAGCGCTTATAGCTGAGTCAATTTGGCAGACTGTCACACAAGACATCCTGGTTTGTGGTCCTAGCTTCAAGTCCACTCTATTCTGCCTCTACCTATATTTAGCAGGAATTTCACCAACTACAACAGCAGCGAGACAGGACAGTGATGTCAAGAAGCTACAAGAATACTTTGATAACTTTAGGCCTAGCACAAACATAACTATTTACTAAGTCAGACAACTCAAGATACAAAAGATGTGC
Source organism: Ambystoma mexicanum (assembly GCF_040938575.1). NCBI lineage: Eukaryota > Metazoa > Chordata > Amphibia > Caudata > Ambystomatidae > Ambystoma > Ambystoma mexicanum. The sequence goes on from NC_090934.1 coordinate 368,664,121, forward strand.
GCAGATGCTAGGTCCACTCTAGTGGGTAATTACACAACTCACTCCATCAATCTCCACAGCCCACTGACTCATGCCTGCATTGTACACATCAGACAAATCGGTGCTTTGCATGCTGCACACTCCCGAATTGTAATTCCCTGCACAGGACACACGCTCCCTGTGAAGACTCTTCCCTGTTCAAAGTAAATCATCCATGCAAGATTATTGCGCAATGTCACCAGGCATAGGGTCCTTCCACTTGACTGCAGTTGAAAGTACCTACGCCTTCTCTGTTAATCGCTTTGCTTTCCATCCCATCCCATAGGTTTCCGATTGCCTTTTGTTCCCCGCCTCTCTCTGCCAATTGAAACGCGTGGCCCAATTCCTTGCTCTTGTAGAATGTGTGGAAAGGTTGCCGCTTATCGCCCCAAGAACCAGTCCTTTAAACCCCAAGTCTGGCCCCTTGCCAATATACATAAATTGGCCACAAAGAAAACCAATAACCAGGACACCAAAAATAAATAAAGTGCAAGTATTAGCAACAAGTCATAAAGAAAACAGAGGAGAAACGCGATATACGATAATCAATGAGTCCACCCAATTACCAATTGGTCATCCAGCAATGCACTCCAAGAAATTCCAGAGGAATAGGTGGCCTGGCTACCTTACCCTGAAACGGCAACATGACTGACTGAGCTATTCCTTGAACGTGACAAAGCAGGAAAGTGCACCCATTTATAATGCCTTTCTCATCATCAAAAATTAAATAATATAAATAAGTATAAAATTGCTACTATAAAAGGCCAATGTATAATCATACCATCTCCCACTAAAACTTCGATCTATGTGCTAGCTCTGGCATTGCCACATCCTTTGTGCCAACTCAAGGCCACGCAAATTAAGGCACCACGTGCACAACAGACTAAATAAGCACTACCACACCATTGATACATTACCATTCGTATGCTCCATTATATCTGCAAAATAAATAAATAACAAGTGGTAGCCGTGAGTGTGTGGCAGGCGCAACTGGCGCTGGCGCCATGGCAGCACATGGCAACTTGCCGAAGTGAGCGTGCCCTCCATTCCCTGTAACAATGTAAAACCATTTGCTGTTGTTGCTCTGTATTCATGCAGTGTCACAGCCTGCACAGGGCCTGCTAGTACCATTATGGCACTACCTGGCAAATGCCTATCTCATGCCTACACAAAAGCCAAAACAGTTGGCTGTAACAATGCTTGTTTTTAAGGCATACTTCTAACACCTTTACCAGTTATGGATTCATATGTTCCCATCAGGGCTTCGTGTCTGGCCCGCATCACTCTTATAAAAATATGAAATATAATGAATGGGATTGAGCGAGCGAGAGCGACCACAGGCGCAGGAGAATGTGTGGTCCGGTGTGAGGGGCAGAGGAGGGGTGGACAGCCTAAGGGAGAGCCGAAGGTGTGCTGCGGGGGGAGCGCAGGTGGTGTGAAATTTGAGCTCTGGACACGGGGTGGGGGAGGGACAGGAACAGTACAATCTTCGGGTTTTAAACTAAACATTTGGCAGCAGAGCTCAGGCGCATGGGATCATGGAGGCGACATTTTAGGAGACAAGGAGAGCACAAGACAGTGCGAGTCAAAGAGAGATGGAACCTAGAGAGGGAGGGCGAGAGCCAGAGTGAGAAAGAGAGCGGGAGAGGTAGGGGGTGAGGTTGCAGAGAGAAAGTGACAGTGTGAGGCACTGGGGGCTGGTTTGTGCCCACACCCAGGGCGCCACGAGGGGAGCCTGAAGCGTCTTGCAGCTTACCTGACACTCAATATTCTTGACTTGCGTCTTGCAAGTTGCTATTAGGCCTCATGCAGCCCGGGCCAGCTCCCTGCAGCCTGCCCTGCTGACCCCTGCGCTGCCAGTGCCAATGTGTGCACAGTGCACGTGACGCAGCCTGAGCTGCCCAGCCCAGCCGGCCCTCATGCACAGGTACGGGGCGGGGCGGGGGCGGGCCCAGCCCAGCCCAGCACAGCTGCTGGGAAGAAAAAAAATTGCAGCGCATGCCTCAGTCGCACTGTGGTGGCAGCCAATTCAAGGCAAACCACCCAGGCGGAGCCGAGGCAAAATCAATGCAATGTTTTTAATGAAGTGTATCCTTCCACTCATAAAAGAGGCCCTACGGCCCTACGGCCCTAAGGCCTACAGGGGGATGTCCCGGTGGGGCAGTCCATCCCTTGGCTCGGCACAGACGATGCCAGGAGCCTCGCGCTCGCTGGCTCTGATCGAGCACATCTCGGGGTTGCCAAGCCCCCAAACAACCAATGGCGTGTACCCTACCCATCCGAGGATACAGTAATAGTGATTCGTGGAATGAACCCCTGTGTCTGACATAGTGCTAGTGTAAGCTTCAAGTGTACCGGTGTGGCACACAGTTAGTTGGAGCTCGAGTGTATAACAATAACTGTGTAAGCTTCAGTTACACAGTTTGTGACAGAATAATAGTGAATGGCACATATGTCAGAGTACAATACAGTAATGGTACACGTTTCATGTGTGCAATTTTAGATAGTTATTGCTTACTGCAACTGCATGATACAGTGACAGTGCAACCTTATGCTATGCATTTTTTACACAGTTATAGCCAGTGGCAGATTAGCCAGTTAATCACACAGTGACAGTACAAGCTTCTGGTATACATTTCTGGACACAGTTATAGTTAATGGCAAGTAGTCAGTTAATCACACAGTGACAGTGAAAACATTTGGTATACAGTTCAACACAGTTATAGCCAATGGCAGAGTTCCCAATTAATCATACAGTGACAGCCCGGTTCGCCACTACAACAGTTTTAACAAAAAGGTGCAACCCACAATTCTTTTCAATTGCAGCACATTACCAATGCACTGTGCCTGTTAATGTGCTGCAATTGAAAAGAATTGTGGGTTGCACCTTTTTGTTAAAACTGTTGTAGTGGCGAACCGGGCTGTCACTGTATGATTAATTGGGCTATAACTGTGTTGAACTGTATACCAAATGTTTTCACTGTCACTGTGTGATTAACTGGCTACTTGCCATTAACTATAACTGTGTCCAGTTGCGCCTGCCACACACTCACGGCTACCACTTGTTATTTATTTATTTTGCAGATGTAATGGAGCATACGAATGGTAATGTATCAATGGTGTGGTAGTGCTTATTTAGTCTGTTGTGCACGTGGTGCCTTAATTTGCGTGGCCTTGAGTTGGCACAAAGGATGTGGCAATGCCAGAGCAAGCACATAGATCGAAGTTTTAGTGGGAGATGGTATGATTATACATTGGCCTTTTATAGTAGCAATTTTATACTTATTTATATTATTTAATTTTTGATGATGAGAAAGGCATTATAAATGGGTGCACTTTCCTGCTTTGTCACGTTCAAGGAATAGCTCAGTCAGTCATGTTGCCGTTTCAGGGTAAGGTAGCCAGGCCACCTATTCCTCTGGAATTTCTTGGAGTGCATTGCTGGATGACCAATTGGTAATTGGGTGGACTCATTGATTATCGTATATCGCGTTTCTCCTCTGTTTTCTTTATGACTTGTTGCTAATACTTGCACTTTATTTATTTTTGGCGTCCTGGTTATTGGTTTTCTTTGTGGCCAATTTATGTATATTGGCAAGGGGCCAGACTTGGGGTTTAAAGGACCGGTTCTTGGGGCGATAAGCGGCAACCTTTCCACACATTCTACAAGAGCAAGGAATTGGGCCACGCGTTTCAATTGGCAGAGGGAGGTGGGGAACAAAAGTCAATCGGAAACCTATGGGATGGGATGGAAAGCAAAGCGATTAACAGAGAAGGCGTAGGTACTTTCAACTGCAGTCAAGTGGAAGGACCCTATGCCTGGTGACATTGCGCAATAATCTTGCATGGATGATTTACTTTGAACAGGGAAGAGTCTTCACAGGGAGCGTGTGTCCTGTGCAGGGAATTACAATTCGGGAGTGTGCAGCATGCAAAGCACCGATTTGTCTGCTGTGTACAATGCAGGCATGAGTCAGTGGGCTGTGGAGATTGATGGAGTGAGTTGTGTAATTACCCACTAGAGTGGACCTAGCATCTGCGCACATCTTTTGTATCTTGAGTTGTCTGACTTAGTAAATAGTTATGTTTGTGCTAGGCCTAACGTTATCAAAGTATTCTTGTAGCTTCTTGACATCACTGTCCTGTCTCGCTGCTGTTGTAGTTGGTGAAATTCCTGCTAAATATAGGTAGAGGCAGAATAGAGTGGACTTGAAGCTAGGACCACAAACCAGGATGTCTTGTGTGACAGTCTGCCAAATTGACTCAGCTATAAGCGCTTTGGAGTAAAGCGCTATATAAGAATAATAAATACAAATACAATAAACAAACATTTTTTGTAAGGAAAAATGTAGCTATTGTTTGAATGTGGGGTTTGTGGTCGGCAAGCTGTCACATTCTGTGCCATCCACCTGCAGGGAGGTGAGAGCGACCTCGTACTGTACCTTTTGACTCATCACTTTGCTTTGTGCATCTGACCTTTCTACAACCACTCGTTCCACCGGAGGTCGGAGCAGCCTTGCACTTTCCCGCTAGTGACAAAATGACTACTGCCCCGCAGAAGTACAAGGATGAGTAGTGTCTAGCCCGCCTACTCAGCCCTCTCACTTCTACAAAACAACAGTGATTCCAATCAAAAAGGTGAAACGGGCACAGGTAAAAAAAAAACACCCCCTTCGCCGCATGTATGGTGCTGAATGAGGCCCCAAACTCTCCAAACACATTGGCATTGGCGAAGTGGAGCCACCGAAAAGAAAACCACTATGGTTGATGGCACATGTGCCAAACCACTTTGTTGCAGCATTGTGGGCGCTTCATTGGCATAACTCACTGATCTCATACCAAGTCAACCTTTTTGTTAGTTTTGGTTAAAGTGCCACCTATAAGCTGAAACTATTGCATTAGAGTACAGCTAGGAAGAAATAGCATGTGAGGCGGGACACAAAGCTTGTACATATTGTTTGGTTATTTACCCACCCATTGACTGGCCATGGCTTTGCTAATCCCTATGGCCATTTCTACCAGCTTTCTGCCCCTGTTCACCCAAAACACGTCCTCCTATGCTGTATTTGAGCTAGCTTTATCAAGCCTTACCATCAAACTGTGTGCCTAAAGTGCCTGCCAGTGTTTTCTCAAAGCAGTCTTCTGAGAGTTAATGATTTTATTGGAACTGTAAAAGTGCTACTTGTGAAATAAACATGTCGACCGGGTCTGCCTTCAGCAACTCAATTTATAAGTACTATGCGTGTCCTTCACTGAAGTCCTTTTAAAAACAAGCATTGGCAAAGCCAACAGTTTGAGCTTGTGTATCAATATTAGGCATTCACCAGGCTGTGCTATTATATGCCCACGTACTCTCACCACTTTGCAGCTGCTACTATCAATGGACAGTTAATACCATTACGAAAGTGCTTGGCAAATGCCTTTCCCATGCCTACACAAAAGCCAAAACTGATGGCATTGCCAATGCTTGTTTAAGAATGTCTATTATCTGTGTGCACTTACCAGCACGGGAATAGGATGAAATGGATAGGGATGCGTGTTCTCTGGGCACCTTTAATACCAGAATTAGTTTTTCACATCTGCAAAACGTGTAATGTCGCAGGCCCCTCTATCATTGAAGATCTACTTTGAGAGATCATGAACTTATTTAAAACTAACTTTTTAATCCATATATCTTTAAAACATGCTTTAAATGAACTCATTTTGACTAATTTTATTCAACATTTTCTTGGAGGATACTGCCAATACCCTCATAGAAGGGTTGGGCTCACACGCTGTGCTCGCTCGTTCAGCAGAATATGGGGCCACTTTGAAAACATTTTCCAGGGCCACTTTTCATTCCCAGTCCGGCCCTGCTGTGGGTGTTGCCGGAATGCAGCGGGGGAAGGGAGAGGGGGCAGGAGGGTTGGGTGGTTTGAGGGGGTGACCTTGTTTAGGTGCATTTTGGGATACTCCGAGGTGTGTGGGCGGTGGGAATCTGGGTCCTCCGGGGAGGAGTTGTGCGCCTTCGCTGCACGGCCCAAGGAGCCCGACCTCCCTGCACGGGCACTCGGACACCTAGGAGGGTCGGCACTGTGGCACAGCTGGCTAATGCCGTGGTGAGTGATTGTTCAAGTAGAGCCCGGGAGAAAGTTAACTGCTTTTAACAATGACGCTGCCCTAGAGCACTTTCATTAGAATGTGTAAAGGAGTAAGATGGCCCCAACCTTGGTGGGTTAGCCCCTCCACCCCCCACCGAAATGTAGGTTTGATGCACCCCTGGTGCTGACTTGTGTCCTTGCTCCTGGTTCATGATAGCTGCAGCAGGGGGCCAGGGGCACGCACGTGCGGTTCCTCTCGTGCCCAGCACAGGAGGCCCTCATGCACAGGTGCGGGGCGGGCACAGCCCAGCCCAGCTGCTGGGAAGAAAAAGATTTGCAGCGCATGCTTCGGTCGCACTGTGGTGGCAGCCAATTCAAGGCAAACCACCCAGGCAGAACCGAGGCAAAATAAATGCGATGTCCTTCCGCTCAAAAAAGAGGCCCTACGTGCCTGAGGCCTACCGGGGGATGTCCCGATGTCCCGGTGGGGCAGTCCAGCCCTGTTTGTGATGTGTCAGCCTCAAATATTATTACCCTCTAGCCACTGGTCACCCTCCTGAATCGAGGTTATGAATATAGCTATCACTTCCCCATTGAAGGGCAGACAGTGCCAGCAACGGCTTAGCTACGCTTAAACTCAGGTAGACCTAAATGTAGCCAGGGCCTCAGCGAGGACTGACCACCAAACAAGGGGATGATTGTTATTGGAAAACTGGGGCCTTCGCCATGGACATCATTTGGGGGTTGCCAGGAGTAGCAGCTGCATCCTGTAGCTACTGTGACCCCTGGTGACTCCCCTGCGACCTCCGGCACTGCCTCTGCAAACCCTGGTTAAGGAATGCAGAGGCAGTATGAAAACAAAAGAAAAGGGGTTTCTTGGAGCCCTGTTTAATTTTGGAAATCACCCGGTGAAGTTTTGGCTTTCGCTAATGTGCTATATGTGCAAAGGGGCAGCTAGAGAAAAGTGTTTGTCTTTACAGGCCAAGCAGAATGGATGCCCCAGACCCAGGGCTTCTTAGGCCTATGATTTAGTGAAAAAGCACTCCACATTTTGAAGTTACTGTGGCTTAGATTATCTCATATCCAGATAGAAAGGTTTTTATTATTGCACATTTTTAAGTGAAGCGATTCATGTCTGACTCTTGACTTCTCCTGAGCAATGTAAAAATCGATGTTATTATTTCTCCTGAGCAATATAAAAAGTACTTACTTTAACAACATCAGAAGGATGAATGGCTGAGTACCCGACGAGTACTGACTGCAGGTCTGCAGACAACGCTGCCTGCTTCGTACTCAATCAACATCAATTGGATTTTGCTTGTGGACTTTACTGTGCCTCCTGAAAGGACTGCCTAGGTCATATATATATATATATATATATATATATCATCAATTTCCATCTGACTCAGTTTACCTAGGTTATATTGGTGCATTGTAGCTAATATACGTACTTTTCATTTATACTGCGTTACTAGCCATGCCCCCTCACCTGGGAAGCCTATTTCAACCTGGGCCCGCGCACACCAGCGTGTGTGCTCCCGCTTAAGTACCCAACGAGTGCTGACTGCTGAGCCGCGATGCAGCGTGTCAGCGAGTCAGCACGTTAGTTTGAATCTCGAGCTCGAACATGAAGATTTTTGTGTGTGAATCTAGCTCCTTGGAAATCTAAGCGTCTGCTTCTGAGGCAGATGCTACACGTTATTCATAGTTGTTACTGCTGAATAACATAGCTCAGAATGAACCGTCTCACTGCTGGCCTGCCACGCCTCTTAAATCACGCAATACAACAATTCTTTCTCAAATCGCCGAAGAACACTAGTGCAAGCAAAGTAATTCTAAAATCCCCGAAAAATATCGGAACTGTCTCTAACATCTGTAACTTTCTACTCGACAGCGTTCCTGTGCGAACTCTGACTCCGAACTTTCAAGACTCAAACAAGTGCTTCCCTCTCACCCCCCTTAAACCACTTTCTAATTCAATTGTGACCCTTTACCAAACATGCTATCAGACGCAACCATGCAAGGCTGCACGTCGTCTTCTAGCAGTTCAATGGCCACTGATATCTTCCATACACCGACCTATTTACCAGAGTTCTCCATAGATCCCCAGAGCTCCAATTCGCTACATTCTGTACAGACTTTTCTTCCAATTCCTTTATAGTCGCAAATTTTGGTTCCTGGTAATCGGATTTGTGATACGAATAACCCTTCAAGTCAGTCTGTGTCCAATCTGTCTAGCTCAACCCTACCTATTCCAGTAACCCCTTTGCAATCTACTCAATCTATTGAAAACCCATCTGCACTAGGCGCTACGCCCAAGGGTATTTTGCCCCAAATTAATATTGAGCACTCAACGATTTCAAATTCTCCCGTGTTATATCCAACTGTTGCTCCAGAGGATATAATTGCGGCTGACGACTCTGAGGGCCTCATTACGAGGTTGGCGATAAGGGAAAAACGATGCCGGTAAAGGATTACCGGCATCGCTTACCGCTCCGGTGTATTATGACCCGGCAATCTGCTATTAGCGGCACCCTAAATAACGGTGCCACTAATAGCGGCATGGGCGCATACACGCGCCCTTTCGTGGAGCAAATACTGGCATGCCGGTAATAGGAGGACATCCCAACCCACGTGGACATGCAAATGCCGGCATCGAGAAGCCGGTAATGACGGGCTGCACGATGCCGGCCATACAGGCATCGCGGACCACCCACAAACAGCAATCAAGCCAATTGCCACAGGTGCACACAATCCCCACAGGTGGAGTCCATGGAGGCTGGGTCAGTATAAAATGAACACACCCACACACCACACCCCTTCCAACACCAAAATGCTACCACTAGCTGTTGCAATCATGGCGCTGGAGGACATGCCAATACTGCTACAACCACAGCAACAACACCAACTACAACAACAACTACAGCAGCAACAACAGGCAGCACAGAGGAGACGCAGGAGGAGAAGGAGGGTGAGTCTGGCCCAGCAATTACCACCAACGCAGCCAGCAGTTCCTCGTAGGTAGCCTCCAATCCCTCGCATCAGACCCAGGCCATTCAACTTAACCCCTGAGCAGATCCACTCCCTGTACCGGTTGGACTGGGACATCATCACCACCATAGTGGACCTGATAAACAATGACATTGCCAGCCTCATAGAAATACGCACTGCCATCCCCCCGCTATTAAGGTGGTGTCTGTGCTCCACTTCCTGGCCACAGGCACCTATCAACACACAGTGGGGCAGCTGCATGGCATTTCACAACCACTTTTTTCACGCATGTTGAACCAAGTGCTGGATGCCCTCCTGAAGCACGCAAGCACCCACATAGCCCTACCACGGACTGCCCAGGAGATAGCCGACACCAAAGTAGGCTTCCATGCACTGGCAGGCATGCCCAATTGTGTTGGTGCCCTGGACTGCACCCATGTTGAATTGGTAGTCTCCCATGCCATAGAGGTGGTGTACCGCAATCGCAAGCAATACCACTCCATCAATGTGCAAATGGTATGTGCCTCCAGCAAGATCATCACACATTGCTGCACCCGATTTCCCGGATCAACACATGATGCCATGGTGCTGCGCAACTCAACGCTCCCCCGTCACATTGGGACGACATGCTGGACCACGTGCCTGGCTGCTTGGTGAGTTGCCCAACTGGCCCATGACAGTGCTTTGGGGCACTGATGTGTAGGGATGCATACTCCAACTTGGTGTGAAAGGGGGGGATGCATACTCCACCTAGGTGTGAAAGGGGGGATGCATACTCCACCTGGGTGTGAAAGGGGGGATGCATACTCCACCTGGGTGTGAAGGGGGGGGAATGCATACTCCACCTGGGTGTGAAAGGGGGGGTTGCATACTCCACCTGGGTGTGAAAGGGGGGGGTTGCATACTCCACCTGGGTGTTAAAGGGGGGGATGCATACTCCACCTGGGTGTGAAAGGGGGATGCATACTCCACCTGGGTGTGAAAGGGGGGTGCGTACTCCACCTTGGTGGGAAATGGGGGGTGCATACTCCACCTGGGTGAAATATGTCAGTGATTGTAGAATGCATGAAGAGCTAAACACTCCTGACCTGAACCTCCCAAACAGAACATGACACATCACTGGCACATATTTTACCATTTATGCATTTCGAAGACAAGTCAGAGGCACGACCAGGCCACCATGGGCATGACAAGCAATGCATGACAGAACAGGATTGCAACTGCGCCAATGTGGCTAGTGTGACCATGCACAGCGTACAATACACAGCATGAACGGGAGGCTAAACATTGTCGTCCAACCACAGTACATCTGCCTCAGCATGCATTATACACCCTGGATCATCTATTGAATGCCATCCACACTACCACGCCTCATAACAGTATAGTATGCATCAACATTACAATCGTGCATACGTACAGGCACATGTGCATGTCCACACCAAATAGCTGCGGCCATGATTGTGCCACCTGAAGGTGGCAGCTTTGAGTGACACACACCTATTTGTATTTGCTTGCAGGTGATGGAGGATATCTCTTGAGGCCGTAGCTACTTACCCTTATGCGGAACCCGGAGAACATCCATGAACAGGAGTACAATCATGTGCACACACGTACCCGTGTTGTGATTGAGAAGACCTTTGGCCTGTTGAAAGCACGTTTCCGCTGCCTAAGCAGGTCTGGTCAGGCACTCCTATATAGTCCTGAGATGGGGTGGGTGTACAAGTCACTACGGTGACTCCCTCAGGGTCCACATTGGCATCCAAAACGTCCTCGGTAGAGGGTGGCGCAGGAAGGGACACCCCTCTGACTGTTGTGGGTGTGCTGCTGGTCCTGGCAGCAGGTGTTGTTGGCTGGCTTTCCACCTGGTCAGGCACACTGCCTGTGGGTCTGGCCTGTTTGTCTGGCTGGGGGGTGGTGGTGGCGGTGGCCCTTGTCTTATGGCATGGTGTGGATGCCCTTGTGGTCCTCTCCTGACTGGTATCTTCCTCATCGGTGCCTGGGGGTTAGAAGAGATGCAGGTCATCAGTGATGGTTTCACATGCCAGCGGCATACAATTGTGCTGTTCAATATTCATACATTCATGCATCCATGTCTTACAGGTGTGTGGCACTTGGTGTTCTGAGGGGGCATATTGGCAATCACGGCATAGCAGGTGGCATGCCGTTGATATGGGGTTTGTGTGATGGGTTACATGGGCACGGTCCTGGTGTGTTGCCCGTGTGTTGGTTATGGGATTGGCACTCACCATGCATTTCTGTGTGGCAGGGTTTGGGCCGCAATCTGGACTTGGATATGTTGATGTGGGTGTAGGGACATGTATTCCTTGCCTAGTCTCTCTTCCACATCACTTGTGCTACATCATGGTTTCCCCTACATGGATGTGCAGGGTCACTCGCATCCTTCTGGGGATGAGGCCGCACCCATCTCCATCTCTCCAAATCCCTCAATCAACTCGGGATCAATGAATGTGCTAGCAGTCTCCTCCAAGGACATCAGCTTTGCAGGTGAGTGGGGACCCCCGCCTGTCGCCATGGCCGCCCTCCTGTTGCTTGACAGGATGCTTCTCACCCTCAAGCGGAGGTCGTCCCACCTCTTGCGGCAGTCACGCACACTACGTGGGGTGGCCCCACGGCCGACACCTTCCGGGCAACCTCCTGCCAGATTTCCTTTTTCCTCATCTGGGCATCACGCTCCATGTCATTAGCTTTCATTATGTCTGCATGTGCAGCGAGAGTGTCCGCCAGCATATTTAGCTCTGCGTCAGAGAAACACTGTTTTATGCTGCCGGGGGGTCGTTTTCCGGGTGGCCTTGGACATCCTCAGGGTTTTTCGACACAGCACAACACGAATCGAGCGGTGGTTTTGGAGGATTGCAATGGATTGTGTTTTTAAAGATGGCCACTGGCCAGTTTCCTGTTCCGACGCGATGACGTTATTTCTAGGTCCGGTTTTACGAGCCCGGTAATAGCATGTTGGTATTACCGGGTTGGTGTTTAGGGGTTCCTCCTAGGCCGCTATCTGGGGGTTGGAGGGCCTTTTACGGCATGCCGGTATGGCCATTACCAGCATGCGGGCTCGCTCGTGCACTCGTAATCACCCGCTATTAGCGCCATCATACGAGCACAGACCCGCTCGTTCCGTCATGCCGGTAATGACTACGGTTTTACCGTACTACTCGTAATGAGGCCCTGAATCTTCTTTAGTAGCCTCATTTACCAAACCAGCTCCAAGGCCATCGTTTGGATTTCCATCAAATTCCATTCCACTCCTGGAAGCCTGGAAGCTGCCTTAGCAGCCACAATGCAAGCATTTTTTCATTAACTAAATCATTCGAAGTAATGTATATGAGATCTGTCAGTCAAACTGAATCATTGCATAGGAAACTTGATTGGCTTGCCATCAACAGACAGAATTGTTCTGGCTTTGAAACAATTACTCATGGTGGTCCTGGGGAACTATCAGATCATCAAAATGTAATACCTATAGAGATGCTACAGACCATATCGGAAGACGATACACCCATAGAAATTGAACCTATCAAGCTAACTCAAACCAAGCCTGTTGAGCTTGAAACCGTAGATATGCCAATTATAGAAAAACCACTATACAATCTATTCGCGTGATACAAATCCTAACCAGAGTATTGAACACTTCGCCTCCAAGCAAAAACTCCAAATCCAAGACCAAAAAATGTATAGCAAATCTATCCTCTCTTAAACCAAGATCTGTTATTACAATCGAAGATGAGGCTGCTGGTTCCCCATCCATTTATGAAGAAACTGCTATTCCAGAGAATCTTCCTGATCCGGCCAGTGGCTTCTCTAAAGGTAAGACTTATGATAAGTCAAATCCTTCATGTAATGTACCTCAATCAAATTCCAGAACTACCAATCAACTAAACCTGAATGCTACACATGAACAGTTTAGGAATTTCATCAGTTTATTCACATAGTAACAAATCTATTGTTGAAGATGTTCAACAGGGTTTACATCACAACTATAATGATAATCAACAGATAGCGCCAATTTTTCATGTAAATTTTGACATTCAGCCACCTTCCTTTAGAACCATGGATCAAAGACGCACAAATTACAATTCAACTGTGTGTAGACCTCAAATGAGCCTTGACAATACGATTCCTGCTGACAAAGTTGTTCAAACGAGGATGATACGCATTCTACTCCTCCATTAAATCTAACTCAGCCACCTAGGTCTGCTGCGAAAAGCAAATTTGATATAATTCACTAAGAGATCAGACCGATCACATATTGTCCTGATCCTTCGGTCCTTAAAGATGAAAACATTCAACTTACAATGCTTGACAGACTATATTCAGATCCTTTTCCAAATAGAACAACAATTCTTACGGTTTTCAACTCTATTCCTTCCTTAAAACAAATAAAATCTTGGGACATCGAGTCTGTGAAATATCCAATCCCTGGTCAACAAGACATCAGTGATCATCATTCCCTCACTACTTGTGAAGAACGTAGTGTTGGCTGAGAGACAACAATTATTTAGCAAAGGAATATGTCTTGAAGCTATTTCACCACCTCCTCCAAGTAATCTAACAGCGCTTCATAATTCATTATTACCAATTTCAAGGTCAAATGACATAGATCCCATCTCCTCTAATGGAATGACTGGTTGTAAATGTATGAATGAACCTCGTGTAATGCCCAACCTCCCTCCTTCTAAATGGGATTGGGGGAAAAGGGTTACTAATAACGAGCAACACCAGTCAGAGCATTAGAATATTGTCCCAGATAGTTCACACGCATGTTCTTTGGCTTTGTGGAACATAAGGGGTTTTCCCATCTTCGTTTCACTCAATCTTCACATTTGAATAAATGTGACATAGTTTTGCTACAAGAAACTTGGATGCTGTCAGCCCCAATTTGGGCAAATCATCAAATTGAATCTGTTCAATCCACTAAGCCTGCAAGAGGGTGTCCTGCTGCAGGTCTTTTGGTGGCAATCCGTAATGACTCACAACTTGCACTGAAGACCTGGTTATCTCCAGACCCGGGCATCCAAGCTGTGAAATTGACTACCAGTAATATAAACCATCCGCTGTTTCCGAATTGTATTTTTATAAACATTTACTGGAACCCTGCGTCCCCTTCTGAACCGCAGTTTATAGACAAAATTGAAAATATCCTAAACAAAATCTTACTCGTAGCTGATGTTAAAACTACAATCATAGCAGGTGATTTTATTTTGAATTGGCTTTTATCTTCCAAAAATCGGCCTAATCTGAGAGCTTTAAGATGGGCGAGCCTAATGAAGTTAAGAAAATGTATTATCCTTAACAGATCCACTCCGGAAGACTCGCCTCCTAGATCAACATGGACCAGAAATTCAGTCAGTCTATTTTAGATTATGTTTATATCACTTCTGACTCAATTAAGTCTATAGCCTCTTTTCAAGTTATACCTACTACATTGGGTGATCACTATATCCTACAGGTTAGCTGGCTTCCCCATTCACGTTGTGCGCCAGCTGAGTACAATCAGGAACTGGGAATTAATAATTCTGGAAATCGTATTAAATGGTATCCTAACCAGATAAATAAGCTTCATCAGAGACTTATAATGACCGATTTTCAAGTATTTCCAACTACGCAAACCTTTTATAATGACCACATTATGATATTAATTCAAGAATGTCGTAGTTCAATCCGTCCCAAATCTTTGCACAAATACCCACAAATACCAGCTATTTTCAACCTTAAACAAGACCTCAAATTGGCATTAAGATCTTCATCTGTTAAAAGTTCTGGAAGCTCAAAGAGTCACCTTAGAACTATTTGCAGAATTAAGATCAAACAATTATCAACCCATAAGCAAGTTCAGGCAGAACAAATGTTGAAAGCCCTTATCTCTAAATCATCTGGAGAAATATGGAAGATAATTAACAAATTACCATCTAGTGCGCTCTGTTCTACTTTACTGAATACGATATCGGAACCAACATGGATTTCTCACTTCCAGTCTCTCTTGTTAAAATCCCATCTGGTACCAAATAGATATTTTACAACTCCTCCCGACTTAAAACAATTTAAGTTCGATAAACTTGATATTCAGATAATAATAAAGAAACTAAGTTCTTCTAGAGCACCGGAGCCTGACAAACTAACCAATGCGATTTTAAAATCTAATCCAGAAACTTGGGCCTCGGTACTTGTAACTATTTTTTTAAGAGTCTTAACTACGAATTAAATCTCGCCATCTTGGCAGCAAGACATAGTTATACCTATATTCCAAAAAGGAGACCGGTCATGTCCTAAGAATTACAGACCTCTAGCTTTGCTTTATACTCCTGGCAAAATTTTCATGAGACTTGTTCTACACGATTTAAAAAAATGATTGTCACTAAATCAACTTATGGACAAAAATCAATTGGGCTTTGTAGCAGGAGTGGGTACATCCCTGAATCTTTTAATCTTAGCTATAGTGAAACAACAAGCTATTCAGGCTAAATACCCAGTTTTCGTGGCTCTTATAGATTTTGAGCAGGCCTTTGATTCGGTTTCAAGACAAATTTCATGGACCAAACTTTTTAAAGCTAATTATCCTTTATACATTATTTAATATACCAATTTTATTCGAATACTTCCATCAGGGTAAAAATCCCAACCAATTGACACCAATGCCGGTCTGAAACAAGGATGTCCATTTGCCTCAATCCTTTTTAATTTTTATATTAATGACTTAAATCTTATATTTAACTTGGTACGTTCATTTCCACCAAAACTGGGAAACCATGAAATTTCTTACTTGCTATATGCTGATGATCTCATTCTGTTAGACAGAACCCCTATTGGGTTGCAGAGAAAACTTACTTCTCTCTCTGAGTTTGCATTAAAAAATGATTTGGTAATTAACTTATCCAAATCTAACATACTCATATTTCAAAACCGTCGTTTAACAACTAACTTTAAATTTAATTGGAAATTGGGGACTAGTGTGTTACTCAAGATATATGAAATTAAATATCTTGGAGTCAATTTAAACTCACGTCCGTCAGATCAACCATATAAAGGAGATCTGGCTTCCAGAATGAGACTGCTAGCTGTACAAGGAAAAGCTCTACAATTGGCCTATGGCAAATTCTCTTTATTGCCAGCAAGGTTATTTTATGTTCAAAAAGTTGTGCCCATCATAACATACGGGAGCCAATCCAAGGCTGACCCGAATTCTGTACGGTGGGATATATTAGAGGGCATTTATTGTAAACATATACTACCTGTCCTTTCTAGCATTCCAATTGCACTTATCAGATACAAACTTAGTCTTCTGTCTCTTCAGGCTTTTGTATCTTGGATGATGTTGGCAATGTATAGAAATGTTTAATTTCTTCTGAGACCTCTACAAATTTGTTCCCTTTCCTGGAAGAAGCAATGCAAACTTCAACCTCTAGGCCATTGTCTGATTGGAAACTAGCTTGTTGTGCAAAATTAGATGCAGCCGATATTTCTGAAGCTCTGCTTTTAGAATTTCCTGACAAAGCTAAAATTAAATTATGGAGACAAGACTGGATTGCCACTTACGATAAAATTAATACATATGAAGCAGTAAAGGCTGGATGATTCCAATTGAAATTGCTCAACACACTTCCACAATACTTAAAATTTCCTGATCGTAAATATGCTGACTCATTTTTGCGATTTTGTTTCGATCTACTTGCCACCAGGAACAAGGTCGCTATATATAATAGCCTACCAGATGAAACTAGGATATGTACCTATTGCAAAATTCCTCATTCCATTGAGACCTCTAGACATCTCATAATAGATTGTATACATCTAGTACACATGAGAATTCACTACCTTGACAAACATTTTCTTCATTCCACGCAATTGACTAATGACGAACTGTGGTCAGCAATGTTTAATGCTTCAAGAACCTCTCTCATTATTGATATTGTGCAATTTCTAAGAGAATTGAACTTGTTTCGTTGTACCGATAGTATATAGAAACATGAATGCTCATATCAATAGTAACAGATTCTATCATGTTCGCCTTGCATACTACACATTTTTTGACTAACTGCTGTTTTTAATGTATCTAAATCATATAGGCAATAGAGTTGGTTATAATAGTGCTGATAGTTATAATAGCAATCAATCTATGGTGGTATATTTATTCATGCCAGCCTGAATTGTACTGTTGTTACATATGAATGTATAATTATGTTAATCGTTAAAAAAGATTTAATTGGAACTGATAATGAATTGAATTGAAAAAGTTGTTAATTCAACTAAACCAATATCTTAATAAAGAAAAAAAAAGAATGGCTGATTCAGCCCTGCTGAGTTATGATCTTGGAAATTCCAGGTTGGTACATGTCAGAGCTGAGCTTTTATCTTGCTGAAATATCTAACTGCGACACAGTATGCTGTTTAATCAATTATGCAATTAAAAAGAAAAATGTATTTGGATATCTAAACGCCCTCCTCTACATTCCCTTCCAGTCCTTTTAAAAACAAAATGTAACACTACTATTATGATGTTTACCAATGGGCTATCTAAGGAACTCATGGTGGCAACAGTAAAGACAGACACACGTGATCACAGTTCAAGGGTGTTTATTAAACTGTATGCAGGTTGGAAAAATGCCTAATCTAAACCTAAATATAAGATGGGAGCAAGTGTCGACCATCAATTGAAAATAAGGCAGTTCTTGTGGCGGTCTGGCATATAAAAAAGGGCCTATACTAAACAACCTATTGCCAAGTTTTCAAGAAAAGAAAGAAGTGTTCTCACATATATGTTAGGATGCAGTACCTTGGGTCTCCCTTCCCCACGTTTTGAGCATGGGGTAAAGTGTGATCTTGGAGCACAGTACACTCTCGAGCTTCCCCAGCACAAAATGACAGTTCCAGTTGCAGCTATCAGTGCCATCAATGGCCAAGTCTTGTTTCTCTTGAAAGTCTCTTGCCTTTGAGGGCCTGACGTATTCAATAACAAACCAAAAGGTTCCATCAACAAATTGAAAGTTTGTTTCCTGGTTTCACCTAGGGTGAGGATTTTTCACCCCTGGGTCACCCTCTTCCTGGTGTTGACCCCTCTTTAATTTCAGCCTCCCTTCACCAGGTACACTATAGCTCTTCCTCCCTTCACAAATCTTAATGTCTTTTTAAAGAGTTCCAGTGGATAACCCACGGCCGGGTTCACTCTTGTCAACACACTGTTTTTGGGACTTTAGACTTGTCCCCTTCTCATCAGTATCCCTCCTCCGGGTTCACTCTTGCCAACTTTACATTCATTTTCAATGTTTGGTGGATCATTTCTCTTGCTTTCTCACAGTTCTTAGGTCAAAGGCTTTCGACTGTACAGGGATATTAGCCGCCGTGATGCACGTAAGCGCGTGATGACGTCACCGCGTACTCAAAAATGCGAGCGTGATGACATCACATGCTAAAATCAGTATATAACGCGCAAATTGCTAGTAAATAAAGCGTGCTAATAAAGGAGCTAGGTGACAAGCGGATCACCACAGAGTAACGGGTAAGCCAAGGAAACCCTGATTCCCCCTCATACTTAAAATCTTGATAGCATACTGGAATGTAACTTAATAATAATTTAACTTAACTTAACTAAAACTTTAAAATATACCTATATGTGCTTTCTTGTTTAAATAGGGTATAAAACACCCAAAGGAAATTTAAAAGCTAACCAACAGGAAGCACAGTTGAATGGTAAAATTGAGGCAAAACAAACCCAAAGTCCGTATAATTGGTGAGTGTCATATACATGGAAATATTTTGTCAACAACCAGTTTTTTGAAAAATGTTTAGAAAATGTAAAAACATTTGTCATTTGTTTTTCAAGTTAAATAATTTATCCTTCTTTGAATTAAGATTATAAAATGTATGTTTTCCCTTCTCTTTAAGAAAAGACAGCAATTATATCTCTCCTGAAGATCCTTTGTGAAATTAACAAAGGTGAAACACCTGTAGAGAGAAAAAAATTGAAAAAAGTGCTTTATATGAAATAAATACACCAAGGATTTTGAAAAAGTAACCAAGTGTGAAGAAAATTATTTGACACTCATAAGAATTTAAATATTTTAAGGGGAGTCGCAAGTGGAAATGCATAAAAATTTGAAAAATGTACAGGGATTTCACTTGACCTCCTGTATCATCACTTTGACCTACCTTTGCGGCTCTCCTACGGCCTTCTGGTGTCTGTAGTTTCATTCAGATGGGGATTGAACCTGGTTTCAAATGCTACGGTAGCACCTTTAAGGAGAAATAGCTGGTAAAATAGGTCAGCCACTTAAGCTCTCACTGCTGTAATCTATGTGATCTGCAGCTGACAGGTTTGAATCCTAGCAAGGTCTATGCAACCATTTAACCTCTACAGGACGATAAATGAGTATTCATTTTGGTTGGTGGGTAACACTTTTATATAAGAATGTTTTAGGTAAACTGCTTTGGCAAAAGCCGTATATAAGTAATGGATTATTACATATGCTGCAATGTTAGCATCAATACATTCAAGCATAGACTATGAATAATGGCATAGTCTAAACCAGCACCCACTTTTCACCTCTTTTTACCTCTTTCTCCCTTTTCATTTCCTCCACAGACCATGACCTGGATACCCCTGGTGTGGGCATAATTAGCCCACACATGTACAAACCTCTGTGCTTTGAAACCACTATGGTGGTCCTTTTGTGCAATATAAAAGCTTCCTTAGGTGGTAAATGATAGATATGGTGATAATAGAGAATACAATCACAGAGAATGCTACAACAGAGAAACAAAAAAGAGAAACAAATATCAAACATTTCTAAAAATAGATATGGGGTCGGTTAAGTGGGTAAAACATGTGGGATTCAAGTTGGGGGTGGTATAAGCACATAGTGAAACGGGGTGGAGGGATCCAAAAAAGCATTCTGTGTTATGTATTCTCTGTAATCACATAGGACAAGTTACATAATATAATGTGTGTGCTGGCCAGGGTTTTTACATGAAATATACACTGGCATCAAGCTGACATATATTTGGGCACAGGCACCATTATGAAACTGTTTTGCAGTGACAATATTGGCATATATTTGCACAGAGCTGGGATCACAAAGTGTTTTTACAGGGCCATGCTGCTATATATTGTGGGTATCATCATGAAGGTGTTTACAGTGTACTATTGGCACATATTTGGGTGCAGAAAGCTTGAACAATGTTATATATTGGCATATATTGTGCATATAGGCTAAGTAGTGTGAGCATGACATTCACAATGGCCATGCTGGCGTATATTGCGGGAACAATCATGAAAATGTTTTACATTGGGAATGCTGGCAGCTATTGTGGGTGCGGTATCATGAAAAGCATTTTCAAATGCTCAGGTGTACTTTTGGTGTCCTGCCATCTGTTTTTCTTTTCTCTATGAGTTGCCCATCAGAACTCATTGCAAACTTAATGACATTTTATCCCATTTTATCCCATTTTCCCCACAAATTATAGTGTAAAATTCACCATTTCAAACTATTTTTCTAAAACATTCAGGGTGAGACCACATGCTTGGTCACTCCTAATTCAGTGGACTATTAATGACCCTCCATTGAACCTATTCACACACCACCACAAACCTTAAATACTTTCAAATGCTGGGCCCCATAGGACTTCTGTAACCCACACGACACCCGAGGTGCAATATCTGCCTTCACTACTAGTCTGAGCGAGAGGGCTATGTCTGTGCTTCTCCTCATGTGCTTTCATGGCTGGAATAAATGTAAAGGTTGTAGGGGAAGGCGTCACTTTCTTATATTGTATTGAATTAAAGTAATTTTGCACATTTAAGGCCGAATTCAAAGAAGCATTTTATAATGGTAAAACTACATCAGAAAACGCTCTGTGAATAAGGATTTTTTTTAAAAATGTATTTATTGTGCCTTAGCCAATGTTTTTGACTTTTTACACATTTTCCATACAGATCCAAAAAAAAAAGAAAATTTAAAACAATTCATCCAATAGAAATCAGTAAAGAAGGGAAAAAGGAAATTTAAATAGCAATCCATTCACAATTATCAGCTAATTTCCTTTCTTAATGAACGTCCAATTTTAGGTCTCTCAGAAGTCTTACCACTTCCGCGGTTAGAAAAATGTCATTCCCAGATGATAGTCTAATCTAAAATTCCTCTGTATCCAGCCATCTAATATCATGGACAAATCTTCTCAGTCTAGAGACTCCTAACCTCCCTTGTGCCCGAACACTTGGATAACAGATGTTTCAATGTTTGACATTCATTCGCATCACATTTCAGACAACAATCATCTGATAGGGCTATGTCTCTGGCTGATTGAATTTCCAGAGTAGGGAGTAAATTGACTCTAAACCTTAGGAAGAGGCCCCTAGAGCTCGACTCTGGGAATTTGGTCAGATATGGGGGCAGAATCGTCCTTTTTTTACCCAGGCTGGAAAATGATTGCAACAAATTTGTCCTCCTCATCTTCTCTCCGGTATCCACCCAATCCCAAATTTTCATCCGCTCTTTTACATTTGTCGGGTTTTGTATCAGAAGATCCGATGTGCATTCCGAGTTATTCAACAGCTCTAGACATCTCAGCTTTAATTTTTCCAGGAATTTGTTCATATTGCACCAGAGTAGGAGGGACAGATCCTCATATAATGTTCCCTTTAAGGGAACCAAAAGGGACCTATACAAGGAGATCCATTTCCACTCCAGCCACGATCTTAAAGAGGAGAGTCACAACTCATACCTCAAGGATACAATGGGGACACAGTTCGGGAGGAATAGTGACTTTTTCCAAAGCTTTGACTCTATCGAATACCAATTCACATCCATCGCAAGCAGATTTGTTTCCATGCCAAATAAAATGACTGGGACCACCTTTCCTAAATATAATTTTACCAAAGGAAGTATAGACAATTTACAAAATTTCATTCTTAACCTTTTCATCTGAGCTCCCAACTTAATAATTAGATAAATAGTTTCTAATAGATGGATTTTAGCTGGGTATGACTTGATTATAGATCCCAAATAAGTAAGCTCAGACACAACCTCTATTGTTCGGTGGTCCATTTCCCATGAATAGTTCTTAACTCTTTTGTTCGGATGTTTGAAAATTAGGATCCTAGATTTTTCTGGATTTATCCTGAGGTCATTATTTTGAGCATAGGTTTCCTGGGCAGAAAGCAGCCTCTGAAGTCCAACCTGGGAATGATCCAATACCGCCACGTCATATGCGTAGGCCAACCAGTTGATTTTAGTTGAGCCAAGGCACGGAAGTACTAGACCACTCTCCTTCAGGCTATTACCCAAATAAGGGCTTTAATATGCCTGTGTGGTAGTCTGGGAGAAAACACATTTCGCAGAAGGACAACGGGTTCCATAAAAACGTAAGATTATTTTGTTGAGGGGAGTCAAGGAATTGTGCTAAAGACAGAAATGTTCCTTACTCGAGAGGTGACTTTGGCAGCAAATGGACAAATGAGGCTGCATCACCAATTGGATGGCCTGCCATCTTTGCCTCTCCTGATGTTATGAACTGCATATCCCATCAGACTTACACAGCATAATCAATCGTGAGGGATCGTGGGAGCCATATTACAAAACGTCTAATTAGCCAGAGGGTGCAGAACACTGATGGTAAAGATGTCATGCATGTGAGAAACTAAGTGGCGTATCATTGGCATTTGACACTCTATTTGGCAAGGGACTGCACATTACATACAGTAGTATCCCATTTGCATGATGCATTCACGGTCGTCTCTGGGTTATTTGAGGGTGCACATTACCCTTGGTAAAGATGCCATGCATATAAGAAACTATGTGGTGTTTATGGACCATTTGAGGCTGAGCTTGGCACATGATGGAAACAATTACACGTGTGGCTGCACATATGGTATATTTTACCATGCATAAATGGCCTTGAATGGCCTTACTGGGGAATTTGACATTCCACCTCATATATGATGGCATCAATTAGACATGCAAGGCTGTCCCTTACAAATGGTGAACATACCAAGTGGATTAGGCATTAACTGACATTGGCAGGCATTAGAGGATATATGGTGATGCACTTGGCATATGATATAAGCTACTAGTTATGTACATCAGTAGCTTCTAGATTTTGAGTGTACGGCTTCACTTGGCATATGATTACTAGACCTGATATGTGCAGTTATACTTGGTATAAGATGGCAGTAAATACACCATATGAGGCTGTAATGGCATTTGCATGACAGTACCCCTGCCTTGTGTTGCTTCTACAGGGTCTACCACTATGATAACATGCCCAACTCCATGGCATAGCAAGGCAACGCCCTAGTTAAAATGTGGTTGGCATCTGCTTTAGTAATGGTTTGGTATTTTATGAAATGTAAGCTTATGTACGTTTTTTACACCCGTCAGTCACTTCAGCTGATGTCATCGGGGTTAAATGGCATGTGATGTTATTTCATGTGACTCATCAGGGTCACAGGACACATGACATAACTTCTTCTGTTGGCACACATAAGGAGTGTGATGCCATGCCACTTCCAATACCCCTGGCATTTTGGTGAATTGACGTCCCTGGCATTCGCCCATGGTGCTAAGTACTGATCGGGCATGCACGATATATGTGAAAAAACTATTCAAACAGATAGCAGGCACATACATTGCAAAGGGACATAATCCTTTTACTATAGCCATAGGTTTGATGTGGGAGTATGAGAGGGACATAAAGGAGCCTGTAGTGTCAAAAAGGTATGTGGGGTTATGTGTGTTAGCGAATGAGGGTGAGGGAAAGTGGTAATACGGGAGGTGGAAGTGGGGGCGTGGGATGATGCAGCACAGTGGATGCCCAAAAGATGTCAGCCACCTGGGAGAGAGCTACAGATAGCCATGAAAAACACAAGGGGTTACTGGCAGTTTCAGACCGGATTTTTCTCTATCTAATTGGCCAGCACCTCTCCCCAGCATGCTAATAACATCATAGACACTCCCCTACTAGCAGGTATTTTGCCCCTTGCTTAGAGTTGATGACACACTGCTACCAGACAATATTTTGCCCACTTGCTTAGGGTTGATGACAGTCTACTTTCAGCACATATCCCTTCACTTGCTTTGATTTCATGCTACCTTTTAAAGTCTCCAACCAGCAAGTATTTGATCCCCCTAGACCAGTGTCTTGTCTTTCTGTAAAGCACTAGCCAATGGTTGCCCTTCTGGCCCACAATCTGTTTAACACTCATTGGGTGTCTGTTGCCTTCTCAGTCTTTGGAAGGGGGCCCGAACCTGTCTTTGTTGCACCGTCTCTCCTCTTCCAGATCATATCTCCACCAATGTCTTATATATATCCACCAACATGCTCTTGACTCTCTGTTAAACGGGATATCATATCGTGCCTCCTTTATTGTATATATTGGCCTAAGCACAGTCGCTCTGCGAAGAAGACCGCGTTGCAAAGTTCCGATTCTAGATCGACTTTGCCGCCATTTTAGGTCCGTCTGCCATTTTGATTTCTATTCCAATGTAACTCTGTGTTCTAAAATGGTGGACATTGTTTTCCGCTTGTAACTGAGCCGTCCTGATCTTTGTACGTTAATGTATAAACTGTCCGTTGGCCGAATGTTTGGGTTGAGTAAAGAGACCATGTCCCATGCCTGACTTGTAGACAGAGGATTGTCTGCACCAATAAGTTTGATCCACGGACATACATCGACCACAATGTTATACCAATACTGAACGTGGACACTAGCTGAACTGCATTGTGAAGGACATGTGTTAAGGCTTATTGTTAAATCCGAGAATACACTGTTGCCATAATGACTTGTTTGTATGTGAATTTTGGATGATCAATGTGCATATTGTCGGACAAACCAGAATTCAACTCGGCACGAACTCTAGACCATGGATTATTAATTTACAGAGGGGCTGGACATTATGATCACAAATGTATAAAATGCACAACTGTTTAGACGTGCAGTACCTCTCACTTCTCACACCGAAAGGGCTGGTTTTCGCTGTGATGTACTGAGGGCCAGAGTATCTGACTTTGTTTCTGTGTAACTGTACAGTTTTAGAATAAAGATCTGTGAATCTTTATAAGCCCGTGTTTGGTGTATTTCCTTTTGGGGTACTCAGCCTCGATATTTCCTTTTGCTTATGGTCTTTGCCAATTTCTAAGATATAGCCCTCAGAAGGCTCTTTATTTCCTCTATCCCTGGTTGTGGTGTAGGTCAGCCTTTGGATTATGTCCCTCAGCAAGCTTCTGACTTTCGCCCTCCAAAACTCGATTCAGGTATTTCCTGGCATCTGGTTTTTCTCCAGCTTCTCCTTCTCTGCTGATTATTCTCCCATGATATTATGATATTAACCCAATATGCGACACACTCTTCAGGGCCATGTGTCTTTTTATAGAGTAGCTTACTATAGTGAGTGATTATTTTCTTTCTCAAGTGGCTTTTGCCCCTGCTTTCCCAGTCTGCGTCACTAATTTGCTATTTCTATTGCAAATCATTTGCCCCCAGGTATTGCCCTTAATTTAAAAAGTATTTCCCTGGGTTCTGATTGTCTCTCCCTTACTTCTTGGACTGCTTAACTGGTCCCTCTGTGGTGGAGTAAGACCTAAAAGCATGTGCACCATTTTGAAGTCAAATGGAAGCAGACTTGCCTCCCTGTGACTCCACTATTGGAGCCTGAGGTCTACAGAGGTCTTAGGGCAAGTCTTAGGAGGTGCAGTTGTAGTCCTTCTGGAGCGGGGAGCAAACATGATCTTCTTCTCTTGCGAACATGTAAATAGGGAGTTCTGCAGTTTTTTTGTGACTAAGGGCCTCATTACGAGTATGGAGGCAGCCATGCCCTTAATAAGGGCATGGCTGCCTCCATACCGGGTTACAGTACTGGGTTCTGTGAATGAGGAATTACTGGGACATTCCAACCTTGGAGGACCCCGTAATTCCTCATTCACAAAACCAACCCCCATTCCCATTTGAGCCTCCATAGGGCTCAATGGGAGTGGGGATGGAGCTAAGAAGGGGGCCGTCAATAACGGGCCCATTATTAGCTCCTTGGTCCCCTTGCGGGGCCCGCAAAGGACATCTGGTCTGACCAGACGTTCTGTGCGGGTCCCGCTAGGGAACCTCATAATAAGGCATCCCGTAATGAACGGTGCCGGTCCTGTACCGGCACCCTTCATTACGGGAGCGCCAGCCTCGTAATGAGGCCCTAAGTCTCTTAATGAAGTATTAGTTGCAGTGTTAGAACACTGGAAGGGCACCTTTACTACCCTTTTTCTTGCTCCTGCTCCCACAGTGTCCCAGTCCTCTGGAATATGTTGCGGAAGAGGCAGCATCCCTGGTACATCTATGGGGGTAGCTTGAATATGGAACCATCCCTTACAGTGTCTTGATAGTCGACAGATGAGTGCTAACATTCCTGCAGGTAAGGGACCGGGGAGAAAGAGAGAGAGAAAGGGAAACAGAGGTTCATTGGTGGAAAAGCTGTACCAGAGTTCCTGAGCAGCATATGGGGTCTGTACAGTAGTATTCCCGGGCCTAAAGAGGCATGAACATCTGGGGCACATGGATAGGCTAATAGGTATCCTTTGTATTCCACTCCTGGTTGTGCATCGCATAGCAGGCTGGCATCCGTGGTCCCCACAACTCCTCAATGTGGGAAAAGAGGCTCAGACCATGGGCCTTTGTACCATGGTACACACCCGCCCTAACCAGTGGAGTTTTGGTGGTCCCTAGTATGTACCTTCCCAAAGATGGTCTGGCAATTCCCTTAAAGGCAAAATACATATTCATTCTTGGTCCTATTGAGAGAAATAAAGTGAATTTATGTACAGGGACCATTTGATCCAAGACCATGGGCTGCATTACGAGTGTGGCTGTCTGGAAATAAGGTTGCTGGTAGCAGGTACCGGCACACTAACGTTGTTGCGAGTTTGGCGGCAACCGGCCAGTAGCACCAGCGGGTTACTGTCAAACTCGTCATGATGTCCCATAGGTCAATTGTTCCAACATCGTAAGGTTTATCTCTTTATTGTTGTGACCCCTTGGATTGGAAAGCTAAGTTGTTAAAGGATTTCGCTATAGAACACATGCTTTATCATACAAAGTTAATCTTAGATCATAACTAAATGCATTTTGGTACTGCGAGTTTCCCCATTTAATTACACGTTGACCCTATCAACGTGTTTGAACTTTCGGGATTCCACATGCTTTGTTGCTAACTAAAAGTAAGAGTGTTCTTCTAGGTAGAGGGCAACACAAAAAAACATGTGATTGGGCCTCATTACGAGTTTGGAGGCAGCCATGGTGCTATTAGCACCATGGCTGCCTCCAAACCCGTGTCCGGGTCCGGGTAGTCGGAATGGGGATTTACTGGGTCATCCAACCCTGGAGGACACAGTAAGTCCCCATTCTGAAAACCATTTCCCATGCCCATTCGAGCCCCCATAGGGGTCAATGGGAATGGGGAAGGAGCTAATAACGGGCCCGCAAATAGCGGGCCTGTTATTAGCTCCCTGCTCCCTTAGCGGGTCCTGGGTCGCTAAGGGTGGCTGGTAAAACCAGCCGGCCCTAGTGGGACCCGCTAAGGGACCTCAGAATGCAGCAGTAGGGGGTTAACGGCACCAGCATCCTTACTGGTGCCGTTAGCCTCCTACCGCTGTACTCTTAATGATGACCATTGTCTTTTCAGGGCAACAGTGTTTCTGGAAACAAATTAGGCAAAAGCACAAAAGACAAACGAAGTGACTGCGTTTCACACGGAGCGCCATATAAATCATCTATAAATAAACAAAATTAGTGCCTCGATCCCTCTTCACGATGGACGCGCTAAGAATCATTGATATTTCTATGTCTAATGACTTACTGTAGTGGTATTGCATTTCGCACATGGTTGTTATTACTTACACGTGTCCATTAGTGGCAGTATTTTACTGCCCAACCCGAGCTTTCTGGCTCAGCCGTTGTATTGTTTGTTCCTGGTGGGGGGCGTGGCAGCCCCTTAGCCAATGAGGTCCTATCCACGCTCCGAGCCTCAACATGGCTAGAGGCTGCCATCATCCCTCTCTGGGGATTCAGGCACGTTTTTTCTTTTCCCCCACCCCTCCGCTGCAAACTATCCTCTCCTTGCCCTCCCCACCACACTTAACTTATTTTTTTGTTTTCGGGAGTGAATGCGCTGGGAACACTTATGTCCCCAGCACGTCCGCTCCCGATGGCCGCCATGGAAAGGGAAAACGGACTCTGTTTTCCTTTTCCCGTTGGACATTGTATTTGATTTTTTTTTTCTGCTCCAAAACGCTGCAGCGTTTCGGAACAGAAAAAATGCTATTAGTACCCCGGACTAACAGGCCAGGTGCTAATGGTAATAAGCCCCGAGACGGCAGGCCAATACCTCGCTATGCTCGGGCCTATAACTATTTGCCGCCGTCTCGGGGATTATTGCCACAATAATGTTCTTCTACGCCCAGAGCAACCCCACTCAGCTGCATACCATTTGGTAAATGCAGTTTGCAGCATTTATAGGTGAAAACTACAAGCCACAAACAAAAGACACTCTGCCCCATTTTGGAATTCAGGGAAGCGCATGACATGAACCTGCGTAGCACCAACCATAACTGTTATACATTTAAATCAAAATACAGTAGTGAAACAGAACATCATGAAAGTTGAGATATGCTGCATCCTGTCCACAAAGGAAATGTCAATCATGTGTAACCAACGCACATTTGGGTGTGACAGCTGATAGTTTTCTTAGTTTGACTTTAGAAATCTGATAGTCTGAAAATGATGTCATGGGAAACTTGGAACCAGAAGGACACATAGGGCCTCATTATAAGTATTGTGGAATGGGTTAACGGGTGCTGCTAATGGTGGCAGACCCGTTAAACCCATTCCACAATAGTACGAGGTTCCTTCGCGGGACCAGATGTGGACATCTGGTTTTACCAGACGTCCTTACCGAGTCCCGCGAGGGGACCAGGGAGCTAACAACGGGCCGGTCGTAATCAGCCCGCTGCAGTGGCGGCTGGTGACTTTGAAAGGTGGTGGGGCGTAAATTTCTCAGGGCAAATATTGGAGCGAGCGCAGCGAGCGAGGCCAACCCACATCAAGGGGGGTGCGGGTGGGTTCTTGCCCCGCAAAAAGTTTGGAAAAATGGCTTCCAAAATTTGCAATTTACTGTCCAAACCCACAGAAATATAACATAATAAGCATTAGGTATTACATACTAATGGTGGCACATTTTTCTTACATGTGCAAGTGTGATCATGTTTTCTTTACAGCAGCTTGTATTGTGAATAGCTGGTACTATGTTGTATGCATGAATAAATTCATTATATATATATATCGAGTAATGGTAGTGGAGATGGGACTTATGCTTGTGTACCGGGGCTGCTTTTCATGACTGGGGTTTGTGCCAGAGCTGGTGCTGGTGGCCAGGGCTTGTTCTTGGGCTTATGATGATGTTGCTTGGTGGTTCTTTTGCCACAGCTGTCGCCTGTGTCAGGACTAATACCAGAAGCAGCCTGTTCTTGGTTCCAAGCCTGGCGAAGAATTTACCCAAAGACCCCTCTCCACCCACTGCCTAATGATGTTAGCTTCTCATGTATTCAAGGTTTGGAGACCAGCAGACCATGGCTGCTCAAAAAACAAGTGAGTAGAGAGATGAAGTGAAAAGAAATGTTTTATGAATGTCGAGATGTATTTGAATTTAGCATATTTGCTCCCCAAATAAAGATGTGGGATTTCGAAAATCAGCACATCTACTTTAGTCAACAAACTGCAGTAGATGTTTTAAAAAGGTGCTGTTTAACTTGATGCTTACTTTTTTTGAACATACACCATGCTGTAGCACAGAAACCTCCGCAAATCCTATAGTTCTGCAATAATCGATTTAATTCACGGGTCCTATTGCAAACGCCACCCTCGTAGCCCTGTCTCTCCACGAAGCCTGTGATTATAAGGCAATTTGGCTAATCTATGCAAATTAAGTATTCTGTTTGCTCTTCGTAGTTTCCGAAGCAGACTACCTGTAGCTGTTATCACTCAACGCTTATTAACATGCTGCAGCCCTGAGATTTCAACATAGCACGTTTAAAAAGTAAACAGTGGGCCAGTCCATGGGGTCAAAGATCATGTGATACTACTTCTTGTGTGTAGTATCGTTATGGGGTCAGGGACCACCTGCAGGCTTGTTGCTTTCAGGGGTCAAACTCAGCTGCGACAGGCCTCTGCAAGAAGATGGCAGGGTGGACCATGCATCCCTTACTCTTTGGTACATACCTAGCCATGACAGGCCGGACAGCCAGCCAGCCAGTAGTTCTCTTCTAGGTCTAGGGACGGGTCAAGGAGAGACAATTGCCAGTGCATTTATATAGCCCTACCTCCTCTATGTCAGTAACTGAAGAGGGTCAGGCCAGTAGTTCCACTTCAGATTCACCTGCACCAGATCCATGTGACCTATACCCGATTCACAGAAAAGCCTCACTCAAGCTCGAAATGTCCCCGTCCCCGACCCATTATGCATACCCTAACCCCGGCCCGACACTTACATACAAAGTAATTCATTTTCACACGTCTTACCCAACACTTGCACCAAAAACGTGTGTGCAGTAACTCGTGTCTTTTCCCTAAGATTCTAAAACAGATTAAGTTACATGTTTGTGTGCATGTCCTATTCCAAATTCGGACACCCCCTTGTCAAAACCATATCTGCATAATTCTGCACTGGCCGAACATCTACATTTGCTGTTCTATTTTTACGGTATGCATCCATACTCGATCATAATCGATTATAATCTCTGTGATTTATGCCAAAAGTTATGAAAATCTCCTATTTGGACTGTCTTTTGTGAATCCGGCATGAGTCGTTTTTTGATTTAGTGTTAGTTTACACATTTGTAAATACTAATTAACCTTCACTTTTTTAAACGCTACTTTTTTCACAAATCACACTTAGTATTGGCGAAAGTTTTTCAAATGGACCCCAGACATATTTTCGTTTTTAAATATGAACTGTTGCATTACGTTCTAGCTATGCCGTATCTCTGTGTTGCAAAGACCTATTTGGAACCTATGGTCAAAACTCTATAGCGCTTACTCAGCTCTTGACGGGTTTAATAACTTGTGTGCTACTGTTGAACAAATAACACCTGATGCAGCAGTCATAACTCGCAGATCATGAGGGGCAGGGCCTTAATGTAGGTGCCGCCTGCTGTGGGGGGGGGGGGGTTTCTTGCTATAAGCATGGCAGGGCTAAACCCCAGGGTCCTAGAGTATTGTTTGAATAAAGAAACCATGGCACGCGGCTAATACACAGTCTTTGGTTTCATTTGGAAAATGAACACAAATGTCCTGCATGCAAATGGAATCAGGGGCTCTGCACGGACGTGCTCTCTTCCATTGTCATATGTGACGAGAGCCAGACAGTGTCTTTTTGATGAAGGGGGTGTGGAGGCAGCAGGGCATGAGGCATCAGGAGAAGATAAGATACTTTTTTGAGGTGTGGGTGAGTGCAGACGGGGTGGGCTGTGGTAAGGGGTAAGGAGTAGGCAAAGGCAGGCGGCCTTTCGGGCAACGACGAGATAAGGAGGCTTGGGACGGAACAAACGCAGGCTTGCTGTCGGCTGAGGCATACTGGTATATAGTGATTGTAAGTTCTTAAAATGGCTGGGGGGGTGTTGGAGGGCTATAAAAATCACCCATATTTGTTAAAAAGGGCTCGGGAGGAAGGCGGGTCGCCTCAGCCTCAGACACATATATCCGAGTTTAAAGAACGTAAGAGGGGTGCATGAACTCTGGCGTCTAGGCATCAGGAGAAGGTAAGATCATTTTTCGAGGTGTGGGTGCAGAATCTTCAGCGCTTACCGGAGTTGGCGAGGGCTAATTCTGTGGTGTGCAGCACGTGAAGTTGGCCTGCTGTTCTCTGGGCAGCCCTGAGTCCATCCACTTAACTCACGAAGTGAGAATTTCAAAGGCACACGCATGCGCCCACGACCCCAACCCCACCCACAATAATGGATGTCATTGGCTGGCAACCAGCCAATGACATTCTTCATTAAACCTGTTAGCCTACAGAAAGGTCAGATTCTGGTGCGCTGTTTGCGCAGAGATTATAATGCTGGCAGGGCCACCCCTGGAGCGCCCCGCCAGCCTCCTGGATTGTGATGGTTACGTAGAGTGCGTGGAGCTACGAGCTCCACGCACTTTACAGTAGGGAAAAGCTTCGTAAAATGGGACGCGCCCCTCTGTGTAAGGGTGGCAGGCCCAGCCACATTGAATGAAGACTAAATTGCAAAGTGGCAGATTATTTATTTACGTTGTAAATAAATAATGAATCTGCAGCTCTGCAACATTGATTTGCCGCCATGCTGTTCTGCAGAATTCAAGAGAACCAAGTTGTGAAAATGTGAACAATGTTCTCTGCACACTCCCGGGGGCCCTGGGAGGGGGGGCGGCGCCCCCCCGCCCTATGTAAGCAGCCGCCACTGGCCCGTTGTTAGCTCCCGCGCCCATTCCCATTGAGCCATATGGGGGCTGAAATGGGAATGGGGAAGGTCCAGGCTCGGAATAGCCCGGCAATTCCCCATTCAGGGAACCCGGACCCAGATACGGCTTTGGAGGCAGACATGCCCTTATTAAGAGCATGGCTACCTCCAAAGTCGTAATGAGGCCCATATATTCTCAACCTGGCTTCCTCGTATCACTAACATCGTATGATCCTGGGTAAATCACATTATTCCTTGTGCGTCATGTGTTAAAGCAAGGGGTGCATACAACTGTGAACAATGGAAATCTAATGAGTAAAAGTCCTTCATAAGACTTGTATGCATTAGATTCATGTCATGATTTATTTTCATTAATTTGTATGGTGGAGAGGAAACGCAGATCACAAGTTACAATTACGCCTCCCCTTCCTCTAAACCAGACACATAATTCAGCTTTTGCGCCAGCACGTCATTTCGTGCTGTTGCAAATGCTGTGGACTCCTATCAAATCTGCATACTCTTTAGATCAGCAAAAACCAGGCTGCTTCCATAGAAATCCATTATAATCTGTGCCTTCCATTCGGAAATGACAGTGTTTAAACATTTTTCACATTGCAAAAGTGTGGCCTACAAGCCACTTCTCAATAACATAAAAGAAGTCTGGATCAAAGGTGCAGTGTGCAGAAATGGGGGCCCCAAAAAAAAAAGAATATATACAATTTTTATTCGTTATCCAAATATAAAACACATATGAACACCATTTAAAAAAATTGACAATATTTCAAATTAATGGTTCCCCATCAAATCTTTAAAACATTGTTACATCTTGTTGTACATCAATCTCATTCACTAGCAATGTGTGCCTACAAACCTAGACCCAGCACCAAATCAGTCACTCTTTGCACCCATATCAAGAATAGGCACAAGATGTTTCTTGTTGACTCGAACAATGTGTTAACAACCAGTTTATAAAATAGGCTTAGTTCCTATCTGCATACCCTATTGTATGCTAACATGCCCAACATAACATGTCATGCTTCTGTTCTTGATGTCGGCAATACTGAACATTCACAGGGGCTTAGTCATAATTTTTTGTAAGGCAATAGTGTTGATAGAATTTTGTATGGTCTCTGCGTGAAGTCTGAAAAAATAGGCATTACCCAATCTGTAACATAAACCAACAAACATATAATTAATATAAATCCAAATAGAGGGACGTAATTATCTCCACACCCAGTGTTAGCTAATAACTTGTTTTGGTGGGTGTGGCCTCGCAGCCCAATTAAAGGATCACCAATGTAATTATAAAGACTGCATCTGAAAAAGCAGAAACAAAACTGTTTAATTCTGACATCACTCAGCCTCACAGTCCATAAAGCCTCATCATGAGAGCAATACATATAATGAACTAGAAGAGCAAAAACTGACCTCTATCGGGCCCAACACACAGACCATCTGAATAGAGATTTCTTAGCTGCACAACCGCTTCCCTAAGAGAGTGAAACAGAAACCCAAACCAACGAGCCAAAGAGGTCGCCTGGGTTCTAAAATGTGGTTAACAAAACCATACATTTCTCTTTTTAGCACTTAGTATCGTCCCCAGCGCTTCAAAAATGTATTCAAATCACAGCACACCATTCTTCAAGTGCACCTTTTACATGATGATGAAAGCCTTCACCATGTGCAAGAAATATTAATGAATAATGCCTCTGTAACAAAACACAGAAAGTACTTGGATAAACTGAATTCTAATCAGCACCAACCCTACTATATTATAAATGCAGAAATTAACTTCCGGGGACCAGTGGTCCAGGGATGGATATCGGTTTCTAAACCATCAATCAGCCCCACACCTCTAACACACCAGAAGGGATCTGGACAGATTGGAATAACAAGCAAGTTATAAAACTCCTTCTCCAATTTTGGTAACAAGGACGTAACATCAGGCTTATCTCTGAAAGATCATGAATCGTAAGGTATTTGCAACACAACACAAATAAAATTATTAGCCTATGATAAAAGGAGTGTCCAGTCAAGGTTGTATTAAACATTTCTACTTTATTAATCACAATTGACATTTTAACAACCCACCCTGACAGACAGTTTCAAAGAGGGAAAAGGGATGCACTCTGGATACCGACAAGAGGGGAGTCACTATGGTTAACAACCACAACAGTTTGGGCCTCATTACGACCCAGTGCTAGTAGCGCCATGGTTGCCGCCGGTATTTTACTGATTCCGCCATGGTGAATGGCGGAATTATTGCCCCATTCCAAGGTTGGCGGGGCGGTAATTCCCCATTCACCATTGGCCCTTCCCCATTCCCATTTTTGCCCCCATAGGGCTCAATGGAAATGGGGAAGGCAGTAGTTACGGTACCGCAAATTGCGTTACCGTAATTACCTCCAAGGTCCCTTTGCGGGTCCAATCCTTAACGGCTGGTAAAACCAGCTGTTAAGGTAGGGACCCGCAAAGGGACCTCGTAATTAGGCGGTAAGGGGTTAACAGCGCCGCCACCTTTTACAGTGCTGTTAACCCCTTACCGCCTGGGTCGTAATGAGGCCCTTTGTTAAGGTTTCTTGGTTTTATCACAAAGGAGCAATGGGTCTTAAAAGGTCTTTAGGGGCCTTCTGGGAAGGACCAGGGGGACAGAACCACAATGTGCCAGGTGCTGTAGATGATCTTGGTGCTCGATAGGGTTGAGTCGGCTTCAGGGCTCTTTTCAGGCTTCTGTGATAGAGTTTGAGACCGGAGTCGGTGCGGGTATCAGGCAGCATGACGGTTCGGTGAGCGAAGCTGGATGAACGGCTGCAGGCTGGCATACACGGAGGCTCAGGGTAAGGAATCATTGGGCCTCATTACAAGAATACTGGTCCAGAAAAAGCAGTGTTGGTCGTTCCGTACTGGTACCCTTTTCCGGTCCGGCCACTCGGAGTTGTGATGCCACTCACACCGTCACCGCAAGTGACCCACCATATCTGGCAACACTGTGTCTGGAATCTGCAGCAAGACGCATCTGCCCCGCCTGAGACACAGGCATGGCATTAGTAAGTGCACATTCCGAGCTCCACGACCATGGCAATACCAGCATGGACATGCCGGTAGCACCGTGAACACCATGCTTGAAACACCGGCATCGCAGACCAGGTGTTAAGTAGATTCAGGTGTGTAGAAACATGCAACAGGTGGACAAAATCAGCCCAGGTGGCCCCAATGAGCACTGCAAAAGCACAAAAGGACCACTCCCACACCCCTTCCAACATGACCATGCTAGCAGTAGCAGTACTAGAGCTGGAGGCCCTGCATGCAGGCCTACTACTTGAGGAGGCAGTGAGGCAGATGATGCAGCAGAGGCGCTTGAGGAGAAGGATGGCCATCATGGCCCAGCAAAACAACAAAGGCCAGCTCAAGATAGAGTCTGTGCTACACTTCCTAGCACTGGGCACCTACCAACACACTGTGGGTGAACTGCATGGGCTATCGCAAACCTGTTTCTCACGTGTTCTGTTTCAGGTCATCGATGCACTCCTGCGTCACACTGGAGATCACATAAGCCTACCCAGGAACAGCTGATCAGGTCAATGCTACTAAAATCTCCTTCCATGCCCTTACAGGCATGTCCAATGTGATAGGTGCATTAGACTGCACACGTTTGGAGCTGGTGGCCAGGCATGCCATTGAGGCAGTGTACCGGAACAGAAAAATCTACCGCTCACTGAATGTGCAGATGGAGTGTGATGTCCACCACCTCATCACCCACTACTGTGCCAGAGTACCCAGTTCAACCCACGACTCCATGGTGCTGCGCAACTCCACGCTACCAGGGTACACATTATGTCACAGTGGAGAACGTACCTGGCTGTTGGGTGAGTGTAACTACCAGGGCATGTGCACTGTCGAATGGGGGGAAAGAATAGAACATAGCGTACCTGGCTGTTGGGTGAGTGTAACTGTCAGGGCATGTGCACTGTTGAATTGGGGGCAGGGGGCAGAAAACACCATAGTGTACCTAGCTGTTGGGTGAGTGTAACTACCAGGGCATGTGCACTGTTGAATTGGGGGTGGGGGCAGAAAACGGCATAGTGGACCTGGCTGTAGGGTTGGTGTAACTACCAGTGCATGTGCCTATTTGAATTGGAGGTATGCACAGCACCTATCAGCAGTGGATGTGTGCAATGCAATGTGCAACACAGTAATAGCATGCCTGAGTGCAAGACCTTGACAGGCGTTTCTCAATTGACCAAACTGATCATAGGCATGCATAAAAACATCAAATCCGAACAGCAATATCAAAAGCACTGCATGTTCCATAATGCATCACAACAATGTGACAAAATCAAGCACAAACATAATTAACAAACTCCACACCACCTGATGCACAGACAGATAATACTCATGCATCAAAACACCCCACCTACATACTTTTAGTGTCCCGCACACCAAGGTACTTTGCGACCATTAGTATAAAGCACCACCCCAGCGTGCTTTTTAGAATGAACTCAAGACGGAAACTCCACTACACTGCTCGGGAGCCGCGTAGTCCAGCACCTGTTAGATTCTGGAATGAAGCGTAAACTTCCTTAACTTCCATTCTCTAGTGATTTGAAAGACCTGTATTGTGCCATTGACAAGAATGACCAACAGCAGAAAGGTTATCTATTGGGTCACTCGAAAACAAGGAAACAGTTATTCCAGTTGACCTTCAAATTGTGTTAAACCAGTCATTTCTCCTAGAAACCTTTTTAGTTTTTACCGCCCACTGTTGCTTATAAACCCCAACACTTATTGACAATGGATAAAATGCAGGGACGGACTTCAGACCTGTTCCTCAATACAAAATCAACTATGAAGAGATAATGAACCACTCACTGGTTGAATATGATTGGTCTAGGGACATTTATGAACCCAAAAACAATAAACCTCTGTGGGTAACACGCAAAAATATATGCCCTATGGGAAAACACTAGGGGTTATTCTCCCGTATTTTAACCTCTCAATTTATGCCATTCGACTTCCTCATTGAGTCCCTTCTTATGGCTGTCTGCAAGAAAAATACATTTTTGTTCAGTCGTAATCAATCAGTCTGCATTCTTTTTCATTTTGTGTAGCTCAATTTATTTTTTTCATCACAGTCCAAAGTCGTCAAAGTTGTCTTTCATTTTACTGTAGTATTTAACCAATGGTTCCTTCTCAATTTTGTGTTTTAAACAACATCTGTGTTCTATAATACAAGCTTTATTTTTTCATATAGTCTTGCCAATGTTGCAGTGATTGCAAGGGCATTCAATCAAATAAACAACACATTCTGTGTTATAGTTGATGAGGTCTACTTGTATCCAGGGTTTTGTCAACCCTAGTTCTACCCCCATGGACTTAGTGGTAAGTTTACATACACTGCACCCTCCACAAGCGTGATGTGAGAAACCTGAAGGTGTCTCACCCGCTAGTACCCAGGGATATATCATCCAGGTGGCCAGGACACGACCATCACTTTGGATCCAGTTCCTGGGGGTGGACCAGTACGGGAGGATCATCGGGAGGAGGGGTCTTTGGGGAGTGGAAGTGGGGCACCGGATGTCGAGATGCAGTATCTCCTTCCTTGTAACATCTTTTCCCCAGGGAGCAAGAGGGCAAGACCAGAGAGGTTGCAAGGAGGGAAGTGCCCTTGACCTTTTCAGAGAAAGACTGTTACTTTCATGAGCCTTCGAGAATAAGAAACATAAGCCTTGGAATTAAAGCTGAAGAAACCTGCATTGTGTGTCGGAGGTCTGCCGTGTTGATAGCCAAGAGGGGAGGGGGGAAGCATTGGCCACTGTCGTTCTGCCCTTGGCTCCTACAACAAAGCAACACTAATAAAGTCAGCAGAGCCAGTGATTCGGGAATACTGATACCAGACCGGTCTGTGTTAGAGCTAAGGTTGCATGCGGCAACATTGTATGAAGAAATCTAAAGAGAACGGTGTGTGAAGCGTATGTGACGAGCAACGCAAATATAATTGAACCGCAGATGAGTGACTGAACTTTTGAAGCCAAGATAGATACCGTGCACATTCAAAAGACTTCAATAGTTAATACGAACTGAAATTGGTCCAAACCCAGCTCAGGAAGACTAATTGTGTAAGAGGAAGGATCTGAGCCCGGCTAAGGGGGATCCGAGGCGAACCGTGAGTCACCCGAGCTAGAATATTCCCTGAACATTGTAAAAGGGGATCGGAGCCTGGAAGAGGGGGATCCAAAGTAACGATAATTGTAAAAAGGGATCTGAACCCGGCTGAGTGGGATCGAGGGTGAAGAGTGAATCACTGGAATTGAGTAATTGTAAGAGAAAGAGAACTTTTCATTTGTTTTGGTACATCAGGCCCTCTGAATCAAGAGTCTTTGATAAGTAAGGAGACTTGGGAACAGAAGGCCCTACCCCTTGTAATCGAACTGTGTCTTCGTGCCAAAGAAGCTAAAAAGTATGCTACGCTTAAATGACCCGCCTTGTCCCATACTGAAAATATGGGGAAAGAAGGCTAATGGCCGGAAAAGCCTGAAATATCATTTAGAACACTTCTTTCTTTTTGATAACATTACTCCCTACACTATTTCTATTTAGAGGTAAGGATTGGCATAGGCCGTTCTATTTTGATGCGACTACACTAGGACTGTATTATTGTTATTTGATGGTCGTAGCTTGCTCCCATCTGTAGATTTAGTATTAGATAGGCGTTTATCATACCCTTATTGAAGTTCAATAAACACCCTTGAACTGTGTTCCTTTCCACAAAACCATCAGGTTGTCTATATAGCTTTTCTATATAGTGATCTTCTTCCTATATGAGTTCTTGCACGTGAGGGCCAATTCAACACACCACAATTCAAAAGTTTAGGGGGCCGGATCTCCATCCATCCTTCTCCATAGCATCTCTTCAACTACTTCCAACGTGGCTTGTTGGGGATTTTTGTGTACAATGACACAATGTCTAGTCCAATCAATAAGATTATCACCAGGGTTAAAATGCACAAGCGTGTATTGTTCCTTTTTACACTCCACTTTTGCACTCCAACAAGCAAAATTGGAAAAATTACTGACCCTTTTTGCACACAAGTGTAAAT
The DNA here is from genome assembly GCF_040938575.1 of Ambystoma mexicanum. Taxonomy (NCBI): domain Eukaryota; kingdom Metazoa; phylum Chordata; class Amphibia; order Caudata; family Ambystomatidae; genus Ambystoma; species Ambystoma mexicanum. The sequence goes on from NC_090934.1 coordinate 368,703,773, forward strand.
GTGACAGGTCACCTCATCGTTATTTACACGTAATTCTAATATTAGTTTCTAAGAAGTGCTTTATAAAAAGTGAAAACTGGCCCAGTGTTTTTTGCTGATTTTGAACTGTCGGCGAGACCAAAATTCAGTTTCCACAAATTAAAAGGTCCTGTGGAAATCACTTTATCAAACTGTCGTATTTTTACTAATTGCTGCATTTGGATGTCACCTCCTAGCAGCGTGCTATATTGAGATATAGTGATGTTGCTTGATTCACTTGAAAGATCCTCCTCCTTCACCCACACACACATTATTCATCCAACTTCAAGCATTGCTCAGGCACTAAAAAACTAATTGTGTATTGTACCATGCACACTATTGGAAGCAACTGTGAGAAACAAAGAATACATCCATTACAGAGTTACACATTTTTACACTTAATATCAGTCTTTCACCTATGCTTCTAAGTTGGAGTCGTGGGAGCAGTATTGGGTTGGTGCTAGAGGTGAGTTCCAGTCCCCCTGCATATGTTGTTTTAACTTGCAGGCGTTCTTTCAATTCTGAGAGAAAGGTAAAGCTGAAAGAACATAACTTTCAACAGAATCCTTAAAACCGTTGGTGACTGTTTACTGCATGGTCAACCCTAGTTGGGACAGAAAAGGACATTTGGGATTAGTCAAAGCTTTAATGAATGTAATTCCCTGTTTTATAGAAACCAGAGCCCGCATATATATTAAACCAAGTTCCAACCTCAGTATTTCCATAGGAACTTCTTGTGGGAGCCCTAAACATTTCTTTTTCAAAATGTGCCTTCCAAAACCTGTACTAATAAAGGTCCTTCAAGATCAGTGCCTCAAGACAGTATAAGATTGCTGTGCAAAAACATTGCTTATACAACCTGATAAAGCCATCCAGGGAATACCCCACCCTATGTTTAGCAAACCTATCAATCAAGACAGTAAGTTGGAGAGCTTTTCTACTTCTAGAGTTAACCAGCTCCCTTTGCAGAGCTGATCTCAATCGCAAGATAAATATAATTTTCCAAATGTCCTATTTCTCCTTCTGGTAGGTTCAATTTAGGACGGAGAGGAATCCTATTAACAAACTGCATCATTTTGGTTTTATCCATATTAATAACTCAATGATTTTCTTTGGCATAGGACCATAGCTCTTGTATCGACCTAGAAATCCCAGTAAATGTATGAACAAAAATTACTAGGTCATCAACATATGACATACATACAACATGTGACACTCCTGGAGGGACAATACGCAACTCCTCTTAGTCGTATTGGGAGATCTTCCAGAAATAGGTTAAACAACAGTGGGGCCAACACACATGTCTGCTTAACCCTTTTGCTTGTGGGAATAGGGGCATGGTGGCCCCCTGGCATCCAATCTTACCTGCACCCGAGTAGTTTTGTGTAACAATTTTAGCATCCGTAATAATCCCTCAGGGCAACTCAAGATTTCCAACCTTTGCCACTATTTCTCCCTGTCAAGTGAGTCCTCGAAAATCCACACAAACTGCATATAAAGCAGGTCAAGACTTACTTCTAACTCTCTTTACCAGATAATCAATCTATCATAGTTTATGGGTAGTCGCTGAGCCCTCTTTAAAAACAGTTTGGTATCTATCCAGCAAATGGGCAGCATCAATCCAATTTTGTAACACCCTCAATTGGAAAGAGGGAAATATTTTCCCTGTAACATTTAACATAGGCACCAACCAGTAATTTGTGGGCGAAGATCGTATTCCTTTTTTAAAAATAGGATATATATAGGTTGTCTCCAGTATACCAGAATTACACTCTCCACACACATTTTCATGAACAATATTTCCAGAATTTTAGCTCAAATAACTGGGTTGCTTTTTTAGCACCACATTGGCTAAACCATTTGGGTCAGGCGGCCTTGATCCTTTTAACCTTCTAATCTTTGGCTCTATGCTGACCCGGCTAATTGTATGGTCTATTCCTACGATTCCTTTAACTCTAAGGGTGTTGCCCATCATAATGAAACATTTTATTTAAAAAAAAACTCACTGAGTCTCACCAATAGGGTTGGTCACTTTCTTTGGTTTACGCCCTTTCACAGTACACAACAGTTCCCATATATTTCTGTAATCACCCCTTTTTATAACAGCAATCGTCCTTTGCCATCCAGCATTCTGAGAAGACCAACTCCACCACTTAATCCAGTTACTTTATTAACTTTTTTTGACCTGATCCTGCCAGCCAGCATGGAGGAGTTAGGGATGTTATTTTTAACATACCTGTTATCGCTACACATTATTCATAATGTTGTTTTTCAATGGTCAGACTCTGTAACATGTCCTTGTTCTTTCCTGGGGTTGGATAGAAACCATCTGTTAATGTTCTTTTCTGTCATATTGTAAGATTCCTCTATGGTATTTTCCTGTTCATATTTTGGGAGGAACAATCATAAAATCAAATGATAGGGAAAGGATGTCTCACTTCACAGTTTAGATGACCATACAGATAGACTTGTATATGGATATTTATGAAGTATAGTGCTTCCTTTATTATGCTTTTTGTGTTCATGATGGTGCCTTTGGTCATTGTCACCTGCAGGTTGATGCAGACATTCATAGAATCTGCCTTCTTTTCTTGTGGCAGACTTTGTCACTCAGACCACCAAGAGAGACATTTTTCTCTAGTTCTGTTTTGAACGTGGAGATAGCTATCTCATGTTTCAGTAATATCATATGTTTCTCTTGTCTTTTTTGAATCATGTTTTTCGATTGGATCACCAAATTAACAGGGGAGTTCGAGGTAAGAGGGAACAATTTACTTTTGTGGAAATGCACTTTCTTTTATTGTTCCTAATAAAGGTAGAGGGCTTTCCCGTCTATATGTTGATCTCCCTTACAGTCATTCCAATACAAATTGTATGGCTAGTTTCTTCTTACCTCTTAGGCATTAAGTGATAAGTAACACCTTAGTTGTATGCCAGTCTTGTTCTCATGGAAGATACTCATGTCTGTTGTGCAATAGCGCTCTTTGATAGGACTCTGTAGATCATCTGTATCTATGCATGAAGATCACCAACATACCAGTTGTTCCGGTAAATCAGCCCTCCCATATCGGGTTCACTAAATCAATTACCCCTTAGCTGCTGAGCTTTAATCAAGTATATGCAAAAAGGACGAGCATACACAAAATGTCAGAAATCACTGCTTCAAAAGAAACCGTAGCTCTAAGAGCATATATCAATTTCAGTGGACCTGTGTCTTAAACAGATTGAGGTATAAGTGAAACTGACTAGGGCTGAAAAACAATGTTGGGAAGTCAGAAGGAAGAAAACCCTATGAAATGGTCAGCCCAGCAGACTTCAACATGTGTTAAAATGGCGCATTTGCAAATAAGGAAAAATCCCTTTTTTAAAAGGGTAATGTTGAAAGAAGGCCCTGTCCTGGCCTAGCAATGTAAAGGGGGTTTTGCTGGGAAACATATATGCAATGTTTTATTTCAACAGGCTTGCTGCTGATCCAGACCAAAATCAAATAAAGAAGTAAAGGCATTGGCTATACTGGAAAATTAGCCAAACAGGGTTCTACTATGGCTCAAGCGACAGTTGGGGCTTTGGGGCTTCCCCCAACAGGAGCCACAAGGGATGTTTGGGACACCTACATGTTAACTCTTGCCTTTTGAAACTTTGAATGGACCAAGAGAAAGAAATATCACATGCTCGTCAGACTTCTGTCTGGGCTTTAGCTTGAGACAATAGATCTGGGACACCTACGTGCGACTTTTGGAAGTGGCAACCACCAGTCACTCAAGTTGCAGAAACTCAAAGGCAGCCCTGGGATAAACTGACATTTGGTGTTAGCCTGAAGTAAAGAATGGTCCCAGTTGGAGGACAAAGGCCACCCCATTTTGGCTCAAAAGACTAGTTTATTAATAAAACTTTGGGACTTTTATCTGTGCATTTGGACAACGCAAAAAGGCGAAAGTTTCACAATCTAGATGCAATTTGGTGGCTTTAATTCAAGACGTGGTAGCCTTCACTGGCATATAAGGGACAGAAATGGCAGAGAATTGGATATTCTGAGGAAAGTGTATATGGTGCCACTTTGAAATGTAATATTCACGCGCCTTATGGTAATCTATACACAAGTATAAAGTTATAGAATTGTAGGTAAAATAATTTCATTGACAGTGGCGAAAAAACTATTAGACGGACGAAACAAAGTTGGACTGCCCTGCTCTGTGTGAAATATATAATCTGCCTATGTAATTGGCAAAAGTGCCACAACTGTACAAATGGTACAGCGGACATGCAGGTAGTAGGCAAAAGCCAGTCTAGTCACAGGATACTTCCCGAAGGGCACCATAGCTTTTCCCCTGTGTTATTGGGATTTTAGTTGGGTTTCTGGATCAATGGCCTTGCTGGGATAGGGTCAGCAATGCTTTAGCCTGGCAGTAAAGTTTGGAATCTTGCAAAGGTGGATCTGGAATGTCTGGATACCCAGGTTCTGGAAATTCAGGAGAGAGTGTACTGTCCTTGTGAGCTCACACCCATTATATAAAAGCGGGTGACATCACCAGGTTTATTGTTGGGCAAAAGGTGACTCAGTTTAGGGGCTTGTGTTTTATGAGGTGCCAAGCCATCCCACAGTCCTTTTTGCCAAAAAACAATCTTAACATAAATCACACCCTTGCCATCCAGTGACCAGACTTGCCCAGCTGTTTGCTGTCAGGAGAGCTGCCTTGCTGTTACCAGAACCTTTTGAGTCCAGAACCCGATTGGCTGTCCCAAATCCCAAAGTGCAGATTGTGAGGATTTCGCCATCCCTTAGCAACACATAGCCTACCCCATCTTGACCCTTTGTCTTTGTCCTATTTTCTAAGTAATTCTATTCATACCCTGGTAAGTTGTTTAAGACTGTTAGAATTCTCTGTGCACCCTGTCCTTGATCTCCCAGCGTTAGCGCCACTTTTCTATTCATTTCTGTCTAGCATGGATTATAAATCCTTAGTCATATTTTGAATATTCAAATTAATTCCCACATAAAGTTGAATGCAGGGTGAAAAGGTTGACGTTGCATATCAACCTTGGAGCGTACCGTGTCTTTCTTTAACAATAGTTTAAGAAAAACTTGCCCTGCTTTCCAAATCGATTTTCTCTTTGTAACTGCTTTATTTCACCTTGAAAATCTCATCCAATTATTCAGCTATAGTCCCTCTTTCACTTCTATACTATACTTGTGATGTGCATCTATTCCCCAGCCTAAAAACCACATTCCGATTCTTTGTATTTTACACATTTAAAAAAAAAAAACACTTTGACATTTAAAACTGAAAAAGGTGAAAATGCAACTTTTACACGTGTGATTGTGACTGGGGATCTCACTTTCAAATTGCTTTTGAACTGTATGGGCCTCATTATGACCCTGGCGGTTACGGGGTAAACAGTGCCGTAAAAGGTGCCGGCGCCAATTACCCCGTACCGCCTCATTACAAGGTCCCCTCGTGGGACCCAGGAAGCAATGCCTGGTCAAACCAGGCGTGCTTACCGGGTCCCGCGAGGGGAAGAGGGAGCAAACAACGGGCCAACTCGTAATGGCCCATTCTTTGCTTCCTCTCCCATTCCCATTCAGCCCTATGGGGGCTGAAATGGGAATGGGGAAGGACCTGGTCCGGGTCCTTGGAGGGAGGAATTACCGGGCCTTCCGAACTCGGAATGGCCCGGTTATTCCTCATTCTGCGGACCCGGACCCAGACGCCAATGGCGGCATGGCTACCACCGAACTCGTAATGAGCGCCTGTGTCTTTTGTGATACCTTACCTTGTAGTTGCTGGTGATATAACCTCCCTGATAATGTGATAAAACATATGTACCTCATTATTTAACCACATATATAAATAATTATTTGTCAAAATCTGAGTGTCATTTCATGTAATTGCAAAGGGTTTTTGTCTCTTACGTTTGCTGCCTCATATTCCTGAATCCCTGCTGATTCTTTCTATCCACTCAGAATTCAATTAATTGTGGTTGGAGGGAACATTGCAGGGGGAAACCTTAACTCGGGTGCTATCTATCCTAATTGATAGAGTGCTCCTATTCACTTGTGCTTTGGATATGTTCTTGCAGAAGGTCAGCCAAGTGTATTTCAGTGGTTTTCATTGTAATTATCACCCCATTGGTGATTGCTCCCCAATGTAAAAATGGTGTGATTTTCTTTGAATTTAAAATAAATTAATATTGTGTTACCACCCACCGGCCTGGTTCATGGTCCATTCTAACCCGGGGTATTTGTAAAAGGGGGTGTGAGATGGGTTGGGTATCGGCTCAATTTGAATTTGTATAAAATAAATAAAAATAATTCTCATTGCGAGCTACATCTAAGGCTAAGGGCGAAGGTCCTGGTCTAGTGTGTAATGCCGATTGGAATCCTTCACAGCTGGCAGTGTCTGACAGAATCTAAGGCACAGGCCACAAACAGGAAAGCTGGATGATGGTTGGGGCACTGAAGCAGCACTGGTCAGGTGGAGAGTAGAATGCAGCAGGCAGGAAGGAGCAGCCAATCAGCTAAGCAGGGGAAGGACGGGACACAAAGGAACAGAGCCAAGGATCTAGCTCCAGCAGGACCAACAGCAGAGAGGAAGCACACTACAGCAGGAGCAAGAAGCAGGAAAATGGGAGAGAGGATGTTGGGAACACAGCACAGCAACACAGGACCACTGGATCTAGAAGCATTGCGAAGCAAGGGACATCGAGAGTGAATCCGCTGTAAGCGAACTGGCACTGACATCATATATGACTCAACTCAGGTGTAGAGGCTTCACTTGGGAGACATGGAAAGTCAAGTGGGCATGCCGGGATTGTAGAATCTGCAAGCATGTGTCATTATGGTTCAGCACTTTCAGTACCGTGAAGGGGCCATAGATACGTAGACGCAGTTTAGTGGGGAGGCCGTATGTTGGTAGGTACTGAGTAGAGGGCCACATATCGTCCACCAATGCATAGGTCAGGCCGGTGAACAGTGTTGGTTGACAGCCATAGTCATACGTTGCTGGGCCTGTAACAGGTACCGACGTAAGGCTTTCCATACATCAACCGACTCCTTCAGCAGTCGACTGGCCGCTGGCATAGACTGATCCAGCCAAACATCCATGGGTGTTTGAGGATGGGAGATGTAGAGAGCAAAAAAGGGCAAACATGTTGTTGCCGACTGGACAGCGTTGTAAGCGAATTCTGCTATCGGGAGCCACTTTTTTCAATCATCCTGAGTAGTGCTTACAAAACCACGCAAACATTGATTCAAAACTTAGTTTGTTCTGTTAAGTCATTTGTCTCAGGGTGGTAACTGGAAAACATAGCCTTGTCTAGGCCAAGGTCCTTACATATCGCTGTCCAAAAGCAAGAGACATACTGGGCTCTCAAGTCAGAGCTGATTTTGCGGGAAAGGCTGTAGAGATGAAAGCCATCCTGTATAAAGAGTATGGGTGTATTGAATAGTTAATTTAAATATTCGGGTGAATATTGAATACTTGGACAAGTATTTGACCAAAGCCGAATATGGAGCCGGATAGTTGTCTTTTTAATAAATAATATTTTTTAGACAAGGAAAACACTTTGTAAATTGGAAACACACTATAAAATGTGTACATCCAGCTTTAATTCCATTTCTATAGATGTTTGTGTAAACCATGCAAGGATTAAATTATCACAAAATAAACATCACAGTTTGCATTTTTGTGCATTCATAGGTGTTGTTTGTTGGGCAGGGCCCAAGTAACTAAGCCTAGCCCTATAGAACACTATGCATGTATGCAATCACTGTGAAGGGAGATTGGGATGTGTCTAGTTGTACTTTCACATGTGTGGACCTGCCCTTCTTTAGACTTTTGGCTCCAGCAAGGCACATAAACTCAAAAGTATTGATTGCATCAATTAGCACCCTGGTGACTGCTGATGTGTTACTGAATACAAACATTTGGGATGCTAAAGCCATGCTTTCTATCTGTGGTACACAGTGGGGATGAAGCATTTGAAATATGTATTTTATTTAATAGATAGTATATTTCTTTTTCTGGTGGGGAATGATTGTGGTATTTTGGGGCATGATAAAAGACACCAGACAAAAATATATATGGAATGCTGTAACCTCCATGGTTCTCAGGAAACCCTATAGCAGTGATCCCCAACGTGTAGCTCGGGAGCAACATGTTGCTCGCGGAGCCTTAAATTGTTGCTCGCCAGTTGCTCTGGGCCATTGTGTTCAGGTGCTTAAGGGATGAGACCTCAGTAGTAGTACAGCCAGGATAGAGTCCTGGACTGTGCGAGAATGTTGGCAAATGAGCCTGCAATGTACATTCAAGATTTGAGTTTGTTGCCACTATGCACATTATTGTTCAGTACATGCCGTTACTTATTATAGTAGTATCATTGTTAAAACCCTGTCATCAGATATTTTGCCAAGCTGCCAAATGTGTTAATGAGCAAAATAATTTAACCATGTTCCCATGTTTGTGTCCTGGAGAAAATTGTCATATTTTGTTCCTTTGTACAGTTAGTAGGAGGATAATCGACATATAATTGGCATGCATGCTCAACGTCCCTTTATTAAATAATTTGTGAAGGCCCTGCTTTTTGTACAAGCGTTTGCGTTTGATTCCACCATGCACTAAAGTTATCTGAAATATTACTTTTAGTGTTACCTCCATTTATTATTAAATAGTTTCTTAGTGGAAAAATGGTCACTGTTTGATACTCTGTCCATCTGGCATGCGGATAATAGGCAGATAAGGTAAATGCACGCCATATTTTTCATAATTAATTTGCCATATATTAAAATCCAATTAAGTTACTGTTAATAAGTTTAAATTAACAAGACAATTCATCCAGAAACCTAGTTAACACCACCACACACCTCTATGAAGTGGTCGTCAAATGCTCAATGTTTTGGCCAATGTTTGCTACCAAGTTTTGTGTAAAACTCCTTTTGGACAGAGAAAAGAGGCTCCAAATCCTAAAAAAAATTCTGTTTTATTCCTAACCCCTTTTTACCAATGTAATAAGCCCCATGTGCTTTAAAATACACAATTTGCCATTACATGCCAACATAATTCTTAGGCGGTAACCTCCAAAGCCGCAGTGTAGTGATCTGTAAAGCCCATCATTTAATGACCAATTACTCAACTAATATTTAATCATATTTCTCCATTAAGTTAGCAACATTTAAAAACATGTACCATATTTTTTATAAACTTCACATCGAACAAGCCCAAAATAAAAACAGCAGCTTTAATATATTCAAGCTATATATAAAAACCTGACCCTTACAATTAATTATATAAAACATAGCTTCAATGCATGCCCACGCTTATGCCAAACACTGAAACAATGACAAATTAACAGAAATTGAACCAAATCTCAATTGACCCGCATTTTGCAGGCACACTTTGTGCTTCCTCGTGCACAGCTTCTTCATTTATTGAGGGTTGGTAAATTTAAACGTACCTTTCAGCATCAGCCTCCTGCATTCTGGGATCTTATTTCACAGATTTCACCTGGCCGTCTTCTATGAGGGCAGCTTAGGTATATTTTGGACATGTACCTCTCGCACCATCAGACCAGCTCTTGCTTTAAAAGCTATTTTGAGTTGACTTAATGTGCCAAATTTGGTTATATCCCACCCCCTTTACAAATGGACGGTGCGTTAAAATCCTCCATAGTATAAGAATTCTTCTTTATCAGGGTAGGCTGCAAACACACACTGAAATTCACTTTATGATTTGCAGAAATTCCTGAATGTGCTTTAAAAAAATAAGTTACAAATCTTTAACTTGACCAAAATCTTCAAACTGAATACAAATAATTCAGCTCATAAAGCGCTGCAAGGTGTACCTGGAGGGAGACCTGCTATTTGGCACAGGAATTTATTTTGCAACCCCTCCAGGACATGACCGTTCAAACCACCACAGATTTCACTGCCATATAAAATCATGGAATATACCTTTGCCTTATAAACCTCCAGGCACTTGTGGATCTGAATGACCCAGGCTTTAAATAACATTTTGAAAAGCCTTTTAAAACCTAATGATGCCCTTTCAGCTGTCTTCTTAAAATGCTTGACCCTAGCACCACTCTTTGAGAAGAGTAAGGTCAAATTAATTTGAGACTATCTCCTCATCTATACATAAATTAAAAAAAAACAGCTACAAGGTTTCACATTTTTCGCGAACAACATAATTTGGTCATATTTCATTTAAAACTATAGTTCCCAAATATTAGTTTATAGCAGGCCCTGTTGCAGACCTGCCGGCGTTGAGCTAAAATGGCTGTGTCAGCAGCATAAAGAAGTGTGGTATAAAATGTATCCTTCAGAGAGGGTAGGTTAACTTTTCTAAGAGAAGTACTAGAGTCAAACAGCCTCATCACGAGTTTGGCGGTAACTCTTAAATGCGGCGGTAACGCTATTACCGCCGCATTTAAGGGTCTGCCAAATCACAGGTTTGGCTGCAAAATGGGCCAGGAAAATTCCCATTTTCGGGACCCAATGGGGAATTACCGTTACCGCCAAACCTGTGATCGGAGGGTTTGGTGGTAATGCTATTAGCCCGGGCAGTATCCCGGCAGTAATACCGCCGAGATACCGCCCAGCTCATGATGAGGCCCAAAGTCTGAAAGGAATACATTGGTGCCAACTAACATCTCTGCTTCTCACCTTTAATTCCCCCATCTTACACATGGGACAGACGGTGAGATGTCTGCATGTCACATTCAGATAATATTTAATAAACTAGGGACCCAATAAAATGCAAATTTTGCCACAAGATATGTCTATCAATCAAATCAGATGGTCTCTCCAAATCTGAAAAAGCCACAAATAATCTCCCTCCCTTAACCTTACCGTATTTCTCCACGAAGGTTCTGAGAAGGAAGCAGTGGTCCACTCTACTAAGCCCTTCCCTGAAACCTGCTTCTGGCCAGCCGTGTACACATCACTCATTAAACCATTAATCCATTTTCTATTTGAGATTATTATACATTCTACATCGAACTTTTATATAACCTGGAACTCCTGAACTGGGGGACACCATTTGCCAAAAGCACAGTGCTGGATAGTTTCAACCAAAAAACAAACTAGCACTTTCCTTTGTGGCCTCTGTACTGTTTAACAGTTTTAGGAGAATATCTTAATTTCTTGTGAATTGGTAAGTCTTTCCAAAGCCGCCTTGTCAAGCTTAAGCACAGCCAACCAGCCCCTTTGCCTGTCAGACATCTTCTTGGTGCCTACCCCATGCCATTCGAAAATTACCTCTGGTGGATAGTGATCACTCTCTGTTCAATCAGAAATGGAAAACTGTAGAACATTCCTGAAAAAAAACAGTCCACAATACAGTAATCAATGACTGAGAAACAGTATTACTGGTCTTGTATGCTTAGGAATGCACCATTTGCCACGAAAGACACTGGAAAATCCCTGGGCAGAATCCTAAATTACACCTGAAAATCATTCTTCCATTTGTGACCAATTTTACTGTCCAAACATTGGCACTACATATCTTAAAAATATTTAGCTCGAGAACCTGGAGTCACTGGTAATGTTTATTTAGTCCTACAATATTTTTGAACAACTTGATTGGTCCCATCTGTCTAAAACAGTCCTACTCAAGCTCCTTAACATTTCCTGTAAACAACCACTTATTGTCAAATGAAGTTAAAGCAGCCAAATGGTTTAAATCATTTCTGGGACCCAGAATGGTGGCAGTGGTAAAAGGGAATTTTATTTCACTTAAAAGCTTGCCGACGTATGGTGTCCCCCAGGGGTCTTGTAAAATGCAAACTATACAGAATGGAGCAGTCAGGGCTGTTTTTGGATTGAGTCAACGCTCTAAGATCTCATTAGCTAGGAGGAAGCTACATTGGTTCCCGGTCGAACAGAGGACCACATTTAAAGGCGCAGTTACAGTCTATAAATGCCTAGGTGGCACTGCACTGAATTATCTTGCCAGTAAGATCGAGAAAACACCCATTAGAAGAGACCTCAGGTCTAATGATAATCATGATTTGTATCAACCACGTCAAACCCTTAAAAGAGTAGGTGGCACTAACTTTACTTTCTGGGCACCAATGGTCTGGAATTCCTTGCTGCTTGCGCTCAAGAACAGTGGGTCTCACACTGTGTTTAAGAAATAACTTAAGACCCGATTGTTCAATGAAGGAGCAGCTTAGAGAACTAACAGTTTACTCTGTCTCTTGCCTAGGATATTAGATCCGAGTTGTAGCTTTTCTGTGTACTATGTGGTCTGCCTTTGTGAGCGCTCTGAGCCCGGCGGGCGAGATAGATAGATAGATAGACAGACAGACAGACAGACAGACAGACAGACAGACAGATAGATAGATAGGCCTTGCAGATTTACTTCACTAGAATGGTAAGTGTTCTACATAACTGTTAAGTAGTACAAATTAAAATGTTCTATTGGCAGTCTTACATTTTATTACATTTCTAATTTGTGTTGCAATCACTTATACACCAAGTGAGTGGCGATATGCTCTGTCGAAGAATGGATGTTGCTCACCATTCCATTTGATACCCAAATGTTGCTCATTGTGTACAAAAGGTTGGGGACCTCTGCCCTATAGGGAAGGGACAGTGCTAATTTTCAGATCTTTAATTGGCATGTGCATGTTTATTTTACTTGTTTCACTTGTATCCCTCTTTTTGTAACTCTCTAATATTGGGAGTAATATTTCTACTGCCATAGAATGGGGCATTTTGGTAAAAACAATATAGCCACATTCTTCAGTAACATCTATCACTTTTACTCAATTCAAAGGGACTCTTTTTGGCAACATGAGAAAGTTGAAGGGCAGGCATTGTAACCTATGTTTCGATACGACAAGCACATCCCTGCCACAGGCGCACGTCTCACTGAGCCATCTTACTTATTTTATAACCTTGGCCTGCAGGCTTAATTCAGTTCTTTGCTGCAGGCAGATTACGTCTTCAGCTATTTTACTCTGGGTTTGGAACTTTCTGGGATCTCTGCAATATGTACATTAATCTACATAACTATATTATGTGGATTGGGGAATTGGTGGGATTGGAATCTGTAACTTTCATATTTTTCACAGAGTTCATCGGCAAACCAATAAGAACCTAATGAAAATACAATTTTCCAAAAGTGACTTCATGAGCTATAGTTCCAGCTCAATGGTTTTCAACAAATACAGGGGAGACCAGAGATACATTCAAAATATTGAGAGTTTTGCTTCAGCTAACACCTACCCAGCAAACCACCAGATTAAAGTGTTTCTGCCCAGCACATGAAGGGCAGGGTCTTTGTTTGCACTTTCACACATCTGTTCTGCATTCACTCAGTCAAAAAAGTGACAGCAGCATTTGTTTAATGATCTCATGTTCAGTTGGAATTCAGCCGAATACTTACTCAAGCCAAATTTCGGTACACCACTAATAAATAACATAACCATTTCAGGAGTGGTAAGTAGACATGGCAGAGGGGAACAATTAGTCAACTTAGTGAAAGTATCCACAGTTAACAAAATTACTGCATGGCCGTCATACTCTGGCAATTTGACATAGAAATCGGTTGCAATCACCTTCCATGGTCATTCGGCAATGGGCAATGGATGAAGCAATTCCATGGGTTTTTGGGTGCATCTCGTGCTATGAGCAGAAATTGTACAGGTCTTAATGTACATCTGAATTTCATTGTTCATGGTCAGCCACCAAACATCTGACTGACTAGTTCCTGGGTGCCCTTAATACCTCAGTGCCATCCATAAGGGGTATTGTGATGTACTTGCAGGAGAAGTCTTTGTAATGGTTCAGACGCGATGTACAATCTGTCATCCTTCCAAGGCATGCCATCCCTGAGCACCACTCCCATAGGCAGAGCAGCAGGATCCCATGGAGTTCGCTTAACATCCTCCAAGAATGTGTCCACTATGTGGAATAAAGGGCCATCTGTGAACATAGCTTGAGGTGGGTCCCTGGACTCCAGTAGCCTATCTCGTCAAGAAAGATTCTGCCAGAATATTACTGATTCTGGATATCATAGTGATATAAATGTTGCACTGAGCGGAGAAATGTACCCACCGGGCCTTCTTGCTGTTCCTGCAATGCCTGTTTTACAGAACTTGAAGATCTGTCCGAACCCCAAAGGTTTGACATGTTCCAAGTAAAATATGTCTCTAGACAATACAGGCCTCGCATATGGCCATTACCTCCTTTTCGAAAACCGAGTAGTTACCTTCGCTAGAAGCAGGGTTCAGGAGAGATAGAAAACCGGGTGTACATATGGATCATCGTGTTGTTATTGTACAAGAATGGATCCTATGACACTATTGGAGGTGCCCGTTTCTATGACATATTTTTGGTGTTATGTGGTTGGCAGAGTATGGGGTCCATAGTGACTGCATTCTTTAATGCCTGAAAGGCATCATTGGCAATTTCATCCCATAGAAACGTAACCCCATGTTTCTACAACCTGATTTTCTGGGCCATCTGGGAAAAATGGAAAATAAACTTCTGATTTAAGTTAGCGAACCCTAGTGACCATTGTAAGTCTTTCACAGACAAGTGAATGGGCCATTCAAGGACCAGGATGGCATCCAGATAGATGACCACCACACCCTGAAAATATCAGCGAAGCCTAGAGTCGATAAAGTGCTGAAAAATGGCTGGATCATTGATCTATCCAAATGTGGAGGAGATGGTAAGTGCTCCTTAAATCAAGTTTGGTGAAAATGCATGCCTTTCATGATGTTTTTGTAGAGGAGCAGCCAAATGCCTCTAAAGGAAGCCCCGCCCCCCTCCTACGTATATGCTGGAAGCCAGAAATGTTGCTATGCTTGACACCAGTGACTGTGACCATGCTGAAGAGAGTCTTTGAGAAAATGTATGAACTAAGAAAACCCTATTTGATGTGTACCCGTAGAGATGACAATCTCTTTGAAGAAGTCCCTGAAGGAATATAAAGATGAGAGAAAGAGAAGTAGGTGGCGTCACAAGAGATGAGCATGACACACTGAGTAGAGTGGCTGAAGAAGAGAATGTATAGTCTGTATAGAATCTGACGATAAAGTAGTGAATTGAGTTAACTTTGATATGCGCATGTGTGAAGAGCACTGTAGAAAATTCAAACCGTTTAATAACAGTACAGATGTAGCAATGCAAGTAGACTAAGTGATCATGGAAGCTAGCTATACGTAGTGAATAAACTGCAGGAGGTGTCGCCATCGGTAGCACAATTCTAGTAAGCTCAAAGCCCATCGAGAAGATGGCAGAAAACTGTGTCGCAGCAAGAAAGCAGCTGGAATTGTGGAAGGACCGAGAGGCTGTGTGGCGTGGTATCAAAGACTTGAGCAGCCAAGAACTGGTTATCTATCCTTGAAGAACAGTGAACGTGAGAGGCTGAGTCATCCCTTGTTAAGGTACAAGGAAAGAACACAATGAGTGTCAAGTTTATTCATTTAATACAATTAAATGCTAGAAAAGGAGCCAAATTGCGGTCTCCTGTCATGCGGGCTATGGATAGAAATAGAAGTTGGGCTTGCAGCTCTAGACTTGAGATTTACTGAATTACTATCAGCACCTAGACAAATTGTTGGCGACAACGTACTGATCAAAAACCTCACTAGGAAGTGGCGCGAGCCAAGATTTAATGGGCCCTTTTGCATTGAAAATTTCACTCTCTCAGCAGTAAAGGGCCAAGGCAGACGAGCTTGGATACATCTAAATCAGTGATCCCCAACGTGTAGCTCGGGAGCAACATGTTGCTCGCGGAGCCTTAAATTGTTGCTCGCCAGTTGCTCTGGGCCATGGTGTTCAGGTGCTTAAGGGATGAGACCTCAGTAGTAGTACAGCCAGGATAGAGTCCTGGACTGTGCGAGAATGTTGGCAAATGAGCCTGCAATGTACATGCAAGATTTGAGTTTGTTGCCACTATGCACATTATTGTTCAGTACATGCCGTTACTTATTATAGTAGTATCATTGTTAAAACCCTGTCATCTTCAGATATTTTGCCAAGCTGCCAAATGTGTTAATGAGCAAAATAATTTAACCATGTTCCATGTTTGTGTCCTGGAGAAAATTGTCATATTTTGTTCCTTTGTACAGTTAGTAGGAGGATAATCGACATATAATTGGCATGCATGCTCAACGTCCCTTTATTAAATAATTTGTGAAGGCCCTGCTTTTTGTACAAGCGTTTGCGTTTGATTCCACCATGCACTAAAGTTATCTGAAATATTACTTTTAGTGTTACCTCCATTTATTATTAAATAGTTTCTTAGTGGAAAAATGGTCACTGTTTGATACTCTGTCCATCTGGCATGCGGATAATAGGCAGATAAGGTAAATGCACGCCACATTTTTCATAATTAATTTGCCATATATTAAAATCCAATTAAGTTACTGTTAATAAGTTTAAATTAACAAGACAATTCATCCAGAAACCTAGTTAACACCACCACACACCTCTATGAAGTGGTCGTCAAATGCTCAATGTTTTGGCCAATGTTTGCTACCAAGTTTTGTGTAAAACTCCTTTTGGACAGAGAAAAGAGGCTCCAAATCCTAAAAAAAAATCTGTTTTATTCCTAACCCCTTTTTACCAATGTAATAAGCCCCATGTGCTTTAAAATACACAATTTGCCATTACATGCCAACATAATTCTTAGGAGGTAACCTCCAAAGCCGCAGTGTAGTGATCTGTAAAGCCCATCATTTAATGACCAATTACTCAACTAATATTTAATCATATTTCTCCATTAAGTTAGCAACATTTAAAAACATGTACCATATTTTTTATAAACTTCACATCGAACAAGCCCAAAATAAAAACAGCAGCTTTAATATATTCAAGCTATATATAAAAACCTGACCCTTACAATTAATTATATAAAACATAGCTTCAATGCATGCCCACGCTTATGCCAAACACTGAAACAATGATAAATTAACAGAAATTGAACCAAATCTCAATTGACCCGCATTTTGCAGGCACACTTTGTGCTTCCTCATGCACAGCTTCTTCATTTATTGAGGGTTGGTAAATTTAAACGTACCTTTCAGCATCGGCCTCCTGCATTCTGGGATCTTATTTCACAGATTTCACCTGGCCGTCTTCTATGAGGGCAGCTTAGGTATATTTTGGACATGTACCTCTCGCACCATCAGACCAGCTCTTGCTTTAAAAGCTATTTTGAGTTGACTTAATGTGCCAAATTTGGTTATATCCCACCCCCTTTACAAATGGACGGTGCGTTAAAATCCTCCATAGTATAAGAATTCTTCTTTATCAGGGTAGGCTGCAAACACACACTGAAATTCACTTTATGATTTGCAGAAATTCCTGAATGTGCTTTAAAAAAATAAGTTACAAATCTTTAACTTGACCAAAATCTTCAAACTGAATACAAATAATTCAGCTCATAAAGCGCTGCAAGGTGTACCTGGAGGGAGACCTGCTATTTGGCACAGGAATTTATTTTGCAACCCCTCCAGGACATGACCGTTCAAACCACCACAGATTTCACTGCCATATAAAATCATGGAATATACCTTTGCCTTATAAACCTCCAGGCACTTGTGGATCTGAATGACCCAGGCTTTAAATAACATTTTGAAAAGCCTTTTAAAACCTAATGATGCCCTTTCAGCTGTCTTCTTAAAATGCTTGACCCTAGCACCACTCTTTGAGAAGAGTAAGCTCAAATTAATTTGAGACTATCTCCTCATCTATACATAAATTAAAAAAAAACAGCTACAAGGTTTCACATTTTTCGCGAACAACATAATTTGGTCATATTTCATTTAAAACTATAGTTCCCAAATATTAGTTTATAGCAGGCCCTGTTGCAGACCTGCCGGCGTTGAGCTAAAATGGCTGTGTCAGCAGCATAAAGAAGTGTGGTATAAAATGTATCCTTCAGAGAGGGTAGGTTAACTTTTCTAAGAGAAGTACTAGAGTCAAACAGCCTCATCACGAGTTTGGCGGTAACTCTTAAATGCGGCGGTAACGCTATTACCGCCGCATTTAAGGGTCTGCCAAATCACAGGTTTGGCTGCAAAATGGGCCAGGAAAATTCCCATTTTCGGGACCCAATGGGGAATTACCGTTACCGCCAAACCTGTGATCGGAGGGTTTGGTGGTAATGCTATTAGCCCGGGCAGTATCCCGGCAGTAATACCGCCGAGATACCGCCCAGCTCATGATGAGGCCCAAAGTCTGAAAGGAATACATTGGTGCCAACTAACATCTCTGCTTCTCACCTTTAATTCCCCCATCTTACACATGGGACAGACGGTGAGATGTCTGCATGTCACATTCAGATAATATTTAATAAACTAGGGACCCAATAAAATGCAAATTTTGCCACAAGATATGTCTATCAATCAAATCAGATGGTCTCTCCAAATCTGAAAAAGCCACAAATAATCTCCCTCCCTTAACCTTACCGTATTTCTCCACGAAGGTTCTGAGAAGGAAGCAGTGGTCCACTCTACTAAGCCCTTCCCTGAAACCTGCTTCTGGCCAGCCGTGTACACATCACTCATTAAACCATTAATCCATTTTCTATTTGAGATTATTATACATTCTACATCGACCTTTTATATAACCTGGAACTCCTGAACTGGGGGACACCATTTGCCAAAAGCACTGTGCTGGATAGTTTCAACCAAAAAACAAACTAGCACTTTCCTTTGTGGCCTCTGTACTGTTTAACAGTTTTAGGAGAATATCTTAATTTCTTGTGAATTGGTAAGTCTTTCCAAAGCCGCCTTGTCAAGCTTAAGCACAGCCAACCAGCCCCTTTGCCTGTCAGACATCTTCTTGGTGCCTACCCCATGCCATTCGAAAATTACCTCTGGTGGATAGTGATCACTCTCTGTTCAATCAGAAATGGAAAACTGTAGAACATTCCTGAAAAAAAACAGTCCACAATACAGTAATCAATGACTGAGAAACAGTATTACTGGTCTTGTATGCTTAGGAATGCACCATTTGCCACGAAAGACACTGGAAAATCCCTGGGCAGAATCCTAAATTACACCTGAAAATCATTCTTCCATTTGTGACCAATTTTACTGTCCAAACATTGGCACTACATATCTTAAAAATATTTAGCTCGAGAACCTGGAGTCACTGGTAATGTTTATTTAGTCCTACAATATTTTTGAACAACTTGATTGGTCCCATCTGTCTAAAACAGTCCTACTCAAGCTCCTTAACATTTCCTGTAAACAACCACTTATTGTCAAATGAAGTTAAAGCAGCCAAATGGTTTAAATCATTTCTGGGGCCCAGAATGGTGGCAGTGGTAAAAGGGAATTTTATTTCACTTAAAAGCTTGCCGACGTATGGTGTCCCCCAGGGGTCTTGTAAAATGCAAACTATACAGAATGGAGCAGTCAGGGCTGTTTTTGGATTGAGTCAACGCTCTAAGATCTCATTAGCTAGGAGGAAGCTACATTGGTTCCCGGTCGAACAGAGGACCACATTTAAAGGCGCAGTTACAGTCTATAAATGCCTAGGTGGCACTGCACTGAATTATCTTGCCAGTAAGATCGAGAAAACACCCATTAGAAGAGACCTCAGGTCTAATGATAATCATGATTTGTATCAACCACGTCAAACCCTTAAAAGAGTAGGTGGCACTAACTTTACTTTCTGGGCACCAATGGTCTGGAATTCCTTGCTGCTTGCGCTCAAGAACAGTGGGTCTCTCACTGTGTTTAAGAAATAACTTAAGACCCGATTGTTCAATGAAGGAGCAGCTTAGAGAACTAACAGTTTACTCTGTCTCTTGCCTAGGATATTAGATCCGAGTTGTAGCTTTTCTGTGTACTATGTGGTCTGCCTTTGTGAGCGCTCTGAGCCCGGCGGGCGAGATAGATAGATAGATAGATAGATAGATAGATAGATAGATAGATAGATAGATAGATAGATAGATAGATAGATAGATAGATAGATAGATAGATAGATAGATAGGCCTTGCAGATTTACTTCACTAGAATGGTAAGTGTTCTACATAACTGTTAAGTAGTACAAATTAAAATGTTCTATTGGCAGTCTTACATTTTATTACATTTCTAATTTGTGTTGCAATCACTTATACACCAAGTGAGTGGCGATATGCTCTGTCGAAGAATGGATGTTGCTCACCATTCCATTTGATACCCAAATGTTGCTCATTGTGTACAAAAGGTTGGGGACCTCTGCCCTATAGGGAAGGGACAGTGCTAATTTTCAGATCTTTAATTGGCATGTGCATGTTTATTTTACTTGTTTCACTTGTATCCCTCTTTTTGTAACTCTCTAATATTGGGAGTAATATTTCTACTGCCATAGAATGGGGCATTTTGGTAAAAACAATATAGCCACATTCTTCAGTAACATCTATCACTTTTACTCAATTCAAAGGGACTCTTTTTGGCAACATGAGAAAGTTGAAGGGCAGGCATTGTAACCTATGTTTCGATACGACAAGCACATCCCTGCCACAGGCGCACGTCTCACTGAGCCATCTTACTTATTTTATAACCTTGGCCTGCAGGCTTAATTCAGTTCTTTGCTGCAGGCAGATTACGTCTTCAGCTATTTTACTCTGGGTTTGGAACTTTCTGGGATCTCTGCAATATGTACATTAATCTACATAACTATATTATGTGGATTGGGGAATTGGTGGGATTGGAATCTGTAACTTTCATATTTTTCACAGAGTTCATCGGCAAACCAATAAGAACCTAATGAAAATACAATTTTCCAACAGTGACTTCATGAGCTATAGTTCCAGCTCAATGGTTTTCAACAAATACAGGGGAGACCAGAGATACATTCAAAATATTGAGAGTTTTGCTTCAGCTAACACCTACCCAGCAAACCACCAGATTAAAGTGTTTCTGCCCAGCACATGAAGGGCAGGGTCTTTGTTTGCACTTTCACACATCTGTTCTGCATTCACTCAGTCAAAAAAGTGACAGCAGCATTTGTTTAATGATCTCATGTTCAGTTGGAATTCAGCCGAATACTTACTCAAGCCAAATTTCGGTACACCACTAATAAATAACATAACCATTTCAGGAGTGGTAAGTAGACATGGCAGAGGGGAACAATTAGTCAACTTAGTGAAAGTATCCACAGTTAACAAAATTACTGTATGGCCGTCATACTCTGGCAATTTGACATAGAAATCGGTTGCAATCACCTTCCATGGTCATTCGGCAATGGGCAATGGATGAAGCAATTCCATGGGTTTTTGGGTGCATCTCGTGCTATGAGCAGAAATTGTACAGGTCTTAATGTACATCTGAATTTCATTGTTCATGGTCAGCCACCAAACATCTGACTGACTAGTTCCTGGGTGCCCTTAATACCTCAGTGCCATCCATAAGGGGTATTGTGATGTACTTGCAGGAGAAGTCTTTGTAATGGTTCAGACGCGATGTACAATCTGTCATCCTTCCAAGGCATGCCATCCCTGAGCACCACTCCCATAGGCAGAGCAGCAGGATCCCATGGAGTTCGCTTAACATCCTCCAAGAATGTGTCCACTATGTGGAATAAAGGGCCATCTGTAAAGATAGCTTGAGGTGGGTCCCTGGACTCCAGTAGCCTATCTCGTCAAGAAAGATTCTGCCAGAATATTACTGATTCTGGATATCATAGTGATATAAATGTTGCACTGAGCGGAGAAATGTACCCACCGGGCCTTCTTGCTGTTCCTGCAATGCCTGTTTTACAGAACTTGAAGATCTGTCCGAACCCCAAAGGTTTGACATGTTCCAAGTAAAATATGTCTCTAGACAATACAGGCCTCGCATATGGCCATTACCTCCTTTTCGAAAACCGAGTAGTTACCTTCGCTAGAAGCAGGGTTCAGGAGAGATAGAAAACCGGGTGTACATATGGATCATCGTGTTGTTATTGTACAAGAATGGATCCTATGGCACTATTGGAGGTGCCCGTTTCTATGACATATTTTTGGTGTTATGTGGTTGGCAGAGTATGGGGTCTATAGTGACTGCATTCTTTAATGCCTGAAAGGCATCATTGGCAGTTTCATCCCATAGAAACGTAACCCCATGTTTCAACAACCTGATTTTCTGGGCCATCTGGGAAAAATGGAAAATAAACTTCTGATTTAAGTTAGCGAACCCTAGTGACCATTGTAAGTCTTTCACAGACAAGTGAATGGGCCATTCAAGGACCAGGATGGCATCCAGATAGATGACCACCACACCCTGAAAATATCAGCGAAGCCTAGAGTCGATAAAGTGCTGACAAATGGCTGGATCATTGATCTATCCAAATGTGGAGGAGATGGTAAGTGCTCCTTAAATCAAGTTTGGTGAAAATGCATGCCTTTCATGATGTTTTTGTAGAGGAGCAGCCAAATGCCTCTAAAGGAAGCCCCGCCCCCCTCCTACGTATATGCTGGAAGCCAGAAATGTTGCTATGCTTGACACCAGTGACTGTGACCATGCTGAAGAGAGTCTTTGAGAAAATGTATGAACTAAGAAAACCCTATTTGATGTGTACCCGTAGAGATGACAATCTCTTTGAAGAAGTCCCTGAAGGAATATAAAGATGAGAGAAAGAGAAGTAGGTGGCGTCACAAGAGATGAGCATGACACACTGAGTAGAGTGGCTGAAGAAGAGAATGTATAGTCTGTATAGAATCTGACGATAAAGTAGTGAATTGAGTTAACTTTGATATGCGCATGTGTGAAGAGCACTGTAGAAAATTCAAACCGTTTAATAACAGTACAGATGTAGCAATGCAAGTAGACTAAGTGATCATGGAAGCTAGCTATACGTAGTGAATAAACTGCAGGAGGTGTCGCCATCGGTAGCACAATTCTAGTAAGCTCAAAGCCCATCGAGAAGATGGCAGAAAACTGTGTCGCAGCAAGAAAGCAGCTGGAATTGTGGAAGGACCGAGAGGCTGTGTGGCGTGGTATCAAAGACTTGAGCAGCCAAGAACTGGTTATCTATCCTTGAAGAACAGTGAACGTGAGAGGCTGAGTCATCCCTTGTTAAGGTACAAGGAAAGAACACAATGAGTGTCAAGTTTATTCATTTAATACAATTAAATGCTAGAAAAGGAGCCAAATTGCGGTCTCCTGTCATGCGGGCTATGGATAGAAATAGAAGTTGGGCTTGCAGCTCTAGACTTGAGATTTACTGAATTACTATCAGCACCTAGACAAATTGTTGGCGACAACGTACTGATCAAAAACCTCACTAGGAAGTGGCGCGAGCCAAGATTTAATGGGCCCTTTTGCATTGAAAATTTCACTCTCTCAGCAGTAAAGGGCCAAGGCAGACGAGCTTGGATACATCTAAATCAGTGATCCCCAACGTGTAGCTCGGGAGCAACATGTTGCTCGCGGAGCCTTAAATTGTTGCTCGCCAGTTGCTCTGGGCCATGGTGTTCAGGTGCTTAAGGGATGAGACCTCAGTAGTAGTACAGCCAGGATAGAGTCCTGGACTGTGCGAGAATGTTGGCAAATGAGCCTGCAATGTACATGCAAGATTTGAGTTTGTTGCCACTATGCACATTATTGTTCAGTACATGCCGTTACTTATTATAGTAGTATCATTGTTAAAACCCTGTCATCTTCAGATATTTTGCCAAGCTGCCAAATGTGTTAATGAGCAAAATAATTTAACCATGTTCCATGTTTGTGTCCTGGAGAAAATTGTCATATTTTGTTCCTTTGTACAGTTAGTAGGAGGATAATCGACATATAATTGGCATGCATGCTCAACGTCCCTTTATTAAATAATTTGTGAAGGCCCTGCTTTTTGTACAAGCGTTTGCGTTTGATTCCACCATGCACTAAAGTTATCTGAAATATTACTTTTAGTGTTACCTCCATTTATTATTAAATAGTTTCTTAGTGGAAAAATGGTCACTGTTTGATACTCTGTCCATCTGGCATGCGGATAATAGGCAGATAAGGTAAATGCACGCCACATTTTTCATAATTAATTTGCCATATATTAAAATCCAATTAAGTTACTGTTAATAAGTTTAAATTAACAAGACAATTCATCCAGAAACCTAGTTAACACCACCACACACCTCTATGAAGTGGTCGTCAAATGCTCAATGTTTTGGCCAATGTTTGCTACCAAGTTTTGTGTAAAACTCCTTTTGGACAGAGAAAAGAGGCTCCAAATCCTAAAAAAAATTCTGTTTTATTCCTAACCCCTTTTTACCAATGTAATAAGCCCCATGTGCTTTAAAATACACAATTTGCCATTACATGCCAACATAATTCTTAGGAGGTAACCTCCAGAGCCGCAGTGTAGTGATCTGTAAAGCCCATCATTTAATGACCAATTACTCAACTAATATTTAATCATATTTCTCCATTAAGTTAGCAACATTTAAAAACATGTACCATATTTTTTATAAACTTCACATCGAACAAGCCCAAAATAAAAACAGCAGCTTTAATATATTCAAGCTATATATAAAAACCTGACCCTTACAATTAATTATATAAAACATAGCTTCAATGCATGCCCACGCTTATGCCAAACACTGAAACAATGACAAATTAACAGAAATTGAACCAAATCTCAATTGACCCGCATTTTGCAGGCACACTTTGTGCTTCCTCATGCACAGCTTCTTCATTTATTGAGGGTTGGTAAATTTAAACGTACCTTTCAGCATCGGCCTCCTGCATTCTGGGATCTTATTTCACAGATTTCACCTGGCCGTCTTCTATGAGGGCAGCTTAGGTATATTTTGGACATGTACCTCTCGCACCATCAGACCAGCTCTTGCTTTAAAAGCTATTTTGAGTTGACTTAATGTGCCAAATTTGGTTATATCCCACCCCCTTTACAAATGGACGGTGCGTTAAAATCCTCCATAGTATAAGAATTCTTCTTTATCAGGGTAGGCTGCAAACACACACTGAAATTCACTTTATGATTTGCAGAAATTCCTGAATGTGCTTTAAAAAAATAAGTTACAAATCTTTAACTTGACCAAAATCTTCAAACTGAATACAAATAATTCAGCTCATAAAGCGCTGCAAGGTGTACCTGGAGGGAGACCTGCTATTTGGCACAGGAATTTATTTTGCAACCCCTCCAGGACATGACCGTTCAAACCACCACAGATTTCACTGCCATATAAAATCATGGAATATACCTTTGCCTTATAAACCTCCAGGCACTTGTGGATCTGAATGACCCAGGCTTTAAATAACATTTTGAAAAGCCTTTTAAAACCTAATGATGCCCTTTCAGCTGTCTTCTTAAAATGCTTGACCCTAGCACCACTCTTTGAGAAGAGTAAGCTCAAATTAATTTGAGACTATCTCCTCATCTATACATAAATTAAAAAAAAACAGCTACAAGGTTTCACATTTTTCGCGAACAACATAATTTGGTCATATTTCATTTAAAACTAAAGTTCCCAAATATTAGTTTATAGCAGGCCCTGTTGCAGACCTGCCGGCGTTGAGCTAAAATGGCTGTGTCAGCAGCATAAAGAAGTGTGGTATAAAATGTATCCTTCAGAGAGGGTAGGTTAACTTTTCTAAGAGAAGTACTAGAGTCAAACAGCCTCATCACGAGTTTGGCGGTAACTCTTAAATGCGGCGGTAACGCTATTACCGCCGCATTTAAGGGTCTGCCAAATCACAGGTTTGGCTGCAAAATGGGCCAGGAAAATTCCCATTTTCGGGACCCAATGGGGAATTACCATTACCGCCAAACCTGTGATCGGAGGGTTTGGTGGTAATGCTATTAGCCCGGGCAGTATCCCGGCAGTAATACCGCCGAGATACCGCCCAGCTCATGATGAGGCCCAAAGTCTGAAAGGAATACATTGGTGCCAACTAACATCTCTGCTTCTCACCTTTAATTCCCCCATCTTACACATGGGACAGACGGTGAGATGTCTGCATGTCACATTCAGATAATATTTAATAAACTAGGGACCCAATAAAATGCAAATTTTGCCACAAGATATGTCTATCAATCAAATCAGATGGTCTCTCCAAATCTGAAAAAGCCACAAATAATCTCCCTCCCTTAACCTTACCGTATTTCTCCATGAAGGTTCTGAGAAGGAAGCAGTGGTCCACTCTACTAAGCCCTTCCCTGAAACCTGCTTCTGGCCAGCCGTGTACACATCACTCATTAAACCATTAATCCATTTTCTATTTGAGATTATTATACATTCTACATCGAACTTTTATATAACCTGGAACTCCTGAACTGGGGGACACCATTTGCCAAAAGCACTGTGCTGGATAGTTTCAACCAAAAAACAAACTAGCACTTTCCTTTGTGGCCTCTGTACTGTTTAACAGTTTTAGGAGAATATCTTAATTTCTTGTGAATTGGTAAGTCTTTCCAAAGCCGCCTTGTCAAGCTTAAGCACAGCCAACCAGCCCCTTTGCCTGTCAGACATCTTCTTGGTGCCTACCCCATGCCATTCGAAAATTACCTCTGGTGGATAGTGATCACTCTCTGTTCAATCAGAAATGGAAAACTGTAGAACATTCCTGAAAAAAAACAGTCCACAATACAGTAATCAATGACTGAGAAACAGTATTACTGGTCTTGTATGCTTAGGAATGCACCATTTGCCACGAAAGACACTGGAAAATCCCTGGGCAGAATCCTAAATTACACCTGAAAATCATTCTTCCATTTGTGACCAATTTTACTGTCCAAACATTGGCACTACATATCTTAAAAATATTTAGCTCGAGAACCTGGAGTCACTGGTAATGTTTATTTAGTCCTACAATATTTTTGAACAACTTGATTGGTCCCATCTGTCTAAAACAGTCCTACTCAAGCTCCTTAACATTTCCTGTAAACAACCACTTATTGTCAAATGAAGTTAAAGCAGCCAAATGGTTTAAATCATTTCTGGGGCCCAGAATGGTGGCAGTGGTAAAAGGGAATTTTATTTCACTTAAAAGCTTGCCGACGTATGGTGTCCCCCAGGGGTCTTGTAAAATGCAAACTATACAGAATGGAGCAGTCAGGGCTGTTTTTGGATTGAGTCAACGCTCTAAGATCTCATTAGCTAGGAGGAAGCTACATTGGTTCCCGGTCGAACAGAGGACCACATTTAAAGGCGCAGTTACAGTCTATAAATGCCTAGGTGGCACTGCACTGAATTATCTTGCCAGTAAGATCGAGAAAACACCCATTAGAAGAGACCTCAGGTCTAATGATAATCATGATTTGTATCAACCACGTCAAACCCTTAAAAGAGTAGGTGGCACTAACTTTACTTTCTGGGCACCAATGGTCTGGAATTCCTTGCTGCTTGCGCTCAAGAACAGTGGGTCTCTCACTGTGTTTAAGAAATAACTTAAGACCCGATTGTTCAATGAAGGAGCAGCTTAGAGAACTAACAGTTTACTCTGTCTCTTGCCTAGGATATTAGATCCGAGTTGTAGCTTTTCTGTGTACTATGTGGTCTGCCTTTGTGAGCGCTCTGAGCCCGGCGGGCGAGATAGATAGATAGATAGACAGACAGATAGATAGATAGATAGATAGATAGATAGATAGATAGATAGATAGATAGATAGATAGATAGATAGATAGATAGATAGGCCTTGCAGATTTACTTCACTAGAATGGTAAGTGTTCTACATAACTGTTAAGTAGTACAAATTAAAATGTTCTATTGGCAGTCTTACATTTTATTACATTTCTAATTTGTGTTGCAATCACTTATACACCAAGTGAGTGGCGATATGCTCTGTCGAAGAATGGATGTTGCTCACCATTCCATTTGATACCCAAATGTTGCTCATTGTGTACAAAAGGTTGGGGACCTCTGATCTAAATGATGGGAAAGTATACACCAGCGAGACCGCAGCACCCCCAGCTATCGATCCAGAAGCAAGACAAGAAGAATTTCAGCATGTGCAGACTCGATCGATGACAAAGAAGGACGATAAAGCAAGCAACTGATTACTGCAGATTTTGCATATGGACTGTGGCTCATTCAGACACTCCTTATAGATATTATAGCGGGAGTGCAAACCCTTGCTAAGAGTCACAGGAGTCTTTGAGAAATGAACTTTAGGATGATATTGATGCATCACAAATATGCCTAATCTCGAATTTGAATTTGACGACTGGAAACACAAACAATTTCCAGACTTGTTTCTCAGTGAATTTTATTTGGTTGAATCTATTGTGTTATCAGAACAGAGATGTCCATAGACTTATACTTTCTGTTTTTGTATTTGTCCTTCAAGCTTCTCCTGCTCTTGTCAGAAGACACACTGATGTTCTCACTTTTTTACAGGTTCCTAAGAATGGCCCTGTAATCAGAAGGCTGCTTGTAGCAATAGTAGAAGAAATACTGCAGTTCCAAGATCTATTGCAGTTGCTGGTGTAAAATGTTTCTTTTTCCTTAACAATTGTAGTGAAAATGAGGAATGTTGAAGCTGATACGATTTTGGGGAATGAGCACGCCCAACCAATTCCAGAATGCCACAAGTGGTGGGGGTTAATACGTTGGTTTGTGATATACGTATGTGCGTCTATGCTTTGTGTCTTTTTGTTTCTTCTGTTTACCATTCACTATTATATTGATGCACCTATTGAGATAGAGACTACTATGGTTCCCACCAGCACAAGAACTACTCTTGGTTTGCTAACTTCCACTGAGGTAGATGTTCCTATGATCCTCCCCACTAAGAGAACACTTTTTGATATGCTTCATAAGTATTACATAAACCATGCGTTGGGGAAATACAGGAGAAATGCAGAAGAAAATAATGAGGGGATAAACACTTATATAGATAGTACAGCACACTTGGGTAATAACATGTATTACCAGCACATGAAACAGGTGGGAGAGAGTACATCTGAGGAGAGTTGCTACGACTGCGCTCTCATACCCTATGCCATGAATACTGCACAAATTTTCATTTCTAGAGAAATTCCAGAACATGATGCCAGGTGTCTTGTTCATCTTGCAGCATGTACGAACAGAGGACAGTTTCAAGGAAGTTGGGCCACTCTGCGAATGGGAGCAAAATGGTTGTTTCCATTTCAGGATGATTTATATCAAGACTACCCAGCTGGAAAATGAACCTACATAGAAAATCAAAAGGCTTACGTAACCGTTATCACCCACCGGCCTGGTTCATGGTCCATTGTGACCCGGGGTATTTGTAAAAGGGGGTGTGAGATGGGTTGGGTATCGGCTCAATTCGAATTTGTAGAAAATACAGAAAAATAATTCCCATTGCACGTTAGATCTAAGGCTAAGGGCGAAGGTCCTGGTCTGGTGTGTGATGCCCGATTTGAATCCTTCACAGCTGGCAGTGTCTGACAGAATCAAAGGCACAGGCCACAAACAGCAAAGCTGGATGTAGGTTGGGGCACTGAAGCAGCACTGGTCAGGTGGAGAGTAGAATGCAGCAGGCAGGAATGAGCGGCCAAGCAGCTAAGCAGGGGAAGGACGGGACAGAAAGGAAACAGAGCCAAGGATCTAGCTCCAGCAGGATCAACAGCAGAGAAGAAGCACACTACAGCAGGAGCGAGAAGCCGGAACATAGGAGAGAGGACGTTGGGAACACAGCACAACAACAGAGGACCACTGGATCCAGTAGCATTGCGAAGCAAGGGACATCGAGAGTGAATCCGCTGTAAGCGAACGGGCACTGACGTCATACATGGCTCAACTCGCGTGTACAGGCTTCATTTGGGAGATATGAAAAGTCAGGTGGGCATGCCAGGATTGTAGAATCTGCAAGCACATGTCATTAGGGTTCAGAACTTTCAGTACCATGAAGGGGCCATAGATACGTAGACGCAGTTTAGTGGGGAGGCCATATGATGGTAGGTACTGAGTAGAGAGCCACATATCGTCCACCAAAACATAGGTCAGGATGGTGAACAGTGTTGGTTGGCAGCGATAGTCATACATTGCTGGGCCTGTAACAGGTACCGACCTAAGGCTTTCCATACATCATCCGACTCCTTCAACAGTCGAATGGCAGCTGGCATAGACTGATCCAGCCAAACATACATGGGTGTCTGAGGATGGGAGATGTAGAGAGCAAAAAAGGGCAAAAATGTTGTTGTCGACTGGACAGCGTTGTTGTAAGCGAATTCTGCTATCGGGAGCCACTTTTTTCAATCATCCTGAGTAGTGCTTACAAAACCACGCAGATATTGTTTCAAAACTTAGTTTGTTCTGTTAAGCCATTTGTCTCAGGGTGGTAACTGGAAAACATAGCCTTGTCTAGGCCAAGGTCCTTACATATCGCTGTCCAAAAGCAAGAGACATACTGAGCTCTCTAGTCAGAGCTGATTTTGCAGGAAAGGCTGTGGAGATGAAAGATATCCGGTATAAAGACTATGGGTGCATCAAATAGTTAATTTAAATATTCAGGTAAATATTGAATACTTGGACAAGTATTTGACCAAAGCCGAATATGGAGTCGGATATTTGCCTTTTTAATAAATAATATTTTTTAGACAAAGAAAACACTTTGTAAATTGGAAACACTCTATAAAATATGTACATCCAGCTTCTATTCCATTTCTATAGAAGATGTTTGTGTAAACCATGCAAGGATTAAATGATCACAAAATAAACATCACAGTTTGCATTTTTGTGCATTCATAGGTGTTGTTTGTTGGGCAGGGCCCAAGTAACTAAGACTAGCCCATAGTACACTATGCATGTATGCAATCACTGTGAGGGGAGATTGGGATGTGTCTAGTTGTACTTTCACATTTGTGGACCTGCCCTTCTTTAGACTTTTGGCTCCAGCAAGGCACTGAAACTCAAAAGTATTGATTGCATCAATTAGCACCCTGGTGTCTGCTGATGTGTTACTGAATACAAACTTTTGGGATGCTAAAGCCATGCTCTGTATCTGTGGTACACAGTGGGGATGAATCATTTGAAATATGTATTTTCATTCATAGATAGTATATTTCTTGTTCTTTTCTAGTGGGGGATGATTGTGGTATTTTGGGGCATGATAAAAGACACCAGCCAAAAATATATATGGAATGCTGTAACCTCCATGGTTCTCAGCAGACCCTATAGGGAAGGGACAGTGCTAATTTTCAGATCTTTAATTGGCATGTGCATGTTTATTTTACTTGTTTCACTTGTATATCATTTGGTCAAATGTTTCTAAATTGTAAACTTGTGTCTCCTTGTCTTTATTACACAACAATCCCTCTTTTTGTAACTCTCTAATATTGGGAGTAATATTTCTACTACCATAGAATGGGGCATTTTGGTAAAAACAATATAGCCACATTCTTCAGTAATATCTATCACTTTTACTCAATTCAAAGGGACTCTTTTTGGCAACATGAGAAAGTTGAAGGGCAGGCATTGTAACCTATGTTTCGAAACTACAAGCACATCCCTGCCACAGGCGCACGTCTCACTGAGCCATCTTACTTGCTTTATAACCTTGGCCTGCAGGCTTAATTCAGTTCTTTGCTGCAGGCAGACTACCTCCTCAGCTATTTTACTCTGGGTTTGGAACTTTCTGGGATCTCTGCAATATGTACATTAATCTACATAACTGTATTATGTGGATTGGGGAATTGGTGGGATTGGAACCTGTAACTTTCATATTTTGCACAGAGTTCATCAGCAAACCAATAAGCACATAAAGAAAATACAATTTTCCAACAGTGACTTCATGAGCTATAGTTTCAGCTCAATGGTTTTCAACAAATACAGGGGAGACCAGAGATGCATTCAAAATATTGAGAGTTTTGCTTCAGCTAACACCTACCCAGAAAACCACCAGATTAAAGTGTTTCTGTCCAGCACATGAAGGGCAGGGTCTTTGTTTGCACTTTCACACCTCTGTGCTGCATTCACTCAGTCAAAAAAGTGACAGCAGCATTTGTTTAATGATCTCATTTTTAGTTGGAATTCAGCCGAATACTTACTCATGCCAAATTTCGGTACACCACTAATAAATAACATAACCATTTCAGGAGTGGTAAGTAGACATGGCAGAGGGGAACAATTAGCCAACTTAGTGAAAGTATCCACAGTTGCCAAAATTACTGTATGGCCGTCATACTCTGGCAATTTGACATAGAAATCGGTTGCAATCACCTTCCATGGTCATTCGGCAATGGGCAATGGATGAAGCAATTCCATGGGTTTTTGGGTGCATCTCTTGCTATGAGCAGAAATAGTACAGGTCTTAATGTACATCTGACTATCATTGTTCATGGACAGCCACCAGAACCTCTGACTGAGTAGTTCCTGGGTGCCCTTAATACCTCAGTGTCCTCCATAAGGGGTATTGTGATGTACTAGCAGGAGCAGTCTTTGTAAGGGTTCAGAAGTGATGTACAATCTGTCATCCTTCCAAGGAATGCCATCCCTGAGAACCACTCCCATAGGCAGAGCAGCAGGATCCCATGGAGTTCGCTTAACATCCACCAAGAACGTGTCCGCTATGTGGAATAAAGGGCCATCTGTGAACATAGCTTGAGGTTGGTCCCTGGACTCAAGTAGACTATTTTGTCAAGGAAGAGATTCCGCCACAATATTACTGATTCTGGATATCATAGTGATATAAATGTTGCACTGAGAGGAGAAATGTACCCACCGGGCCTGCTTGCTGTTCCTGCACTGCCTGTTTTCCAGAACTTGAAGATCTGTCCGAACCCCAAAGGTTTGACATGCTCCAAGTAAAATATGTCTCTAGACGATACAGGCCTCGCATATGGATATTATCTCCTTTTCGAAAACCGAGTAGTTACCTTCACTAGAAGCAGGGTTCAGGAGAGATAGAAAACTGGGTGTGCATATGGATCATCGTCTTGTTGTTGTACAAGAATGGAACCTATGGCACTATTGTAGGTGTCCGTTTCTATGACATATTTTTGGTGTTATGTGGATGGCAGAGTATGGGGGCTATAGTGAATGCATTCTTTAATGCCTGAAAGGCATTATTGGCAGTCTCATCCCATAGAAATCTAACCCCATTTTTCAACAACCTGATTTTCTGGGTCATCTGGGAAAAATGGAAAATAAACTTCTGATTTAAGTTAGCAAACTCTATGGACCATTGTAAGTCTTTCACAGACTAGTGAATGGGCCATTCAAGGACCAGGATGGCATCCAGATAGATGACCACCACACCCTGAAAATATCAACGAAGACAAGAGTCGATACAGTGCTGAAAAATGGCTGGATCATTGATCTATCCAAATGTGGAGGAGATGGTAAGTGCTCCTTAAATCAAGTTTGGTTAAAATGCATGCCTTTCATGATGTCTTTGTAGAGGAGCAGCCAAATGCCTCTACAGGAAGCCCCGCCCCACCTACATATATGCCGGAAGCCAGAAATTGTTCCATGCTTGGCACCAGTGACTGTGACCATTCCGAGGAGCGTCTTTGAGGAAAGGTATCCACTAAGAAAATCCTATCTGATGTATCCTTGTAGAGATGACAATCTCTTGGAAGAAGTCCATGAAGGAATATAGAGATGAGAGAAAGAGAAGTTGGTGACGTCACAAGAGAAGAGCGTGACGCTCTGAGAAGAGTGGCTGAAGAAGAGGCTGTATAATCTGTATAGAATCTGAATGTGAAGTAGCAAATCGAGTAAACTTTCATATGAGGAACATAGATTGCACTTGTGAAGAGCAGTGCAGAAAATGCAAACCGTTTAATAACTGTACAGATGCAGCAACACAAGTAGACTAAGTGATCATAGAAGCTAGCTATGCATAGTGAATAGACTGCAGGCGGTGTCGCCATTTTATAGAAACTGGACATCGGTATCACAATTTTAGGAAGCTCAAAGCCCATGGAGAAAATGGCTAAAAACTGTGTCGCAACAAGAAAGAAGCTGGCATCGTGAAAGGACCAACAGAGGCTATCGGGCCTAGTATCAAAGGCTGGAACAGCCAATAACTGGTTACCTATCCTTGAAGAACAGTGAACATGATATGCTGAGTCATCCCTTCTTAATGTACAATTAAAGAACACCTTGAATGTCAGGTTTATTCATTTAATACTATTAAATGCTAGAAAAAGATCTGAATTGTGGTCTCCTGTCAAATAGGCTATTGATAGGAATAGAAGTTGGACATGCAGCTCTAGACATGAGATAACGCATGCTCGCACGACCATATATTCTGAGGAGCGAGGATACTTTGTAAGGCCAAGTTCAAAGGCAATCTGCATGGCAGAAGACATGGGCGATGAGAGATGTTGGGCTGATTGGGTAGGTAGACAAGGCCAAGTCCACCCACTGACACCTGAGGTGCTAGTTTACGTGCTGCTAGTGAGCCGAATGTTCCAGAAGGGCATGAGCATGCCAACCAATTGTAGAAGGCCATATAACAAATGGCCTTATAGTTTGAGAGCCAATGATGTACCATGTACCTAATTACTGTGAAGATGACTTAGACTAGGGGTGGGCATAAGTTGTCCACCTGACTGTAGAGACCCAATCACAACGTGATCCCCTGCAGAAAGTATACTTAGATGTTCCCCTTAAGCCAACCACAACCCTTGTACGTTTTTCTTGTTTGCCACGTAGTATGACATGACGTATGATGAGTTTTCACTATAAAAATGATGTTTTTTATGAAATGCTTCGAGTGAGATTATGCTGTCCATTGATGCCCGTTGTAACTCCCTGTTTTAGACAATTGATAATACAACAGTAAAAAGACTTTGGGCCTCATTACAAGTGAGGCAGAACAGGTTAACGGGACCCGCTAAAGGAGGCGGACCCGTTAAATCCGTTCCGCCTCATTACAAGCTCCCCTTGCGGGACCCGGTAAGTAACGCCTAGTCAAACCAGGTGTGATTACCGGGTCCCGCGAGTGGAAGAGGGAACAAACAGGCCGCTCGTAATCGGCCCGTTGTTTGCTCCCTCCCCCATTCCCATTCAGCCCTATGGGGGCTGAAATGGGAATGGGGAAGGTCCAGGCCCGGGTTAATGGAGGGAGGAATTACTGGGCCCTCCGAACTCAGAATGGCCTGGTAATTCCCCATTCTGGGAACCCGGACCTGGACCCAATAGCGGCATGGCTGTCGCCAAAATCATTATCTGGCCCTTTGCCTTCTTCCTGAGTTGGTTTTATTATTTGGTGTAAGAGTTATTCTGCATCCCATCTAATGCACGATATGCTACTGATTTAAGGGCCATAAGCTCATCTTGAATGTCATTATAGGTGGGAGTGGATAGCAGTCCTTTACAGTCCCGCCATTAAGCACTCAGTAGTTGATGCAGGGCCAGAGATTGAGTGTCTTCTTGTAGATGAAGAATAAGGGGGACTTTCAGGAGACTTAGATGGTACAAACAGACCCCTTCCTAGGTTTTCATGGCAGTATTCATGGAGAGTCGTCTTTTTGCCCTCTGTTATGGAATATATGAGGCCAAACAGAAC
Organism: Ambystoma mexicanum; assembly: GCF_040938575.1. Classification (NCBI taxonomy): domain Eukaryota; kingdom Metazoa; phylum Chordata; class Amphibia; order Caudata; family Ambystomatidae; genus Ambystoma; species Ambystoma mexicanum. Next base: position 368,739,173 of record NC_090934.1, read on the forward strand.
CAAGGCATTAGGCAAGAGAGTAATTTCGGAATCAAAACGGTAGGGTAGCAGGCTCCTGGTTGCCAGCTTGGTGCTTGGTAAATACATCTTCAAAACTGAGTTACTTGGGCTCAACCATCAACATGGACGCTGCTGCATGGACATGGCACTGTTCCTTATTCAAGGACTCGGACGGCACAAGACGCCAGTAACCTGTGTCTGCTATACAGTTAATGTTAATGTTAAAGGATAATCACCACTGGAGTGGTCCCCTGGTGCTCTGGTGGCTCTGAAAAAGGGAGACGGGGTGGGGGAGGGGTGAGTTAGTGGCCAAAAAGCTGGAAAGTGCAAGACAGCAGTGATGTGCTGTTGGCGGCCTCAGCCCGGTGGGTCCTTTGGCTGGGCTTGGGGTGTTTTGTGGTCGGTAGTCGTCGTGTGCTGTTGTGCAAGTCTATGGGCCTTATTACGAGGCTTGCGCTGACGGAATGAAGGGGGCTGGTACGGGACCAGCTCCCTTCATTCCATCAGGGCTGATTACAGGCTTCCCATCGCGGGACCCGGATCGGATGCCTGGTAAAACCAGGCGTGCTTTCCGGGTCCCGCGAGGGGAAGAAGGAGGTAACAACAGGACACTTATAATGTGCCTGTTGTTACCTCCCTCCTCATTCCCATTGGGCCCTATGGGGGCCCAAATGGGAATGGGGAATGGTTCCTTCAAGGAGGAATTACCGGGTCCTCCAATGTTGGAATGACCCGGTTATTCCTCATTGCAGGAACCCGGTAAATGAGCCTGGTTTGGTGGTTTGGAGCTAGTAGCTCCATGGCTAACGCCAAACTCGTAATGAGGGCCTATGTGTGATTTGTTTTGTTGTTGCAGTGTAGTGAAGTTTGTGTGAATTGTTGTGTTGCAGGTTTTGTGGTTGTGTTTGGTTAGAGTTTGAGAGGTGTATGCAGAGGGGTGAAATTGTTAGTGGATTGTTTAATTGGCTTTGCTGCTTGGGAGTGAGGCGCTGAGTTTCGTTGTTCTCTTCAGGTGGGGTGTGGGAGCATCTCTGCATCTTATTTCCTGATCTGGGCTGTCCGATATTCACAGTCCCTTTCACACATGGCATTCAATCACATTCATAACCCTACCCAAGTTCGGCTTCGGCCACATACTTGACACCTGTCTGTATGCGGGTCATGCAGGTTTGGTGCATCCCTTACAATCTGGCCCAGAGAGCATCCCCAATCCAGTCAGTTGGCCAAACAATAGTCAAAGGTCAGGAACTGAGTGAAGGTGGGCCAGTTGATGATCGGATGTTGTTGTTGCAACCAAGCCATTGCAAGGATAACAGGAAAATGAGTTGCAGTAATGAGGTACAAAGAAATGGTTTTAACATTTCCGGCTATGGCCATTTGGAGAAGTTGAGTCTGAATGCAATCATGGTGCCATCTACGGTATGCACCATCTCAGGTGTTGCCTTCGGCAAGACCTGAAAGGGGTTCCTTTTGACCCATTCGATGTCCATGAACACTCCCAATGCTCCAGAACCAATCAGGGCAGGAGCATGATGTCTTGTTCCATGTTCATCCCGTAAACATATGCGGCCAACCATCAGGGTTGCTCATGTTTGAGGAAGATTCATAATCGTGCTTCATTTCTCAACTGATGTAGAGGACACAGAGGACACATGTGTATGAGATGACCCTTTCCACAACAGTACAAGCACAGATCGTTCTCGCACCATCTCTTGCGTTCTTCTTCCATTATGGGTCCTCTCGCCACTCCCAATTGCATGGAATCCTCTTTACTAGGAGATGGGGTTTCTGTGGTCTTATATGAAGGAGTGCGAAAGAGCATTCATGCCACTGGAAGTCTTTCCCTTCTCCTTTTGGCTCTACGTTAGTGGATTCAGAACTCAATTTGTAGCACCAGATCAATCAGGACTTGTTAGAAGGTCAGTTGGGAAACTCCTGTGAGTTCATCCTTCAATCGGTTTAGCAAACCCCATCGGAAAAAAGTGAAATGGGTCTGTTCAGGCCATCCAGTTTTGTACGCCATATGTTTACACCTTGTGACGTAACTAACCAAGTCTGGGGTTCCTTGCTGGAAGTCAAGTAATGCATCCTCAGTAGTGTGCATGAGGTCTGGACGAACGAGCATTCCTTTCAAACTCTGTAGGAAGGCATCGTAATTATCCAGAATGGGATCCGCAGCCATCACATATGGCATGACCCAGGCCGGAGTGTTCTATGTGATCTGGTAAACAAAGAAGCCCACCTTGGTACGGTCTGACAGATATAATCCTGGGAGGAAGATAAATTGCACTAAACAGGCGTTCAGACATCAACATCATCTTTGCCGGTGGTGGTTTTGTGGAATGCAAAAGTGTTGGTCAGGACTTCTGTAGTAATTGTCCTGAATTATGGTCTATTTGACTATTCTGCTGAATGGATGGCTCTCAAATTAATGAGTTCTTCTAGTTGGTGGGATTTTACCCATAACTTTTCTTTTTGTAGATAACCCCTTTGCAGTTGATGAGTTTCAGTGTGTGCCCACGTGTGAAAGGCTTATGTTTATTCAATCAATGTTTCAGTGGCATATGTGTGTTAGCAGAACTACCAGTTAGAGTGTGGTTGAGTGCAATGAGGTGGGCAGTGACATTCTGTGATGGGCAATAATATATGTTCAGTTGCACACCAACAGATTAAATTTAAAGATTGGAAAATTTAGTCAACAACTCTATAAAACTCTTGGGTGCCGGGGAGGATAAACTATCTTAACAAATTGGTAGAATAAACAAGCAAAAGCATATAGTATCCAAAACATTTTGGATTCTCCTGCCCCTTGCACACCTATGCACTGGAAATCTAGTCAAACATTTAATGCAAATAAAAGCATTTGGGGAATATAAATGTCCTTTTCTTAATATTTGATCCAAATATTTTCCGTAGTGCTTCAACAAATGTGAAAATCAATCTTGCTAGGTTTTTTACCTTAGCTGATTTGTTTCGAAAAATAATTCTCACTACATTTCGGGAATGTAAATTCCCTTCATCAGGAGACAATCTTAATAATCTAATCTGTAGAAAACGTTTAGACAACTGGGTATCTGTAAATGGACATTGGACAAGGTATCTGTTTCATTCAAGGATTCAACTCCAGTAGCGTCAAAGTGCATCTAAGACCCATTCACCCATGCATTTGCGATGCATGGGTGGCACCAGCATAGGACTTGGGCGGCCTTAAACCCTCCCACTTTGAGGCTGAGGCATCACTCTGCTGTTATGTCCAGCCTGTGGCTCTGCCAGCAACAGCCTGTCAAATTTCTCACCTTGCAGCAAGTTTATTTACATACATTAACGTGATGGCGGCAGCAGCAATAAACGCAGGCAGAGGACAAATGTATGTCCAGTTAATATAAATAGCCCCCTTATGATGAAACCAAGGGCTTAACTGCTGAGCTCAGGTTTGTGATGGCCCTCACTACCAATGATTAGGATTTTTGTGAAATTATCCACTGAAAGATGCACCTGAATGGACAAAGGACGTTGAAATTGCATTTCTTGCTCCAGGGCTCAGAGGAAGGAGGGGATCTGTGGCAGGGAGCAAAGGTGATATGTGGAGTCAACAATGCAATGGGTTTAATGATCGGATTGCTTACCAGTAATTTGTTTTACTCCTAGATCTACTCTTCCTCATCCCAGTACTTACCTTTGAGAGATCCGTGTCAGGAACCTTCTTCCAAGTTTTCGTCCGATTGGCCCTGCCCTGCTTGGGAGGAATAACCTCCCTGCTATCCATGACTAATTAGTTTTAGAATATCAAGCTAAATCATGGGAACTTTCCCCCAGGGGCGAAGGAGTAGAGGGGTGTCCTTCCTGGGACGAGCAAGAGTAGGACTAGAAGTAATGAAGATTAAGTATTTTATTCTTTACCTCCACTTTGCTCTTCCTCGTCCCAATACTTACCTATGAGAATGACCAAAGCCAAGCTGATGGGAAAGGGGCCTATGAGAAACCCCCTGGACATGGCAATAGAATGCGTAGTCAACCACCACCACTTTGTTGAGTTTCAAAGGAACGATAAAGATAGATTCAGCAAGCCCCAAAATACAGTACCCCAACACCAAATGAGGTAGACCTTGGATTGTCTACGTTCAACTTAAAGTGCCGAATAAACATATTAGAACTGGCCCATGTAGGAGGTCTGCAGATGTCCAGTGATGATACACATTGCAAGATGGCCCACGTGGGTGCTAACCCTGCAAACCCACTTGCAGATCTACCCTGAATAGGGGCCCTGGCTTGCAGGACCACTATCTCAAAGGCCAGAAGAATTTTGGTTCTCATCCACCTACTGATAATTGATGTGGACGCCTTTTAACTCACACTCCAAACTGTAAAAGCCACCAATACAGTGTCTGTGTTTCTGAGGGACTCTTTGTGGTTTAGGTTCTCAAGAAAAGCCCCTTTACCACCCAGGCAGTGTCAGGCAGCCTCTTCAAGAGAGCTGGGATCCCGAAAGAATGTCTGTAACACAATTTCTTGGGATCTGTGACAACTTGAGGCTACCTTTGGGATAAAGGAAGGGTCACAGCTCAGTATATGTGTCTCATCCTGCACCTTCAGAAATCGGAGACCAATTTCACCCAACCTTCTGGCTGAAGTGACAGCAAACAGAAATATAGTTTTTAGGGTCATCATTTTTACTCAACAGGCTCTATTGGGTTCTAACATTTACTTGCACTCAATTTCACTGAATCCAATTTCGTTGAATTGTTTTTACTGCCAAGCTTTGGGAGGACCCCCTGCACCTCCCTTCACAGTGTGCACCCACCCTCTGCATTCCTATTTACACATTACCCATACACCATCTACATTTTTGAAGAAAAGAAAATTGCGGGGAAACAGCATTCAGTAAAGTGGGCTGTGACCAAAGTGAGTAATACCTTTTTTAGCATGTCCAGAACTAGCGGTAAATCCCAAGGAGGTTCACAGGTCAAATCCACATGTTGAGATGACGTAATTGTGACAAATCAAATTCAGGTGTATCAGTGGTCCAGGGATCTAAACCATCAAGTGGCACCACACCTCTAGTACACCAGAAGAGATCTGAACAGATTGGAAAACAAGTAAATGATATCCTCCTTGTCCAATTTTGGTAATGTGGACGGTACAGCAGGCTTATATCCACAAGATTGTGGATCATTAGTTAGTTGCAACACAGCGAAAATATAATTATTACCCAATGATGAAAGGGACTGTCCAGTCAAGGTTGTATAAAAATATCTACTGTATTATTATTACAACAGACAGTTCTAGCACACTATAAAATACAGCCTACTCTGTAAAGGAACACAGATGACAGACTATTTCACAAAGGACAGGGATGCACTCTGGAGACTGACAGGAGGGTAGTCAGTAAAGGAATCAGCCTTAGCTGGTCATGGTTATTTGGTTTCAGCACCAAGGGAGCAAGGGGTCAAACATGTCTCTAGGGCCTTTGGAGAAGGACCAGGGCGACAGAACCACAATGTACCTGGTGCTTGGGATGATGTCGATGCTTGACAGTGTCATGTCGGTTCCAGGACGCTTTGCAACTCCTGCGACAGAATTCAAGATGGGAGAAAGCTGCATGTATCAGGCGGCAGGCAATTTGGCAAGTGAGGCTGGATGGTTGCAGGCTGGCATACACGGTGGCTTGGGTCAAGAATCGCTGTCTCTGTACTGGTTGGTGGATCTGGAATGCTGGTCGAGGTGGCTCAGAAAGCTTTAGTGACTGCAAAGTGACAACAGTCAGTGGTGCAGCCGGTCATGGTTCGAGGGCTCAACTCCCTCAGAAAGGTCCTTAAAAGATGGACACTGGTTGATGCTTGTTGTGACACTCCTCCTAGCTTTTTCATAGGACTTGTGTGGACCTTTAAGCCGGACGGCCCAAAGCTGAGGGAGAGGGTTTGAAGGCAACGGCATTATACTTTGTTCAGAGACTCTCTGGCACTTCCCACCTAGGAAGTTTGCTGGCAGAACCTAGCAGGGCATGCTGTGTGCTGGCTTGGTACCAGTTCTGGAGCTGCTGGATGGGTTCCCTGAGTCCGGTATCTCCCTCTGTTCCATGGGAGATGTTTAGGGGAGGGATTGTGCTTCCCACTTGGAAATCCTGGCCTTCCTTCACTGGTGGAAGCTGTAAGGCAGAATGTACCTTCAGCCAGTGTCCAAATGAGTCCTTCTTCTTACTCCTTTTAAGGTTGTCGGATGATCTGCTAAGGTGGGAGCTCGGCCCTCTTTTAAAGCCAAATGGGCCCCATTGATTGTTGCAGAGTAAGCCTACCCTAATGAATCAATCCTGGGTCCCTAGCAACAGTCTTCTGTTATGTGTGAGGTCAGGACCAGAGTGCTTTGCAATAGGAAAGGTAAGAGGGGACAACATGTACTCCTAAATCCAACCAATCTTCCTGTCTGTTGTAGATCAAAGTGTCTCTCTGGTTAACTGAGCCCTCTGTGGCTCTTGACCAAAGCACAGGTCTCCTTGACGTCTGTGGTGAGAACAGACTTCTGTCTCCCACAAATCACATACTTCATCCCTCTGAAAAGGGTCCGCTCTGCAGGGGTTGCCTACGGTAAATAGTGGACCCAGACATGCCATTCACTGTCTTTCATACACAAGTGTGGGAACTAGTTTCAAGTTGACACATTGCATATCCAATAGATGTTAGTCCTGCCTTCCTCCTGTTATTTCTGCGATCAAGCCTGACACACGCCTGTTCCAATTAACTCCTATTAATATGCGTTGCCGCCGGTAGTTTAGACAATAGGATTGCAGATCCATGGAGCCTTTGATATTTTAATTAGGCTGCCCATGGCCAGAGGAAGGTGTCCCCTTCACCCTTTTTGAGATGCTTTGATGTACTTGTAGCTGTCACATTCCAGCTGAACATGGCAGGGAAGGACAGGGCTTGTAGGCGGTGTCCTCCTGGAGTACATGTGACTATGTGTTTGTCATGCAGTGAGCAGAGAAAATGTGTGTGGAATGGCCTCACACATTGTCGGAGGTTGATCTCCAATCATTCATTTTCATTTCCAAAAAATCAAAAAAGCTCAAGGGAGTGCACACTCCCCGTGCGGATGGTCGAATTCCTCACAGTTATACCCTTAAGGATCTTTGTAACCAATTCCCAATCATCCCTCCTCTCCCATGGAGTAGGCAACCAATGTTCTGAAAAGGCTTTAATGGCTGCCCATTGCACTCTTAAGGAGGATACATCCAGTTCTTTTTGGGCCCCGTCATGGAGGAATTGTACTGTCTCTGGAATTCTACAGTTTTAAGCCGGTAAGTCTTTTCTACCGCTAGGCTACAAAGTTTGCCCGGTGATGGTCATAACATGTAATAGTAGAAGGTCCCCTGCATCCTGAATCCACCCTTGCTTCTTGTCCCAATAGCCCTAAATTCTTCTCTCAACTTCCAAACCACCCATTGGATGAGTCTTGAACATTAGCATTTTGAGGGGAAACAACCTTCATCAGATTTCTCCAAACATCTGTCTTAATAGGCCTCTCCCCTGATACTAGAAACAGTCTGCTGAGATGGTCAGCAGTCACATTGTCTATGCCTCTTATGTGGACTGCCTGCAGGGAAGACAGATGACATCCACCCAGAAACCCAATCTGCCTTGCCAGCTTCCCAATGACCAGTACCTCCCTGACAATCCATGTATGACAGGGCTGTGGTACTATCAGTCCTTAGACCACCCCATTTTTCTATAACATGGTGTTGAAGACTATTGGGGCTCTACCAAAGGTAGCTAGTTTCTTCCAGTTGGAGGAATGTCTGAGCTATTCCTCAGACCACCTCTCCTGAAGACCCCTGCCCCGCAGAGTCACACACAAACCGCGCCTGCTGGTGTCTGTGGTAAGGGAGATCTGACTGTATGTAGATAAGGTTACACCCCTGCAAAGGTGAGTGAGAGAGAACCATCACTGAAGATCTCTCCTCAAAAAACCGGTCATAGGAATCTGGCAGTCGTACAACTGTACCACCTGGTGCCAAAATGAGTGACAGTGGACTATCAATGGTTTTAGATGGAGTCTTGCACAGAGGACTGCAAAAACACGAGGCCATGTGTCCCTGCAGTGTTCCCAATTCTCACGCCATCACATAGTCCCTGTTGAGGAGTTTGAATAACAGTCCTGAGGCTGAAGGTCCCTGCCCAGAGGAAGTCGAACCATCCCTTCTTTCATACAGAACTGGGGCACAGTGAACCAGTGAGTCTGGGAAGGAATCAGATGTGACTTGGAGATGATTTTTAACAAAAATCCCCACCGGATCAAGGATTAGCAGACCCTTTCAGGATCTCTGAGTACCCCCAACCTGTCTGGAGCCCTGATTAGCCAATCGGCCAAGTAGGTTTCACCTGGACACCCTCCCAATTTGGGCTGTCACCAGAGGAGCCAGCAGCTTCATAAACACGCCGTAGGGGCTAATTTCAGGCCAAAAGGCAGAACCAATAACTGGAAGTAGTTGTGTCCCACCAAAACCTCAGAAATCATTGATGTTTCCCGGAGAAAGGGGAAGGTGGTAATTAGTGTCCTACAGACACACTTACGTCAGTCAAACCCCCTTTAGAATACCAGGGATGATTCTGTGCAAAGCCTTTTTCTTGAATGATCGAGGAGACACAAACTCAGATCCTTGAGCTCTGTGATGATCCTGAACTTATGTCCATGTTTTCAAAGGGTTTGTGTATGCATAGAGTATTAGTTTGAGCAGAGTGTATCTTGTGTTATTGGTGGTTTGCCTTCTGGGCAGGTTAAAGTCTCTGATGAATATATTGGTTGTGTTGTTGATGGATGGTGTTGAGGTGAGGTCTGTGATTTTGATCAGAAAGGCCTTATTGATTTGAGGCAGATGGTCGATCCGGTGTAAGGTTGTTGTCTGTGCATGGTTGATTAGGAAGTAACAGGTGATACATTCCATATCTGCGGGTTTGGTTTGCATCTGGAGTGTGCATGCCAGTGAGGTCTTGTGGATGATTGCGAGCCCACCACCAGTCATCCCTTTGCTTTTCTTGTGTTTTATGCTGTAGTCAGTAGGGCTGTGTGGAGGTGAAGGTAAGTGATGTCTCTGAAATAAAGCTTGCATCTAGGTCGTTAATATTTGATGAAGTCAGCAAAGTCTGCTCCATGTAGTATTGTTGAGGGAACATTTACAAGTATGAGGTTGCATGTGTGATTTTCAGGTAGTGTTTGAGTGATGAAGAGGGGTGATATGGAAGAGATTCTGTTGGTTGGAAGATCACAGGAGCAAGAGTTCTTGACCTTTCCAGGTCATTTGAAGACCAAACAGTAATTGTCCTTGCCTTTGCCAGGTGGAGCGGGATGCCGGGTGAGAGAGGCTCTGCGGCCTAAGAGTTTAAAAGGTTGAAGAAGGGATTGGGCAGACAGAGCTCACATGACTTTGATCCAATTGCATCAGCCCACCAAATGCAAAATAAAGATGGCTGGAAGGCCACTTAAGAAGGGTAAGCAAGGGGTGGGTTGACAAAAAAAGTGTCAATGATTAGCAAGTGGGAGGGTAGAGGTAATGAGACCTTAACCCACATGCACCAGCTGACCAGCTGCAAAAAATAAAGGCTAGAGGCAGCTTAAGAAAGGCAAGAAATGGTTAGCTCAGACAAAAAGAGTGTCAAAGGCTTTCGCCTGGATTAGCAAGTGGGTGGGACAGTTGGCATGTGACCATGACCCAGTTGCACCAGCTGATCCACAGCTAACATACTGGAAAGCTGAAAGTGTAGCCAATGTGTTCATATCAGTAAATTGTGGCTCAACTTCTTATGGAAAAATGTTGCATTGGGCTAACTCAAGCATAATGCCTACTTCTGGAGTATTAGAAGAACTAATTGTTCTTCTATTCTAGTACTCCTTAACCTATTGTCAGCATTCTATACGGTCCACCACTCCATTCTCCCTTGTAGTCTTTCCCATCTTGGTTTATGGAATTTTGTGTGGAAATGGTTCAACCTATCTCTTCAATCATATTTCTCTTTTGTCACCTGAGCTGGTCTATCCCCCCAGGTCCTCCCCCTCTCCTATGCTGTTCCTCAGGGTTCTGTGCTGGGTCCTCTCCTTTTTTTCTCTCTACACTTCTTCTATTGGTTCTATTATGTCTTCCTTTGGTTTCTCATAACATCTCTATGCAGACAAATCACAGATCTTTCTGTGGTTTCGTTCCTTCTTGGACTCTATCCACTCTATCTGCCAGTCTACTATCTATTGAGTCCTGCATGTCCACTGACTATCTCCATCTTAAACCCCAAAAAATGGAAGTCCTTTTATGCCTCTACCATTCCTCCCCCTCCCCCAGCTTTTGCATCTTTTCCTCCTTCACACACCATCTCTACTTCGGCTCGTAACCTTGGAGTCATTTTCAAATCCGCTCTTTCCTTCTCATCCAACATCTCCTCCATCTCCAACTCTTGCCGATATCACTTATTTAACATCCACAAAGCCATATGGTTCTTAACTTTTCATGTTGCCCAACTCCTAATTTCATCAATAGTCTTTTCTCACCTCTTCTATTGTTCCTGCTTATTATTTGGCCCCCCGGCCACTCACCTGCCCCACTCTACCCGATATATCATTCTTCTATCTGCGTCCTCTGTTTATGTTTATGTTTGAAGCATTTACATAGCACAACATCCTCCCTCAGGCATCGTGACACTAAGCAGCAAATGGGTGAAAAGACAAAGGGACACAAGGAAAGAAGTGAGTGTGTTAAAACAGATGGGTTTTTAGGGACTGCCTAAAAGACGAATAGTTAACCAAAGAATGGAGTGACAGGGGAAGAGAGTTCCAAAGCACAGCCATTGCAATGGAAAAAGCTCGACCCCCAGTATGGAAGTATTTAGCCTGGGGGACAACAATCATACAGGCAGAGCAGAGAGATCAAGTGGGGACATACAGACAGAATTTCGCCTGAAGATACTCTGCCCCAGTGCATTGCAAGGTGTGATGCACCATACAGTGTGATGTAAATTGAACATGCTTGGCCACCAGAAGCCAATGCAGATAGCGCAAAATAGGAGTAATATGAGTTTGCCTAGACGTCCCAGTGGCTACTCTTGCTGCTGAATTCTGCAGAACCTGCAGATACTGAATCAGAAAAACAGCTTGTGCCAGATAGAGTTACAATAATCCAGTGAAGATAAGACAAGGGAGGCCCCCACATTGGCCCTAAACTCAAATGGAATAAAAGGAAGAACCTTGTGCAAATTCTTCAACTGAAAGTAACCCTTCTGGCAAAAGGCACTGATCTGGCTTTCAGCAGAGAAATAAGCCAAAATGTTTACCCCTAGGTCTTTTGCAGCTGCAACTGGAGTAGGAAACGGGCCAAGAGAAGGGGACCAGAATTCTAGAAAGGCATACCCGAAGATGGATCCATCACCAACACCTTGGTCTTGTCACCATTCAGCTTGAGACAGTTATTGCTCATCCACTCCCAGACGGCATCCAAGCAGGTTCTAAACCTGAGCGCACTGTCAGCCTGAGCTAGATCAAGGCACACAATGATTTGTGCATCATCTGCGTTGGAGTAACACAGGAAGCTGTGAGAGAGGAGGATCTGGTTCAGGGGCTGAATGTAGATGTTGAACAAGACCGGGGAGATGGCAGACACTTGAGGAACACCACTAAGAAGAGAAACGGGAGCAGAGTGAAAAGGAGGGAGAGAAAGTGAGTGCTAACTTTTGAAATCTGACTTCTGTTCCTGTTGTTCTGCCTGGTTTTCAAATGTCTTTACGGCCTTGCCCCTCTATCTGTCCTCAGTGGTCTCCTTCTACACACCCTCTTGTTATCCTTGCCATCCTGTGCTTCTTCTCGTTTCTGCTCCTTTTCCCTCCTTGCCCCTAAGCACTGGAATTCTCTCCCTCTCTCTATTCGGTCTTTGACCCCCTTCTCCCTCCTAAAAATTCGACAGACAGAGCACCTGCTGGCAAACTGATTATGTACGGACCATCACGTTTTGTTGTACCGTTTTCATCTCTGTGACGCTCTTAAGTTAGGCTCTATATAAATAAAATACAAATACAATTCAAATACTTCCAATGGCCATTGACATATGGTAACAGGACGTGGCCCAAGTTAATAGGCCTGAGGCGCAGGGGGGGGGGGGAATTATTGCTATTAGCACCTTCGGTTAAACACCTGCAGTGCTAAGGGCCAGTGCAATGTTAAAAACACAGGCCATGGCAAGCGCATGTTTCATGGAGTCATTGATAATATTTTTAAAAGCATGCTTGTCATGGGAACGGAATATGGGGCTCAGAGCGAATCCCCTCTTCCATTTCGTTGGCCAGTTGATGGAGGATGAGGCTTTAGTATGGACCGCTTCCTCTGGGGATGAAGAAGGGAAAATGAAGGGGGTGGAGGAGAGCCCCATACTCCAGCTGCTAGGCAAGGAAGTGTTGGGGGACAGCGTTGGCAGCGAGAGAGAGCATGGAGGGAGAGCAGGGGTGCCATGGACAGGCCAAGACGGGGAAGTCCAGGGAACATGGAGCAGCCATTCTCATGGAAAGGGGCTTTGATCTGTAGATAATGCCTGCATTCCTCAACACCTGGTTGGCTGCAAATATCCCCCAGGTGCTATGTTAGAATTCGGCATGTGCACACAACTTGTTACATAGAAGCTGAGCAGTTAATTGACATTGTATGCAACCTCTTAGACTTTAACTACAATGAAACATAACCAAGGGCGTTCTTGTAGCCTTTCAGCATGCAGCGCTTTGTTTTAACTGCATCACCAATTTAAGTTTGTTCCTAGTCTACTGGTAATTCATAACCCCCAGAAATCTTCAACATTCGCAAGAAGAAAGCATTGGCATTCTGTCACACAAAAGCTTCTCCAAGAAGCGAAAATCATCACCTAATGCCTCGGAGCTGGTCAGCAAATGGTAGATGACGACGTTGGTAGGCGCGGTGCCCTGAACTTCACTTTGAAAGGTCTTCTCCATCATCTCCCAGTCATCAGCTGCCTTTTCCCTGATACTGAACACCTGACCTGTGTACGATCTCTGTACAGAAGCGAAACTTGTCACAGGTAGGCAGAAAATCAGAGTCACCACACCAGCTGGAGATGCTAGGCTGCCATACTACTGTGAGGTAAATTAGGTCCTATGTCTTCGTTTGAGTGCCCACATATTTAGTCTAATGAGAAGGAAAGGGCCAACTCTGTTAGGGGAAACCATTATCAGGTGTGTTTCAGGATTCCCAGAGAAGAGGGGCGCAGATCTCTTAAGGCCTCCTCCCGGGTCATGCATGAGTAGGTCTTCCAGGGCTGGTTCAATTCTTTGAATTCTGGAATTTGAAAGAAAAGAAAACAGGACTGGAAGACTCATGCATGCTACTCTCGTACATGACAAAAACAAGGGAGGGAACACAGCTCTTGGAAAGGTTTAATCGGACAGATTAGGACTGGGGGACTTGGCACTTGATCTCTGTTTAGTTTTATAAATGGAGTTCAGGAAGGGGGGAAATGAGGAGACTCTGCGAATGTGTCCACGAATCATAACTCCACAATAGGTGTACTTTGTTTACACACATCTTTCTAGGTCATCGTCACATTTTAGAAAAATAACAATTTATATTCGACATTGGACAGTGCGAGATTATTCCGATGACGTCGCCACAGCTGAAAGGCAGCGGGAGACTCGCAGCGACAGTGCCCGTCTGCCTCCGAGCCCTTGAAGAGCGCGGTCCTTGTCAAGGACGCCACGCGTGCCGTGGACAGCGGTGTTTGATGAATTTATGGAGCTCCTGGAAGCTTGGGACACATCCCTCTTTCTGGGAGCTCATATTTCTGAGCGGCTGTCACCGCTGACATATGCGCTCATTATTCCAATGGCCTCTTCTTCTGAGGACGCCAGTGGCACTGAAACTGTTCCTCTTTTCTGGTGGGGTTTCAAAGCTCGCTTTACTGCGACATCAGGGTATCTGATCACCTGTACACCTTCTGTTAATATACACTATTCTCATTGTCGGCACCCAAAAATAATAGAATGCCTCTTCCTCCAGAGTGCTTTGGTAAATGTGCATCGTTAGACGCCATCTTGAAATGGCAGCAGCAGGCATTATTGATTCTTATACATTCTTATAAAAAATGCCCGTTTACCATAAGGCAATGAAAACTCATGTCTCCCTTTGACTTGTTTATCGAAAATATTCAACAAGTCACAGCCACCTGTTGGCTAATGTTGTGACGTCAGCACGCCCTCATAATAGGTATTAGTGACACGTGTTTTAAGTTAACACAGTAGTTGTGATGTTTCTGAAGCCCATCGCCTTTTTCTGTGAATTGGTTAGGTAACAACTCAATCGTGTAGTTGAATTTCGCTTCTCTCTATTGCACAGCAAGGATGTGCAGATTTAAATGGGCGGCCCCAGATCTGGATGGCCACTGGCACAATTCAAACGTGCTTGCCACGAAAAGGAACCATTAGGACCCTGAATGAAGAGATGTCAAAGCTCCCGGTTTGTTACTCTTGGACAAAGATGTTATGGGTTAAATGCAGAGCTCCCCGTGTACTGGTGTGCAGTACCACTCGGCTGAGGAAACAGAAACAAGTGAACACAGGAAAGTGCTGTTATCATCATTAATAAACTGTAATGAGGGGACAAACTATGAAGCAATACGCAGCCTCAATTAAAGTGCATGCACTTCCTCTAGAGGGGCCTCATAAGGCTTAACATAGTGTTGAATTTCCTGCACACCTTAGTGGTGTATAAAGGTTCAGACCCACTTCAGTGCTGGAAGGTCCTGCTCCATGGTGACGTATGAGGATGTGACACATCACCATAGTCTCGTATGATTTAAGCTCTCTAAAGTGTATGTGCAGTGCTTCATTTGTGGAGGTGTTTGCCAGTGTTCAACACTCGCACTTACTTTTGAGCACTGGCACTTATTTTCTTAGACTCACTTAAGTTTTGAAGTTGTGATAGTCAGTGCATGCATAAACCACAATGAGCAGCTTCGAGCTGTAGTGTAACCCCAAATATGTCGACACTGTTGGGAGAAGCTATGGGTGGCGGCAGCAGTGATGGCCACCCGCAGTGTCACAGGAGTGCTAGAAACTATATTGGGCCCTGGCACTAATTTATTTTACAAATTAAGTGTGCCCAACATGGTCCCAAATTATATTTACTCTCTGGAAATAGGTCTAGGGATAAGAGGGGTGCAAGCCAAACCCAGTCCCGCAGGATAGCTCTTCCCTTGAGATATAAGAGGGTACAAGCACAATATAGCCATATATTGTGCTTCTTCCTTGTGAGTGTAGGAGTGCACTGGCTTAACATTGTCCTGTATGTTTTACATGCTGAATATGTTTGAGGGTGCATGAACACTATATTCCTGTGTGATATGTGAAGCTTGGAGTGATGAGGGTGCAAGCCCATCCCAGTTCTGTTATGTTACTATGCTTTTGTACTGCACCAAATAACTACCATAGTAGTTTCATCAATAGAGTAACATATACAACATCTGCTCTCTAGGAATATATGAGGGTGCAAGCCAAATATAATCCTCTCTGTTGTCTCTTCCCTAGGAGGGATTGTGCAGGCCCACACGATATCTGTATGGGCGTTTCACTTGGAGGGTTTGGGGTGTAGGGCCCCCATTGTCTTCCCTGGCCAGTGCTTATTAGATTGTATGAAAGTGCAAGTTCAGCATAGTATAGCATGGCATCTGTTCCCTTGGACTGTAGGAGTGTAGAGGCCCACCGTATCCCGGCATGGTCCTCCCACTGGGAGTGTGTGTACAGGACCACCGTATACCAGCCTGGTCCTCTCAGTGGGAGTGTGTGTACAGGCCTACCGTATCCCTGCATTGTCCTCTCAGTGGGAGTGTGTGCACAGGCCCACCATATCCTAGCATGGTCCTCTCACTGGGAATGTGTGCACAGGCCCACCATATCTCTGCACGGTTCTCTCACTGCGAGTGTGTGTACAGGCCCACTGTTTCCCTTCATGGTCCCCTCACTGGGAGTGTGTGTACAGGCCCACCATATCCCAGCATGGTCCTCTCAGTGGGAGTGTGTGTACAGGCCCACCGTATCCCAGCATGGTCCTCTCAGTGGGAGTTGGTGTACAGGCCCACCGTATCCCTGCATGGTCCTCTCAGTGGGATTGTGTGCACAGGTCCACCATATCTCTGCATGGTCCTCTCACAGTGAGTGTGTGCACAGGCCCACCATATCCCTTCATGGTCCTCTCACTGGGAGTGTGTGCTCAGGCCCACCATATCTCTGCATGGTCCTCTCACTGCGAGTGTGTGTACAGGCCCACCATATCCCAGCATGGTCCTCTCAGTGGGAGTGTGTGTACAGGCCCACTGTATCCCAGCATGGTTCTCTCACTGCGAGTGGGTGTACAGGCCCACCATATCCCAGCATGGTCATCTCACTGGGAGTGTGTGTTCAGGCCCACCATATCCCAGCATGGTCCTCTCAGTGGGAGTGTGTGTACAGGCCCGCCATATCCCAGCATGGTCCTCTCACTGGGAGTGTGTGTACAGGCCCACCATATCCCAGCATGGTCCTCTCAGTGGGAGTGTGTGTACAGGCCCACCGTATCCCAGCATGGTCCTCTCAGTGGGAGTGTGTGTACAGGCCCACCATATCCCAGCATGGTCCTCTCACTGGGAGTGTGTGCTCAGGCCCACCATATCCCAGCATGGTCCTCTCAGTGGGAGTGTGTGTACAGGCCCACCATATCCCAGCATGGTCCTCTCACTGGGAGTGTGTATACAGGCCCACCATATCCCAGCATGGTCCTCTCAGTGGGAGTGTGTGTACAGGCCCACCGTATCCCAGCATGGTCCTCTCAGTGGGAGTGTGTAGAGGAAGGTACAGGCCCACTAGAATTCATGGATGTTCACTGCTCCCAGGGATTGTTTACGGTTGTCCTGTTTGCTGTCTGCTGGGGGCTTATGAGAGGGCATGCCAACCATAGTTCTGCGGGTGTAAGCCCACCAGTGGGCTGTATAGGATATGATCCCTGGGTGTTATGGAGGTGCATGTACCCCATACTCCTGTATAGCCCATCCTGATATGTGCTGCTTTGGACTGCATGTGGTCTCATGTTTACCATAGTCCTACTCTATGTGCCCACGATAGAAGTGTATTGCACTGCGAAACTAACAGGGCGATTTTTTAATCTAACAGTAACAGACCATAATTGTCAGCGGAACATAACAGCAAGACTGACTGGAGGGGTTAAACCAGTTTTATTGCCCGCAAGAAAGAAATGCGGCTGGGCCATAAAGCTTTTACTGCATCGTCGACTGTCCTCTCGGGAAGGTGACTTTCAAAGACGAGAAAGAAAAAAGCTCTGCCTCATAATCTCTGGCATGTGCAATCACGCCAGCTGTGCACGAGGACGGTGGTGAGTGGCCATGGGCACTGTTCACTTCCAGCCACACAGCAAGCAGTGAATATGTGTTCACAGTAATTACAGAAATAACATGGCATGCAATGTTGGGTAATGTAGGATTCATAATACACCGCGCCTGGCCAAGAGGAGGCCTCATCTACGAATAGAAGTGACTCATTGTGGAAATTAGGAAACGCCCTCTCCAATAGAATATATTTGTCATTTTTGACTGCAATTGTAAGTCAGTGTTTAGATATTCTATTGGATGAAAAAATGAAAGGGAAGGCACAAGGGAAGCGGAATGCTATAATTAGCACTTGCCCCCCAGGTCTCTGCACTCTGCTCACCACTACTGCACTTCTGGAATTCGATCCATGAGAAGGGTAACCTCTCTGCACTTAACCCAGAGCCCTGCTTGACTGGGCGCACTTGTTCCCCCTCCCTATCACTTCCAGTCTGCGCACTCTACATTACCTAGGATGCACTAGGCCTAGTTTGCTAGGCCTAGTACGGTACTTTTTTTGTTTTGTTTCTGTATATTCTTCTCCTTCTCCCCCCCTTGTCACCTCACTCTTGTCATACTCTGGAAACGTTGTGGGCCTAGAACGGTAGTTTAAGGATTGTATGTTCTTTCCCCTCTCCTCCACCTTTCTCGCCGTCCGTCTTGTCATACACTTGCACTAGTAGTAATGCCGTCTGGCCTGGTTTGCTAGTCATTTTTCTGTTATATCATTCGGAAACTTCAAGGCCTAAGAATGACTCTGTATTCCTGTGTTCCTTCCCACCTTGAAGCACTTTGAAGCACTTCACTTGTGTATAAGCGCTTTACAAATAAACAATTACAATTGTCTACCACTGATCTCCAAGTATTTGGGGCCTTTTTAGATAAAAAAAAGGACATCAACACATACACGAAAGAGGGACATAATAAACAACAGGTTGTGTAGGAGGGGCGAGACGAGGGCTGCTGTGGCAATGGGCATAGGTGGCAAACCATACAGGGGAAAAAGGGTGAAGAGGGCAAGCCCAAGCCAACCATGAGTATTATTGATAATTGTGTGTTAGAGAGTGAGGGCAAGTGGGCATGTGCAAGGATTTAATGGCCGGTCAAACCAATTATGCAGTGTCTCAACATACATGTACCTCCGGGGCACAACACCGTTGGGCTAATTGGGCATCAGCCCTTCCACCACCCTGACATTCTAGGTCTTTGCTGAAGGGACCTGCCCAGGTTCAGCACTTTCATCAGCAGGACAAAGTGCAGATGATATATGGAATCGGGGCTGTATAGTCAGCACCTTAACAACACCCCCGCAATTACTTGCACATTTCTTTCATTTGCAGCAGCAAGTTTATGATGTGTGAATGTTTAGGCAATTGGGATGCAACATTTACAATTTAAAAACCGCACACAGCTCCAGTCACCTAGAAAATCTGTGTTTGCTTCTGAGTCAATTAAAGTAACACAATGAAGCTCCCTTTTAAAGATTAATTCATATCTATGTGGCTACTAGCTTGACATGCAGAAAAATTGTTAGCGTTTATGTGGCTAGTCAAATGTTCTTAACATCATGCATAACAGCAAGCTGGAAGTTTGCGACAAGCGATCGCTTTACAAGTTGAACTTATTACAACATTTCTTTTAGTGTGAGTCTTAAAGTGCTGAAAGTACAGTGGTGTAAAACAGGATATTTTTCAGGCTAGCATTATTTCGTATTGTGTGCCTTTCATATTTGCATCGACGGTTTGGAATATGATATCCTATAGTAAATGCTAATATATCCGAGTCCTAATATATCCTATTATATCCTTTTGGTTAAACATGTTTCTATCAGTCTTTACATATTCCCATGCAGCTTTACTATGCGATTTATGCATTTTTCAAGTAAACTCTATACAAGAGTATTATTGTTGACCAAAAAAGCCAAAACAGACATATTTACACCACATAGAGCTCAGAAGGTATGTGGTCAAGTGCCTAAATGGAAGAATGGGTTGAAGCCCCGGTTTCACTCCTCAACCAAACTAAATAATGCTGAGTAGTTAATATAATCTCACTGTGACTTATCCACAAAACGGTGGAGTGCCTTCAAATGATTACGTTCACACTATTTGAAAAAAAGACTCCCTTTCAATGGGGAATATTCCATAATGTTAGGGGCAAAATGGTGTTCCCTCGTTCTCCTTTGTTAGTGGAGCCGCGCCACCAGGGACTTCATTTCGCCAAAATGCCAGGGGTAATGGAAGTGGCATTACATGACCCTTGACCCCCCTGATGACATCACAGGAAGTGATATCATTTGACCCCCACCCCGAAGTAACATCACAAAAAGCAATGGAACACAACCGTTTACCCCTTGACAAAACAGGAAGTGGCATCACATAGCATTGTTTCTAAGTTCACTATGAAAAATATATCACTGTAACGTGATATACATTTCATATAAGAATGGACCACCATATGTATCTGCAGAAACAAACATGCTATAACTGAAACTTGCGAAAAGCAAAATACATAGACCAAAATAGATGCTTATTCTACTCCAAATGCTTTTTGGAGGATTTTGTCTGCATTGTGAATTTGAGGTGTTTAAGAACAGACTAAATCAGTGACTCACTCCCTGAAGTGTGCCTGAAATAAACATTTAATGAGTCTAGCAATTTTTGTATAGAATTCCAGAAAGACAAATTATTTGTTATTCCTATTCTTTCTTATTTAGGGTCATTGCTCAAACTGTTACACTTGTGGAACCTGCTTTTTTTTTTAAACAAGCCTGAACAAGAAAGCCAGCCACCCACAGATTTATTTTCTATATTTAGGGTAGTGGGGAGACCACAGGGGTAGCAAGGGAAACCTCATGGGTCACAAGTGCGACCCCTGATGACCCCCAAATGACGTCCCTGTGTGCCACTCAGCTAGAATTGTATTGTTACACTGGCCCTCCCTCAGTCCCTATCAAGTGTTTTGATAGGACGATGTGTAGTCTCACTGAACCACAGATTTTAGTATAAGGGACTGACCGCAGCATAATCAACATTCATTCTCTGCTGCTGTCAGTAAACTAAATGACTTTGGCCCTCCTGAGTACTGCCCCAAAGGTGTAACGCTCACCTGGTATCCACAGGGACGTCACTCAGCCTGTTCTGACCTCTTACGACCTCTAACCCTTTCCTGGAGTCTACTCGACTGGAGACTGGGCCTGAAACACAGGGTTGATAGAGTTTCACTCCCTATTGTCTCTGTGTGCTTGAACCCCTTCTTCCCCGGGGTCCAAACCTTCCCTTTGATCCACAGCTCACCTTGTTTTCTTGGAAAGTGTGCTCTCCGTCCTGCTTTCAGCGCAGGGGCGTGTTGATTGATGCAGGCTCGTTGCTGCCTAGTTACTTCACTGGCAAGAGTCCGACAGGTAAGTATAATGAGTCTTTTGAACAGTTCTCTAACTTTGTTCATTTCCTTCCTTAGATGATGGCCGGCGTCCGGGGATGGCGACGTGCTGCTGAGATGAGTGAGAGCATGATGCGCGATGTGACCCTTTTGTATTTGTATTGAACTGAGTTCTTTTTCTGTATCTTTTAGGTGCTGCGACGTTTTCAGCGTGGATGCCGGTTATGAAGAAGAAATGCGGTGAGTAAGCGCGGTATGCAGCGCCTCTAGATGTTTCTGCGCTAACCTGGAGTGTCTTTTCCCTCTTGCAGATGGATGAGAAGTTCCGGAGACAGAGTTCCCCCAGAGCGGCTAGGATTCAGGTAAGCGTTTGAAGTTCGTGCAGTCTTTAACAATAAGCAAAGATTGCTGAATGCTTACTAATGCCTTTTTTCTGTTCTTTTCCCTTTTCCTTAGGAAGCGGCGTGCCAGGATGGGAATGACACCGCCGAAGATGCCCGCAGAACAGAAGGAGTGATGAATGATGGGCAGGAGCGCTGCAAGGTAAGGCTGTTCCTAACAGTGTTCTTGTTCTTGCAGGAGCTGAGCGCAGAAGAAAGATGCAGGCCTACTTGAGACTGATCCAAACACGGTGAGTGTCACACTGCAGGTGCAGAAAACGCAAAGCATGTTTCTCAGCCTGGGTGTGACTTAAATAGTCTCTGGGTATCCCAGGTGTCTCTGGGCTGAACTACACCCAAAAGACTAGACTGCACATGCAGTTCTGGGAACCGAAATATGTAGGGGCATCATTCTTGTCCCCATCAATGCACTACAAGTCCAATCCCCAATGTTATTCTATGGGATTGAGTGAGTCTGGTGCCACAAGTGCCAAGTCTGACTCGAAGTGGGTCTTTGGAGGGATGGAGAGGCCCTTGAGGGCCATGTAGGTGATCGTGGCCTGGCTCCAGCCTGACATCTTGGAGGGCTGGGGACATGAGGGGCAGGAATCATGACAAAAGGCGAATGAGTCAAACTCGTTGCTATCTCCTCTTATGCAAGGGTATTGAGTCTTTTATTGCACTCCTTAGGCCTAATTCCCGTTTTCTTGGAGCTTCAGGATCTGCCATGGGTGGGGAAGGGAACTATCGTAGTATCAGGATAAGGTTGCTTTCTTACAATTTTGATGTGTACAGATCTGAAACGATATGGCTCTCTGTGGAGTGTTAATTTCTGATATTTCACGACTTGTCTGACATAATTGTTAATGTGAGCTCGAGGTTGCTAATGTAAATTGTTTGAATAATAATTATTATTATTATGGTATGTATTGAGCTCTGACCTATCTTCGAGAAGCAACAGAGTGCTTTACAGTGGTATACAACAATACAGATACACAACGGAGTGCTTTACAGAGGCAAAATTTGCTGCTATTTTGACACCAATTCCCGTAAAATTCCTTAAGAGAAACAGGAAGAGGGCCAATCCATCTCGGTTTTCCCCTCCCGCACAACATATCTGAAGGTATCGGCTCCCCTGCCATTTGTTGTTCAATCATGCCAGTAAAAATAGAACCCGAATCCCTATGTTTGTGGACTCAGACTTGTATTTAATGACTGAGCTCTGGATATGCCATTCTGCACACTGGCATACATGGAATTTATATGTTGATGACTAAATTCAGAGTAGTGGCGGGAGGAACAATTCAAGTGGAAGTTAAAATGAGCAGAGACCCACAGGATTTCGATGCTGCCACCACAACAGAATCGTAAGATTTGCTGTTGGAGGATGCAGGAGCAAAGATGCTCCCGCATCCTCCATTTTGATTTGCCAGCATGTCCATCCAATCAGAGTGGCAAAGATTTCTGGCCATCCCACTGGCTCAAAAGCAGGGAATCCTCTCAAATGAGGTCATAGAAAGAGTTCTGGTGCCATGTTCGTCCACAACGTTCTGTGTGCTGAGATTCATTGGAATGTTCCAGGTTCTTCAGTAGGGTGTGATTTTTTGCCATCATCCAAATCATAGAATTGTGTCAGTTTCTGAATGTCTGTTAAGTGTTCTAACGGCCATATGGAGCTGGATTGCAGGAGATATTTGTGTGCATTTTGTTCAATAAAATATAATTATCTCTAGCAAAGAAACACCTGTCTCTTTTACAAAAAACTGAAGTAAAAAAAAAATAGTAGTGTGGTTATTTAAAGCAATGAGAGAAAGGAGAGAAAGGAAAATAAAATAATGAAGAAGAGGCAGAGAGGACCAAGAGGAGGATATAGGGATCAGCATGTGCGTGCGCCAGGCCCGAACGGAGTTGTGAATGATGGCAGGTGCCATGCCTGGAAGTAGTTGCAAGTGTTGGCATCTGCCATGCTTGGATGGGGTTGTGAGCGGTAGCCTGTGTGAGCAGCTGGATACGATTGTGAATGCCGACCATTGCCACATCTGGATAGAGTAGCAGTTGCTGACCAATACCGCATCTGGACTGCATTGGGATTGCTATCGAGGTCAGATTTGGATGGAATCGCGAACACTTGCCTGCCTCAAATATAGACAGGCTTCAACAGTGGACAGGGGATGAATTTGGACACAGTTGTGAATATTGGTGGGCGTCATATATGAAAGGGATTGTGAATATCGGCCGGTGCCGGATCTCGATAGAAATGCAGAGATGTTCACACGCCACACCTAGAAAGAATGCGATGCCAATAACCAATCTACTAACAATTTCACCATCTGCATTCACCTCTCAAACTCTAACCAAATACAACCACAACCCTATAGCACAACAAACCGCAAAAACGTCTCTACACTGCAACAACAACAAAAAAAACACACAAATACTCGCATTACAGCACACGACGGCTACCGACTGGAAACACCCAGCCAACTGTGTTAACTGGGTTGAGGCTGCCAAAGGCACATCACTGCTCTCTTGCACTTTTCCCGCTTATTCCCACTAACTCACTCCCCTTCCCTTTTCAGAGCCGCCAGAGCATCAGGTGACCACTCCGGTGGTGATAGTGCACGGTACAAATATCCTTTAACATTAACATTAACATGTGTGCAACCTGTGCGTATACAGTCTATTATTTAGGAGCCAAGAGATCGAGGATTACTTTGAAAGTACCATTGCAACTCAGTGCAGCTGGCTGCCAGGTGAGAGGCGACGTGGTCCAGTTGCTAAATTGCTGATCTTGGAATATAGGAAGCTGGATCCTACTCCAATCTTAGGTATGCGCTCAATTAAATGTGTGATTCTTTGCACATTTCTTTTATTCTTTGTGCTGTTTAATCTGAGAATATGTGCTATCTGAAGACCAATTATACAATGGACTGCCTACTGTTGTTTCCTTTACCCATTCTTGTCTTGATTGAACCCCGAATTATGTTGTTCTCAATTTTAACTTGTGGCAAGCATTAACAAGGGTTACAGTTCCAAAGTCTTAAAAATAGCACACATGTGCCTCCAAGTTGAATGCACTGGAGATTAGCCCACTTCAATACATCTCTTTTTTATGTTTATTTTTTTATTTACTTGATTATAACCAATATAAAGAATTTGATTTTTACAAGGTGAAAATGAAGATGAAGTGTCTCGTTAGTAGAAAAATATGTCGACATCAGTTGGTTAGGTCTCCTGACTTCCGCCTAAGAATGGTCTAGTTTCAGTCTCAGTGGCCTTTTTTAAAGCAGCTTCAAGCATCTTAACTGCCACTATAGCCCATTTTGTTTTTTCGCCTGCAATCAGTCTGCACCACCATGTAAGTTCTTCTCTGAGAGGCGGGTCGTGGAATAACGGTAGTAAGAATGCTTCACGCAAATAGTCGGTTTTAGGACAATTCAACAGGAGGTGTCTTGCTGTTTCTATCGTTTCCGAGTTTAAACAAAGTCTGCATGTTTTAGCTTTGGTACGGGTACGAATAGCCCGAATTTCTTGGGTTGGCATCAAGTTTAGTCTTGTTCGCATGAAGAGTTTCTGCAGGGTCTTGTTTGGGAATTTGATGCAATAATTCAACGGAAGGTTCAGTTTATTTGTAGTAGGTGGTAATTGGCCAAGAAGTTTGTTTGCGGTTGCCAAGTTACATGTGTTAATCCAGTCTTCTTGCACCACTTTGATTTTGATTTTTTCCGGGTTTTGTATTGGATCCTCTTGGGTGCAGGTCAGATCTTTTAGTTTTGATATGAGTTTCTTTTCCCAAGATCTCAAAGCTTTGCAGTGCCCCAGTCGAAGTTCTTCCAGGATCATTTTATAGACGGGGAGTGAGTCTCGATGAATGATTTTCCTCAATGTTCTCATTTGGCTTTGTTCTATAGAGGCTGTCAGTGATAATAAGCCAAGTTCATGTCATATAGCTGAGATGGATGAAGATTTAGGTAGGTCCAGGACTGCTTTCCAGAGGTAACCCTCCAATTCTGGCCATATTGAGTCTTGAATATTGAGAACCACATCCATTCCGTAAATTAAGGACGGTACCACCTTTTGGGCCTCATTACAACCCAGGCGGTAAATTCCCTACTTTACCACCATGGTGTAAACTCTGTTTACACCATGGTGAATGGCGGATTTACCGCCCCATTCCAAGGTGAGTGGGGCGGTAAATCCCCATTCCCCATTTACCCTTCCCCATTCCCATTTTTGCCCCATAGGGCATTATGGGAGTGGGGAAGGCGCTAATTACGGCACCGTAAATTACGGTGCCGTAATTAGCACCAAGGCGGGTTAGCGCCTTGCATTTTAACGCCTGCTAAAAGCAGGCGTTAAAATGGTAATCAGGCGTTAAGGGTTAACGGCGCCGACGGCGCCGTTAAACCCTTAACGCCTGGGTTGTAATGAGGCCCTTTGTCTGTAAAACTGAATCGCCGGTATTAGGGATAATTTTCTGTATTTGCTGTCGATTAGTCTTGGTTGTGTGGTGAGTGTTTTTACTTTGGTCCACAAGGGCCACGTAGGTTGAGTTCTCGGTTCTTAGTTCGTCGATCGTTATGCCCAAGTACTTGATGTTTGTGACTGTCTCGATCTTTGCGTTGTTTAAGAACCAGGTACCACCCAGTCTGGTTTTTGAACGCTTGTTTCCCTGGGCCAAGATTTTGGATTTCTCTGGTTATTTCTAAATCATTTTCAGATATGTATTTGGCCAGATTTGTCAGCTGGCGCTGAAGACCTACTTGAGTTTGGTCCATCAGAATCATATCGTCTGCGTAAGGTAGCCTGGCCACTGGGGTGTTTCCAACTTTAGGGGGAAATGCTCTTACTAGTGGTTGCGTATACTGAAAATCGCCCAAAAATGTGATGAACAGGGCCGGAGCTAAAGGGCAGCCTTGTTTGACTCCTCTTTCAGATTTGAAACCTTCCGATAGCATGCCTTGTCGATTTAAACGGACTCGAATTGTTGTACCTGTATGTAGGGGGATTATTGGCTCCAAGATTTCTTCTGGACAATTCCAATTGGACAATTTGGACCATAGCCTTTGCCGGCTTACCTTATCAAAGGCTTGGGATAAGTCAATGAACGCAAGGAAAACTTTCGGTGCCCCATTTTTTTCATTTTCCTTGATGATATTCAGGATCATGATGTTTATGCTAGTAGAAGCCGTCTTTAAAAATCCCGTTTGAAAATGGTCTGTTGATGGAGAGGTTCTTGCCCAGTTTTGGAATTTTGAAAGAAGTAGAGTTGAAAATATTTTTCCCATGATGTCTAAAAGGGCTACTGGTCGATAGTTCGCCGGGTTATCTCTGTTTCCCTTTTTGAAAATGGGTACAATAACCGCCTCCGTCCATGTTGCGGGAATTTGTTTAGTGGTTCTGCAGTGTTCAAAAATGTTTGTTATCAAGAGGGACCATTCGAGTTGATTTTGTTTCAGGTCTATGTTGGTCAACCCGTCAGGCCCCGGCGCTCTGGACGATTTCAGTTTTGAGATTGCTGACTTTACTTCTTCTTGGATTGCTAAGTTTATCCATGGTGTTTCCTTTTGGCGTATAGCTGCGGTGGGTGGCAAGGAAATGGGGGCAAATTGAGCAGAGTAAAAAGATATCCAGGTTGACTCAGGTATAGAGTTGGAGAGTTTATCGTCGTTTTGGTGGCCTTTGTTTATTATTAGAACCCAAAAGTCTCCTACACTTTTTGAGGATAACGTTTTCAACATCTGTTCTGCGTCTTTCTGATAAGTTCCTGCCCTCCGCTGTCTTAACCAGGTTCTGTAAGCTCTAGTAGCCGAGCTCAACAGGTGTTTGAGATTTTCATTGTTATTTGTTCTACACACATGCTGTAGTTTCCTCAGCTCTCTTCCCTTTTGCACTAGTACTTCGTCATATTCGTGCTGGCCAGGTGTGACTATGGCTATGAAGCTCTTTTGTTTTAGCCTGTGAGGTAGAAGGAGAGGAAGATAGTTCGGCCTTGTAAGGTCACCGATGCAGGTTCTCTGAACTTAGACGTATTTCTCCGTTAGGTCTCTAATATTTGTTGCTGTAAGTTGAACCCGCCTTTGTGTCAGTCTAGAAATCCAATTTCAGACCACAAACGCATTTTGGTGGCCGTGGGCCAACCGTCTCATGCACGATACGATAGAATATAGGTTTTCGAGTTTTCCAATGAACGGCCATTTTGATGTAACAAGAATCGCCATTTTGTTTTCTAACCATTGCTCATTGCTTTCTGTTCCTATTGCTTCGCAGTACATTTTCCGCTTACACTGCTCGACTGTGGAACATTGTTGTCTGTATATGAAAAGGACAAGGCCACAGGGCCGAGAGGATAACAAGAGTTTCGCTGAAACACAAACATAGGCAGCGCCAGGAAGAATGCCCAGCTCCCTCCTTAATGTAACCTTGAAGCAGAGCCGCAGGGCATTTAATCATTTCGCAGCTGCCAGCCAGTCTTGTTATATGGTAGAATATGTTAGAATAATACTGCTAAAGGCTTGAATTATGCTTTTCTAATGGCCCCCCTTTGCTGAACCCGCTAAGAGCATGTCGGCTCCCAGGACACAAATAGCACCTGATAGATAGCAAGGTCCGGAATGCAACTCCCCCTGTATGTAGTTCGCTTCCAAGAACAGAAGCACTGTGTTCTATTCAATAACCGAAAGGTGCCTACGCACTCAAAAATTGCAAATTGTTACCAGAATAGATGTCTGAAGGTGTTATAGTGGTCGGAGATGTCCATCATCACACCAAGTTCAAAGAAACCCAATGAAGAGGGGTGTTATACATGTCATAGCTGATTGTTTGATATGCATTTTGTATATATGTAACTGATGTACGTAATTCACTCTCTTGCGTCCCTCGAGGTCTAGAGATACACGTCGCGTGGCGTGAGACCGAGTTGGCCAACTGAGACTTTTACTTTGCAATAAAACCCTAGCTTTGGGAATACAACCTCGTGTCTGGCGTCTCTATCGTGTGTGGTGACCCGCCTTGTTTCCATAGACGTCAGGGTCCCCTAGGGGCCCCTTTCAAGATGGCGCCCAAATAGGGACCCTCCCCCACTTGTTCCTTCTCGTAACGTTGTAATTGAGAAAGGCAGAGAACGGCGAGGACGGGACGATCGAGCCGGGATCAAGAGGTGTTTGGGGCGCCCTGTTAAAGTGATGAGAGACTTCTTTGCAGATCTGCACACATCTGATCCCTGATCGACGTGCCTGGCTAGAGAACAAGGAGGCGAGGGTCCCGAAATGAGTCTTTTGAACAGTTCTCTAACTTTGTTCATTTCCTTCCTTAGATGATGGCCGGCGTCCGGGGATGGCGACGTGCTGCTGAGATGAGTGAGAGCATGATGCGCGATGTGACCCTTTTGTATTTGTATTGAACTGAGTTCTTTTTCTGTATCTTTTAGGTGCTGCGACGTTTTCAGCGTGGATGCCGGTTATGAAGAAGAAATGCGGTGAGTAAGCGCGGTATGCAGCGCCTCTAGATGTTTCTGCGCTAACCTGGAGTGTCTTTTCCCTCTTGCAGATGGATGAGAAGTTCCGGAGACAGAGCTCCCCCAGAGCGGCTAGGATTCAGGTAAGCGTTTGAAGTTCGTGCAGTCTTTAACAATAAGCAAAGATTGCTGAATGCTTACTAATGCCTTTTTTCTGTTCTTTTCCCTTTTCCTTAGGAAGCGGCGTGCCAGGATGGGAATGACACCGCCGAAGATGCCCGCAGAACAGAAGGAGTGATGAATGATGGGCAGGAGCGCTGCAAGGTAAGGCTGTTCCTAACAGTGTTCTTGTTCTTGCAGGAGCTGAGCGCAGAAGAAAGATGCAGGCCTACTTGAGACTGATCCAAACACGGTGAGTGTCACACTGCAGGTGCAGAAAACGCAAAGCATGTTTCTCAGCCTGGGTGTGACTTAAATAGTCTCTGGGTATCCCAGGTGTCTCTGGGCTGAACTACACCCAAAAGACTAGACTGCACATGCAGTTCTGGGAACCGAAATATGTAGGGGCATCATTCTTGTCCCCATCAATGCACTACAAGTCCAATCCCCAATGTTATTCTATGGGATTGAGTGAGTCTGGTGCCACAAGTGCCAAGTCTGACTCGAAGTGGGTCTTTGGAGGGATGGAGAGGCCCTTGAGGGCCATGTAGGTGATCGTGGCCTGGCTCCAGCCTGACATCTTGGAGGGCTGGGGACATGAGGGGCAGGAATCATGACAAAAGGCGAATGAGTCAAACTCGTTGCTATCTCCTCTTATGCAAGGGTATTGAGTCTTTTATTGCACTCCTTAGGCCTAATTCCCGTTTTCTTGGAGCTTCAGGATCTGCCATGGGTGGGGAAGGGAACTATCGTAGTATCAGGATAAGGTTGCTTTCTTACAATTTTGATGTGTACAGATCTGAAACGATATGGCTCTCTGTGGAGTGTTAATTTCTGATATTTCACGACTTGTCTGACATAATTGTTAATGTGAGCTCGAGGTTGCTAATGTAAATTGTTTGAATAATAATTATTATTATTATGGTATGTATTGAGCTCTGACCTATCTTCGAGAAGCAACAGAGTGCTTTACAGTGGTATACAACAATACAGATACACAACAGAGTGCTTTACAGAGGCAAAATTTGCTGCTATTTTGACACCAATTCCCGTAAAATTCCTTAAGAGAAACAGGAAGAGGGCCAATCCATCTCGGTTTTCCCCTCCCGCACAACATATCTGAAGGTATCGGCTCCCCTGCCATTTGTTGTTCAATCATGCCAGTAAAAATAGAACCCGAATCCCTATGTTTGTGGACTCAGACTTGTATTTAATGACTGAGCTCTGGATATGCCAATCTGCACACTGGCATACATGGAATTTATATGTTGATGACTAAATTCAGAGTAGTGGCGGGAGGAACAATTCAAGTGGAAGTTAAAATGAGCAGAGACCCACAGGATTTCGATGCTGCCACCACAACAGAATCGTAAGATTTGCTGTTGGAGGATGCAGGAGCAAAGATGCTCCCGCATCCTCCATTTTGATTTGCCAGCATGTCCATCCAATCAGAGTGGCAAAGATTTCTGGCCATCCCACTGGCTCAAAAGCAGGGAATCCTCTCAAATGAGGTCATAGAAAGAGTTCTGGTGCCATGTTCGTCCACAACGTTCTGTGTGCTGAGATTCATTGGAATGTTCCAGGTTCTTCAGTAGGGTGTGATTTTTTGCCATCATCCAAATCATAGAATTGTGTCAGTTTCTGAATGTCTGTTAAGTGTTCTAACGGCCATATGGAGCTGGATTGCAGGTGATATTTGTGTGCATTTTGTTCAATAAAATATAATTATCTCTAGCAAAGAAACACCTGTCTCTTTTACAAAAAACTGAAGTAAAAAAAAAATAGTAGTGTGGTTATTTAAAGCAATGAGAGAAAGGAGAGAAAGGAAAATAAAATAATGAAGAAGAGGCAGAGAGGACCAAGAGGAGGATATAGGGATCAGCATGTGCGTGCGCCAGGCCCGAACGGAGTTGTGAATGATGGCAGGTGCCATGCCTGGAAGTAGTTGCAAGTGTTGGCATCTGCCATGCTTGGATGGGGTTGTGAGCGGTAGCCTGTGTGAGCAGCTGGATACGATTGTGAATGCCGACCATTGCCACATCTGGATAGAGTAGCAGTTGCTGACCAATACCGCATCTGGACTGCATTGGGATTGCTATCGAGGTCAGATTTGGATGGAATCGCGAACACTTGCCTGCCTCAAATATAGACAGGCTTCAACAGTGGACAGGGGATGAATTTGGACACAGTTGTGAATATTGGTGGGCGTCATATATGAAAGGGATTGTGAATATCGGCCGGTGCCGGATCTCGATAGAAATGCAGAGATGTTCACACGCCACACCTAGAAAGAATGCGATGCCAATAACCAATCTACTAACAATTTCACCATCTGCATTCACCTCTCAAACTCTAACCAAATACAACCACAACCCTATAGCACAACAAACCGCAAAAACGTCTCTACACTGCAACAACAACAAAAAAAACACACATATACTCGCATTACAGCACACGACGGCTACCGACTGGAAACACCCAGCCAACTGTGTTAACTGGGTTGAGGCTGCCAAAGGCACATCACTGCTCTCTTGCACTTTTCCCGCTTATTCCCACTAACTCACTCCCCTTCCCTTTTCAGAGCCGCCAGAGCATCAGGGGACCACTCCGGTGGTGATAGTGCACGGTACAAATATCCTTTAACATTAACATTAACATGTGTGCAACCTGTGCGTATACAGTCTATTATTTAGGAGCCAAGAGATCGAGGATTACTTTGAAAGTACCATTGCAACTCAGTGCAGCTGGCTGCCAGGTGAGAGGCGACGTGGTCCAGTTGCTAAATTGCTGATCTTGGAATATAGGAAGCTGGATCCTACTCCAATCTTAGGTATGCGCTCAATTAAATGTGTGATTCTTTGCACATTTCTTTTATTCTTTGTGCTGTTTAATCTGAGAATATGTGCTATCTGAAGACCAATTATACAATGGACTGCCTACTGTTGTTTCCTTTACCCATTCTTGTCTTGATTGAACCCCGAATTATGTTGTTCTCAATTTTAACTTGTGGCAAGCATTAACAAGGGTTACAGTTCCAAAGTCTTAAAAATAGCACACATGTGCCTCCAAGTTGAATGCACTGGAGATTAGCCCACTTCAATACATCTCTTTTTTATGTTTATTTTTTTATTTACTTGATTATAACCAATATAAAGAATTTGATTTTTACAAGGTGAAAATGAAGATGAAGTGTCTCGTTAGTAGAAAAATATGTCGACATCAGTTGGTTAGGTCTCCTGACTTCCGCCTAAGAATGGTCTAGTTTCAGTCTCAGTGGCCTTTTTTAAAGCAGCTTCAAGCATCTTAACTGCCACTATAGCCCATTTTGTTTTTTCGCCTGCAATCAGTCTGCACCACCATGTAAGTTCTTCTCTGAGAGGCGGGTCGTGGAATAACGGTAGTAAGAATGCTTCACGCAAATAGTCGGTTTTAGGACAATTCAACAGGAGGTGTCTTGCTGTTTCTATCGTTTCCGAGTTTAAACAAAGTCTGCATGTTTTAGCTTTGGTACGGGTACGAATAGCCCGAATTTCTTGGGTTGGCATCAAGTTTAGTCTTGTTCGCATGAAGAGTTTCTGCAGGGTCTTGTTTGGGAATTTGATGCAATAATTCAACGGAAGGTTCCGTTTATTTGTAGTAGGTGGTAATTGGCCAAGAAGTTTGTTTGCGGTTGCCAAGTTACATGTGTTAATCCAGTCTTCTTGCACCACTTTGATTTTGATTTTTTCCGGGTTTTGTATTGGATCCTCTTGGGTGCAGGTCAGATCTTTTAGTTTTGATATGAGTTTCTTTTCCCAAGATCTCAAAGCTTTGCAGTGCCCCAGTCGAAGTTCTTCCAGGATCATTTTATAGACGGGGAGTGAGTCTCGATGAATGATTTTCCTCAATGTTCTCATTTGGCTTTGTTCTATAGAGGCTGTCAGTGATAATAAGCCAAGTTCATGTCATATAGCTGAGATGGATGAAGATTTAGGTAGGTCCAGGACTGCTTTCCAGAGGTAACCCTCCAATTCTGGCCATATTGAGTCTTGAATATTGAGAACCACATCCATTCCGTAAATTAAGGACGGTACCACCTTTTGGGCCTCATTACAACCCAGGCGGTAAATTCCCTACTTTACCACCATGGTGTAAACTCTGTTTACACCATGGTGAATGGCGGATTTACCGCCCCATTCCAAGGTGAGTGGGGCGGTAAATCCCCATTCCCCATTTACCCTTCCCCATTCCCATTTTTGCCCCATAGGGCATTATGGGAGTGGGGAAGGCGCTAATTACGGCACCGTAAATTACGGTGCCGTAATTAGCACCAAGGCGGGTTAGCGCCTTGCATTTTAACGCCTGCTAAAAGCAGGCGTTAAAATGGTAATCAGGCGTTAAGGGTTAACGGCGCCGACGGCGCCGTTAAACCCTTAACGCCTGGGTTGTAATGAGGCCCTTTGTCTGTAAAACTGAATCGCCGGTATTAGGGATAATTTTCTGTATTTGCTGTCGATTAGTCTTGGTTGTGTGGTGAGTGTTTTTACTTTGGTCCACAAGGGCCACGTAGGTTGAGTTCTCGGTTCTTAGTTCGTCGATCGTTATGCCCAAGTACTTGATGTTTGTGACTGTCTCGATCTTTACGTTGTTTAAGAACCAGGTACCACCCAGTCTGGTTTTTGAACGCTTGTTTCCCTGGGCCAAGATTTTGGATTTCTCTGTTTATTTCTAAATCATTTTCAGATATGTATTTGGCCAGATTTGTCAGCTGGCGCTGAAGACCTACTTGAGTTTGGTCCATCAGAATCATATCGTCTGCGTAAGGTAGCCTGGCCACTGGGGTGTTTCCAACTTTAGGGGGAAATGCTCTTACTAGTGGTTGCGTATACTGAAAATCGCCCAAAAATGTGATGAACAGGGCCGGAGCTAAAGGGCAGCCTTGTTTGACTCCTCTTTCAGATTTGAAACCTTCCGATAGCATGCCTTGTCGATTTAAACGGACTCGAATTGTTGTACCTGTATGTAGCGGGATTATTGGCTCCAAGATTTCTTCTGGACAATTCCAATTGGACAATTTGGACCATAGCCTTTGCCGGCTTACCTTATCAAAGGCTTGGGATAAGTCAATGAACGCAAGGAAAACTTTCGGTGCCCCATTTTTTTCATTTTCCTTGATGATATTCAGGATCATGATGTTTATGCTAGTAGAAGCCGTCTTTAAAAATCCCGTTTGAAAATGGTCTGTTGATGGAGAGGTTCTTGCCCAGTTTTGGAATTTTGAAAGAAGTAGAGTTGAAAATATTTTTCCCATGATGTCTAAAAGGGCTACTGGTCGATAGTTCGCCGGGTTATCTCTGTTTCCCTTTTTGAAAATGGGTACAATAACCGCCTCCGTCCATGTTGCGGGAATTTGTTTAGTGGTTCTGCAGTGTTCAAAAATGTTTGTTATCAAGAGGGACCATTCGAGTTGATTTTGTTTCAGGTCTATGTTGGTCAACCCGTCAGGCCCCGGCGCTCTGGACGATTTCAGTTTTGAGATTGCTGACTT
Source organism: Ambystoma mexicanum (assembly GCF_040938575.1). NCBI lineage: Eukaryota > Metazoa > Chordata > Amphibia > Caudata > Ambystomatidae > Ambystoma > Ambystoma mexicanum. The sequence continues at coordinate 368,773,456 of NC_090934.1, forward strand.
TACTTCTTCTTGGATTGCTAAGTTTATCCATGGTGTTTCCTTTTGGCGTATAGCTGCGGTGGGTGGCAAGGAAATGGGGGCAAATTGAGCAGAGTAAAAAGATATCCAGGTTGACTCAGGTATAGAGTTGGAGAGTTTATCGTCGTTTTGGTGGCCTTTGTTTATTATTAGAACCCAAAAGTCTCCTACACTTTTTGAGGATAACGTTTTCAACATCTGTTCTGCGTCTTTCTGATAAGTTCCTGCCCTCCGCTGTCTTAACCAGGTTCTGTAAGCTCTAGTAGCCGAGCTCAACAGGTGTTTGAGATTTTCATTGTTATTTGTTCTACACACATGCTGTAGTTTCCTCAGCTCTCTTCCCTTTTGCACTAGTACTTCGTCATATTCGTGCTGGCCAGGTGTGACTATGGCTATGAAGCTCTTTTGTTTTAGCCTGTGAGGTAGAAGGAGAGGAAGATAGTTCGGCCTTGTAAGGTCACCGATGCAGGTTCTCTGAACTTAGACGTATTTCTCCGTTAGGTCTCTAATATTTGTTGCTGTAAGTTGAACCCGCCTTTGTGTCAGTCTAGAAATCCAATTTCAGACCGCAAACGCATTTTGGTGGCCGTGGGCCAACCGTCTCATGCACGATACGATAGAATATAGGTTTTCGAGTTTTCCAATGAACGGCCATTTTGATGTAACAAGAATCGCCATTTTGTTTTCTAACCATTGCTCATTGCTTTCTGTTCCTATTGCTTCGCAGTACATTTTCCGCTTACACTGCTCGACTGTGGAACATTGTTGTCTGTATATGAAAAGGACAAGGCCACAGGGCCGAGAGGATAACAAGAGTTTCGCTGAAACACAAACATAGGCAGCGCCAGGAAGAATGCCCAGCTCCCTCCTTAATGTAACCTTGAAGCAGAGCCGCAGGGCATTTAATCATTTCGCAGCTGCCAGCCAGTCTTGTTATATGGTAGAATATGTTAGAATAATACTGCTAAAGGCTTGAATTATGCTTTTCTAATGGCCCCCCTTTGCTGAACCCGCTAAGAGCATGTCGGCTCCCAGGACACAAATAGCACCTGATAGATAGCAAGGTCCGGAATGCAACTCCCCCTGTATGTAGTTCGCTTCCAAGAACAGAAGCACTGTGTTCTATTCAATAACCGAAAGGTGCCTACGCACTCAAAAATTGCAAATTGTTACCAGAATAGATGTCTGAAGGTGTTATAGTGGTCGGAGATGTCCATCATCACACCAAGTTCAAAGAAACCCAATGAAGAGGGGTGTTATACATGTCATAGCTGATTGTTTGATATGCATTTTGTATATATGTAACTGATGTACGTAATTCACTCTCTTGCGTCCCTCGAGGTCTAGAGATACACGTCGCGTGGCGTGAGACCGAGTTGGCCAACTGAGACTTTTACTTTGCAATAAAACCCTAGCTTTGGGAATACAACCTCGTGTCTGGCGTCTCTATCGTGTGTGGTGACCCGCCTTGTTTCCATAGACGTCAGGGTCCCCTAGGGGCCCCTTTCAAGATGGCGCCCAAATAGGGACCCTCCCCCACTTGTTCCTTCTCGTAACGTTGTAATTGAGAAAGGCAGAGAACGGCGAGGACGGGACGATCGAGCCGGGATCAAGAGGTGTTTGGGGCGCCCTGTTAAAGTGATGAGAGACTTCTTTGCAGATCTGCACACATCTGATCCCTGATCGACGTGCCTGGCTAGAGAACAAGGAGGCGAGGGTCCCGAAATGAGGCGGAAGCCAAGAAACGCAGACACGACGTCCTTTGGTGCATCAGTATACAGACGACTTGATTTATCAGGTGAGTCATTCCCCGATTCAAAGCATCCTGATATTGGTTCAGAGTTGACTTTGCAAAATCAAACGCCCTAGGTAAGGTTGATTAACCAAGGGGAAGGTTGAAACATGCCTGGGGTATTGTCCACCTTAACAGGGTTTTTCCGCTGTGGTAGACAATCTTTGGAAAATGGCCAAATTGTACCACCTGGGGGAACGCCGGCGTATGAGATGTATGTGAAGTATGGAGTAGGTGCGATAATATTCTGTGAGACTTGGCATAGGCAAACCAGAAAGCAACAAGACCTTCAGTGGCCGATTAATGGTAGTTTTGAGAATGGCGAGAATAGATAACTTGGAAGGGGTGTTAATAAGAAAGAAAGCGCGTCCTGCAGTATTTGAAACTATTAAAGACTGGAGAAAGGAAGCAATGCTCTGATTTAAAAGCAGAGCAAAGCATGCGCGCAGGCATAAATCAAAAGGTGAGGTAGCGGAAGAAAAAGAAGAGGAGGAGTGGACTGAGAGTCTAAGAAGGGCAGGCAGGCGTGACCAGTTGAATATAGAAAAGACATAATACCCACAACGAGAATTACACATGACAGATGAATTGATAGAAAATATATTGACCCATACAAAACAAGGCCCAAGATCAGAAGTAAGACCAGATACGTCAGTAGCTATTGCCCAGACCCCGCCCGTAGCTCAAGCTCCCCCTCCGGTAGCTCAAGCCCTCCTACAGCCACAGACCGCGCACGTAACACTTCCTACTAGCCAACCAGGCCCACAACAGACACTCGCTGTTCCCATTGTCCCATCCGCACCTCCCGCTCTAGACACAGACTCAGTACCGTCTGTTCCTCCCGGGGTTGAAGTTGAAACCACAGGGGCAAGAGGCGGGACTGACCAACGGCAGTGCACGAGGGTAACCCGCAGCGCAATCAGCAAGGAAAGGAAGGTGGAATTGCAGCAAAAGGCAGAGATGTATATAGTCGGGAATGATGGGACGGCAACATTGGCTTCGATATATGACTTTCGTAGAAGCAACGGAAGACAGGTAGTGTTGGAATGCATGGGTGAATATTTGGTGGAAAGATGGAAACAGCTAATTGGAAAATTACCACCGCAGCGATTGTATGCAGGATTTGAATGCATTAGCACGCTGTAGGGAGAGGGATGAAGAAGTAAAAGAACATGTGTATAGACTTTTTGTGTTTAGAGATGAATTAGATAATGATTATGTCGAAATGTTTACTGCACCTGCCAAAATGTTTACTACACCTACGTACAGGAGTAGGGATATCGGGAGACCTGGTAAGGGGGATAGGGGTTCGCATAATAAACTACGGCAGTTACCATCGCCGGGGCAAAAGGAGATGGTGAACGAATTATCGTTGCTAAAACAGGTGGGGGCAGACTTGAAGGAATGTCTAATTAGAACACAGGTATTAATGCAGCAAGTAGTAGGACATAATAGAGGGCGAGGGAACGCACAAGTAAGGAGTAGTTTGAAGATGCATGGGGGAACAGTGGGGCCGAATCAGTGTGCATATTGTAAAGAGGAAGGACATTGGCGAGCGCAATGCCCGCATCTACAGAACAGAAATGGGTCTGGTCAGAGGAGACAGCATAGAGGGCACCCAGGAGCGAATGGACCAAATAGGAATAGTATGCAGCAGCATCATGATAATGGAGGTAATCAAAACCAAGGCCAAAACCAAAATGCCCCAAACTAGAGTCAGGGACAGCAAAATCAACAATATGGAAATCAGAGTGGGGGAAATAGAGGGAAGAGTGGAAATGTTTTCGATACACAGCCAAACACGTATTACAGTAATAGTAATGATTACACATTGGACAATGTGTTATTTCCCCAATAGGACAGCGCAGGACAGGGGTCGGAACCAGTGTCTATTCCCGTGAATCAGAGAGGACCCTACGTAGAAATGAGAGTCGGGAATGAGGAACACCGCTTTCTTGTAGATACAGGAGCACAGAAGTGTTCAATAGACCATCACTTGGTTCCGAATATACCACTGTCAAGGCAAAAGAATATTTCCGAAGGGTTCGCAGGTTCACCAGTCATAAACCCAGTGTCCAAACCAGTCCCAGTTACCATAGGACCATTTACCGAACATTGTCCTTTCCTTCTAAAAGAAAATTGTGGAGAAAATTTGTTGGGATTAAATTTGTTGAAAAAACTAGGTTCTGTTCTACATTGCATGGCAGACAGAGTGTTTCTAATGATATGGCCACACGATGCCCCTGTGTCAGAATTTATGTCTGAAGCGTTACCAGGGGAACTAAGTAAAGTACCAACCTGTATATGGACAATGCATGACAACGATGTGGGATGTTTAAAGACAGAGCCAGTAAAGATTATTTTAAAAGTAGGTGTTACCCTACTGTGAATACCCCAATACAAAATTTCGGTTGAAGGTGTTAAAGGATTGAAGAGTATTGTTACCGATTTGGTGAAATTAGGGGTAATAGAGGAAATCACAGGCAGTACAAGTAACAGCCCGATCCTTCCGGTTTATAAAAAAGGAGGTAATGAGGTACCATACCGTTTCATAATTGATCTGCGCGCATTAAATAAGGTAGTACATCCGCAATTTCCTCTAGTGCCAGACGTCACTACAATATTGGCAATGATACCTGTTTCAGCAGAATATTTTAGTGTAATAGATTTGAAGAACGCATTCTTTAGTATTCTAGTGGACAAGGACAGTAGATACTTGTTCACATTAAGAGGACGATCATTTACATTTACGCGGATTCCGCAAGGTTATATGGAAAGTCCAAGTATTTACAGTAGAGCATTAAAAGAACAACTAGACATGTTGGAATTACCCGTGGGTTGTGTACTTTTGCAATGCATAGACGATTTATTGCTAGCTGCAGACAAAGAGGAGATTTGTAAAGAAAGCACTGTATTACTACTGTCACACCTAGCGGCACATGGCCATAAAGTTAGTTTGAAGAAATTTCAGTATAATCGAAAGGAGGTAGTTTACTTGGGCTACCTACTTTCGAAAGGAGGGAGAAGACTAACGCCAAAACGCATAGAAAGTATTTCTTGTATGCCTATTCCAAAGACACAAAAAGGAGTCAGAGCCATAATAGGCATGGCTTCATATTGCCGACAATGGATTGGTAATTTTGCGTTGATTGCGAAACCATTAGCGAATTTGACTAGAAAAGATGCGGTTATGCCTTTGCAGTGGGATGAGTAATGTCAGAGAGCATTTGATGGATTGAAAACTGCATTATGCTCGGCTCCAGTTTTGGGTACGCCGAACTATAAGAAAATGTTTAAACTGTGTGTGAAAGTGAAGGATGTGCATTGGCGGTTTTGACACAGGAACAAGGTGGACGAAATAGGCCGTGCGGCTATTTTTCTTCTGCGCTGGACCCTGTAGCGTGCGCACTACCACGATGTTTGCGATCTGTCACGGCGGCTGCTGCGTCAGTGAAACAAACGGAAGGGATGGTATTGGGGCATACTTTAATTCTGATGGTGCCACATGCCATAGACTTTCTATTAAATAGGACACAGACGCAAAACCTCACCTCTGCTAGATTGACAAGATATGAGATTATCTTGTTTGCGCCCCATATCCAAATTATGCGGTGTAGCGCTTTGAATCCTGCAGAATTAATGCCATTAACCATAAAAGAAATTGGGAAGAATGAATCACCCCCCCACGATTGCTTAGTGGTCACTGAGGAAGAAACCAAGGGGAGAGTTGATTTAAGTGATATTCCACAGAAAGAGCCGGATGGAGGGTTATTTTGTGAAGGCTCATGTTTTAAATTACCAGATGGCACGACAACTGCCGCATACGCTATCACTACCCTAGAGAGAGTTGTAGAAAATAAAAGAATCCCCTATAATTCAGCACAAGCCGCGGAAATAATAGCAGTAACCAGAGCCTGCAAGATTTCTGAAAATTTGAATGTGAATATATATACTTATAGTACGTACACGTTTGGAGTGGTTCATAACTTTGGACGACTCTGGGTTGAGAGAGGGTTTCTGACATCACATGGTGCCAGAATTCAACATGGCCCTTTGACTGTACGATTGCTGTCTGCACTCACGTTTCCAAAGCGCCTAGCAATAGTGAAATGCGAGGCACATAAAAAAGTAACATACAAAATAGGAGAGGGAAACGCATTTGCAGACAGGATTGCGAAACTAACTGCCCCTGATTTGAATACGAAGATGATGCCGGTTCAGACAGAGGAAGTACCCTGTTTGATAGAAGATGGAGTTGTGACTGTCAAAGAAATGCAGGCCGAGGCTACGGCCGATGAAATACAGGGATGGGCAGAGGGATCTGCTGAGTTGGATTTGAAGGGTTGTTTGGTGGATAAGGGAACTAGAAACTGGATGTTGCCAAATTCATATGTGACTGCAATGGTCACAATGGCCCACAGCCCTACGCACATTTGTGCCAAGAAAATGATACAGCACCTTTCTACAGTATGGCAGAATGCAAACATAAAAAAGAATGCAGAGAGGTTGGTGCAGAACTGTATCACGTGTTTACAACACAATGTAGGAAAGGGAACAGTGACACCAACAGGCAGTTTTGGCCCGCCCTCCATGCCGTTTGAGGTAGTTCATTTTGATTTCATAGAGATGGAAAGGTGCCAAAACTTAAAATACGTCTTGGTGGTAATCTGTGCATTCAGTAAATGGGCGGAGGCATATCCTTCAAAGCGTCAAAAGTAATGTTGAAGGAGTATATTTCCAGATTTGGCTTGCCCCATGTCCTATGGTCCGATAATGGACCACATTTTGTGGGTGCAGTGGTGTTACAGATATGTGCAGGTCTCCAGATTGATAAGAGATTCCATAGTTCAAGGCATCCGAGTTCTGCCAGTCTTGTGGTGAGGCACAACGGGATTCTTAAATCAAAGATTAGCAAGATTTGTGCGGGAAGCAAGTTGAGTTGGGTGGATGCATTACCAATAGCACTATTATGCATGCATACGTCTGTACAGGCTAAAACTGGGCTCTCCCCATATGAGATCATAATGGGGAGGCCGGCAAATGTATGGTGCGCACCTCAGCCAAAATGACTCAGTGAGATAGAACATACTGTGCTTAGTACTTATTGTGGCCTTTTAATGTAGAAATGCGTTTGATTCATCAGCAGGTGCAGGAGGCATTACCCGTGTGGTATACCGGTCCGGGGCACGCGCTGGAGCCAGGAGACTGGGTGCTGCTTAAAAACTTCAAAAGAAAGTGATCATTAGCACCCAGGTGGCGCGGGCCCCATCAAGTACTTTTGACGACGCAGACGGCAATATGGGTGGATGGAAGGAAGTCGTGGATCCATGCCATCCATGCCAAAAAGATTCCAACTGCACTGAAAGTCTTGCCTGACACTGATGACTGGAAAGAGACAGCGGTTCCATAAACGAAAGAAACTGTTGCCAGTGTGCAGCCACCTGATCTGTAAAAACGTGAAGTGAAACTCGAAACAAAGCCTGAGATGATTGCCAAAGATGGGGAAGGGCAAAGAGTGCCCCAACGTTGCCCAGCAGAATCAACATCACTGCTGACCGACATGAAATCTGCCTTGCAGATACCAGCAAAGCCAAATTGTGTACCCCTTTGGCGCCCACCAGCACTTGCCAGCACGCCAAAGACCGAATCTGCATCATTGGCGCGACGCACACCAGCACCTGCAGTAGCGCCACAGGCTGACTTCAAGCCTGAATCTGAAAGTTCACCGGCACTGTTCACGGATCATACGATACCAGGAGCAAGGCGATACAACCTGCGGCCTCGGAAGACAAAGTGATCCGTATTCTTTTTCTTTTGGTGTTTATGTCAACCTCTGGTTCAGCTCATGGACGGAGAAGGAACCAGGGGTGTAGAGGAGAGAAGCTTGAGAATTGTGCAAGTCGGATAATTCAAGACTCGCGGCTCCTTGGTGCGATCATAAAAGTACATGTGTCCGGAACCAGAGCGGACAAGCTGGGCGCACATGATACTGAGGCGATAACTGATTAAAGGTCCTCTGAGCAGTATAAGAAAGGACAAGTGATCTCGAACGAATAATCGAATCCAGGCTAAAAAAAAAAAGACAGGCAAAACTGAATTGTGAGAATTCCATTGAACTTGTAGACATCAGAGCAAGCGCAACGAAGAGAGATATCCACAACGAACTGTGATAAGGAAGAAGAAGGACGACGAGAAACATGCCGGGACCGGTTCCAGCCTCCTCCTGCACCACCACCGCTGAGAATGAGTCAGTTATAAAGACTAAAAGTTTAAGAAAAACGCATGGTAAAACAAATTGTATGCTGACACTAACGATAATAATATGCTTTATGAGCGTGGTATCACCAATATCGACTGCCCTAATATTATGGTGGGTAGAAACAATACACCCATTAGAAATGTTTTTACCAATAATTAATATATCCACTACTGAAAGCCCGGTTTAGGTGATCACTTATACCCTACCCCCAATGGAAGAAAAACACAGGGAAGGTTTTACGAATAACACCTTACTTCTGGTAATGAACATGACACATGCAATCCTGAAGAAAACAAACTGCTGGGTATGTGCCCATTTACCACAGCATGCTGGGAAAGGAATAGGGTGGTATGTGCAGCCATACCTTTAAGTTCTGCATGTAGTGCATCTTTAGGTGCAATCTTCTATGGGAAGTGGAATAAGAGTGATACGGGTCAATTAGACAGAACCAACATGAATGAGTTTGAGGAGATAATAATGAAGCCTGTGCATTGTTCCATTTTCCATACAGCACAAGTAATAGCCCCAGAGCCCACGAGGAAAAGCACACGAAAGATAACACGACAAAATAGACGAGATAGATTGTCCCCGCCAGAAAAAAACATCTGTAATGACGTTTCGTGTAAGAACAGAAGGAAACAAAGATGCGATTCCCCCATTTTACACGGTGAATTATATAGCCCAAGAACTGTCCCTTTTTGCCTATAAAAGAAAGGATCTTTTTCAGTCGGAACATATACTGGTTGTATGAATACAATGGTACTAAAATGGGAAATAGAACCAGTATACGTAGGTGATCCAGTTTATTTTATATGTGGAGAGAAAGCATACCCTTGGTTGCCCAGAAAATGGGGAGGTACATGTTATCTCGGGCTATTGTTCCCAGGAGTATTCCTCTTGGAAACAGCGCCATGGCCAAATTATCCAGAACTAGAGTCAAGAGGACTGACAAAGGTGTTTTAATAGCAACTGATGTAGCGAAATCATTCATTCCATTTTTAGGACACATAGTGAACTATAATATAAGGCAACTGTCCAGAACCATAAAGAATACAATAAACACAACAACAGATATATTATTTAACATGACGTTGGAAGAAAGAGGAATCAGGTTAATGACGCTGCAAAATAGAATGGCTCTCGATGTAATCCTGGTTGATCGTGGGGGAATTTGCAAAATAGTGGGATCAGCATGTTGCGTTTATGTCGATGACTATTCCCCCACAATCTTTGAAGCAATAAACAAAATGCACGTTCTAAGCTCTGAACTCCCCACAGGAGAAAGGAGCTGGGAAATAGGATCTTGGTTTTGGGGAATACTACGATCTTGGGGATGGAAGCTGATCTCAATACTAGTAGTGGTGTTCGGAATATTCCTAACGTGTTGTTGTTGTATACATTGTGTACCCATAGTTTGTGCAGAGGTAACTGAGGGATGTACGGAAGGATGCATGCAAATGATAACAAAGAAAAAACAACCTCATGATCGAGCTATCCCAGACCCAAATGAGATGAGAGTAATGAGAGAGTTGATGGCAATAGATATTAATGAAGACAATGATGTCCACAATAGCATGCGAGACTCAGGCATAAGAACTTCAGATTCATCATCACTAGAGGAGGTTTCAATAAATAGATGAGACATTTGGCATATGGCCAAAGGAGGGTTTGTCAGTCTAGAAATCCAATTTGAGACCGCAAACGCATTTTGGTGGCCGTGGGCCAACCGTCTCATGCACAATACGACAGAATATAGGTTTTCGAGTTTTCCAATAACGGCCATTTTGATGTAACAAGAATCGCCATTTTGTTTTCTAACCATTGCTCATTGCTTTCTGTTCCTATTGCTTCGCAGTATATTTTCCGCTTACACTGCTCGACTGTGGAACATTGTTGTCTGTATATGAAAAGGACAAGGCCACAGGGCCGAGAGGATAACAAGAGTTTCGCTGAAACACAAACGTAGGCAGCGCCAGGAAGAATGCCCGGCTCCCTCCTTAATGTAGCCTTGAAGCAGAGCCGCAGGGAATTTAATAATTTCACAGCTGCCAGCCAGTCTTGTTATATGGTAGAATATGTTAGAATAATACCACTAAAGGCTTGAATTATGCTTTTCTAACGGCCCCCCTTTGCGGAGCCCGCTAAGAGCATATCGGCTCCCAGGACACGAATAGCACCTGATAGATAGCAAGGTCCGGAATGCAACTCCCACCTGTATGTAGTTCGCTTCCAAGAACAGAAGCGCCGTGTTCTATTCAATAACCGAAAGATGCCTACGCACTCACAAATTGCAAATTGTTACTAGAATAGATGTTTGAAGGTGTCATAGTGGTCGGAGATGTCCATCATCACACCAAGTTCAAAGAAACCCAATGAAGAGGGGTGTTATACATGTCATAGCTGATTGTTTGATATGCATTTTGTATATATGTAACTGATATATGTAATTCACTCTCTTGCGTCCCTCGAGGTCTAGAGATACACATCTCGGGGCGTGAGACCGAGTTGGCCAACTGAGACTTTTGCTTTGCAATAAAACCCTCGCTTTGGGAATACAACCTCCTGTCTGGCGTCTCTATCGTGTGTGGTGACCCGCCTTGTTTCCATAGACGTCAGGGTCCCCTAGGGGCCCTTTTCATTTGGTTCGTTGCCAGTTACACCATGGCTGTGTAAGTCGATCTCACAACGGTTATGGATTCAATAGTCATTGCTAGAAGGTTGTGGTCACTTTCTTTCATTTTGTGTACCTCGAAAGCAGTTACGTGGGGTAGTAAGGCATGGGATATGAAGATGTAATCGAGCGTCGCTGTTGCAGAGTCACGTTCCCATGTAGGGAAGGAAGGAATTTGGCCCCTAACCCTTGCCACATTATGGAAGTTTCTGACGTCCCTCAGGTGTGACCCGAGGTCTCCTCTCACGTTTGCTGCTGTAGTGGGTAAAGTGTGACAGGAATAGTTGCACTTGGCCTTCAGATCGCTGCAAATGATGATGTGGTCGGTACACAATTCCGCTGTGAACTTATCTAATAAAATGGTCATTGTGTCACAAAATTCCTTATTGGTAGTTCTTTGAGGGTTCCAATAAGTATTTATGATAGCGAGATTTGACTTTCGGTTTCCCTTTGCAGTTGTCTTTGGGTGACACCACTCCGTCTGAAGAGCTAGCACTCCGTAGGTTTCAGCTATCTTTGCCTTTACAGTGATTCCAGAACCAATCCGGATTGAAGTTAGAAGGCCTGACGACCGCCTGCCTAAGATGCCTTTCACCGCTGGTGATATTTTGGTGGTGTATCCGTCTAAAGTTGGCTTTTCCCTCAGCCTGGTCTCTTGAAGGCATATTATGTCAAATTTCGCTAGGTCTTGTGTTTCAGGATTTAGCAGATGGTTGTGGCCCCTCGTATTCCAGGAGCACATTGAGATGGGTTGGCAGACGTCTTCAGTGGATAGTTGAGATACATAATCTGTAGGTCGAGGCTTCTTGTTGTTTCATTGCTAATTTTGAGGGTTAGGCTTTACCACTTTTTTTAGCCAGGACCATGGGCCTGTTGGAGCTCATATATGGGATCGATTCGGTGTGGTTTCTGTCTGACCTAAGACATGTTTTTTCCAATTTTCCCCTTCTTCGGTTCTAAAATGACGAGTTCTGCCCATCCAGACCCGTGGAGTGTGTTGAGGTCTTTCCCACTGGTAATCTCCCGTTTCTGTGTAGTGACTTCGATTTTTATTATTTTGTTGTGCTTGAGTGGATCGTTTGTAGTTTACACTTGATGCATTTGTCTTATATGTTGTTGAGCCTGTTACTGGCAGAGGTTGGGAGAGTTGCATTTCTGACAGACCAAAGCCCAGTAGTTTCAGTGCTTCGAGCGTGTCTTTAGTTGGCTCGTGGCGGGGTAGGCTCTTCGCGTGTAAGTATGCTTTGGCTTTTTTTGCCTATGGTAGGGCTCGATTAAGACAAAGTCTGTAGTGGACAAGTGGGTCAGACTGGGCACTTTGGCCAGTGTGGTTAAAACTGTTTTTCTATTTAAAACTAGGAAATTCTTTCCTGCCGATAGTTGTTCCATTTTGAAAAGGTGGTTTTGTTTCATAGTATAGGCGTATGGTGTTGTATCATTTGTTCTTTTATGATCTTGCAAATTTGGTTGGGACACTGTTTTAGTGTGGTCTTTGTTGGTTTCCCGAAGGTTATTTTCATGATGGATCGGTTTGTCAGCGTCTGTAAGTTGTTTATTACCAGGCACTTCCTCAGGGGATGGGTCTTTCACCGCGTTTGTTAAAGTCGGTGTGGCTGGTTTAGGTGATGTCAAGGTCACTTTTATAAGACCCAGTGTAGATGAAGAGGCAGAAGCATTGTTTGGTCTTATAGCTGAAAGATGGTTCGTAGTAGGGTGTGAATCTGTAGCTTCCTCCTGTTCCAGGTTCACTGTTAGATTCATTAAGGATGAGTCTACCACAGAAGGTGGAGTAGGTGAGTGTGAATTGTCCAACTCAATTATTGTTTGGTTTGACTGCGGTGCTGCGTCTTTCGGTGTGTTCAGCACCTCTACTTGCAGTGGTGTTATTTTTGGTTGTGAACAGGCCCTGGTTTAGTGCAGCTGAAAATGTTTGCGACTTTAGGTTCCATTTTCTTTATTTTTCTTCTCTCGATGTCGGTACACAGTGCAGTTTTTTTACTGGGTTGAGCAACGTTTCCTGTTGGGTCACGGTCTTTTTGGTGACCCCCTGTCTTTAGTACTTCAGTTGCAGGAATAGTTTGAGTTTCTCTGCTGATTTGTCCCTTATTAGATTGATCAGCCTTTTCCTGAGTGGTTAAATGTGTATTTGAGTTTGGTAATGGAAAGGGTATAAGTGGTGGTCGCAGTCTTATTTGATCTTCTAAACGGGCCATTTTTTGCTCCCAATGACGTTCTCGCTTGGTGTTTTTTTGGTCAAGTGCAGTGATAAAGCCTTCCAGGAAGATCACTTTTGAATTTTTGGTGGCTGATATTGCGAATAGGTCTTTCATCGACTCATTGAGTGATTCATACAGCTTTACAAAGGGGAACAAGCCCACCGTGATTGCTGACATAACTGCAAACATGTCGGTGGTCTGGCTTTTTGACCCATGATCTTGATTTGGTAGAGATGCCTCAAAGGTTCTATCTTTTACAGGAGTGGAGGTGCTTCTAAGGGAATCTTTTTGATTAAGTAACTGCGATGAGTCCTGGTCAATTGAGGTCGGTTTTCGGCTTTCCTGTAAGAGCTGTGGACTTAAGATAATTTGATTTGTCTTGTTTCTTTGAGGTGCTTCATCAGGCTTAACGATCATTGATAGGTTGCATTTATCCAGTTCCGGACAAATCGATCCTAATGGTTGAGTCACGGATGTCTCTACGGCCACTAGAGCTGCTGCTTGTGTGGTCCCATTTGATGGATTTAACTGTAGGTGATCGGGGTTACACAGGGCATCCGAAACCTTTGCTGGAAGAGGATGTGGATCGTCTAAAGGTAAGATCGCTAAGTTAGCCTCCCCCATTTTCCTTTGCTTGGGGGCAGAAGGAATTTCAGCCACTGCGTCCAATAATTCTGCGTCCGAGTGCTCTGGCTCTCTCTCCATTTTTCTCTTTGTCTGCCTGGCGAAGAATTATTTTAGTGCATGGGACATTATGGGTTTAGGAAGTAGCATTTTCCCAGTCTCAATTTTCTTGATAGGTGCACAAAGTTTCCTTTGGTGGTAATTGACACTCGATTGTGTACCGGTTTCTTTTGGTGCAGTGCTTTTCTTTTCAATATTGCTATAGCAATTTGTCTTTGCTGATCATAAGGCTCTGTTGGCGATCTATTCAGGGAGGCTGATGTTATTTTCCCTTCAGCGGGAAGTGGAGAATGGACCCCCATTGAAATTGGAGTTGATGGACCTACCAGCCCCTCTGTTACTGGTGAAGTTGAAGGCGTGTATGATGATTGCACAATAGGAGCCTCTGTATAATCGCCGTCGCCAAATGGTTTCAAAGAACAAGGTTTTACGTGCAATTCCACTTGGACAGTGTTTCTTATATTTGCACACGAAGCTAAATCGTTATGTTGATGTACAGTTTGTGATGGTGAAGTGTAGATGTCTCGTTTTTCGTGCGCTTTTTGCACGGGTGACTCTGCTGAAGTTTCAGGATTCTGTGATTTTTCCTGGACCAGGCCGCTAGGGTCAGGCCAGCAGAGCCCTTCGGCACCATCAAGAGAGATCCCAGTCACCGTGGCGGAGGCGGGCCGGTCGGAAGGTCTCTGTGATTTGTCCTGGACCGGGCCGCTGGGGTCATACCGTCGGTGCCCTTCGGCACCATCAGGTGTGATCCCACTCACCACAGCGGAGGCGGGCCGGGCAGAAGGACTCGTCAGCAGGTTTCCTGTTAATGGACGTGAAGTTTCATGGTGCGGGTCCGTCGCCATCCTTGAGCCACTCTCTGTGGTGCCGTCAGGTGGATTCACGCCAGAATTGCAGTGTAAAAAGGACTGGGTAATAGCGGGGGCTTGGTCGAAGACTTCGTCCATCAGAGGATCAGCTCCTGGATCATGGGCGGGGGGCTCGACGCTACCCTCTTCTTCATCTGAAAGAGACCGTGCAGCCGTCGGAAGAAGGGCGTCTGACAGGCTTGACACAGACAGCGAGGAGGAGGAGGAAGTTGATAGGGGTTTAATCTCCCCCTTTCCCTTTCTTGCTTTCTGCTGCGGTCGAAGATTTCCTTTACCTCTTTTGTTACGCCGCTCAAGGCGCTCCAGGCGGGTGTACTGGCTGCGTTTTACACGGACAAGGGGGGTTGATGGTAGGGGCGGTTGGGAGTGGCTTCCTCTTTGGGGTGCTAGGTTTACTAGTTCCAAAGTGGCCGGAGAGGCCATTTCGGCCGTGACTGCCGCGGACTGCCGTAGACTGCTTCCAACTCAGGCGAGCCAACTCTGCGTGCCGCTTCGCGTTAGGTCGAGGGTTTTATCTGCTCCTCCCTCGAAAATGGCAACAACTGTAGAGAGACTGCAAACACGGCGGGGACTGCCATAGACTGCTTCCAACTCAGGCGAGCCAACTCCGTGTGCTGCTTCGCGTTAGGTCGAGGGTTTTTTCTGCTCCTCCCTCGAAAATGGCAACAACTTTAGAGAGACTGCAAACACGGCGGGGACTGCCGTAGACTGCTTCCAACTCAGGCGAGCCACCTCTGCGTGCCGCTTTGCATTAGGTCGAGGGTTTTATCTCGTTTTCTTTTAAAACACCTAGTGTGTCATTTTTCAATAAGAAGTTTAACAAGCATAGCAGACGTGCCTTCAGCTGCATCAATGAAGTTGTGTGCAAATGTATTTTTAAGGTAGTGAATCACATGCCGGAAAAGAAAACTTAGAAGTGTACATTGCAATTCCACAAACACATGAATTATCAATGTTGGGAATTGCACTCCAGTGACTAATATCACAGTTCAGCAGTACGGAGTGTATGAACTTTCATCCATGCATCACATCTGCGCCTTGGCTACTAGCCACTTCTACACAAGGAAGATGATGGAAATACACAGCTGTTGCCCAACCTGGAGGTGAAAGGACTAGCAACCTCTGGCCGGGGGCATGGGGGAGCAAATACAATTTAGTGTTCCAAGCCCACAATGCCGGAGCCTCAACTGCCACAGCAAGTTAACTCAGTGCCAACCTGTCCCCCACCCACATGTTCTCAGCCTTATATATAGCAGACATTTTTGATATTCCTTTTCTTTTATAATATGAGGACAGGCTGCAACATGTTTTTCAAATTTCTGTGTGATTTCATATAGACATGATCCGAGGGAAACTCCATCACATACCAAAGTGAGTAAAATAATTTCACCAGGACAATGTAATTTGGTGAAATGAGAAAGCTGGGATTTGAACCGAGGTTTCCTAGAGTTCCAGTTTGCAATTTGACAGCAGGCTAAACTTCTTCCTATCTCATCTTTATTTTTAACCAATGGAAGGAGGTGGGGAAGCATGAGAATCACAAGTCAGAGTGGAGGAAGCCAGTGGGTCTGGCTTCGCACTAAAAGCCAAACTCAAGCTGGCATGTGGAAGATCTATGCCTGACCTCCTGCCTTCCTCTACCATAACAAAAAACCCATGCTTGGCATCATGTGTATTCCACCCCCACAACACAAGACCCTCACTTGGCACCCTGCCTCTCCACAACATAAGACCAACACCTAGCACCCTGCCACCCCACCAGTACACAATATATAAATGGCTAATATTGTATTATTAATATTATTACTATTTTTAGGGTATTTATAGACCGCAGACTTTTCTTCGTTAAGCAACAGAATGATGTACAAGTCATTGGGGGAAGGACATAGTGAGGAAAGCAGAGATACAAGGGAGTGGGGAACTAACAAAGTGGAAGCTGAGGGCGGCAATTTTGCAGCAAGCAACCAGGAGAGGAAATGATGGGAGCTGATGATCGAGCCTCGGGTTAGATGGGGAGTGAAGGGTGTATGGACATAGGTGTTAGGGAGGAGCCATTCTTTGGAGTGGAATTTTAGTAACTTGTAGAGTAACACTATAATTTATAAAGTCATACAATTGAGACATTCCCTACACAACATCTTAATTTTGACAGTTAAGAAAAATATGTCCCAATCAGGTAAAGTGATTTGCTGAAGATTGCACAGTGAAAGAAATGTGGAACCTGGGATTTGATTAGTTGTTTTCTGGTTGGAAAGCTTGCAATTTAGACAGCAAAGGACACTTCATCTTCTCCTATTCAATTTTCAGTTTTAGAAACACTTTCTGCAAAGTTGTTATTCAAGGGCTAAACTAGTACATCATTCTGTAAATCTGACTTTCACACTGTTAAATTAATCTGGCTGTCAAATCACCAAGTTAGATCATAATTCAACCTGACAAAATTTAAGAGAAATCTTAATGGAAACACATGTTCAAAATCAAGTATGCATCATTTCATCAGAAAAAATATATATAGGCCGAGCAAGTCCAAAATTTGGGTGCAGTAGCATACAGGTTAGGCACTGATCTTAGAAATAGTCACTCATTCTGCTTACCTGTCTTTCCACATGTGTGCCTCTGTCTTGTTACCCTATGTTCCTTGTCCCTTACCCTCCATTGTCCTTTGCTTGCACCAGATCCTCAGTGTCCCTTCAAATTAACTTTCAGATCTCTATTCCCCATTTGCTCCATCCCTTAGCGCTTTAACCAAACCCCTTCCCTTACCACATTCAACCCCTTCCCTTGCCCATATTGATCTTTCACCAATTCCTTACCACTCACCCCTTCAATTGCCCATTGCACCAAGCCCATGCCTTACCCCTCAACACCTTCCATTGCACCAGCTCACATGTGAATGATTGACCATCTTGCTTTGCCAGTCAGACACTGCAAGACCCAACAATAAGCTGTGGTCGGGGTCTTGCTAGTAATTATGGGACTGGATTCTGCACTTGCCAATGCAGAGTTTAATCACCAATGAGACTTGGCTTTCATTGTGGTTCCAAGATACAATTTCTTGGAACGTTGGCTGTGTAGTTCAATTCATTGAGGTACAGAAAATTATGAGGGGAGTCTGCCTGGGACTGGTGATAGAGAGGTGGTAACGGTGACCTATTATATTTATTGATGTTTACAAGGAAGGTGTTGTATGTTTGTGTACAGTATATGTGGAAGGATGTATCTTTTTTTATTTTTTATTCTTTATTTGTTTTGGTTGACAGTCAACCTTTCAAATACAAATTTTAAAACATGCATTTCACAATTTAGTTTTGGACAAGCATATTCAATTATTTACATTTGCACGCATTGTTAAAAACACCTTTGTCATGTAAAATAATTTCTAAGATCTACCTACATGATACTCTCGAGCATTATCGTGCCTGATCTATTCATTCTTTCTGGGTCAGTTCTCCTTGTAGATTACATTTTAGTAAGAAGTTACTGTTGCTATGTTCAGTGAAATATGGTTTGCATTGAATATCAACGTTCACATTAATTTGGGTGGCAATATTCTAAATTCATTGACAAATGTGTGGAAAGTTTCTTCCCTCACATTTTCTAAGCTCGGACACGCTACTAGAAGATGTTCGAGAGTCTTGTTTGCGGTATTGAGTTCACAGAATCGGCTGGAGCCCGGAGGAATACCTTGTTTCACTTGTACAGCTAATATGGATTTTGTCAGTCACAGGTCAAAACGCATCAAACTATTCCGATAATTGTGATCATTTTGACACTTGTCCCATAATACTCCCCATTCAGTTATATAGAATTTTGCTTTGGCCCGCTCCGGATTGAAAATGAGTACATTATTGGTAATGCTAGCTTTCTTCATGGCTGTCAAACAATGGGTTTTCCAAGTTACAAGGGGCTTATCATTACTGTTGTTTAAGCAATCTGTGAGAGCCGGTACTAAACTTGGTGCAAGAGTTTCGTGCGTTAAGCATTTCCTGTAGAGGGCTAAAATCTACCAGTCTACTATTTTTGCAAGGATACTAGACCCAATTTGAAACAAATTATTTCTATGGGAATGCCAGTATTCTTTTCCAATAGATTCCTTCTATATAATTCCAGTTAGGATGGTTTTCTGGAAGTTTCGCTTGGGCTTCATAAATAACACTGGCACAACTTCTTGTTTATAATATGTAAGTATCGGAATACAAGATAATTTACCATACTTATGATGAATTAATTTCACCTGGGAGGTTACATTTATCATCTTGGATTGAATTTCTTTTTTGTACGGTATGTCACACACATTGTCATTGATGTTCTGGCCCAGATCGCAGAATTCATGAATTTGTTTAATTGTTGCTTGCTTATGTGCCATTTGAAGGCAGTTTTTTTTTTGTCTTAGTGGCTGATAGCATTAGGATGTTTGATTTGTTTGTGTTAATCGTCAATGCGTTTGCCATGGCATAGGATTGTAGCGTGGCCAATTTCCTCTGGAGTACAATTGGTGTCTGGTCAATAATGACCAGATCATCCGCGTATAGGAGCCAAGAGATAAGGACATAGCCAATCTTGTGTGGAAAGGATCTTGTCACATTGAGGGCAATGTTTAAATCCTTTATGTAGAAATTGAATAGGGTGGAGGCCACGATACAACCTTGTGTTAGGCCTCGATGTGTAAAGATGGGCCCTGTTAATAAACCTTTTTGGTTCAATTTTGCTCTGATGGTTGTGTTTTGGTAAAGCTGTTGTATTAAATCCAATAGGTAGGTTGGGCACCCTGCTGTCCTTAGCTTTTGCCATAGGCAATCCCGTGATATAGAATTGAAGGCCTGTTTAAAATCTATGAACGCTAGGTAGACCTCCAGCTTCAATGTTAAAATGTGTTGTTTGATAGCAGCGAGAATTAGTACGTTCATGGCTGTGCCCAATCCTGCCATAAAGCCTGATTGGTGGATATCTACCATAGATGTTTTCTTTACCACTTACACAGATCTTTCAAGATGAGGCAAGCAAATACTTTTCCTGGAATATCAAGAAGGGCAATCGGTCGATAGTTAAAAGGATCTTTCCGATTGCCCCTCTTGAATATAGGGATGATGATTGATGTCTTCCATGAAGGTGGTATTTGGCCAGATTGAATGATTTTACAAAATATCAGATTTAAAATATGTGCCCATAGATGCAGATTAGCTTTCAGGGTTTCATTTGATAGCCCATCAGGGCCGGGAGCACGAGAAGTGCTCAGCCTTTTTATTAGTATAAGTATGTCTACCTGGTCGAATGTCAAGGTCTGAAGGTCATTAGTGATGGTCATTTGATGCTCGTTAGAGTATACAGGGCTCGCAAATACAGCTGAAATATTAGTCGAACTTGTTTCGACACTGATTGCATTTAGCAAATATGAGGACAATTCATCATTCCTTCTGGTTTTTAACAACTATCATATTTCAGTTCCTGTCTTGGAGGCAATGGCATTTAGCATGTTTTCACATGCTCTCTGATGTTTGTAGGGCCTTATGTTTTTTAAGTTGATTTTTATATTTAGTGCACATTTTAGCTATGTTTTCAAGAATGTTTACAGAGCTGCCCAGTCTTGATCGAACTATTTTTCTTCTCATGGTAGCTTTCATGGATTGAACTACAGGATAATAAGTATGTTTATGTAAAAACGTTGCCTGGGGGCTTTTTGTGCTGGTTGTAGGGTTTGAGTATATAGAACCGGGTTAGTACTTTGTGAAGCATCAAGTTCATCCTGCAATAGCTCAGATAGAGTATTGAGTTTATGGTTGTTCCATCTAATTCTGTTCCTGCCTTCACCAAGCTGAATTAGGACTTTTTAAAATGTTCTTGATGATGTTGATGTGATGATGATGATATGATGATATGATTGTTTATTTATATAGCGTCTATACACAATGTGTTTCAAAGCGCTTCAAGGCAAGGGAGGGAACAAGGGAAAATACAACCACATTCTTACAGGCCATGAACAGTAAGGATGTGAAATTAACTATCGTACTCGGCCTGACGACATTTCAGATAGTGCAAGAGTTAAGACATAGATAAGGAAGGGAGGGGGAGAGTGGGAAGGAAATGGAAACAGACAGGCGACTACCGTACTAGGCCTGACGACATATCTGGTAGAGCCGGAGAAAAACAAAAGGTGAGGGAGAGGGGTGCAGAAAGGGAGGGGAGGAACAAACAAGGCCTGACGACATTTCAGATAGTGCTGGAGGGATGGTGGGGAGGAAAAAAACAGTAATGGGAGGGTGGAGGAAATAGACGAGGTTGCTATCATATTAGGTCCAGGGACAATTCTGATAGAGTAAGTGCATAGAAGAAAGTAAGGGGAGGAGATAGGAAAAGGGAGAAGGGAAAGGAGGAGAGAAAAAAGAGTAAGCAGTCAAAAAGAGTGGAGAAGCAAGAGTGGACAGCGAATACAGTTGCAGAAGTCAGTAATAACACATAATGTTGTAAGCCAGGATACAAGATGAAGATGGGAACAGCATGATTCAAAGCCACCATGAGTACAAGGTGCAAAGGAAGTCCACCATGAGAGTTCAGAAAGAGTGACACACTGTGAATGAATGAAGTCCATAAAAGTCAAATCCAGTTTGGCCACAAGACCGTGATGGTGAAGGAAGGCACCAGGTGGGTGGGGCTTGCTAAGTGTTGAAAAAGAGCAACAGGAAGGTGGGCGGGGCTTAGGCCAGGTGACCTAGATCCACTTGCACCTGCTCCCCATCTGCAAAGGAAAAGAGGCTGGAGGGCTCCTTAGGTAGGGAAACAGAGCGGCAAGCAGGAAGGCACCAGGTGGGCGGGGCTTGCCGTCCACATGATCTCTAGAATGTTATGATCACTATTCATAGTAGGTATAATGGCAAAGGTTTATATATTATTAATTGCATAGGTCGGCATAAATACGTAGTCCAGAATGGTGACAGAGGAATATCTGGTCCATGTTGGATTTGGTGGAATGTGCCCTTCAATTGCGCGATTTAACATTGTGAATCCTCTTTCTCCCATGAGTTTCATCCAACATGAAGCCCGGTAGGTTGAGTTGTCATTCATATCACCAATACGTCTTATATTCAGATCACCTATAATTAGGGTTTATTCAATTTTTTGCTTTTGTTGCGATTAGACCTAACATGTTAATCACCAGGGCTAAAAACGATTTGTCCTCTATTATGGCGGAATCCCAAAATAAGTTAAGGATGGCCATATCAACACATAGAGGATATCATGCATTTGGTGGGGATAATTTTGTCATTTGGATGCAAGGATGAGGGGAGGCCCAGGAAGTTAAACTGCTTCATAAGGACAGTTTTACTGCAGTTAGTAAACATGCGGAAGGTCTTCCCTTAGGAGGAGCAATGGCAGGGATCCAGCAGACCTGATATCCTGGCTATGTAGGTTCAAGTAATATCCATGTTTCTTGTAAGGCTACAATGTCATAGGTGGAGAGGGGGTTATTGATAGTATCGTTCATTAAGTGTTTGTAGCCTCTTGTGTTTCACATGGCCATTTTAATATTGCCCGGGACGGATGGGTCTTGGCATTCATATTTCTGGTGTTCGTTTGTGTCATTAATAGATTTTGCTAACCAAGACTAATCCAATTCACTGGAGTATTTTTTGAATGTTCTAAAGGAGACTTCTCGATGCAAATGGCCTTGTTTCCTTTGGCAATTAATATGCAAGCGTTCAAATGTGTTTGCCTGTGACTGATCTTTGCGACTTTTGTCGTAAACGCTCTTACTTTTTTCCAGTTTGAACCAGCGCTGTTCTAATTTGTCCATTTTATTCCAAATGAGTTCCTTGATAATTTGGGAAGGAATCGTCAGGACAACTGTGTCCATCCTTTTATTATAGATGAATTAAATGTACTGTATATCATGTGATCGAACTGCTTTTAGATTGTGAATAAACTTGAAGGCACCAATGATGGTTGATCTATTTGGATAGGGATCCTCTCTGTCTGTTGGTCATGGTCAACAACAGCTCTTCTGAGGTTTTAATGGACGAGATATTTGAGTCAATTTCCTGTTCACTATTAGAGATGATAGGGAAAGGGACACGCCCTCTTAAGAACACTTGTCTTCTTAGAGATTGCTGTTGATCATGCCCCTGACTACGGGATGTTCTTTTATCCTCTCTTGTGGCAGGATTAGGGAGTGGTTTAGGACAGATTTTGCATGCTCGGATTTGTTTCTGCTCAAGAGTCGTGAACTCGTAGTCATCAAGATCTTCATGGTCTTCATTATTGACAGTCTCAACAGCTAGCCCGAGGGCGGTTGGGCACTTGGCTGAAACCCCATGAGCTTGAGATGTTCTGACTGATGGTAAGGTTGATGTTGAATAAGTAGATAGGTTCATTAATTCTTGGTCATCGATTGGGGAGCAGTTACTCTTGGGAGACATTGCAGATTCATATAGAATAGATAGATTCACTTCTATCATGTCTTTTGAACTAGTTAATTTCATATTAGGATTGTTCCTAGAACTTGGATACCCTCTCAGTTTTTGGTGGTTTTTGTAGTCTTATACGGCGTCGTAAACTTATCTTTGAATTTTTTAGATTTGCTTGTTACCACTTTGGTGGTATTTGATAGATTCATAGGGCCGGTCCGGTAACAACGGTGCCAATAAGCCTACCGGCACTGTTGTTACCGGACCGGAACACTCAGAGTTCTGCAGGCGGGTGCAGTCCCACCCACCAGGTCAGACCTGGCGGGCGGGATGGCACCCACCCACAGACATTGACAGACTGTGCGCAACAGTGCCGGTAATGCCGTCATCCCCATTCCCATTGGGTCCTATGGGACTGGGGAATGGGGATTTACGAATGCCGCCGCCTGACTTACCAGAACGCCGGTGCTGAAATGCCCCGGTTATTTCGGCAAGTCAGGCAGCAGTAAATCATCATGAGTCCGGCGACAGCCTGCTAGTTTTACCGGCATGGCTACCGCCAGACTCGTAATGAGGCCCATAGTCTTCTTTTTGAGTTTCCCATCTGTTTTGTTCTTTTCTTTCTTTGTTGTGAATGAAAAACTTCAAATACTGATTCTTGTGACATCTGTATCTCAACAATGTCCTCCTCCACATCTTGTACACATGCCAGGGAATGCAATTACAGAATGGTAGGCATGCCAGAATGCTCCACAAGCTCCCACATCTCATGGGTCAGTTTAGTTTAGTTTAGTTTAGTTTATTTGTATAGCACAACCGAACCCTGGGGTAACGGCGCATTCAACTTATAGATCAACAAGTTACAGAAAGTTACACAGTTACAATGTTACACAACAGTAAGATGCAGAAGACACTGATAAGTACATTAAATAGCATGTGGGACCAGGTTACAGACTGGTCCAAGTCAATAAAAAGCAGTTGTTATTTACACGATGTGTAATACGTCTGTGAACCCACCTCAGACATTCTCAGTTGTGGCCTCCTCTCTTGGTTGTTATGTATAGGCATTATTACAGTAATAGGGCCTCATTCCGAGTTTGGCGCAAAGGGATACCGGGCACTGCTAAGGACAACGGTGCCGGTAATCCCTTTGCGCCTTATTCCGAGTTCCCTTAACGGGTCCCTTCATTAACGCCTTATTTTACCAGGCATTAAGGACGGGACCCGTTAAGGGACTTTAGAGCTAATAATGGTACCGCAATTTGAGGTACCGTTATTAGCGTCTTCCCCCTTCCCATTGAGCCCTATGGGGGCTCAAATGGGAATGGGGAATGGCTTTTTCAATGGGGATTTACCGGTCCGCAAAGGTCGGAATAGACCGGTAAATCCCCATTGAACAAGGGCAGACTCGGTACCGGTATTGGAGGTAGTCATGGTACTAATACTCGGAATGAGGCCCATAGGCTGTTGTACATTTTTTAATTCCATTGCTACCCAGTCGACGTTTGCCGACACTAGCATGATTAAGTTGATTTCCGTATAATCTTTTTGTTTAAGGTTTCAAAAGATTTTGTTAGGGCGTATATTGTTCATTGCATTTAGCGTGATTTCGTATATGGATATAGGAGGTTGCTTCAGCCCAAAGGAAGGATGCGGTGTGGGTTTCACAAATGACGTGGGAGAGGAAACAGAGCTATTGAAGGATAAATTGGAAGATTCTGGGTAGAGGATTGGTGAGTGTGATAGATTCAGCGGTTTACTATTTGGGACATCTTCCAATTGTGTTTCACAAATTGTGTCATTTGTGTTTCGACCTGAAAAACAGGCCTGGTCTAAAGTTGTAGATTTGTATAACCCACTTTCCTGGCAGAGACATTTGGTGAGGTGCCGAGATTTGCGTAGTGGATTTAAGTACTTGTGAGTACAGTGGTGGTAGTTGTACATTGTTCACTGCATGAATTAAGACCCCTGTTACATTTGTGGCTGAGGAGCTGGAGTCTGTTGGTTAATCATATATTGGTTGGCCAATCAATCATATGGGGTCTTGGGGTATACTAGCAAGGACAAGTCCATCATTCATTGCTATACGCCCATTGCTTGTACATGGCTGAGTTGACATGTATAACAGTTCAGCATCTGTGACGGTGGGGGCTTCAATAGATGATTTTTCTGTAGTTTTTCTTGATTGAGGGTCTTAAGATGATTCTGGTTGCTTGTTTATGCTCAGTGTCTGGGGCTGGTTTAGCACATGACCTGCTGTATTCTGGGTATTGCGGGACCATAATAGTCTAATGTTCGATGTGTGTGATTTCAACTGTTTTTTAATAGGTTTCACTTTTGTGGACCTTTTTGAGTTTGATTGCTGTGTCATTGGAGCAAACAGCAACTAGGTTGTGCGCATGAGCCGTAATTGTGGATTTTAGATTGTAAACCATCATCTAGCAGTATACAGCAGAAGCAAATGCAGACAGAATGAATGTAGGAGACTCGTGCTAAGTCCTGGCTGCGCAACTGAACAACTGAACAGCACTCACCTCGCACTCCCAAGATGCGCGCTCACGATGCATGTGTGCTGGCAATTTGAAGGGTTCTGGAATTGGGGGCATGGCTATCAGCCCGCTGTAACAGAGATTGATGAAGTTTAAAGGTTTAATAACGTTAAGCAGGTTAAGTTAAATAGCGATTAGTAACAGAGCTGTACCACCAGTTTCTGAGGTAGCTTACACAGTGATCCAAAAGGAATGCATTCTCCGCACAGAATCCAACAGCAATGGTGCACAAGGCTTTTAGCAGCACCAGGTACAGCTGAACAGCACTCGCCTCGCACTCCCATGATGCGCGCGCATGATGCGTGTGATGACAATTTGAAGGCTTCTGGTATTGGGGGCATGGCTATCGGCCCACACAAGTCTTTGAGGAAGCTTATACAGTGATCAAAAAGGAATGCAGTCAATACGCACAGAAACCAACAGCCATGGTGCAGGAAGGCTTGTCGCAGGACCAGGTACAGCTGAACAGCACTTGCCTCACACTCCCGCAATGCACCCGCAAAGGATGTATCAGTGTTTATGCGACTGTTCATCTATATATGTTTATATCTTGTTGATTTGTATGTGTGTCTTTCATTGTTCATTGCTCCATACAAGAGAATGGAAAACTATTGCAGACTCACTTTGTAGTTTACTGATAATAAATACCTGAATTTGACATCTTTCTGTGCATGTTTGTCAACTATGTCCTGGAAAACCAGTACCACAAACAATCCAACAGCCTTTACTATAACCACTGTTTAGTAGAATCCATAGGTACTGTTCAGGGTAACATTCAATTATTTTTGTAATGAACTCACCAGTGATCAAGAAATGACTATAAAATAGGTGAAGCATTCAAACATGATGAAACTGAGGATATATTCTAATAAGATATGGGCCTTTATTTCCTCAGCAACAAGGAGTCAAGATAAGCTAAAACAAGAGTGCCATACCAGACTATTTTCGATGTCAACATTACCATCCAAAGTCAGAGAATCTGCCATTTAAATGCATACATTGCCACTGAGTGTTAGGAACGTGTGCCTGCCGCCAATGCTTATCTCCCCATCACTCACTCACTGTGGAGGCAAACATGTGGGTACCACCTAGGCACATTTGCAAGACTGCTGTAACCAACACAACATCCTCACCCTCATCTACACATGCCTTGTAGTGAGCTGTTCTTTCCAGGCAGGCTGAATTTAGAACGATTTTCCCTTTTTCAATGTATGTTTACATATTTGCACCCTGGCACAGGGAGCAACAACCCATCCAGCCTGGGGGGCGATTGCCCCATTGAATCCCTCTCCAGCCTGCCCCTGGTGATCTAAGACTAACATGGGTATGAGGTTGCACATGAATGCTGCAGGTAAGAGTAGAGCAAGTGAACTGAACGATGGGGGGAGCTGCAGTATTCATCAAGATGGACTATGCACCCATTGGTAGGCAAGACAGCCTGGCTTGGCTAAGGCAGCATGGAGAACAATGCTACCAGAGCAGGGGAATGCACCCTGTGTGCCCGTATGCTTAGCTGGTTGGACAGCACATAACGTGGCTACAGCCTGATGCTTTGACATCCTAGGAGGTGCCATGACACTGTTCAAGGCACTCACTGAGGGTGAAAAGTAGGTGCCCTAGCTGGGCCCACACCGTGCTTTCTGCTTGAAGCCTAATCTGCTTTGTTTGATGTTCATTCCATTCGTTCCTATTTCTTCTTCTTCTTCTTCTTCTTCTTCTTTCTTCTTCTTATCATTAGCATTTTTGGAGCGTTTCCTGTCAGATATGACAATTTGCACCACTCTCGGTATCATCATTAAATGCAGTCTTCTTTGTTGTTGTTCATGATGTATCTCAAAATAATGGTGTCCTTTTTTTCTTGACACTCTTTCTTTTGTTCCATTTTTATTTGCTGGTGTCCCTATGTGATCAGCATAGCCACGTACCCCTTCCCATCCATCCCATAAAGCAGTGGTCTTCAAACATTTTTGGCCGGGGCCCCCCTGAGAAAATTTTGGCCAGGTTGGGACCCCCCAGAAATGCCAAATGGACAGTATGTATTGTGCGCCATCACCTGCTCCCATCACAGTCGCTTGGCTCCCTCATCCCACTCCTACCCAATTCCTGGTCTCTCCCCACCCCATCACACACCCTGGGCTCTCCCCACTCTGCTCCCACCACTATCCCATGGTTCCCGCCAATTGTGCTCCCACCATAGTCCCTGGGTTCCCCCCATCCCGTTCCCAACACAGTCTGAGGGCCAGTGGCGGCTGGTGATTTTTTTAAAGTGGAGGGGCATAACTATTTCCCCCAAAAATGCCATAGCGACCGAGCATAGTGAGGGAGCCCAAACCAATAACACTTTATTGGGTTCGGGGGGGTTTCCCCCTGTGAATTTTTTTTTAAATAATGGGTTATAATGTTGCATTGTAGAGCATACTTTTAACAAAAAAATGGGTAAATAGCAAAAAAGTTTGCAATTGGTGCTGCGGGGGCCAGGGGGCAGCATCACATTTTTTACTGGACATCTATGATAATTGTCCAGTAAAAAGATACCATCCCTGTCCCCTAGGCCCCACTGGGCCTAACGCAATCAACATGATTATGGGATCTCATTACGAGTTCGGCGGTAGCCATGACGCTATTGGAGGCATGGCTGCTGCCGAAATCGCGTCCGTGTCCTCGGAATGAGGATTTACCGGGCCATTCCGAGTTCGGAGGGCCCGGTAATTCCTCCCTCCAAGGACCCGGACACGATCCTTCCCCATTCCCATTTCTGCCCCCATAGGGCTGAATGGGAATGGTAGAGGGAGCAAACAACAGGCCATTACGAGATGGCCCGTTGTTTGCTCCCTCTTCCCCTTGCAGGGCCCGCTCTGCACGTCTGGTAAAACCAGACATGCAGAACGGGTCCCGCGAGGAGAACTCTTAATTGGGCGGTACGGGGTTGACGGCACCGGCACCTTTACCGGTGCCGTTAACCCTGTACCGCCCGACTCGTAATGAGGGCCTATGTGTGTATGCAAGGCGCTGCACATTCATACAGCAATCACTCTATCATTCACAAAAGCATCCATCACCATACACTCACTCATAACATAAGCATACACGCATCCATACACATGTTTAAATAAAAACAATGAACATAAACGTACCTTCTGCATTGGTCTGCGTGTGGGTGCTGAAACGCCCTGCTCCAGGCTGCCCTGTCCGTATGTGTGAGTAGGCGCAGGAGCTCCCCCTTGGACATACAGACATGCAGTGCCCCAGCCAGCATTTCCAATGAGCTATGCAATGCTGGTGAAGCAAAACGCTGCAGCACTTGCATGGCTCAGTGAGCACATGCGGCCGGGGAACTAAACTGAACTGTCAAAGGGAAACAGTGTTTCCCTTTGACAGTTCAGCTAGCCCAAGAGCACTCCATCAGCTGGAAAAAGCAGCTGAGGGAGTGCTCACTGTTTCACTGGGCTGGCTCCTTAGTTCCTCCATAATGGGTGAGGGGCCACTGGGTGGGCGCCCCCTCGCTATTATGGATGCGCCGCCAGGCTCGGACTGGCCTATAGGGCAATGCCTGTACCAAAAATGTAAAATGCTAATGTGGGCCAGTCAAAATGGGCCAATGTGGACCAGTTTGATGAGTTACTTAACTATACAGTTAGTAATTTTGACCATTGTTGCTGAATATATCACTATTTACTTACATTTTAACACAAAGCACCCCCTTGGGTACTATTGAAACAGTGGGCCTCATTACAAACCTGGAGGTAGCTGTGCCAGAATTGCATACGGGTCCGGCACCCGTGAATGGGCAATAACCGGGTCATGCTGAGTTAGGCGGACCTGATAATTGCCCTTTCGTGGGTGCCTGGTACCGGTAGATCCCCATTCCCATTTGAGCCCCATAGGGCCCCATAGGGCTCAATGGGAATGGGGAGCTTGGATGCACCGGCACTGTTAATAACGGTGCTGGTGCATCCAACGAGCTGTGCTCGCGGGTGCTGCACAGCCTGACAGGTCAGAGCTGGCGGGCTGTCAGGCACCCGCAAGCACAACTCGTACTATGGCGGTACGGTAGCAACAGTGCCGGTAGCTTACTGACACCGTTGTTACCGTACCGCCATAGTTGTAATGAGGCCCAGTCTGTGACTAAAGGAATGAATATCCATTTACAACTGCGGGCCACTTTTCATTGTTGCCTGAGACAGTTTCATGCTTCAGCCCGACCATGTGAGCCACATTTTTTTATATTTCATGTTGAGCTCTCAGGGCCCCCCATGGATGCACCCGCGGACCCCTGGGGGGGTCACGACCCACAGTTTGAATACCGCTGCCATAAAGTGACCTTGTGGAGTCATCCACCGCCATGGTTAGAACTGAGGGGTGGATATTGCCCCTACATTAACTGGCCAAATTAATACATTTGGTGCTTTTCCTCTGAATATGTCAGTTTCTTGTAAAACTGTATGACAGACTAGATTTGAACTTTAGTCTTTACACTGGACCACCTTTTTAGGGTATGACTCCTGTTCACCGTCGCTACAAATCGCAGAAATAAAATTGATATTCAAAACACAAGGCTACTCTAAAGTCACACTTAAATTGAGTGTGAAATCAAGGGAAAAGCAATTAAAACACTTTCTGACAACTTCCCCTACCAAGGCACTTTATCAAATGAAATTAGCACCCCCAACACTCGAATCGCAGGCCGAATCGGGCCATTACAGCCCGTGTTTCAAGCAAGCTACAAGCTGCTTTCCTGGATGTTCCACCGACTGCCTCCGACACCCTCCTTGGCTTGTCTCTTTGCCAATGAAGCTTGCCCTCACATGCACCGCACAATCAAATCAAACAATGCCAGACTTATTTGACTCGGGACCTGACATCGTTCTCCTACTCCACAAGCCATGATTAAAAGCTATCCCTGTATCTGATTCCAAGTTATGAAAGTCATGGCAGAAGCATTTGGCTTGGAGATGGAGATGAGTGGGGGACCCTCTGGTGGTGCCTATCCATAAAAACCAAGACCAAAGGATGATTACATTGGTAGGAGGGAACTCAAAGTTAAAGAACTTTGTAGACGACCTCCTTATGCATATTACCTCCATGTGGCTTGACCCGGAGAGATACATACAGAGGTGTGGCCATTTGATAGACTACCAACGATGAAGATCAACCAGACATGTGACTAAACGACCCATCCTGCCACTCAGATGTGAGGCATGTGTGATTATTGAAACTCTAGTGGATTACTGCCATCTTGCCAAGAGATGTCCTACCAGAAACCCGGTGTAAAATCCAGTTCCAAGTCCAACAGCCAGACACGGATCATACTAGTGAGCCAATGGGATATGTCTACTGCCTTACTTCGTCATGGCTGCTGCCTGCTTAAGAGATCGACTCTACAGTGGTCAAGACCAACTATGGCAGTTCATGAAAGGCATTTGGGATTTAAACTAGAGTCCACACCAAGGGCAGTGCCTAGGAAGAGACCCACGACATTTGAATGTGGTGGTCCGCCTGAATGGGTGGTTGCAAGAATGTTTGAAAGAATGCAATCCTATGATGTAGGCATGCGTTCCCTCCCAAAACACAACTCCACATAAAAGTAGAGAGTCTCCTTTCTTAAGTGATAGCACCTGGTGACAAGTCACAAAACATAGAAGACAGTAGCAAAAAGATAGACCTACCATGGTCCTTTGTGACGTGAAAACACTGCTTCCATACTGTTTGTATTTTGGATTTCCTGCTGCAAAATAGAGAGAGAGCTGGCATGTTGAGGTCTTCCACTGATCTAAGGGGATCAGCTAAGATGCAAACCCTCTTGACCCCCATTCCCTCAGGAGCCATTGTTACTGGTCCCTGTGCACACTGAATAAGAAGAGGCAAGAGCAGTGGGCACTGGGAGCCCTGTCAACTAAATAAGTCCGAAACCTGCAACTGTTGAAGACCGGAGACTACACCCCCTAACCCAAAGTGAGCACTGGCACTCTGACTGAGGAGTGTGTCTCCTAGAGTCTGTCTCACCAAAACCTTCCATCAGCAGAGCTGCACTTCCACTGAAAGTGACAGCTTTGCCACATCCCAACAACCCAGACTAAGAATCCATCTTTAGTCTTTGGTAGCCTAGCAGGTCCAGTGTCTTCTCAAGTGCCCTGATGGCAGCTTTGTCTTTCATTTCTAAATGTGCCTTTGCTCAATCTTTTTTTTACCTATATTAATCTCCTTTAACATATGCCTTCCAATTGTTTTCATAGTGTGGGTTCCTACAAATATCCCCCAAGCTTTCATAGTGTGGATTCCCACCCATATCTTCCACTTTCTCCTCCCACACAGCTGTACCCTCAATTATTGCCATTTGCAATCTCGACCAAAATACAATGTGACGTTTAAAGTGATATGATCCCTGCATCATGGCAAGCTATCTCTAACACTATTGTTGATATACCTACAAGAAAACTAACTTCAACTCTCCAACATCTCCATAGTTTGACACTAGATGCAATCTGCACTGCCCATACAAAATCTATAGCCATACCCAACATATTGCATTATCTAATGTCCAGCAGGGCAGCCACAGAATGCCATCGCCTGTGCATAGTGATGTAGCATGCTGTATATAAGCTTCTATGTGCCAGCGCATTGGTTGTATAAAGGAATAAGCAGAGACTTTGAAATAAAGAGACAGCCCAGTGAGCTAGGTTCATTCATATCCGCTCTGCCAGTGCTCCGACTTTTTAAAATGTAAATTGTTATGACATAAACATTAAAACAGTGTTTGAAATGTGTGACTGTGCAGGTACTGATGAACTGTAAAGCGTTTGAGCTTATGCTCACTTGTCTAAGCATCATAACCAGAGCAGTAGCAGTGTAGGGAAATAAATGGACACTTTGATAAAAAGGGGGCCGCCTTGAGAGCTGGGTTTAACCCTGTCTTCCAGTGCTCTACTTTTTATGATTTTTAAAAGTAAAGTGTGTTTTATTTGTAGTCCATTTTAGGGTCCAATACTGATTGACTGAAAAATGATATTTAATGTAGTGTTTTAGACATTTATACTGTTCATGCTTCCATCACAGTGATCTTCCAAGGCTGAGGCTTGTGGAAGTGGCAATTACATTTTGTGCCCATGCCTGGGTTTGCCGGCCTGCATCTATGGTGGGAGGAAGGGGTGGTGTGCGAGAGATTTCAAGAAGGTTACAGCAGAAATCACAGAGTAAGAAGTGTGTAAAAGCAATGACATCAAACGGGGTAGGGAAGTGCTTGGTTAAGGTTCAGTGCATTTGAGTACTTCTCTACTTTGAACGATATGAACATCAGAAAATTAACATTGTAGGGCTGAGATGCCTATGGCTTTAGAAGTGAATTATATTTGTAAAATATTCTAAAAATCAGTTAGGTGCACTCAGAGGTAGTGTGATTAGTTGCATGGTGGGCTCAAGATGTGCTCAGGCTACCCAGAGTAATTTGGAGACTTGTTGTTTTGGATGTGATTAAGATTCCCCAATCGACCCATGAGTAAAATATCGTGGAATTTCCAAGGCAAATGCTGTGTATGGAGTTAAGTTCAAAGTGAATGTGTAAGAAACAGGGATGCTGGTGTTGAGGCTATGGGCAGCAGAAAAGTCGAACTAGAGTTCCGCATATTGTGTGGCCACATTCCTGTGAAGATTGATCTGTGTACATGTGGTAAATCTAAAGTCAAAGTGGAACTTGATTTGTATGTTCCCTGAGTTGCACATTTCCAATGGTCTCCCCCACCCTGTGACTCCATCCTTCTATGCCTCTCTACCCTTTCTGCAGTTACCTTCTTGCATTAAAGAAGCTCGTTGAACCCTGAATTTGTGCCCTAGAGTTGTACAGACCCATTCTATTTACATGTGTAGCTGTATTTTACTGCAACGTGTGTGTCACAGGGACAGTGCGGCACAGTTCTGTGTGCCTGTGTGGCTATGTGTGTGATATTGCAATGCTACTACAAGTATAAGTTGCCGGAGTATAGCTGCATTTAGGTGTTTGTGTCTTTAGAAAATTCAATATACAGCTAAGTCTGGCAGTTTAATATTTAATTTCAGGCTTTTATTATAATATGTAACACAAATATGTGGTTGCTTATGCTCTTTACATCAACAATCTAAAGATTGGTACATTCATTTATATAAAAGAAAAGACTTGTCAAAGTGTATGGAAAAAACAGTGTTCTTAAATACAAACAAGTGTTAAGATCCACACTCTAAATTCAAATATATTTTATTCCAATTTATATACATTGCTTTTGTATCCCCTTAAATGTTCCTCTTGATATTTTGTTGAATCAACTTGTATATTAATATTTCATTCATTTAGTTTACTTTGTTATTTGACAAAATGTTCATCAAATGTTCCTCTTCAAAATTCTTTTTTTTTTCAAATTCTTATTTATATAATGTTTCATTCATTAATTCTCCATGTATTTTTACCTAATGGTTTGTTGATCAAATCATCAATGATAAGATATTTCATTTAGCAAATCTCCTCAATTATCTGGTAAAATATTTATTAAATTGATCAGATCCTAAATTATCTGATATTTGGACCTTTAAATGTCCATAATAAATCCTTAGTAATATTGTAATAGAATCATTCAATTCTTAACACACGTTTCACCATTATTATAGCCCATCAGAAGGATTAGTTACTTTAGGTCAGTAAGAATCCAGCTGACATTTATGCGCACATTAGATCGTATTGTTTAGGTCCTGATTTGATTCTGTTTGATTATTTCTGTGGTGTGGTTCCAATATAGTAGTATACAGTCTCCTCATGAGCATGAAACAAGCATAGGGCAATTAACTGAGATTAAAATTACAGCTTTAAGATACTGCCATATTGGAACCACACCATAGAAGAAATTGAACAGAATCAAATCAGGACATAAACAATATATTTTCTATTTCTCATCACAATTGGTAACCGTATGACCTCTGTAAGCATATGACTGTTTAACCATTTTCCTTACAGAACTAAGGTTTGACATTTTAATGTCCCCTTTAAAAATGCATTACCATTATATAAAGGTCAACTGACAGATACACGTGTCTTAACTTATAGACAAATATCAAGCATGTCCCTATAACATTTTCACGTATGACTTGGAGAGCAAACTTTTTTTGTGTTTTCAAATAAACAAATTATAAGTAATTTAATTATGATTTATTGTATGTGCTGGAAGCAAATATAGCTGTTTTTCTTCTTTTTTATTCTCTTCATGGCAGAATGTAATGCAGAATGCAAATGTCCTTAATTTGTGTGATCAACATATGAAATGATAAAACATGCACATTCTTCATAAAATCCAAGATGCCATTTCAATGAAATATTACGAACTGATATACCATTTCTATTAAACTTGTTATTGCCATTCAGAGAAAGAAATTAATCCAGTGGTAGCTATAACAACCTATTATTTCCTCTCATTCTCTCTGAACTTTGAACTTTGTCTTGAAATGTCAATGGCCATAGCAAATGTAGGTAGAGAGGATTCACATTAAAATCATATCTTGTGCTCATTTGTTCCTCCTTTAACATAGAGCGTCTCTACAATTGGTTAATTCCAAGCAATAACAATCCAACATATTTCTAACTTTACTTCACTCATAATGATCATGAGTCAGTTGTATAAATGCGTCAAGGAAACAATTGTTTCGTGTATACTGTTTGTGGCACGGCAGCTGGATTCATGTATCATGAGTATCATGAAATAAGAGAACCTCATATCAATGGTTTCTAAGTGATTGCTCCCATTGGAGTCTTGGGAGCTTGATTTATTTTAAAATATGTGTGCTTTACACAATTATTAATACCTAATGAACGCTATGTACTTCTCCGGTAATCTTCCTGAACTGACCTTTTCACCCAGATACAACAGATATGATTGTGCTGCATTCTTGGTGCAATAAAATAGGGCCAATAAGTACTCTATATTATTTCCTGCTCTAACTTTGTTTGTTCACATAGTAGTGAGAAACAACCCTCACATGGGTCACTCAGGATTTAAGAGGGGCATACATCCAAATATTTTCTTTGCAACAATCTTTTCTGGCTACAACAATGCTTAGCAATGCTTTAGGATGCCACTGTTGTAGATTTGTTTTTTTTTTCATTGCTAAACCCGTTACAGTCATAATTACCACCAAGGAAAACATGTTTAAATATGTACTTTATATGCTGCAATTAATATAGTAAATATTTAAGAAGAATTGTGTATACTAGAATAAAGATTTACATACTGTCCCTGTCTCCATGAATATCAACAAAAATTATTATTTATTTCAGAAATGAAATTTCATAAAAGTAATGCATTCTTAAAATACAATTAATGCCATTCGGTAAGATAATTTAAATAGGATGTGTACAGCAAATATATACACATTAGAAGGCTAAATAATATTTATTAACCTCTAAATTAATGTTTTCTCCATTTCAATATAAAGATCATATATGTAGCCATTAAAATAACATATTTTTCGATTCTGCAATAAAAGCGCAAAAAATTAAGTTTGTTAAATCCTAAAACCATAATGCATTAAGGATTCTATGTCCCCATTGCAGACAGAGCATATCGACGTCCCCAAATCTAGGCATCTCTCCACTATAAACATCAGTTGGAGAAAATCTAATCTCATGTGAATTAGTGATTTTTTGCGACTTCGATTTGTAACCGTAAACAAATATTCTGCCATACTTCTACGTGGCTGAAAAGGAGATATGATACATGACATATGACACAGTACTTAAAGCTGAGAAGGGATACATATTGGGAAGGTGGATAGGCAAATTGAAATCCAAGACATACTTAGTGTGGAATAAATATGCATTTAAACATTAGAATTTCATAAATCATTGTTTATGGAAATACGAGTTTCATGCATAACACCTTTATATAGCACCCACTCCATAAGTCTACCATGGTTTTTTTCCTAATAGCTTTGAGGTGCTACAAATCTGGGAGATTCGTCGATAATATGCTGGTGCAAACTTGGTATCCTAATTCTAAATAGGAACAATAGTGCTCTTTTTTCAAGTCCAAGGGAATATGCCTCAATCAATCAAGGAATTGAAGTTTATTGTAAGTAAGGGGCACCATAGGTCCACCATATATTTATAAAGTTCATTTGGTATCACATAATGGCCAGGACATTTATCACTGGCTCTCTTCGTTGAAGGTAATTCCACCACCTTCCTTGAGAATGGAGAGAGCTTATACTCAAACACTAGCACCCTCAAGGTTATTTCTTTTAATTGACTAACATCCAATATTTCTAGTATACAGCTGAATTCTATTCCTAGCATGCAATCCAACTTTATCTTTTCCAAAGGTGTATACAGAGCCTAAAAATGCTCAACCCTTAAAAATATTAAACATGACATAGGAGCCCGTGCAATTCCCAAAGGAGTATTCCGATATAAACTTCCAGAACTCTCCCAAATCAGTATGCTCGGCAGCCTCTTCAACTTTGGACCACATATCATGGTTGCATATTTGCAATCAATTCCATCTTTTAGGATCTCCAACAGTGGCTGGTTTTATTTGTATCTAATGGAAGCACCTTTATGTTTTTTAAGAGCTCATGTTTCCTAGTCGTACAATTTGAATATAACCAGGAACTCTTATTCCTACTTGGTCTTTCACAAGGTTGTTTGAAGAACACTGATCCCAAAGACTTTACTAAAACATAAAAAGACTCCATACTTGCCTCAAAAGTCTGTTCTTCATCAAGGAAGGCTGGTACAGTCT
The DNA here is from genome assembly GCF_040938575.1 of Ambystoma mexicanum. NCBI lineage: Eukaryota > Metazoa > Chordata > Amphibia > Caudata > Ambystomatidae > Ambystoma > Ambystoma mexicanum. Next base: position 368,810,666 of record NC_090934.1, read on the forward strand.
TCGCGTAAGGGTCCGTTGTGCAAACCCTCCAGGTTCCCGAAAGTTCATTCAATCTCCTACAATTATTCAGCTTTTGTTTTGTAGCTAAATTGAAATGACTGTCATTTTCCACTTTATCTCCCCAGATAGTTCAGTGGAGGGGATTAATGTCACTAAATCTACCATCACCAATATAGAAATCTTTAATCAAATGCCAACTTGCAATGAACATCATAATATAGTTTATTATGCTTCTAAATCTATTATTCCTAAATTTTTACCTCCCTGGATTATCATTACAATAACATTCTTTCAAAGAGGATAGACTATATGCAATCTAAAAGTGCCATAGTGCTGATCCTCTAATGTTTGCTCAGGCGTCTATCAGTATTGCCTCTTCAATGCCAAACACGGGACTTCATTCATGATGTCTGAGACAGCAGCCAGGTGGAGATTTAAGTCTCAAGCCAAATTAGTCACATTGCCTTGGTCATTCAAATTATGAGAGTTGTCCCATACCATCAGAAAAACAGCAGTTTTCGTCTTGTCTGCAGGGCAACCATGAGTTGATTATCAGGTCAGTGACTGGACGGAGGAAAAGCCTTCTAATTCATTTTCCTGCAAAGACCAAATTTCCTGCAAATAAAACAATGTCAGAATTCCTTAAAAATGCACAATTTTCAATATCAAATGTATGGTTCACCCCTGCAATATTCGAAAAAAAAAATATTTTAGGTCACCAATGGTGGCATATGTATTAAGGATCTCTTCATCACCATATCATTTCTGTTGATGTTGAATATCTTCACCCACTTTATCACAAGTAGATCAATTTTGCTCACCATTGTGTTGCTGCACTTCTCCATAGTACATGATACAGGTAACAGACAGAAATTGTATTAAAAACAATCCTCCTGCTTAGATTCAAATCCACTCCCCCTTCTTGTTAGAATGAATAGGTAAGTATGTAATACTCTGAAGAGAGGGTCCTTTGAATGTCCCTCCTCACCCACATTAACATGACAGCCCGCAAAGTTAAGAAAGCACAAAGCAACTCAATGTTTGGACAGCCCGCAGGAGGGCCAATGACATCCACATATGCAAACTGATATTCTCATATTCTTGTAGACAGCCATTCAAACCTTATCCAGTCAACGTGTTTATGGATACAGGTGCTGCTACCCTGGTCATGGATCCAAACGCTTCAATGGCTCAGATGGACTAAGAATGGAAACCTTTGTGATGTCGTCATTAGTGACACCACGACAGGAAATAAATTAATACAATTAAATAAATAAATAGCAACATTAGTCATGAAGAAAACTCGCAGCCAAGCACGAAGTTGCACGAACACACATGTGCTCACATAAGTGCAGAAACGGTGAAAGTAAGGCAAGGCAAGAAATGCATAGCAAGCTTGCAGATGCTTATTGCAACTAACCCTATGGAACTACAGGATCGTATAAGAGGCCTGGAAGAACCGAATATTACTAACCTATAGGAAACATAGCATGGTATAGATATATAGAAATCATAGTATAACTATAATGACTTTACATGAAGCCACAAGCCACAGGACAAGAGATGAAGAAAAGCAGAACTAGGCTGCACAGAACAGCAGGCCAGAGCTCACAGCCAAGGTCAGAGACAAACGGCACATTCCGAAGCTAAGAGACACAGAGTCCTCTGCAGAAGAGCAGAATAAATCCTCAGACCAGAGAGCTCGATTTCGTGTTCCTCAACCACGTGATGCAGTCGAGCCAGACAATGGTCATTCACCCGCGGTGGGAAGACAAACGGTTCTCACCAAAACAGACATGAAGTGAAACATGGACTCACTGACAACGTTGTAACACTGAGATCACTCTCACAGGAAAAAGTGGCAGCACTAACAGTGACATTGGCAACACATAGTCTTTCCCTAAACCCTGATAAGGTGCACTGAGTGCTGAGAACAGAACTAGGTCCCAGGCCTGGGGACACCAGCTCCAGCCAATCAGGGAACAGAAATCCAGGGGTGGATGGCAGAGGGAAAGGGCCAATGGTAATCCTCCAACCATGCAACAATGTAATAGTTTATTGGGGAAGGGGTTAGGCAAGCCACCTAACTTGTGAGGACCATTAAAGTAATATCTATAGGTACCTTGCTTAGGCACTACCACCCCCAACTATCCAACCCTGTCTTCTCGTAGGTTTTTGTGGAAGAGCCACATGTTGTGATGCAGAAAGGAAACAAAATGGTCTGGTACGGGCTTAGGAGCCGTGAGTCTGGGAGATTTCAAATGTACTGTATGATCCCTGTCTGTTTGTGTAATAAACAAAAGGTCTAACTTGCCCTTGGCTAAATCTTCCATCCGTGCACTGGGGGAGGGTTTGTTGGGACCTGGGAGCTGGAACAATGAGCTTGTAGTGTGACCCCCAGTCCCCTGGTATACCTAAGCCAACAAGTTGGAAGCAGAGGTGCGGTTCATTATGCCCATTCGGCATATGATGCCTCTTCCGTCGCAGTGCCTGGAGGGCCGCGAGGCGCCTCATGGAAAGTGAGACGAACGGGAGGTGCACCCCCGTGCAGAGGCCCTCAGGAACCAGTTTGGAAAATATCCTTCCCCCGCTCCGTGAGGAACCTAGCCGACCAGAAGGGTGACACAGCAGCTTTGGGGGAGCTGGTAGCCGAGCAGCATTAGTGTATCATGGAATGTAAGTATTGACTCAGCCACATGGCAACTGAGGGGTGTGGGCAAGTAATGTTGGGTATGAGTATGAATATTGTTGAGTATACTTGAAGTATTGTTCAGGATTTTTTAGTAGTGTTGAGTAGTGTGAAGTATAGTAGGGAAATGAGTAGAGGTAGATGTGGTTTTTCTGGTTAGGGACCATTCAGTCTTGAGGTAAAGGTCTCTGGCAAATAACCTAGACTATTGACTTAAGGTTACGGATGATGAAAGTTGTATAGATATTGGATTCCCTGTGGATTGGGTGTTTTAGCTCAGTTCATGGATGATGGTATCCCCGTGTAAGGGTTTAGCAAATGGAGCTAGCTCAGATTGCGTAAGGTGTTCTTCTGGTTAAGTACTGCAGAGGCGTTTTATCTACAAGGCAACGCTGTAGGTACAGATTGAACACGAAAGATATTGGTATCCCCTGTTTGGAGGCAGGAAGACAGCTGTGGGGATATATCGGGTTTGTAAAAAATGTCTGTGTGATGAAACAGTAGCATTGTGAGCCCTGTTAGTGATTTCTATTTTTCTCCTATGTAGTGAAGTGGTGATTCCACCAAAAGGGCCTGTGCATAGGACTAAGACAGCACAAGGAGGTACAGAATTTGGTGTTTGCGATTTGTAATTGACAGAGTAAGCTGTTTAGTGGTGGTGCGCGGAAGGCACATGCGCAGTATTGTTGGGTGTGCCTAAGGTGACAGAGAGTTGTATGCAGAGCATACCTAAAAGGTTGGTTGGGACCCAAAGAGGCTCGGGTGAATTGACAAGAACTGATATTTGTTCAATTGTGAAAAACAGAATTGAAAGTATTTCTGTGTTTGTACAATAACGGAAGTATCAAAAGCCTCAGAATGGGGTCAAGTAAGTATAAAGCAATATATCAAGGAAAGTGCAGGGGGATACGCCCCTACAGCACCTATGTAAGCCTTTCCACGATATAAGGACAAGATTTGTAAATATAGCATGGAATAGACAAAAAACACAGAAGGTAAATTGACTAAGCCATGGCCACAATGCAGAAGTTTCTCTAAATACATGCAGCAATCATTACACACACACATACAAGAGGCTTACACGAGGAAAACAATAAGCAGTCGTACAGTGATATTTGAACTCTGGAAGATGTTTCAAGAGGACGAGGGGTAAGTAGCGAGGCGCCAGTGGATGCTGAGCCGGCAGGAGACTCTGGGCGCAGTGCCCTTGGGCCTTGCTCCTCCACCTCCTCCTGACCATGAGACCGAATGGGCTACCACAGAAGCACAGGGATTATACCCTGTGCAGGAATTAAAAGCAGTGCAGGTGTACACAAATCCAACATTCGAACCTCCACCATAAACCGAAGGGGGGGCAGAAAGGGGTGCCGCGTGAGACCCAGACAAGCGCCAAGGAGGGGTTGGAAGGAATAGCATTGACCGTGTGGGTAGGAGGGCAAATATTATTGAAATTAGATGGGAAGACAGCAGGAAAAGGAGGGGCACGTGAGGAAGTATCTGGGTGTAAGGGAAGCAGTGAAGCACGAGAGTGGGCAGAGATCATGGAAGAAGTAGAAAGAAAAGAAAAGAGAAGGAGGAGAAAGAGGAACGCGCGAGGGTGTGGAGAGGCAAGCAAAGAGAAGAAGAGAAAGAGCAGGAGCAGCGAGAGACAAGGAGAATGAGGGAACTAGAAGAGTTTGAGAGACAAAGAGAGGAAGCAGAGAAGTAAAATCAAGATTTAGTAAGAAGGGAAAGGAGAAATTGGGAAATAGAGTGGCTCACAAGAGAGCACAGATGCAAGGAGGAGGAGGAGCCCACAGTAAGAGAAATGAGACTTAAATGGGGATTAACCACGTCTGACGATAACGCGGGAAGATGTAGGCAAGCCGAGCAGGATCACAGTAAGACATATGAAAGGGCAGCTGCTCTGCCAGACCAAACTGATGAAGGGTCCTGAGGGGTGACAGCGAGAATCTGATGGATTTAGGAGGGAAACCACAGGGAGACAAGGCATTGAGGAGACTAACCTTCTATAACAATTTCAACAGTGACCTGGGAGACAACAAATCACAAGACGACTTGACAGACACTGAGGACGAGGGGATGGGACAACTTGCTCATCAGTCAACAGGGAATAGGACCGATCGAAGCTCGACATGGGGAGCAGATAGAGACGCAGGGGATTTGCAGGGAGACAAAGACGAGAGACCACAACGGTCCAGGGATGCATCATGCAGCTTAGATAGTGTAACCCCATATGCGCAGAGGCTTAGAGACCTCCCAGCACGAAAGAGGGGGGAAATGGTAAGGGCGCTCACTGCCACCAAAGACACCAGGAGATCTGAGGGGGAAATAAAGTTGACAAGAGGACCGGACAGGGAGGTTGGGATCACACAGGTGCCCTTTCTGGAAAAAGGAGTGGGGCGACCTCAGTACATGACAAGTAAACATATAAACAAGGAAAACTTGAGGTGTAGGCTACCCTTCTTGACCGCGGGTGCGGACAAATGGATATATGAGATGGAAAGAATGATGGCAGGACAGAAATTAGCCATAGGGGATGTAAAAGGTTTACGAGTGGCGACCCTCGGAGAGTCCGCTGATGATGTATGGTGAAGGGCAGGGTACCCAGGAGTAACAACCCAGAACAAAACACACAATAGCTCACCGTTCGCTAATTGCCGAGCAACTGTTTGGCAAACATTGCAGATGCAGTACCAAAACACATCAGACATAAGTGCGATTATGGCACGCAGAATGGGGGAAGATGAAGACCTGCTACAATATATTCAGGCTCTTCAAGAGCTCTGATGCCTGGAAATGCAAGAACTGTGGGATAAAACAGTGTCATTATTCTATCATATACTATGCCAGGGGTTGCCAGAACAGGTGCAAGGGCAACTGAAGATGCTGGTGGGGATAGAAGCAAAACCATGGTCAGAAATACACTTTACAAAAGTACATTACTGCATGTTAATGCAAGAGAATTCAAGGAAAAAGTGTGAGGAAAGAAAACAGGACAAGTCGAAGTTAGTTTTAGCTATCTAAATACCCATGGAAGGGGCAGTATTAACAAGCACGGGAGGATAAGGGGCACCACAGACGCAGTACGCATAACCGCCCGCATGTGGTAGTTTCATGGGATGGGGATGCGCAGCATGGGTTTTGAGGAAAAGGGGGTCCACCAAGGGGACGCGGATATGTTATGTCATGTTATTTGGCATTCATATAGCACTCTATATATCACTGGTATGACCTCAAAGCGCTGGTAGGTTGAACATCCTCTGGGACTGTAGTCCAGGTCATTTGAGTGTGTAAGGTGTCATAGGGTGCTTAGGTGCACCAGTTATGTGTGCAGCTGATACAATTGCCTGGTGGTAGCTGCATCCTAATATAAGGAGTGGTGGAATTGATATCAGTTGAATGTGTGCAGTCTGGAGGGTGGACTCCAAGACTGGGCTCTGGCTGTGTTAGGCCTGTGTAGGATTCATATGCGTTTTATTTGAATGATGAGGTGTTCATGGGGTAACGTTCATATGTGAGCAGCTAGGCCGAAAATTGATCGAGGGTTGTAGCTGCACTCTAACTGTGTGTTGGTGTAGAGTAGAGAGTCAGTATCGTGATCTGGGTGGTGAGTGTTTGAGTGGAGTTATGATCTAAGGAGTTCGCTATTCTGGATTTTGAGCGTGTGTTTGCTAAATAGTGACTTAATAAGTGAAATCAGTGGCGTCATTGATCGGGATCTCATTGGGCATTTGCCATCGGGTTGTAAGGACTCGGTCGCCTCAAATGGTCGTAGTCGGCATCACGGAAAGAACCACATTTTTAGAGCTTTGCGGAAGGTCATATAGTCTTGGGTGTGTCAAATATGTGGGGGGAGTGAGTTTGACAGAGTTGGGGCCAAGGTTGAGAAAGCAGATCCTCTGATCCTGACAGAGTTAGAGATTTATATCACTAGAAGTACGGCTGTGCTTGATGTTAGGGTTCAAGATGGGAACTAGGGTTTTATCTTTTCTTGTAGGTACATTGGGCCGGTCTTGTGCACTGCTCGGTGAGTGATGCATAGGGTCTTGAAGGTGACCCTTTGTCCAACTGGGAGCCAGTGGAGGGTTCGGAGAGCTGGCGAGATGTGGTCTCTTTGACCCAGGGTGAGGAGCAGTTTTGCAGCAGCATTTTGGGCTCTTTGGAGTTTGTTGAATTGGTATGCCGGAGCTCCTAGGTATAGGAAATTAGCATATTCTCAACATCACAATAGACATAACTGCAGCAAGTCTGTTCAGGTAGGAGAGGTAGGGACAATGCATCTGAGAAGTTTGAGGTGATTGTGACAGCATTTTGACACATTGTTGATCTGACGGGAGAGGTCCATAGTGCAGCATAGGTTTTTCACTATATCGGAGGGGATGGGAGTAGGCCGAGGGACGGAGGCTATGGGAGCGGATGTGGCAGAAGGGCAGTATTGCCGCACACCATGATTTCAGTTTTATCAGGGTTCAAAGGAGATGGTTTATTGTCATCCATTGGTCAATATCGCGGAGGCATGCTTCAAGGTTGGGATGGGGAGTGGTGCCTGATTTGGGAATTCTTAGGATAATTTGGTTATCGTCAGCATAGTTTTAACAGGAAATGTTGTGCGTGCGGATGATTCCTGGTAGAGTGGTCATATAGAGGTTGAACAGGAGAGCAGATAGCCATGAGCCTTGGGGTACTCCAGTGTTCACCGAGCGAGCAGTTGAGACAAATGGGGAGAGGAGGGTTATTTGTTTCCTGTTGCTGAGGAAGGTGGCAATCCATTTGAGAGTATAGGCAACAAATGCAACAGAACAAAGGAGGATTTCCAGGAGGGTGTCAGGGATATGGACAAAAGATGCAGCAGGGTCCAGATGGTTTCCCTGGAGGGTAACAGAGGCAAGTGAGAGAACCACCTTAGTGCTTGGTATGTGGACAGATAAGACATATCTCAAGTGTATATAGGAGGAGAGGAGGGATGAAACAGAAGGGGGAACACAATACTAGCCAGCATATCCAGGTGAGCAGATGAGTTATATGCGCAGGACCAGACGCAACAACAAGGACAGGCACTGCACACATACCCGCAGACACACCAGCTCATGACACACACACCACAAATACAAGCACACGTGCAGCAGTAATCGCAGGCATCACAGATGAAGGGCAACAGACACCAATTACACACAGCACAGCAAATACTGCAGATGCAGAATAGCACACAACTCAGTGACAGGAGAGTGGCATGCAAGGAATCCATGACAACGAGTCCCATGAAGAAATAACAGGGAGTCACTGTAGTGGGATTCTTGGGAAATGAAATGTCATTATACCCTCAATAGGACAGTCCAAAGACAGACTTGATGTGTTCCATCCTATCGATTACACCCAACCCTGGTAAAGGAGTCACGCATAGGGTTGACGATAGGTGGCAAAACTTTTTCCTTTCTTGTAGACACAGGGGCGATTAAATCCTGCATCCGGCAGGGGAAATATAGTATGCCTGGTGATGCCATTAATGCTCAAGGGTTTTCTGGGGTGATGGAGGTGGTTCCTTTCACAGAAGATATTGTACTTTTCATAGGGGAGCATGACTTTACCCTTACTTTATTCTCGACAGACACCCGTAATACTGGGGAGAGATATATTGAGCAGACTTAACATGACCATTTCATTCACTGTCAAGGGGATTGTGTGTTCCACAACCAGGGATACACCTTCTAAACGTGACGGATATTATTCAAGCATATTGTGGACAGAAGGTACAGAGGGGGGTGCCAGTAGATGAACTGTTTCAGTATGGGACTGAAATAATAATAGCATGGCTCCCAGGGATTCAGGGCAAAATGTGGTGCCTCCCAAATTAGAACTTATTCCGGCCAGAAATACCATTCGACGTGAAGGAAGGGACAACAGTGACAATTGAATAAGAAGCAGTAATAGTGGGGGATGACTGTATAGCAGTGCATGGGACAGATAACACAGGGTGACCATGGTGAGCAGTGGTCGCCATGGCAGGATACAGGTTGACCACAGTTACAACAGATCAGATCATGAGATGGTGTTCGAAATGAGAATCACATATTGGGTAAACCCCACCAATAATGTATACCGCAGTTCAAGTCCCACATGTTCGCATTTTACCATAGTCTGTAACCTTGTCACTGATTAAGCTGAATTCCCTGCTTGGAACCAATCTCTTAAGTTTTAAGCAATACAACAACAATAACAATATAAATCCTTCAACATTGATGGCTATACTAGTAATGTTGCCAAAGATATAAAAATGTTAGGTGTCTACATTGACTCAACACTGTCCTTAACAAGACAGATCAATGACGTTGTCCCTTCATCGGCATATACTGCCAAAATAATTAGAGATAGCACACGTTTCCTCTCATCTGACAATTGCATCACCCTGACTCGAGCACTAATCCTCTCGAGGATAGACTGCTGCAACTGACTCTTTGCAGGCTCCAATGCCAGAAACATCAGCAAGCTGCAAGTCATACAAAATAATGCTATCAAAGCTGCACTAGACATACCCAAGCATGAGCACATCTCATCTACCAGATGCAACATTCATTGGCTCCCAGTACAAGACTGAATTAAATTAAAAGTCCTCTCACTGACCCATAAATGTCTGTAGAACAACGCCACCCCAGCATACCTTTGCAACCAAATTGCAAAAACCCAATCCAACAGACCCAGCCACTCCTCCTGCACTAGCCTTATCTCCACACTAAGATTTCGGAGGCAGCATGCCGGTAGTTCCCACTTCCCGGTGGTGGGCGCCCAACTTTAGAACACCCTGCCTCCACCACTAAGAATTGACACTTCCCTATGGTCCTTTTATAACAATCTAAAAATTCCATTGGTCAAACAAGATGCATGCTAATCTAAAAGAAGAACAATCTGTACACAAGAAAGATATGCAATCCGTGTTATTCTTGTAAATAAGGAAAACCCCACCAATAATGTATACCGTAGTTCAAGTCCCACATGTTCGCATTTTACCATAGTCTGTAACCTTGTCACTGATTAAGCTGAATTCCCTGCTTGGAACCAATCTCTTAAGTTTTAAGCGCATAGATACCTATGGGTTTTGTGCACCATATAAATGCTCAAATAAATAAATAAATAAATACATAACAGGGAGGTACCACAGAGATTTGCAATGGTTCTGACAGCATCACCAACCGTTCTTGAGGAGGTCTTGGCAAAGCTCCCAAGCATTTTATGGATCACAAGTCCCTATCATGTGGAGCTTTTGAAAGGAATAGTGAAAATAAAGCTGAAGCCAGAAGCCACCTTACCAAGAGTTAGGCAGTACCCACTATTGAGAGAGGCAGACGAAGGTATCTATGAGACCATTGCAGCACTAGTAAAATAGGGCATACTAGCGCCATCGAAATCTCCATGCAACACGGCAGTGTACCATGTCAAAAATAGCGATGGTGGGGTCATGGCATTTCATACAGGATTTGCACCCTCTTAACCACATTGTAGATGCCGAATTTCCTTAGTTCCGAAAACAGTGACTATTCTGTGTAGCATCCCAACGGAAACTGCCTACTTCACGGTCATAGATTTGAAGAATGCATTTTTCTCTAGATAAATTTACCCATACTCACAGGATTTGACTTCATTTCTATATAAAAATAAGAAGTGGAAACATACAAGACTTCCTCAAGAGTACTGTGAATCACCTTACATATTCAACAGGGTACTCCAAATGGACATAGGGAAAATACTGATGAGAGCATGGTTATACAGTACTTAGATGACATATTGATTTGCAGCAAGACAGAGGAACAATGTGGACATTAGTACACATGCTGACAGTACTAGCAGAAAAAGGGTACAAGGTAGACAAAGCCAAGTTACAATATTGCCAGACAGAAGTGTTGTACATTGGACAGATGATGTCCCAAAATGGCAGAAGAGTAGCACCAGAAAGAGCTGAAGCAATACACAGAACAACAAACCCCACAACTCTGAGACAGATGCAGCAGTTCCTAGGACTTTGTAACTATTGCACAGCATGGGTATTCGACTACACCTCTTACACTAGGTCGTTATTGAGCGCACTGAAAGAACACAATGAGGGGAAAAGACATTACAATGGACAACAGAAATGTCCAATATTCACATCCCCAGTGTTGGGGATCCCAGATTATCAAAAGGAATTCTTCATATGTTCAAACTCGAATGGAGTGGTATGACTGCAGTACTGAAACAAAAGACAAGCATGTCGCACAAGCCTCTAGCATACTACAGTGGGGAATTAGACCCAGTCATGAAAAGACAATATCCATGCGAACAGCCATGGGCTGCAGCTGCATTCGCAGTAGACAAATCAGTGAGTATTACCATGGGATACAGCACCAGTCTTTATGTGGAGCATGTTCTCTTTGCATAACTGGAAAGACCGAAAAGAACATTGACAAAACAGAGAGCTTCAGGGTACAAGGTCAAACCCAGCTCAGTGAGATGGCGACTTGTCAACCCAGTGACTTTCCTCGTCGACATCTTACAGAAGGGTGACTATACACAGGACTTCACAGCAAATATAGAAGAATTCAGTGACACTCGCAAGGTACAGGACGATGCACTTGAGGGGGGAGATGTACTTTTACATTGAAGGGTGATCAATAATTGACCAAATGACTGGGGAAAGGCATACTGGGACAGCAGCTGTGAGAATGAGAGAGGATGGGACAAGCGAGGTAGTGACAAGCGCACTTCTGCCGTCACACTATTCAGCACAAGCAGCAGAATTAGTGGCCTTAATATTGGCACTAGAGCACAGCAGGGAGACGGAAGTGACAATGGGCCTCATTATGTGTCTGGCAGGTTGCAACCAGACCCATAATGAATTATGGGTGCCTGACTTCCCGGTAGCACTGGGGTATTCCGACGGTAATTTTCCCATAGGACTCCATGGGAATGGGGGCCATGGGAGCACCAGCACTGTTAACAACGGTGCCAGTGATTCTGTAAAATCTCTGTGGTGGGTGCCGTTCTGCCCACCAGGTCTGACCTGGTGGGCAGGATGGCCCTTGCCTGCAGAGTTGTACTTGCCAGTCCGAAAATACTGGTGCCGATAGGCTTACCAGCACCAGTGTTACTGGACCGGCACAGTCGTAATGAGGCCAATGTATTCAGATTCAGCCTACGTGACATCCACAATCAATTCTGGGCTGTCAAGTTGGCTGAGGAGGGGCTTCAGGCATGCTGATGGGTCACCTGTGTAGCACACACTCCTATTGGGCAGATTGATAGGAGCAATAGTTCTCCCTGAATTAACAGCAGTAGCGAAGTGCCAAACACAACGAGGGGGGCTCCCATCTCCAGGGGCAACGAAGTGGCAGATGAAGAAGCAAATCGTGCTGCCTACTTTGGGGACAGTTTAGAAATGGAGGCATTGTCCCAAGTGCATGATTATGTGCGAACTGTGATACTAAAGGAAGGCTATAACTCATTACCAGTGACACAGATTACGGAGCTGCAGGTGCAGGAAGCTGCACCAAGGGACGAAAAAGAGTTGTGGATAAGGAGGGGACGTACAGTGTCTCCGACAGACACCTTATGGTGGCAGAAAAATACAGGGAGAGTGGTAATGCCATTCTCATTATTGCACACTGCACTGACACAACTACAATAGCCGACCCATACAGGGAAGAAGGTGCTTGCTGCTCATATAGGAGAAACATTGTTCTGTCCTAACTTGGCAGGACACATGACCGAGTTCATGACTAATTGTCTAGTGTGTAAACAATTTACTGCACGTCTTACATTTAGGGTAGTGAGAGGAGCCATACCTCGCCCAGTGGGTCCATTCCAACACCAGGCACATCAACTATGTCAACATGATCCAGGTTTGCCAAGGTTACCGCTACAGGATAGCGGCTTAGTATCCATTTTCTGTTGAATCGAGGTCGGTCCTTATTCTCATCCTGCCACCCTTAGAAAGGCAAGATTCCTGGTTCGGGAGGTATTCCCACGATGGGGCATGTGTGAGGTCCTGAGATCTGACAATGGCCCTCAGTTCGCAATGAGATGTTCCAACACATGACAACCCTGTTAGGAATCCAACACAAATTCTCTTGTCCCTATCACCCACAACCAAACGGAATGTGTGAGCACCTCGCCGGCTTGCTCAACGAAAATATAGCCAAGACCAAAAAGACATTGAACACAAATTGGCTCCATTGCCTTCTCTTAGCCTTGTTCGCACTGTGCATTAAGCCCAGGCATGAACACCATTTAGCCCCAAATGAGGTGGTAACAGGACAGTGCATGAGACTTCCCCTGGCTACTCCCACAAGGATAATCAAAGATGCAGAGAGCGTGCCTGATATATTGGGTCAGGAAATGTATGCGTATACCGCTTCCTTGATTGCTAGTGCCTCTATTATTTCTCACCAGCTGCAAAGACAACAGGAGAGGCCTGAAGCTGGAGAAGAGAGCGACAGCACCAAAGCCAACAAGGACTTACTTAAGTAGTGATCATTGTATCTGGAGGACCAAGTCCTCTTATGCAATTTCTCCAGAAATTGGGATGCCCCGCAGTTCACAGGAGCATATGTTGTTGAAATAGTAACTGAGCAAGCAGCCACACTTGTTGGGAAGAACACAAGGAACCACCTCAGTGTGACATCAAGCCCTACAAAGTGGTGGCCTCTCTTCGCACTGATATCGACAGGTACAATGTTCCACAAATAGAAGAGCAAGACAACAATTTGGAATCAGAACAGAACATCCAATGGTTACCCACTCATATACAGGAGAGATAGGGCAAGGACTTCCTACACATCCAGAGTGAGGGCACACTCTGTGTTCGTTATTTATCTTTCCGCACACACATATCGTGAACGTGTGACTGTTTTATTGTATTTGTGCCATGATTCCCTGTGATCCCCCTCCTGAGACTTTCCAAGGCCAATATGTCCAATTTGTTAGGAGGTCCAACAGTACCAGAAGACACCACCCTAACGTGTAATTCCGTGTCTATTTTTCACAAGTATCCCGACACTTGAAAGGGGAAAGCCAGCCATACTCTCAGTATTACATGGCTGTGTGGGAACAGCCATTCCTTCTTGCTATGGCAGACTATTTCATTTGCGGGCCTTGAATTAATACAATACTAACCCAATAATGTGTTTTCTGCGCATTTCAGGGGGGCAACAGATATCTTCAACTACACAAGGAGCCAAAAGGAGCATAAGTGATGGAAACTATTGTTAAAAAATAGCTTATTTTGTCTTGTCTCTTATTTCCAAGTGGTGTCTTTGCTTTCCTTTTTTGGTGAATATCCCATGTTGCTAGCAATACCGCTGCATCCTCTACTAACAGAACCCCAACTCTAGCTTGTGGAATGACCATGTAAGATCGACCAGTAAGCACTGTGAGTACACTAAAGAGAGGTAGACGCAGTACAGACACAGTCATGGGGAGGGTGACACTCTATCTCACTGATACTGCTTGAGAATCTAACAACATGTGGTACAAGCACATGACCAAACTAGGTAAAGAAACCACTGGGCAGAGCTGCTATGTCTGCTCACTAATCCGGTTTGGCATGAGTGCCTCCAGAACATTTATAGCAAATGAAACACCAGCAGCAAGAACAGAATGCCTTATGTACCTATCCATGGTTACAACCCGAGGAAGATTCCAAGGGAAAACAGCGACATTGAGATGGATGTCCAGGGCAACATTTCCTTATGAAGCCAGTTATATAAAGACACTTGACATGATGAACAATTACTGGCAGCTAGACCAGACCATACAATACATAACTGACAGCCCACAAAAAGGAGAAACAAAAACAATAACAATCAAGGAATTACCATGCCCCAAGGACCCAAAGAAATAGAAGTAGTACTGGGATGTAGTATGTAGCAAGGCACACACCCTAGTACAAGCACCAGTAAACACAGTACGAGGAGAAAATGACAAGTGCCTGAAGGAATGGGATGCGACTACCAAGTTTCTGATCTGGGTGGACAGAGAAGCAAGACCAATGCCCATAATACCACTGAAGAAACCAGCATTGTGTTTCCAGAACGATGGAACAGTAAAGGCTGGAGAAAACAAGAAATGCAGGTACACAGAAAAACCTTCAGCAATGAAGACTGGAACAGCGGTACTGATGGATCACTACTGGCCGAATAGATCTAAGGCATACGAGAAGCTTCAACCCAACTAGGAAGGAGTTTGTTTCGTTGGTACATATCAATATGCCAGCACGAGAAGTACTGCAGAAAGACATCATGATAGACAATTTCCATAAAATAGATAATATGAAAAGGAAGAAACGGTCAGTGGAAGTGAGTATAGTGAAAACAGACAACTATTTCTCATCAGCATCAGGACTATCACTGGACAATGTGCCACCTGAACACGAGCTGTTCAGTAGGACAGAAATGTTTTTTCGCATCAGTAGTTCTAGTTGTGCAAACGTACACAAACTCGAAATGGATGCAGACAATAAACACACCAGTAAATAGCTTCAACGTGATAAAAAGAAGAGCTCCAAGCAGTAAGGTTGATGGCTCTCCAGAACAGATATGTTCTAGACCTTCTCACATCAATGGAAGGAGGAGTTTGCACCAAAATTGGGAGTTCCTGTTGCACATTCATGCACGCAAACGATGAAGAGATTGGCGCACTGACATCAGTGACAATATTATCAAAAATGCACACCAAAATGTAGGAGGAAGCAAAAGAAACAGGAAAAGACCAGAGCTGGCTATCAAATATATGGTCATGGATACCCACGTGGATGGCAGATGAACTAAAAAGTATTCATAGAAGAGCTAATATTAGTACTAGTAGGACTGTATGTGATTAAGATCTGTATTACACAATGTCACAAAATGACCGAGAAAACGATAAGGATGAAAGTCTTAGTGGATATAAACGTTGAAAAAGAGAAGGACAAGATAGTGGAAGAAAGAAATAACCTGAGGGCAAAGATAAAGGAATGTCCACTGTTCCTGACCGAGATGATAACATTTGATGATCCCTTCGACAACAACAAGTACTGGGTGAAAAGGGTATGGTGCAACCCGGAAGGAGACTGCAGTTACCATGTTAATTACTACAGACATCTTGGAGGAGTAAAGAAGATATACCTGCCAAAAGCAAGGGGTACTAAGTATGGTGGTTTGGTCGACAAGATAATCAGAGGAGGTACTGAAAAGAGGGTCCATGGAATGCCCCTCCTCATCAGCATTACAGCCTGCAGGGTCAAGAACGCATGAAGCACCTCACTGTTTGGACAGCCCCCAGGAGGGCCAGTGACATCAACATATGCGAATGGATATTCTCTTAGACAGCCATTCAAACCTTATCAAGTCAACGTCTTTATGGATACAAGTGCCACTTCCCTGATCATGGATCCAAACGCATTGATGGATCAGATTGACTAATAATGGAAAACCATTGTGCTGATGTCAATAGTGACACCACTACATAGCAAAGTTAGTTAGGAAGTAAACTCGCAGCCATGCACAAAGTTACATGAACACACACATGCTCACACGAAGAACATTCTTAACAGTTCTGTAGATAGACAGATACATATACATACTGTCAAAAGGTTTTATTTTTCTCATTAGCTAAGTGCACAAATGCTGAACACAAGGCAAGAGAACAGATGCAGAGCAAGCTTGCAGATGCTTATCGCAACCAACCCTATGGAACTACAGGATCATATAGGAGGCTTGGAAGAACCGAATGCTACTAACAGTTGGGAAGGAACCACGGTCCTTCCAAACACCCAAGTGCTTTAGAGTTAGGCAAGACATCTTTAAGGCACTATAATGGACTGGGATGGAGGAGGGGCACTGGGAAGGCACTCTCATGCAAGCATAATCACATACACATAGATATAGGAGAGCACTGAAGAAGTTAGTTCTTATCTATATACAAGGCACAATTAACTATTAGTGGCTAGATTTATAATGTCAGATCCTAGGCCTTTTAAAAACATAGTTAGTGTGGTAGAGAAGTCAAACTCCCCTTCCTCCCCAGAAGGAATGCGGTCAGTGGGATCTAAATAGACCACAGGCTTAGTGTGCGGTCTTCTTCACTATGGCCTGTACAAACTGACTCACTAGCTGTCCACTGTCCGTCAAGGATCCAGGCAGGTTAAAAATAGGACTTGCATGTTTTGTGCGGCAAAGTGCAGAATTGGATAAATGATAAGTGGACAGTGTGGAGGAAACTACAGGACCCAGATAACGTGAGCAGGATGAGTGGAATATGGATAGAATGAATGAAAAATGTTTCTACATGGATAACAATGTTTAGTTTGGGCAAGGCTTCAAGGTTTGTAAACGTCTGCAGAGCTGCAGTGTGTTTTTGCACTGTTAGCAAAATAGAGGAAAGCATGAGCTGTAGTGTATGTTTGCATAGCTAGCAACATGTAGAACAACATAACTGACAAAACTGCTGACAATGAAGAAAGAAGGCTTTGGAGCACCCCTATTATGGAAAAGGACGAATTTGGCTGGAGTCATGATCCAGCTCCAGTGACATCACCATGGCAAGCAAGGACCTATATAAATGCTTGCTTGAAACCACTTTGGCAGGAAGGGACAGGAGAAGAATGTTCAGGCAGTAGAGTCCTTTGCTACCGTCCTCATTTGTAAGGTTAAACTTGTTATCCTTACAAGATCGCCTTCGGCCTTATTTCCCTAGAGGGGTGTATTAATTCTGGTGTGAGCGAAATTAGGGACACCCTTACATAACCTATAGGAAACAGCACGGTATAGATATATAGAAATCATAGTATAACTATAATGAGGTTACATGAGGCCGCAAGCCACAGGACAAGAGATGAACAAAAGCAGAACTACGCTGCACAGAACAGCAGGCCAGGGATCGCAGCCAAGGTCAGACACAAACAGACCCTTGTGAAGCTAAGAGACATGGAGCCATCAATAGAACAGCAGAATAAATCCTCATAAATTGCAGACCAGATAGCTCAATTTTACGGTCCTAAACCACATGATGCAGCCGAGCCAGACAATGGTCATTTACCCACAGTGGGAAGATGAACAGTTCTCTGCCACACAGACATGAAGTGAAAAATGTAATTGTTAACAACGCTGCAATGCTGCAACGCTGCAACGCTTCGATCACTCTCACAGGTGGTTGAACTAACAGTTACATTGGGAACCCATAGGGCCTCATTAGGACCCAGGCGGTAAGGGGTTTACGGCGGCGTAAACAGCGCCGACCCTTACCGCCTGATTCCGAGGTCCCTTAGCGCCATGGCGGATTTAACACCTGCTTTTAGCAGGTGTTAAAATCCATGGCGCTAAGGGACCATGTTGTTAATTACGCCACCGTAATTTACGGTGGCGTAATTAACGCCTTCCCCACTCCCATTATGCCCTATGGGGCAAAAATGGGAATGGGGAAGGGTAAATGGGGACTGGGGACTTACCGCCCCGCCAACCTCGGAATGGGGCGGTAAGTCCGCCAACCACCATGGCGTAAACGTAGTAGTTTACGCCATGGTGGTAAAGGTACGACCCAGGCGGTAACTTACCGCCTGGGTCGTAATGAGGCCCATAGTCTTTATCATCACCTTGAGAAGGTGCACTGAGTGCTGAGAACAGAGCTGAGTCCCATGTCTGGGGAGACCAGCTCCAGCCAATCAGGGAACAGAAGTCCAGGGGCAGGTGGCAGAGAGCATGGGCCAATGGTAATCCTGTGACCCTTCAACAATGTAATAGATCGTTTCTTGGGGAAGGGGCAGGTAAGCCACCTGACATGTGAGGACCAATAAAGTAATATCAATAGGCGCTGTGCATAGGTACTACCACCTCAACTACCCAATCCTGTCTTTAAATAGGTTTTTGGGGATTTTGGGGAAGAACCCCAGGCTGTGATGCAGAAATGAAACAAAATGGTCTGGCACAGATTTAGGAGCCGTGGGTCTGGGAGATTTTGAATGTCCTGTGTGATCTGTGTCTGTTTGTGTATTAAATGATAGTTTTAACTTGCCCTTGGCTGAGTCCTCCATCTCTTAATTGGGGAAGGCTTTCATTGGGCCCTGGGAGCTGGAACAGTGAGCTTGTAATGTGACCCCCAGTCTGTCTGGTATACCTAAGACAACAACTCCTATTCAAGTGGTCCTCAGTGAACTCATCTTCCTTCCACGAATTTCCTCCATAACTATCAACATCACACTGAGTGCAATATAGTATCAGTTAATAGTACATCAATTGGATTAATGCCAACAACTTAACATGACCCGGGGTAGCAAAACATTTCAAATTAAGGCAAAGCATAACACACATAGCACAGGGTAACATAGCATAGCCATATAGAAAAAGCATGTCGAAGCACAAAAGAAAAAGGAAATAGCATAACAGCACATTATGGCAGCATATCTCACATACGATATTATTGTGGGTTATGTGAAAACAGAGCAAAGGCAACTAGGGGTAAGCCAAGCAAGATAAATGGACCTAAGAGGGAACTAGAAACTCCCAGAAACCAGTAATATACTATGACAAATAACAAATTCATCCAAGCCTCCAAAACCAACTACCTAGGCCCCCCAACATCCATATACCCTCCATATACCCTCCTCCACACTCACTCCTTTCAGTTTCAAGGTCTGCTCCCCCTCAGGTTGACTTGCAGTTGGCCATTCTAATGTACAGTATTAGGTTTTTAAATATCTTTACTGAATAACAAAAACCTATAAAGTAAGTGAATCATTATAGAAAAAAACCTAAAATGGGCCGCATTGGGAGGCAGTTTTAAACTTCTCTGCCAGTGCATTACATTTTAGATCAGTTTTTTTATGTTCTTGAATGCAAAAGGATCATCAGCTAAGTGACTGTGATTATACAAAGGCAACTTTGAAAACTCACTCCATCATTTGGTTTAAGCAATAACAACCCTACCCCCAGCTGCTTTGGCTAGTCACAGAATGGTCTTATGAACCGGCCCCACAGAAAACTTTAAAGATGGTAGGGAGTTACAGATGTTGTTACTCGTGAAATGCATACTCCTTTCGAGCAATGTTAGTGAATGCAAAGTTTGAACCCTTAAACAACTAATGGCTGTTTCCTATTATTGTTTTGAAATGTTCTTTTACAAAATTAGAGAAAAAAGTGGTAAAGTATAACAAGAGACATTGGAAAATGTCAAAAGGAAAACAGATGGAAAGGAGTGTTGGTCCTCTAGTGGGGACCGATCAACAGCTCTCACTGTAACCAATAGGAAGGGCTACATGGATCTCTTCAGGCAACAGTTGCCGTTGGTTTCCAAAGTCACAAGGTCATATTAAGCATTCCTTTTATGAATAGGTGTAAAAGATATTCATATGAACAGAATAATGATTAAAATAATAGATGTGCATTACGGGAGCTGAACATCATAGCATTTTTGCATCATGCCAATACACATGTCTCAGAAGCCTGTAAACTTTGCTTTGGTCTTATTTCTAGGAAATGAAGGAGTCCACTCAGAAGGGATGTGACCTAGCAGTGGGGGCAATACTTCCCCTTTTGGGGTGGGATCAAGCCGGATTTGTTTAAGGTCTTTCCCCTTCTGTAGTGGCATGGCATGCTGAAAAACAGTGGTTGCCCAGAGCTGTGCCTGTGGTTAAGAATAATTCTAAATCTTCCAGCCATCACCTTTGGCTTTTGTAGTCCTGTCGGAATCCACGCATTGGTTAACTTTTGGAGACGTTGTTGAGACTTATTATTAATAGGTGGGGGTAATAGTAATCATAGGTCTTTCATAAATTGAATCAGTGATGTGATGGTGCCCAGCAGGTGCTGATGAACTGTGCTCTTTTACTAAGTTTGTATACTCTTTCATGTGCATCACAGGCATTGGGGGTGTAGAGAATTGAATATTTGACTTGAAAAAGGACATTGCCAGGAGAGTCGGGTTTGAACAAGGTGGCCAGTGCTCTGCTTTTATTACATATTTCCTTTTATTTTTATAGGGCTTGAATGGCCTGCTGAAAAACATCTAACATACTTTTAAAAAAATTGTATTGATTGCAATTGGTTTATGACAAACCTTTACATAATCAAAATAAGAAAAAAAACAAATCAAAACATCATTCGATAAACAAAATCCAGAGGTAGAAACATATTGAAACATATTAAGCCCCAACATCATTCAAATGCTAAAAAAATCCTGCAGGCACAGAAAAAATAAAAATTAAAATACACACAATTGTACAGTAATTCATCATTATATAACTTACTATAATATAAAACAATTGAATACAATTTTTAAAAAGATCCAATCACAATATTATCCCAAAAAAAAAAAAAAAAAAAAAAAAAAATATATATATATATATATATATATATATATATATATATATATATATATATATATATATATATATATATATATATATATATATATATTCCTTCTTTTTCCCCTTCTTTTCCTTCTATTCCTCTTGCCCTTCCCCCTCTCTTTTCTTCCTGTTTATCCCTCTTTTTATTTAATAAAACACACAGAATTATACAATAATGCATCACTAAAAACATCTCAACAATTAAATGCAAAAAATTGCCCTTCAATAATTCATGAAACTAAATTCACAAAAACCATCCAGAATAAATCAATAAAACTTAAAAGATCATGCAACAATACAGTATAAAATAAAGAAAAAAAAGCATACAACTGCTGTCATGGTGTTACGAGAAAAGACTTCAACAATTCATCAGACAAGATTTTTTAGGTTCAGTGCTTTGATAAATCCCGCCACTGCCAAATCCTCCCTAACGGAGTTGATGTTGACACATCTGTTCCAAATATAGTCGAAGTTAATCAAACACCAATGACTAACTTGATTCGTAACATTACAAAGTACTCCCACCTTACTGAATTTAAGGCTGCGCACACCAAAACCAAATATCGGGAGGTCTCAACCTGGTTGGATTTACAAAATCTGCAGTTAATATACACAAATTTCAGCCATCCCCTTCTAACCAAAATGTTCTTAGTCAACAGAAGATTCCATCTTAAGCGCAACAAAATATCACAATAACATGTATTTGGGAACTGCAGGAAAATCCTGGTTGGGGCCCTTGCCTTCTATGATCCTGTCCACACATATCGTGAAAAGCATTTGATTCATATACATAGGCATATGAAAGCAAATTGTGTCATTTGTGGGTGAGTTTCTGGTGGCTACAGCAGGTGCACACATTGACATGCTTCACTAGGACATCCACAATGCTTTCTACATGATATACTTAAATTGTAAAGTAGTCATGCTCATCCGGATGAAATGAACTGTTAGTAGCATTCGGTTCTTCCAAGCCTCCTATATGATCCTGTAGTTCCATAGGGTTGGTTGCGATAAGCATCTGCAAGCTTGCTCTGCATCTGTTCTCTTGCCTTGTGTTCAGCATTTGTGCACTTAGCTAATGAGAAAAATAATAAAACCTTTTGACAATATGTATATGTATCTGTCTATCCACAGAACTGTTAAGAATGTTCTTCGTGTGAGCATGTGTGTGTTCATGTAACTTTGTGCATGGCTGCAAGCTTACTTCCTAACTAACTTTGCTATGTAGTGGTGTCACTAATGACATCAGTGCCTCAAATTTGATAAAGGGGAAACAGAATTTGGGAAGCAAAAATAAAGCACAAAGTGTCAGTGATTACCCAAGATTACCCAAGATGCTCATCGGCTTTGATGCATGTGGGGGTTGGGTGACATTGGTGCACCAGGAACTGTAGGGATAACCCTTTATAGACTATGGCCCTCATTACAAGCTTGGTGCTCCGGTAATAACGGCACCGGTAAGGCAATACCGCATCCATTACCGGGCCGGTGTATCAAGACCCTAGAGGCCGGTACTACCGGCTTCGACAAGGACCCGCTGTGGCCGTGCACCACCGTACCAGCATGTGGGCACGCGCGTGGATGGCGTGCCCGTAATACCGGCATCCCGCAATGAAGGGGACACCACGAGTTGCACGGACAAGCACATACCGGCATCGAGATGCCGGTGCAAAGGGCCACCTTGATGCTGGCAATACCGGCATCGCGGACCACCCTTAAACAGCAAACTGCTGTGTAACCAAGTGCTACAGGTGCACACAATCAGCACAGGTGAAGGCAATGGATTAAGGGCCAGCACAAAAGGAGCACACCCACACACCACACCCCCTTCCAAGCCAAAATGCTACCACTTGCACTTGCCATACTGGGGCTGGAGGACATGCCAGCACTGCTACTCACTACCCCGCTATATGGAATGAGACATTGTACGAAGTGGCTGGCTGTTGGGTGAGTCTGCCACCTGGGCCATGGGAGGCGAGGGTTGGGGGGCATATGCACATGCAAAGGGAATGCCCCCTGGGCCATGGGAGGAGAGGGATGGGGGGCATATGCACATGCAAGGGGAATGCCCCCTGGGCCATGGGAGGAGAGGGATATGGGGCATATGGATATGCAAGGGGAATGCCCCCTGGGCCATGGGAGGAGAGGGGTGGGAGTATCTTGAGTCATCCGCCGATCACACAGCCCTCACATGAGCATACAAAATGCACCTATCCAAGATGCATCGGGGGCCTGGTGGTTAAATGCCTAGGACCCTGGGTCTTGTATGTTCCCCAAGCTCGCTCCATGGATTGGCATGCACTTTACAGGGCTGACAGTCATGTGGATGTGGCTGACATTGATGAGATTGTGCATAAGAACTTGAATGATGTACAGGCTGAGCACACATGGCAACTGAGCTGTATCCTTACACATACCTCCTCTGCTCCCATGTAGGTGATGCTGGATATCCTCTGAAGGCATGGCTACTCACCCCTGCCAGGAATCCGCAGAACAGGCATGAGGAGGACATCAATCGTGCACATACACATACGCGTGTGGTCATTGAGCAGACGTTTGGCCTTTTGAACGCACGGTTTCGCTGCATCAGCAGGTTGGGAGGGGCACTCATATATGGGCCTGAGAAGGTGGGCAAGATCATCACAGTATGTGCAATGCTGCATAACATGTGCATCCGGCGGAACATACCCTGCCACCTGACGTGGAGCTGCCACCACCTGGTGAAGTAGAAGGCGAGGAAGGAGTATATGTAGGACATAGGCCAGGAATCGATACACGTGAGGGTCACGCAGTGCGGCAATTGGTCATAGACCAATCATTCTGATGTACTTGGATGTAGAGGGTGCCATGTATTGGGAACTGTGGGCACTGGGTGTGTGGGTATATGGGCTCAGTTCACTATGAACCAATAAATTGACAATCATCAAATCAGCAATGTCCACTCATGTGATGTTTGCTACACAACTCCCATGCCCCCCAACACTCCCAGAACTACACACTACACCCACCACCTCCCTCCACCCTCACCATAACACCCAAAGTCAACAATGGCGCAACATGTGTCTGGATGTATTCCTGAAGAGATTCTGTAGGGTGGCCCTGCTACTGTGGAGCCCCCTTCGGAGGTGGGGGTTGGATATCTGAACGCCGTGCACTTCGCAGGGACCTGCGCACGGGGCTTGTCTGCCTTGAACTCGCTGGCATGGTCGATGCGGATGAGCCAGATGCTTTTGAGGCCAAAGCCGGGGTTTGACGCAGCTCCATGCTGTCTGCAATCCTGGTTAGAATCTGACCCAAGGCATTGAAGCCATCGTGCACTTGCTGTGCACTAGAGTTGATGGCCTGGATTATGGCCGCAGTGCTGTCCTGGATGATACGGCGTGTTGTCTCCCCTTCAGCAAGGTACTGCTGGACATAGCCTTGCATTGCCTCCTGCCGGGTCTCCATCCTGGACAGACGTCCCTCGAGGTCCCGTATGGCGGTGTGGGTCATGGTTGGTGGGTGATGTGGTGGCACTGCATGCATTATGGGGCTGTGCATTGCCGGAGAACACTCACTGTGGCTGCCCTGGTCAGATGAGTCCCGCAGAAGTGTGCCCTGTGGGGTGAACTGTGGGCTTGGTGTGCGAATTACGGGCTCTGAGTGGACAAGTCCTGCATTGCCCTCATCGTCCAGATCAGCTTCCGCGTCAACCCTATGCTGTGCCGATGCAGCATCTCCACAATAGTGCTGGCAGCAGCAGACTGTGTGCCTTCGTCCATGCCAGTTGTGTCCTTAGCCTGTGTGGATAGTGTGTCCAAGGGTGCAGGGGCAGGTGTCTGCTCGTCCTGTGTGGGTGTCTGTGTGGCTGGTATGGCACTGGTTGTTGTCCCGCATGCTGCTCGGCCCACCCTTTGTCCACTTGATGTAGATGGTCCTGTGCCATCACCTTGCCTCCTTGCCCTTTTGGCTGCTGTTGTGTGTTGTGCACTCCCATTGGCTTCATCACTGTCTGCATCCGTACCTGTGGGGTACAGAGAGTGGCAGGGCATCAGTGATGGTGGTGCTTGCATCATGCATGCATTAGTCTTTGAGCAGGTGGCGCCATGTGATCAGTTGCATGCCTGGATTTGTAGCGGACTGTGTACATGCAAGGTTGGAGGGTGCATTTTGGAATCATACATGTGGTCACATGTATACCATGGTGGCTGCTGTTGGGCCTCGATGTGTGTTGGGAGTGTCGTCCTGTGTGACACGTGCAGGTCATCTGTGTGTCGGGTGTTTATTCGTGTATGGGAACAGCATGCAGCATGCATTGGGATGGGACGGTGGTGGGCCCAGCATGTGTATATGGATGTCTGTAGGTGTGCATGATGGGCCATTTATTGGCTGGCATTGCTGTCACATTTAGAGGACAATGAAGTTGATTAGTTGTCGTGTGTTTGTAGGGACACTCATCTTCATCTGCCGATGTTGGCAGCCAAAGTCAGCTCCACCGACTCCTTCTATTGACTCCACATCTATGACAGAGCTGCAGGTCTCCTCCCATCTGGCCAATTTCACTGGTGAGTATGGTCCTCCTCCTGTTGCCAGCCCCTGGCTCCGATTGGCCGACAAGATGTTCTGGACTCTCAGTCTGAGGTCATCCCACCGTTTTTTACAATCGCACACTGTGTGTGCGGTGGTGCCTACTGCACTAACTTTCCGGGCTACTTCTTCCTAGATGGCCTTCTTCAGCTGGGCTGGACGCCTGAGGTCGTTGCAGAACACCACATCAGCATTCGCCACTAGGGTGTCAGCTAACATGTTCCGCCCCTCGTCTGTGAACCGAGGTTTACGCAGGCGGGCAGTGCCTTTTTGGGTGGCCTTTGACATTTTGTCCATGGAGGGCTAGGAGTTCTGGTGGTGAAGGTCCAGTATGTGGAGGATGGCAATGGATTGTGTTTTTGAAGATGGCCGCCAAGGCATTTCCCGTTCCGGCGCGATGACGTTACTTCCAGGTCCGGTGATGACGGGCCCGTTCTTACCACTATGTTAATACCGGTACCGGTATTTAGGGGTTGCCGAGGGTGGAACCGTTATGTGCACATTCGTCGATGCCACTCTCTGGTGGTTTGGGGGTCGTTACCGGCATGCCGGTACGGCCATTACCGGCATGCAGAGGTGCGCGTGCTTGCACACTCTTGATCACCCGCTGTTTGCGGGTTGAAGCCAAGACGGACATGTTATTAACGGCATGCCGTTAAGGGCTGATTTTTAGCGCCAAACTCATAATGAGGGCCTATGTATTTCCAGGCAACTCACAGCGAGTAGCTATTGTTGTAAGATTGCCAGATGACTTCTGCCAAATGAGTGTCATGTCTTTGATTAAGATATTAACAGAAGCAAAGAACATGCCAAATTCAATGTTGAGGAAACTTGTTGACCAACTAATATTTTCCTGACTTAATTGTTATAAATCCAAAACCACAAGTCCTAAAAGTCAATGAATAATCTTTGGCAATCATTTTCTGAAAAATAATGTGGAGAGAAAAGCAAAAGCTTAAAGCATATTGAACAAGCAAACAGCAGTTGCCAAGCCGTAATATGGACATTGTTTACAGCATACAGTATCAGTTTTTGGGGCTGGTGGGTTGGCAGACATCAGTGCATTAAGTGAGTTACTCTGAAGATTCCTTTAAATTATACAAAGTCTTATCTAAGAGTCAAAGGAAAAACACATTGGTCATCTTGGGGGAATCGAGCATTGAAAGTGGTGTGACTGCTTGGGAGAGGGGCTCACATTTGAAAGGTGGTGCAACAATAATACCTGACTCTTCCGTTTGCCTTACGAGCATTGGTTACCTAGGAGGCATTGAACTTCCTAAAATGTGAACATTTAGGCTGATGATGGCACACTGTGGCCTCAGCCACATCCCCTGGAGTACCAACGCCTTGCCTCGAATATACTGTTTAGTGTTTATACCCATGAAATCGCTTATAAGTGAATGGGTTTCACTGTAGGGATGAAATCATGTTGTGCTTTTATTGTGTGCCCTACTCAAAATGTTTAGGATGTGTGTGTGTGTGTGTGTGTGTGTGTTTATGTGCTGTATCTTAATTGTATTATTATTCTTATAATTGTAATGTTAGCTGTGATCAAGTATGCACTATTTTGTATTTGTTTAGTACTTGTATCGCGCACCGAACCCTGAGGTAACTGGGCGCTGGAAAAACTTTAGGAGTTACATGGAGAAAAATATGAGACAATAGCAGTAAGGGTGACCAATGGTTACAGGTAGGTCAGGCCAAAGAAAAGGATTTACAACAAAGCATAAACACAAATGCAGTCAGACAATCATATAGAGGAAATTTGGGGCAGAGGTCAGAAACAGTTGAGGGGTGCCTCATTGGAGAGGCTTGTTGTTCAACCAGTTTTTGATTCCCTATTTAAACGACAGGAGGGAGGGTTCTAGTCTGTAGGTAAGCGGTATATAGTTTTTATAATTTTTAGGTATATCATTTTTATATAAATATAAAACATAAAATAGAAAATAGTAAATAACTATAACGTAGTGTGCTTTACTCTAATGGAGCCCTTGTTAAGCACTTTGCTCTGGAGATTTCTTTATGCTGTGCAAATAATTGCTGTACTATAATGAATAATAGTTGAGGGAAAATCAATAATATGAGCTAATTGGATTGTAGGATTTAACTAAATGCCCCTGTGACTGCTTGCTTTAAAGGTGAGCATTCTAACCTCTGAGCCACCCAAGATGTGGAAATTAGGTACCTATGAACCAAATTCCAATCCCCCAGGTGACTTATAGTAAATGTCTTAGTCTAAAGATCAACTGGCCCTGTGATTATGCAGTAGAACGTACTTGACAGGGTAACAACCCAAGAATATAAAGTTCAAACTTTAGATTTCCGAAACCTGAATGACTTACTTGTAAAATGCACTTACTTTCGTGCCTACATTTTATCAGGTTTAAGCATAGTACCAAAGTTATATGATTTTCCCCTATAGCCTTGCTTACTCCACTGGTTTATTTTAATAGAATTCCATATGCAAAGGTTACTCACTTGAATTTTTGTGATTTTGTAAAGAAAGTCAAGGTGGTTTCCTGCAAGAAAGTAAAACAAGAAATCATCTACGTATAATCGGTGATTAGAAAGTGGTATCAATGGTTACACCTGACTGAGCTCTGGCTCAATGAGTGTGTATCTTAATTATTGACATTCATACAGCCCAAAGATACAGCAACAGCTGAAAATGTAAATAGTCACATTACAAACACAAAAGCTTCAAGCGTGCTTGTGAGAAGCTGTCTGGTATATTCTACATGTTTTCTTCCTTTAAACTCCATTAGCACTTGTAAGTTGGACTAATAAAGAATTCTTGTTCTCATGATGGAAATTGGCAGTCATTTCTTGATTGTAGTTCATAAGGAAGCAATGGTTGAAATATACCAAAGGAAATATTGGAACTATGCTGCTTAAGGGAATGTTCAGTTCTGTGCACTCAAGGGCAATTTTCAACTTCTTCCTACGATTTTATTTTAAAACTGAACCACTCCAGAATGGGTTCTTTTTAAAATAAAAGTATGGGAACCGAAAAACTTAAAAATAAAGTAGAGGAGCACCACTTCGACCACTGAAAAGAAGACAAAATTCAAAACAGACTCAAGCATACCCAGCTCACTTTGGCTTTTGCATTGACTTGAGCTCCAGCCAGAACATTGTACGTTTTTGGAAAAAGTTGGCCCATTCGGAGATGTGTGATGGGCATTCTATCAGACATCAAGACAATAATCTCTAAGTAGGATCCTTGTCCAAAGCGTAACATCCAATTGAGAGTTGTTCCAAAATCGATTCTTCTTGGATGCCAAACTTTAATTTTATAGCAATATTTGTTTATTTTCCTATTGATGGGATTCCTCCAAACCACTTTATCTACCCACTATCCCCTTTCCCTACTTCTCTACATCATCACTGATGTGTCTTTGTCATGACTTTTCTTTGCTCATGGACTTGTACTAGTAGAAATGCCTCAGGACTAGTATGCTAATTAATTTTGTTAGATCATTCAGAAACTTCAAGGCCTAAGAATGACTACTGTATTCCCTTGTTCCATTCCCGCCTTGAAACGCTTTGAAGCACTTCACTTCTGTATAAGCGCTTTACAAATAAACAATTACAATTGCAATTACTATCACACAAACCCTAAACCCTTTGCTTATCTTATCCCTTTATTTGTGCTGGACCTTGATAATTGCTGCTATATTGACATTTGGGTTGGTTGTCCTTTTGAAGTGTCCCTTTAAGTTTCCTCCCTATTGAATGTTGACCTTTGGACATGGCAATATCAAAGTAGGATTCTAAGAAGTCTGTGATCATTGCCAGAAAATAGGCAAACATTTTTGGATTTTTCCTAACTATGTTCAATCTGTCAAAATAAGGTCTTCACATTCAAACATACTCCGGGGGGCTTTTTCTACATGGTGGGATACAGTCACTAATACTGCTACAGGGAAGCTGCCTCCAAAAAAGATAGACAAATGGGCAGCTGAGCCGTTCATTGATGCCACCTGCCAGTTTCAAAAAATGTACTAAATTAACCAATGTCATCAAGGTGGGTTTCTTGTGTCTGCAGGGAATTTCAAGAGTCTACCCATGTGAAAACATTTTGATCTACCTAGGCTAATCATAACAAATATGTAAGACCATCCATATTGTTCCTAATTTCTGCATGTTTCGCTTTGTGACAAATGTGCCTCTTTGACCATGATAATATGTTGTTTACTCCAACAAAGGTAGAAACATATCCTAACTTCAGTTGACTAAGAGTCAGGTCATCCCTTTTGCTTGTCAAGGCACCTGGCTCTGTATCTCCCATGCTCCCACTTTTCTGTCCCACCCTCTCATTCATTTACTAGCCAACCAGAAACAATAATTGGACTCCTTCTGCCTGGTGTACATAAAAGCCCTACAAGTAGGAAACATGCTCTTTCTTTACTTCTTCTCTTCGACTCCACTGCCACAACTTTTTGTATTAGGAGTTTTCTTTATCTAGATAACATGTGATAGTGTTTTTGGTGCAAGTGAGGATCTCCATGGACTGACCAATTAGCATTATTCTGGGGTGTGGAGTGCTTGGAAAAGGTTACCTGGGTCTATTTTATTTAGGGTTCTTGTTGGGGCACTGATTTTGTATGTTTGAAAGTTTGAATTTGCTGTCAACCTCATCTTTTATGGTGAGATTCACCAGGAAATCGGTTTGTTTTATGATTGCCATCTCTGAAGGAAGTAGGTGGATCAGGATGTGTCAACTTGAATGAATGGCTTCTCAACCAGTTGTTTGAAGACCTGCATATACATGTACAGACTGATTCACTAGAGGTATGCATAGCTTAAATGTTCATGTAGCTACTGATTTCAACTGGGTGAAATTGTGAAATTCCGTTCCGCCAGCCACGGAAGAAAAATCTTTAAAATTTCAATCTGTTTCGCTGCAATCTGCCAATCCCGCCACCTGTGTGTATCGAAAAGAGCGTGGCAAAGTTCTGGTGCAATATTATGAACCAAAATGATCCGTGCAAAGTTTATCATGCCTCTGAACGGTATCTGGTCATTGCATCGACTGCCAAACCGTTGAATGCCATACCATTGAAAAAATGCATCGAAAAAAAGCATCAAATGCATTTTTTTAAATGGTAAATGATTTAGTTTAATTATAATGGGTTTTAACGGTTAAAAAAAGTTTGCATTGGATGCATTTTTTTCAATGCATTTTTTTCAATGCTATGGCATTCAACGGTTTGGCAGTCGAGGCATTGACTAGGAACCCTCTGCACGAACCCAGCATGAATTGAAAAGAGCAGCATGAGGTTTATCATGCTGCTGCGCGAACCTAGTACAAATCAAAGAAAAACCTGTGCATGGTTTATTATGCCATAGCGCAAACCAAGCACAAATCGAAGTGTGGCACAAAGTTTCTCGTGTCGCTGCACAAACCTACCACGCATCAAACAAAAAGCTGTGCAAAGTTTATCATGCCGCTGCATGAACTTAGCATGGTTTGAACGAATGTGTGAGGTTTCTCGTGCCACAACGCAAAACTAGTGCAGATCTGAAATAAGCCAGCACAAAGGCCCTTATTCATGGATTATTTGCACCGAAAAAAATGGGATTTGTGCGTCATTTTGCCCGCAAATCCCCATTTGTTAAACAGGGATTTGCAGGCAGGATGGCGCACAAATCCCGTTTTTTTCGGCGCAAATAATTCATGAATCGGGGGCAAAGTTTCTTGTGCTGCTGCACAAAACTACCACTGATCGAAAAAGACCTGTATGACGTTTCTCCTGACTATGCACGAAACTAGTACAGATCTAAAAAAGACCTGCATGAAGTTTCTCGTGTTGCGAGCCTAGCACGGATTGATAAAAGTCCTGCACAGAGTTTCTCATGTTTCTGCGTGAAACTATCACAAATCGAAAAATCATGCAACGTTTCTTGTGGCACTGCACAAAACTAGCACAGTTCAGAAAAACCGGCGCACAGTTTCTCATGGCACTGCGTGAATCTAACATGGATACATTTCTTGTTGCACTATTTGAAACTAACATGGGAACGAAACACCACACTCCACTCACAACCACAGAACCATAATGCTGATTTTCACAGAATGGGTGGAAGCAGATTCCAGTGCAGATTCCACGCTTTTTACTTTGCAGGTAAACATTTCGCTCAACCCTACTCATGATGCAAGCCCACTTTGATCTGATGAGAATGCATTTGTCTAGATTGATTTTTTCATCTGGGTAGGCTGTGTGTCCTTTCCTTGGACGTAGACTAAGGCTCGGGTGAATGAGGTCAGACAGGTTACACATTTGACCACTAGTCATTCGATGTTTTGTATGTGGGACCATGGATTGCTTTGCAAAAGAATTTAGCAAATGCAATGGCTATAACTGCAATTCCACATTTGGTCTATTTATGCACATTGTCTCATGGTTGGTTGGAATAGGTTTTGCATTTACAGGTGGTATGTCTCATGGTTGGTTGGAATAGGTTTTGCATTTACAGGTGGTATAAGTCAGAGTCTGTGGCAGATTGAATAAACTTATTTTGCAATTCCTGACTCGCATGCTGTGAAAGTATTATACACAGGCCAATTGTGTGAATCTCATATAATCCTTGTTTTCTGTCTCCGTAATCCATGCATTTTCAGAGAGAGAGAGAGAGAGAGAGAGAGAGAGAGAGAGAGAGAGAGAGAGAGAGAGAGAGAGAGAGAGAGAGAGAGAGGGGTAGGAGTGTGTGTGTGTTTTCTGTCATGTTACCCAGATGATCATGCTGGCTTAGCAACTCTTGTGCTTTAGCTGGCAGGTCATGTGGCACTCCATTAGTTTCCCAAACTACTAAGCTCTCCCTAATAGATGTTCTTTTTCCCAAACTCAATAGTACTCCATGTATTGGCCTTGGTAGGATTACAGACTGATTCAGCACTGTTGACATTCACGCCCATGATTGCATGTTGTCATTGAAGCAAGCACTTACCTCAATAAGCTATCATGACAGCTTTCCTCATCATCTCCAAGTACTGATATATGAGGGGTTTTATATGAGTTGTTGAGGTGTTCATGTATTTCTGAATGATACTAGGAGCCAGGCTGTCTATGGCTACCTTGCATATTCAGCACGTTTATATGTGCCCATGACAGATGTATGATATTGTGGCTGCGCCGTGTGACATGCCATACCATCTCACCCAGCATATCACTGTGTGATGTGTACGATAATATGACTTGTGCTCTTACCCAGAATCCAGTTGGCTTGTCATCATTAATTCGGGCATGGTGCTGATTTTTGGGTATGACAGCATTGAGTGTGGAATGTAGGTATTGTAGTGTGTTAAACTGTGTGCAATGATAAGGTCTGAATCACACATTGCAGTAGTTGTTGTATGAGAAAGCTGTTCTACCTTTTCCTATTCCTGTACATATGTTCTAAATTCTTAAGTCGAATTAACCGCAGATTGTTGCATTCTTTGGACCCAATAGTACGAGATATATGTTTGAGGAAGTACCTGTATAGTAGCATGTTGCCTTCTTACTGTTTTGAGGACTTTTCTAAGATCATTGAGGCTGTTTTCACTGACATGCAATGGGTGGACATGCCATGGGTGCCTCTTACTGCAGCTTGTATGGCAGAAGTGGACCAAAACTGCATTGTTGACTTTAATTGCTCGGAACAGGAATATGGGTATCTGAAACTTCAACAGTGTCTGCCATTAGAAGACGGCTTGTTGGCATGACCAACCGGCATATTGTTAATACTGTAACCTATGTTCTGTAGCCTAAACGTGTGTTATCTGGTGCATGCAGACTCCTTTTTACGGCACACTTTCTGGCACCTCTTAGACACATCCTAACGGAAAGTCAGCAGGTATTGATTCAAGGTACGCTTCGCTATATCCTCTGCAGCTACACTTTTGCCTGCTACGATGCTCAACATTCATATGGAATGATGACTGTTTCCGTTCTTGAGCTGCATGTGCTCTGTGTCAAAATGAAAGGAGCAAGCACTGGTGATATCCTTATGAGGTGGCATTCGTGACACCCTATGTTGCTGCTATAGCACAATGCTCACCTGTAGCACCATTTATTTCCTTGTGCTTGGAGAATTTTCTCAACATTTTCATTGTGCAGTTTAGTCCATTGCCACATCTGGTGTATACTAAAGGTAGGGCCTATTTTAATTGGTCCATAAAATTCTGCTCACACCAGACTCCACATAACCTCTTACATAGAAGATGTTAAGGACAGGTCTGAGGAACATAAGGTCAAAGCTACTATAAGGAAAATGTAGGTAGCTGCCTAGAATAGAACCAGAAGAGTGACATCAATTGCACTCAGGGGTTCATTTCACCAGAGACATTCATCAACTAAAACTCAGCCTCGAAATCTTTCAAACATGGTTGTTGAGGCCTTACATGAAAATTAACGCCATGAAGACATTTTGACTCCACATGGGCTCCACCAAGTACGCTCAAATTGGGCAACGGCAGACAGAAGTGGAAGATGATGGCTTCTCAGATGACATGCAGCACCTCAGCTTCATCGTTCAAAGCAACCTTTCCTTTGACACCCGACTGTGAACTAGCCCAAGACAGCCTGGTGTCAACTTTCTCTCCTTTGCAAAATGAAGCCTGCCAACCCTGCCACAGATTTCAGAACCGTCCATCAAGCCCTGGTCTTTTCCGCTTTGACAAGCCAACACTCTCCTTGTCGGAGTCCCAGCCTCCACTGTGAATGGTGTGGGGTGGGTTAATGGAGAGAAAGGGAAAATGCCAGATAGCTTTACTTGTGTGTTAATGCATGCAATTTGAAAGTACCCAGTTTGGGTCTGTTTCTAAGTGTTTCGTGCCAAGTTCTTTGAGGCATTTCTACCCAAAGCGTTGTGTGCCCATGGTGCTAGGGTGCACTGGCCTGGGACTGTGATATGTAACTACATGATTTGAGAGGTGCAGTGGTCTGTTGTGGGATGTGTGTTGGGAGGTGCATTCAATTGCCATGTGTGAGTGGGCTTGTTAGTAAACATGTATGTGCTTGAGCGTAGCAGCATTTTAGTGTGGGAAAAGTTAGTGGAGGTCCCCATGGAAGACTTTGAGAATCCTTACGATGAGCTTGTGGCGCATGAATCAGAATGGATGAAGACGGAGAAGAGTGGGAGGCATAGGGGTAGGCAGCCGCGTGGGTACAAGGTAGTCGGTGGGTGAAAATGGTTCCGGAGAGAGATCACATCAGGGACAGCTAGAGGCAAGTTGCCATGGGCAGAGTCCTGGTGCAGGCCTGGGAGAGAGTTGACATCGGCAAGATCATGGTGCCATCGTCACGAATTACAGAAAAACCTGTTAACCCCTTGATAGTAGACTCGGGCTGCAAATAGGACAATAGGCCCATGGCCAAACCAAAAACGCAAAATGCTGGCCTGGGACGGTTTTTTGGGTCAAGGTGGGCCACTTTTTTCACCAGTGTGGGCCAGTTTGATGATCTACTTCACCATGTGGCTAATAGTTTTGACCAGTGTTGCTGAATAAATATTCTTTAAAATGCACAATTTGCATCACAGTTTAGCAATAAACTCCCCTTTGGGCACTATTCAAACAGTGTCAAAAAAGGAGCCGTCAGCAACTGTGGGACACTTTTTCACAGGTGCCCAAGACAATTCTATTGCGCAGTCCAACCATGCTTGATAGCATTTCTGCCTCCCCGCACCCTGCCTCACCCCCCTCCTTCTCTACCTGCTCTGCTCCCTCTCTCTGTATTCACCATCTTTTCTTTCTAAGGCAATCCATTGCTTTCTAGCTAGCAGATATGTGCTATATGAATCTCAGAGGTGCAGGTAAGGGGGGAGGGCCAAAATAGTGCTTTAGTTTGTAGAACTTTAAACGTTGCAATATTCCTGAGGTCACCAGGGCAGACGGCAGAGAATTAATTGGGCAAACTTCTTTTTAGAGAGCCCTTGTGGGGCTTGAACATTGCTTTTTGCCGGTTCAATATGCACATATAACTGGATCTGGTGTCATATTTTGTAAAAGTTACATTATACTCTATCCAATAAAGGTTCACAGCTACATGTATGTGGTGTTATGTGCTGCAGGGCATCGCCTCGGCGGGAAAAGCAACACCCCTTTCTGATAATGACTCCACATCTCTGACGCTGCTCGACGTCCTCATCAAAAATGCGCAGCAACAAGTCTGAGTGGCTCGAGACGCTGAGTCACGACGTCAGGGCTCGGCGGGTCAAATGGGACGAGACGGCGGGCTTTGCTGCAGCAGCGATTAAAGACACTCCGGGGGAAATGACATTTTGTGTCTCTAGTTAACCTGACTGACATGCAGCTGGAGTGCACTCGACTTGTTAACTCAAACATAAATCAGCCGGTAACAAGACTGCATGTCACAGGCATGCATATCAGGGCGGGTCGGGCGCGCCGCACATCACAATCTGTTATGCACGGGGCTATTCTACAATGCATATAAGCGTCCATCTGCCGCGAGTGAATAATAGAACCAGTCAGTCGGCCAAGGAGTGAGTGAGTGAATTATTGAATGAGCCAGTCATTTATTTAAATACTTTCGATGCATTTTACATAATTCAGGTTTTCCAAGCCGAGACACAAGAGGTTACACATACATGTATCGGCTTTTAAATAGTTCAGGGTATACTCAGTCATTCGTGAAAAACTAGAGGTTAAGGGATGAGGTGATCAGAGGTACAGAGAGAAACAATTAAAAGGGCGATTTGGGTCTTGCATCTGACTGTCAGCATGGGTGAGAGTCTCAGGTGAAGTCTGAGCATGTTCCAGAAATGAGAGTGAAGGCACTACTTGGTCTGTTCTCTTTGCTTTCTTTAGGGGATATTAGTTTCAACAGGTTTGTGCTGCAAGTGGTGCAGACCGTCCAGAGAGGATGAGTTTCTCAGCCAGGTAATATAGCCAATAAGAAGGCGTGGTGCTAAGGCCCTAGATTCAGGGGGATATCCATGGGCAACTGATAGGACACTGCCCGTAATCCTGCCAAGGATGATACATTGAGTAGCAATACATTGGATAATGGTAGCACAGGCAATTACAGTGCTTGGAAGTGGGATAGATCCGATCTGGCATGAAACGCTATATATAAACGTGGGGATCAAGTTAGTGAGTGGAGCATATACACTTGAATGAGGACTGCTAGGACAAATGCCGAGACGTGTTTAAGTCTCGATTGATCACCAGGTAGGGAGGAGTCAATGTAAGCCCTCCACAGACTGATCATTAAGGAAGAGCTCACCTGCGTTTCAATCACATTGAAATGGATGATTTCTGAGCATACTTCATTGATAGAAGTATGAGCTTTGTGAAAAAGCCCCGGCAAAGTGGAATGTACAAAAAGTAATGTGCACAATCCTCTAAAAAAAACACACACACACACACACACAGACACACACAGACACACACACACACACCCCCCCCCCCGCTCCCACTCTCACACACCCTAACAATATTCCATCCTCGATGTCCCTCTCTTTATTACATCTTTGACCACTTACCTTACCACACTAGGTTACTTTTTTCGGCACATGCACGCCCCTCTCTGTGCCAGCGCACATCACCAGCGACATTAGTCTGCAGCTCAGGGAAGCCCAACACTCTCTCACCTCTCACCCAGTTTAAGAGAGTTTTGTTCATTGGTGGTCTTCCCGCTACACCTGAATAAGGATAACCCTCATACAGTTTCAATTAAAAACAGAAAACGAAATTTAAAGCAAGGGCGGTGCAAGAATATCCCAAAACCTTATTTGTAGACGGCTACACTTGCATAAAAACAGCCCAACAGACCACTGACATACTGTTTTTCATCCCTTCCATGAACAAAGTGAGACACAAGTGTCACAGTCCTCACCAAAGAAAAAAACAATGAAGGTTTAAGATTCTCAGCCAAAGACCCTGATGCTCCATCAAAAGTCTACACCATATGTTGCTATGGAGAGGGCTTGTTCATTTTTCATGCCAAGACTCCTGCTCTTTTTCTCTTCAGCAAAACGTTTCACGGACTCATTGCCAGACTCGAATTCTGTTCAAAAAGCTTTAACTCACAGGTGCAATTCCTGACAACAGCCTCAAGCGGCCAAACAGACGTCGAGCGAATGGAACCAGGCAACCATCACAGCCTAAACTCTACCTCAGCATGGGGCAGCCCACCATGATGTTAGTCATTTCAGAGCCCTCAGATGTCTGGGAAGCCCAACCTATAGCCGTTAAGCACCACTACTCTAACTTATCCAAACCTCAGCTACTGGAAATCCATACTCATACCCGCATAGCTGAACCAGAGGCAGTACCAGAACACACCTGCCCAGTGGTGGACCCGAACCACCTGAGACTGGTCTGCATGAATGCATTCTCTGCAAATAAAAATGCAACACACATAAACATCCTGATGAACATGGAAAAGCTTCTATCACAAAACTGGTTCACTGATGACTATACCACAATCCTGGACACCTTAGTACCAGCAAACAACGCACTCCCGACCTAGAACCAACAGAAGAAAAAGGTTAAACATCCCTTAGATGATGTCACACCATTGATGCTAGCAGCTTCCACTACTTTGAACACCAGGCCATAAAAATGCCCTCAACGCAAACACTTCCACCATGCCTATAATAACTTATCAACTTACAGGCAACAAACCTGAGCTTCCTCCCCAATGTGACAAAAATAATGGCCTCAGCAAAAAACAATGAGGAGAGATGGCTGCAGCACTCAAAGGTTGAAATATTCATATGCCAATATTGTGTATTCTAGCAGACAATGCTAATGTTTTTCACAGGTGCAATATTGCAAAGGGGTTCGCCCATCTATCCACAAGAGATACAAACATAGGAGTCTGAACATGAATCGTCCAGAAAGCAACTGCACAAAGAAACGGCCTCACACACTTAGTGGATGTCAAAAAGAATTTTCTAGACATCAAATATTTTTTAGAAAAGAAAAACATTGTTCCCAAAAACAATTCTTGTCAAATGTAAGAAAATGACACAAGCCAAGGTAAACAAAACAGTTTTAAGAAAATTCAACGTACAAAAAATGTTTTTGGGAACAATGTTTTTCTTTTCTAAAAAATATTTGATGTCTAGAAAATTCTTTTTGACATCCACTAAGTGTGTGAGGCCGTTTCTTTGTGCAGTTGCTTTCTGGACGATTCATGTCAAATGTAAGAAAATGACATAAGCCAAGGTAAACAAAACAGTTTTAAGGAAATTGAACGTACAAAAAGTAATAAAAAAAGGCGAAGAAAGCACTAGAGCGCATGCAAATAACGGAAACCTATTGTCTATTTAACACCTAAGTGCAATGATTACATTCTTTGCCAAACACATTTCAGGACTGAGTCCCATCTTCTGGGGGTAATCCTTGCTAAATTCCTAGGAAAAGCTATCTAAAATATGAAATATAGAGAGGTACAGTCACAGAACCGTATAATAAGAGTCTCTCACCATAATACTGATACTGGTTGCAGAGTACTATATCCGTACAGAGAAAGTGTACTAATCCAAATAATGTCCTGCCAGCGTAGTGGGACAACAGCGGTTGGAGTGTCACGTGATTATAAAAAAGGGTGTTGTATCCAGTCATTACGTAACAGCGTGCACAGGTCTGAGTGGTTATTAAGCGCTATCGCAGACACCATATTGAAATAAATTGACTTCCTTTGTTTTGGGATCAGAGCCAAAGGGCTCAGTATTATCTATAGGAAAGCAAAACTAAAAACACTACAGGGAAAAGGTACAATCTTGGCTGCCATATAAAGGACACCATTAGCATAGAACCACTGCATGATGCATAACCGGCAACACAAAGTGTTATAAAGTTTAATAGCATATTGTGAATACATGTGGGCGAATGCCCGTGCTGCGTACACCTCCCATGTGGGATCAGGACTCATCATGCACATGTTAAAGATCTACCAAAAGGGACCAAGCATAAGTAAGATAGTGTACATCTCTATCATCATATGTAGGGAACAAGTGAATGATAATTGACGAGGGGAGGGGGGGAACTAAATGCATCTTTCATTATGCACTTAGAAAAATGAAAACTGTTATAACAGGCAAGTATGTTCTAGTGCTAGGACTGCCAAGAGCAGTTATACAGCACCCATAAATAAGACCCTAGCTGTTGCGCATCACAAGATCTTGTCAACACTCTAGATAGACCATAGTATGGAGCTAATACACATATCAAGGTTCTGACCGGAAACTAAATGTTATAAACAGTCAACAGATCCAACAGGTGAATTCCATAGTCGCAGAGGCAAAGATCCTGCGGTGGCTATCTTCAGATGTAACAATTGAGGTTAAAGTCAATATGCATGCCTTCTGGTGTGAAAGACGACAGAGTTTCAATCCAATATATTTCCCCGTTTTTGTAGATGTTGTAACATGTTGCCACCACTCTTTGTTGCTGTGACTTGTTCTAGGACAACGTATCTTAGTTGTGATACTGTATGTCTCTTTACTTGAATTGGATAGCTACTGGAGACTTCAGATTCGTGGTCCTAATCTGTGATTTGTGTTTGGTCCATCTTTGTTTGACTTTCCTTGTAGTTAGGCCAACATTACAGTCTACAGGGACAATGCAATGCATAAACCACATTAATAGAATCACACATAGCATAACTTGACAGTTTGATCTCTTTCCTACTATGGCAATGTTGTAAAGAGGGTTCCTTAATCAGATTATTACAGTGCTGACAGTTGTTACACGGAAATGTATTTTTAAAAATGTTTTTTTAATGAGGTTACTTTCTACTTTCAATTAAGCATTTACTAATTTGTCTCTGACAGATTTGGCATTCCTTGAAGCAAACATTGGGTATGTGTTAAATAGACCAGAAGTAGCAGAGTGAAATAGTAACACATTCCAGTGCTTCTTTATGATACGCCTAATGTGCTTGCTCTGTCTAAAGTACGTATGTTCATATACTAAGGATGGTGGATCTTTCTTGAGAGTAACCTGAAGTATGCGTTCTCTTTCAAGGGTGGCCACCTTCGATTTAGCTTGACTTTGTGTCGACTCATGGCCACAGATTCTGAATCGGTCTAACATAGCGTCACACCGTTGACAGTATATAGAAGGATCAGAGATAATACGTCTTAACTGTAGCTATTGGCTGTATGGCAGGCCCTTAAATGTACTTGCTGGACAGAAACTTTGAACGTGCAACAGACTGTTCTTGTAGGTTGGTTTTATATGTAAATCAGTCATCCGGTTGTCCTGACGGTTGGAGACATCTGTGTCTAGGAAATAGATTCCAGACAGTTTTATATTCCATGTAAATATAATCTGATCATGGATCAGATTCTAAGATTCCAAAAACAAGATCCGATCATGTGTGGTACCGTTCCAAATCCCCAAAATATTGACAATGTAACGAGTGTAGAACAAGAGATTCCCACTGGCTCTAAGGTCATTTAGAATGTAATGTTCTTCAAACCAAAACATAAACACAATAGCATAGCACGGAGCCATGATGGTGCCCATTGAGGACCTGTTTTTTTAAGATAAATGTCTTCACCAAAGCGAAAAAAACTGTTTACAAGCACCAGCTTTAATAACGTCAATAAAAATGGTTTGCCAGCTCGTATATTATCATGTTGCAACAAGGACCAATCCATGGCTTCAATATCCTCTTGATGCAGACTAGAGGTATATAGGCTTACCACGTCATAAGTGAACAACGTCACTTCTGAGAGATTCAGTGTCGATAAATATAGTTTATTTAGAAAGTCATTGTATCTTTCAAATATGTCGCAGTGCTGGTAATGTGGGGCTGTACAATATAAAAGGGCACCAACCTGGGGTCATCAAGAATTTACCAAAGGTGAAATGTTGAAAGCCAGAGGGAAGAGTAGCAAAGATAATGTTTTTGAAGAGGGAGCTCACCCAATTTTCATGTAGTTTCAGACAGAGGGGCTAGAATGAGAGTATTATTAATGAAGCTGTTAGGCAAGCCAGAAGGAGTGAGAGGTGTACTGTATTAACACCTACGTCCAGGAATAAGACTGTGGACACTGATGTGGTGAGATTTATTACTAGGTTTTCAACTCA
The DNA here is from genome assembly GCF_040938575.1 of Ambystoma mexicanum. Taxonomy (NCBI): domain Eukaryota; kingdom Metazoa; phylum Chordata; class Amphibia; order Caudata; family Ambystomatidae; genus Ambystoma; species Ambystoma mexicanum. The sequence continues at coordinate 368,852,321 of NC_090934.1, forward strand.
CAATAAATATGTATACAACATTTTAAACAAGCACTGGAATGTTTTGAGACTGTTTAAGGACTTACACCAATACATTAGGGCTAAACCCCATTTTGCATTAATCAGGGCAAAGACAATAGGGCAGAAGATTAGCCCGAGTTATTTGGATAAAACAGCTGAGCCAGGTCAAAGCATGTGGCTCAACAAAACAGAAGGTTTTTTCAAATGTGGCACGTGTAGAATGTGCAATTATGCTTTTGATAAAGTGACAAAGATCAAGACCTATGCTAATAAAACCATCAACATCGAAGGTTTTATGAACTGTAAATTAGAAGTTGTGGCCTGCATCATTATTTGCCTGTGCAACAGATTTGACATAGGAGCACTAAACGGGAACTGAGATGTAGGATTCATGAACATGCACATGCAATAAGAACACAGAATGTATAGTCCCATCTGGCCCAACGCTGGCTTAAGGAACACAGTGGACAAGATATGAAGAAAATACATTTTGCGGCTATACGAAGATTTGAGAGCGATCAAAGGAGAGACACCAAGGAACTGAACATGGGAAGACAGGAAGCACAGTTGATTTTGTAACTAAACGCAATCCAAGATGGCTTGGTATAAAGATAACAAACTCAATGGCCCTGATTACGACCCTGGCGGAAAGGGGTTTACGCCGGCGTAAACCATGGCGCCCCTTTCCGCCTGACTACGAGTTCCCGTAGCGCCATGGTGATTTTTACGCCTGCTTTTTGCAGGCGGAGAAATCCATGGCGCTACGGGACTTGTCGTTAATTACGCCACCGTAATTTACGGTGGCGTAATTAACGCCTTCCCCACTCCCATTATACCCTATGGGGCAAAAATGGGAATGGGGAAGGGTAAATGGGGATTGGGGACTTACCGCCCCGCCAAGGTCGGAATGGGGCGGTAAGTCCGCCAACCACCATGGCGGAGTTGGCAGCTTAGCGCCATGGACCATGGTGCAAATTGCACCATGGATCTCCGCCAGGGTCGTAATGAGGCCCAATGTGTTTTTAGCATGAAGTACATAGATATATGGTCAATGAAATCATAGATGAAGCAGGCCTTCACCTTATACTGGGTGTTAAGTAAAAGTTAATCTAAGTAGATGACTACAGGAGACTAACAATAATGTGCATTTCCGTTGCGGTGCAGTGTCCGGGGACCCTAAATGGGCCCAGATTACCTGGTCGTGTTGTGCCGGGTGCATCATGGAAAGGCCACCAGCCTGTTTGAAGGTATGAATGAAAATATGAGAATCAATATTGCGAATATAAAGTAATGGAATCTCATAGAGATATGTGATCGGAGGTATGATTGCATGTCTTAAATTGTCATTGAAGTAATAAGGCTCGAATATTTGAAACTGTATTACCTTGTGTTATCATTCTGAGATTGTCGGTTTAGGCTCTGTGAATACGGCTCAGGAATTCGAAGATCACCTACAGCATCAGCATGCTATTTTCATTAGGACATGTTATATATGCAAGAAATATGGAGGGAGCATAAGAACATAATTTTGATAGGTTTAAATACACTATCAGAACATCAATTATAATTTTCAGTTAAATTGCAAAATTACGTCCTTCTTGGAACTTAGCGACCAAAAGAGGCAGAGTTTATCTAGCATTGATAGAATGTTGCTGGAAACAGCTTTGTATTCATGCTGGACCTGAGTCGAAGGCCCCTTTATTTTCAGCATATAATAATTATCAAGGTATGCATGGAGTAGTAAGTTGGGAACTTCAAGGGGCGCTGGATAGCCCGCAACCAAGATGGTGGCATCTCTGTGAGCTCCGTATTGGACCTGGAGTGAGGGGAGGTGGATCCGTGACCCATCAAGGACTGCAAGTCCATGAGTTGAGCAAACCATGCAGAACAGCCCGACAACCGATGGCCCAAGTGCCTGGTGCCCTGAGGGGCACCAGGGAAACCGTTTTGAAGCAAAGGAATCCCGTGCACGGGCAGCCTGGGTCGCGGCTCACTACGGTCTGCACGTGGGTGGCTGTGCACAGCCCGAATGCAGCTCAGGAAGGCTGAAAAGCATATAATCCTGACGCAGAATCAAGGGAGAGAGGTTGATCCCCAGTCGAGAGGCACCTCTCCATTGTGGCGAACCAGCGACTCCACGACAGCTGACGGAGTAACGCGTCAGCCCCGAAAGTGAGACTGACCAACGGAAAAAGTGTGATTGGGAAGAGGGAGAGAGGTTGGCCGGTGCTTGTGGCCCCATGTAGAACTCAGGAGTGACCGGACCGAAGGCCCTGATTGCAGCGAGGAAGCCGTGTGGCCTGACAGCCGAGGTGAGAGACCGGAGCGTGGAAGTTTGACGGCCCCACTCTCGTTGTGCTTCGCTAACACAGGAGGGACCGGCGTGCCGTGTGGACCTGTGCCTTCTCCCGTGTGGCTCCCCCCTATATGCAACAGCGCCGGCGGCCCAGGAGGGATGGGAAAACCTGCGGCCTCCTTCGATCGATGCTCCCCCACTTGTAACAGCACCGCTGGCCCCTGCCGGCGTGGTGAGGGATAACCGCTGCAGCCAGACGTAGTGCAGCTGGGAACCGGAGGAGCCCCGGCATATCTAGCATGACAGATGGCGTCTACCTTCACGCCAGCTCCGGCCCCCTCAGCGACTACAGGGAGAGGCAGTTACGGAGAGTCCTGCAGCCCTTCGCTATACCCAGAGGACCCACGAGGAGCAGCTGGGAGCGGGGAATCCAGGTCAATAAACATTACAACGGCCAAGGCCCAAGGTCTCCCTGCTCCTGAATCACAACATCCCCGGCCCCTCAGTGATCATAAGGGAGGCAGCCTCCTGTCTTCTGAGCCACGCAGGAGCCCGGCAATACTGCTGCTGCTCGGAACCCCGTCGGCTCAAGTGCTTAAGTCCAAACCAGGACTAGCAACATACCGGCGGGATCGAGAACATCGGACAGGGGGACAGACCCCTGAAATTCGGTTGGGTCACTGCGGCAAGGGCAGCAACCCTGAACACACATCGAGGGTCTAACAGATACCAACCATGAGTCGCACCGATAATAATACGAGGAACATGTAAATACAAGCAGCAAAGCCTGGATGGCAAGGTTGGATCCTCGGACAAAGGGCTGTGGCAACCGGAGGCCATGTCCCTCAGGGGCACATGACAGCCCCCCCCGTGCTGCAATACGACCAGAGTGAAAAGGTTGCGCCGGTGTCAATACTAGACCCAAGCAAGAGGAAGAGTGTGGAGGCCTGCATTGCCCATATAATATTCGAGAGAGGGCTTTGTGCTGACCAATGGCTATAGAAAAAGACCTGACCCAGGACTGGAAACCACCCAGGGTGCGCCCCCCCCCACTGTACATGACCTGTGCCGGGGGACAATAGAAGCAAATCCTACCAAAAGCTATATGGCGATATGGCAAAAGGAAACAAGCTACAGTCCTGCTTGCAGTTTACCCAAAAAGAAGGCCTACACAAGGAAAGTAACAAGATGATGGCATCCCAAGAAGCTCCTGCTATGCTGTCCACCGGGGCCCAGGCAGAGGTGATTGTAGGTCCGAGCGAGAACACTCCAATGTCAGAGCTGGGTCAAGTGCTTGCGGAAATTCCATCGGGCTGTGCCTGCATTAATACAAAATTGGACGGAATGGTGTATAAAGTTGACAGAATGCAGGAGCGCATAGACAAGGAAAGCGGCAGAACCTCTGAGTTTGAGCTCCGGGTGAGCGCGCTTGAGGACACCAGCAATGAAGCGACACAAGCGATCCGGGAGCTGCGTAGGGAGGTAAATACCATCAGAGACAAGAATGAAGATCTGAGGGGAGGTCACGAAGAAATAACATTCGAGTAGTGGGGGGTCCCGGAGTCCATCTCGCAATGAAATATGGAGGTCTTCTTGGCGAACTTTGTAAAGGACGCGCTACAAGGGCCACCATTGTCTTCCCAATTCCTAGTGGAGAGGGCGCACTGGATGTCACACATAACTCCAAGACCGGGCCAGAACCCCCACCCGATAATTGCACAGGTTCTGAATTATCGGAACCGAGACACCATACTACGTAGAGCAAGGGAACTCGTGGACCTCACATACGAGAACAATCGAGTGTCCTTTTACCCGGACTTCACCCCGGCAGTCCAGAAAGTCTGCTTGTCCTTCCTGGCGGCTAAAAGAGTGCTCTGAGATCAAGGGATACAATATTCAATGTAATACCCCTCCAAATTACGAGTCCAGCACAGCGGACAAACCCATTTCTTTACTGACCCCGGGGCAGTACATGACTTCCTCGAATCCCTGCCAAAGTGATCTGCTAGGCCTTACATAACATACAGTTGGGAAAGATGATGAAGGGGCAGTGCTCCCGAGCTCTCTGAAACCGGGACCTGAATGGTTACTGGTCAAATAGATGCTGTCTGCAGGACATCCCTGATAGGTTTTGTAAAGTTTTGCTGAAAATGTAATGAAAAAGTCTGGTCACACCTGAAAGAAATGTTTTTGATGTCCTCCCCTCGAGGTCTGAAGTGGTGGAGGTCACTTGGGCGGCGGTGTCCATTGCCCCTGGGCCGTAGCCCATGGTAACGTGGTTGTTGGGGGATATTGAGTGGGGGGCACCAGTCACTGCAGATTGGGGGTAGGCAGTGTGGATGGGGGTGGCCGGGAGGGGTCTAGTTGGGTCAGAAGGGGGTGGGGCAAGGCAGGTAGTTACGGGAGCAGTGGGTTTAAGTTACTTCAAAATGATTTGTATCTCACAGGATTAGTCAAAAGACAGTCCTCCGGTCAGTTGAATATGTGGGGGGGGATTACCTTCCTTTACAGTCCTCACACCAGCTATAGCGAATAAAGTAATAAGCTGGAATGTGCAGGGTCTTAATAATCTGCGCAAGGTCCGTAAGGTACTACAGCACTGTGAGCGACACAGGGCCAGAATATCCATGCTACAAGAAACACACCTTGTGGGGAAGGGGAATGTGGGAGTCGCCAGAAGCTGGAGAGACTGCAAATAGTACACCTCGTACTCGGCATACTCGGCAGGGGTAATGACACTGGTGCATAAGTCACTGGGATTCAGCACAAATGATACAGTAGTCGACCCACAAGGGAGATATGTCATTGTCTCAGGATGCTGGGGTAACACGATGGTCACATTGGTCAATATATATGGTCCAAATGTGGACAACCCTGAGTTTTTTTGCCATAAATACTTACATACTAACATTGTGTTTGCAGGGTACCTCAATGTTATATTAGACCTGAGGAGGGATAAACCAACAGCGGGGAGAGGCGATGCTCCAGGGCAGCGGAGACAGTCCTGAGTGGCATGAGTGAATTAGAACTGGAGGATGTCTGGAGACTGTTAAGGCCGGAAGGGAAGGAATTCTCAGATCATTCGACGGCCCACAACACCTCGTCCCGGTTAGATTATATACTTGCCTGCCCTTATTTTGTACGACGGACAGACGACTGTGTGCTGCTCCTAAGGACACTCTCTGGCCATTCCCCAGTGTTGTGGTCTGTGCGACTGGATTTGGCAATGCCTCACCCCTATTGGATGTTCAGATCTGTGGCCATGTCAGATGTGGTGTTTAGGAGCAAGGTCCACAGTATGGTCAAAAACGACTTCTGTGAGAACCTGGCTACAGTACCTGAGATGGGCTCTATATGGGGCGTTTAAGGTGGTGCTTCACGGAGAGTGCCTGTCCCTAGACCTGGGAGTGCTAAAACTGATACGGAGGCAGTTGAATGACAGCGAGCTTGAAGTCAAAAGTTGGGAATGGGAGGTAGACACGGGAGGCACACCATGCTCATTGGCGAAACTACAGGAAGAACTGGACTGATTCAATGCCCTAGCGGAGCGGGAGGTCAAATACCTAGCCCGACCCGCAATGGCCCATAGATACGGTGAGGAGGGTAGACCGGGCAGGCTCCTGGCAGCAATGGTGAGGAATGAAAGAGGCTACAAGGAAATAACGGCGGTGAAAACAGCAGAAGGGGAGGTGGTTATGAAGCCAAGTGCAATTACGGAAGCCTTCCGCCACTACTATGAGTCCCTGTATATTTCGAGGGGGAAACTCAGCACACTCACGTCACCACTACTTCACAGAAGTTACCATCATCCCACAGCACTATCTCCACCAAAGAACTCAAGGGTGCCCTCATTAACGCCAGATCTATTACGGCCCACGCACTGGACATCTCTGACCTCATCACCACTCATAACCTCGATTTTGTGGCCATTACCGAAACATGGTTACACGCAGCCTCTGGCCCACTCCTTTCCCTCGCTATCCCCAACGGTTACTCTATCCTTAGAGCTGACCGACAATCAACATCCAAAGGAGGTGGAGTCGCATTCATACATAGAAATAACATCACACTTAGAATCATCCCCAACACAGAGCTCAGTTGTGCAGAATCCCTCTCCGTGAAACTCACCTTATCTCCAACTAACACTGCTACCCTCCACCTTATCTATAGACCTCCAGGACCACTTAGCTCCTTCATAGATGAGATCACAGCCATTCTGACTGTCAATACGAAACCCAACTCTCAGGTATTGCTTCTAGGTGACTTCAACCTTGGCCTACATGACACTAAGGATCATTTGGCCTCTGAAGTCGCTATCACATTAGCTAACTTAGGACTCCAACAGCGCATCGACAAACCTACCCATATTAAAGGTAGAAAGCTCGATTGGATTTCTGATCTCAATTGCAACACTACCATAAGCTCCAACCACGCTTGTGCTTGGTCCGACCACCACATCATCATCTTCCACCTACCAGCGACCAACCCTCTCACCACCTCCACGATAGCTCCAGCCATTCCCACAAGGAACAAAAAAGACATCACCAGGGATAAACTTCTCCCACTCATCCTTCCTATCCTGAACAAATGTGTGTCCCAACACAACGACCCTACAGTCTTAGTAGACATCTTCAATCAAACACTGCTCAAAGCCATTGATAATATAGCTCCGCTTAAATTACGGAAAGCTAAACAACAAGCCCATTTGAACTCCTGGTTCACCCCGCAGTTACGAGCCTTACGCAAAGAAAAACGCAAGGTTTGTCTGTGAGGAATATCCCAGCGTCTTCTTCCCATGTACTCTTACACTTCAGGGTTTCCTGAGGTGAATCAGTCTGGATTAGCTTATAGAGCGCAGAGAATCACTCTGGAAGAGCCACCCATGCGACCCTAACAAAGAACGCCTCATCATCGCCACCCACAACTACAAGGAAGCGATCTTACAAGCTAAAAAGGAGACTTACAACCAACGTATCATACAAGCAGAATCCAACACTAAGGAGTTGTTTAAAATCCTTAAAGAATTGGAAGCCCCCTCCCACGTCCCTGATACCTGCACTAAAGACAGCCAATGGTGCAATAACATCCAAAACGCTCTCCTCAACAGAATCACCACCCTGCAATCAAAAATTAACGCCAAACAAACTACCCTACTCACCAACCCCCCTACTAAACCTGCCACTACGCCAACGGCCTCCTTTACTCACACCCCTTTCAGCTTCACCCCACTCACCATCCTCGAGGTCGAAAACATCATTCGCAACCTAAAACCCTCTAACTGCCAAGGTGACTCCTGCCCAGCACCTATCATTAAGGAAGCGGCACAGGACCTTGCTCCTTTCATAACCACCTTCATCAACTCTTCATTCCTAACTGGAACGGTACCCAACAATTTAAAGGACGCATGGGTTATCCCTCTCCTAAAAAAAACTAATCTGGACCCTGAAACACCAACTAACTACAGACCTATTACCACTGTACCGTTCCTACTTAAAATACTTGACAGAGCAGCATACCTGCAGATTCAGAACTACTTAGAAACTAATAACCTCCTCGGCTCAAGACAGTCTGGCTTCAGACCCAAGCACGGGACTGAAACAGCTCTTCTTGACCTCAAAACTCAAATTGAGGACCTTAAAGACAACGGTAAACTGTCCCTTCTACTACTACTGGACTTATCCGCTGCTTTCGACTTGGTCAACCACCAAATACTATGTCGGCACCTGAAGTCCACTGCCCACTTCTCTGACAACGCATCCAACTGGATCAGGTCATTCCTCGACAACAGGCACATGAGAGTTTTCTCACCTACCGCATCGGCCGACCCTACACCAGTCCCGTGTGGAGTCCCGCAAGGGTCCTGTGTCTCCCCTACTCTCTATAATGTCTTCACCAAACCATTATTTGATGTGCTTGACTATCTGGGTGTCACCTACACGAACTACGCCGATGACACCCAGATACTCATACCCATTACTGGTGACTACATTGCTGACTCCAAAGCCCTCAATGACATTTACCTTGTCATTCAAGCATGGATGGCCCAGCACAAGCTGTGCCTCAATGATGACAAGACTGAGCTTCTCATCTTAGGCACGCAACAGAGACTTAACAAACTAAGTCCCCTGTTCGGCTCCTTTAACATTGACGGTAATCTAATTAAAGTATCTAAAGATACCAAAACTCTGGGTATCTACTTGGACGCCTCCTTGACTCTCACCCGACAAACCAATGCAGTGGCTGCCGCGTCTGCCTACACCTGCAAATTGATCTCAGCCTGTCGCCCATTCCTTACAGCCCAGAATTGCATTACCCTGGCCAGGACCTTGGTTATGTCCAAACTGGACTATTGTAATGCATTGTACCAAGGCACTAACCAGGGCAATCTTAACAAACTTCAGACTACCCAAAATAATGCCATTAGAGCGGCTCTTAATATCCCTCGATCTGCCCACATCTCAGAAACCAGGAAGAACCTCAACTGGCTCTCAGTCGCCCAAAGGATCTCACTGAAAGCACTCACTCTTACATACAAATGTGTTAACCACCAGGCCCCCTCATATCTAGCCTCTCGATTCACTCAACATATACCAACGCGAGTACTCAGATCTGCACAGTCCCACGGTCTTGCAATCCCTAGATTCAAGCTTCATACTGCTGGGGGAGCCAGCTTCCCAGTCCTGGCAGCCAAGCTTTGGAACACTGTACCACTCACCATCAGAACCTTACCGTCATTTAACCTATTCAAACACAAAGCCAAGCTTTGGCTAGTTACATCTCACTAACAACCACCCTCTGACTCTGACGGGCCATCTGGGACCTAGCTCTGCTTTGTTCCGGCACTACTGGTCCGCTTATTGCTCTGTTTTGTAACGTCAATTGTATATTCTGTATATTTTGTTCACAATCTGTTGGTACCAATGTGATGATATGTTATAACTGTAACTTTCTGCCAAGATATGCGCCCGGTTGCCTTTGGGCCTGGTCTGCGCTATATAAATAAATAAACAAACAAACAAACATTGCCGAAAGCAGAGCTCAAGGAATACATTGGAGCGGCAACTCTTCCGAAACTCCGCAGAGAGGCGATTGAGGCCCTGGCACTACCCGTCATGGTTGATGAGATTCTATGTGCAATGCACACCCTCCCCACCTCTAAGGCTCCGGGCACAGATGGGATAAATTCTGAGTTTTACAAAGTATGGGGACCTGATATAGCCCAGCATATGCCAGCAGTGTGGGAGGAAGGGCTGAGGGTGGGACACCTCCCCCCTACGATGTGCGAGGCGGTGATAACATTGATACTTAAGCCTGGTAACGACCCCCTATAGTGCTCCACGTATTGCCCGTTATCCTTGTTGAAGCTCGATACACAAATATTTGCCAAGGTGCTGGCAGACTGGCTGCTCCCACATGTCTCACATATAATCCTCATGGACCAATCTGGGTTCATCCCAGGGAGGTCGACCACTTTAAATCTTAGGCGACTCTTCGAAATATTAGCTCAGATCGATCCAAAAACACAAGCAGTGGCAGCACTGCTAGACATGGAAAAAGCATTCGACTCTGTGAATGGAGCTACTTATACGAAGTGCTGCATCAGTTTGGGGTCCCAGAATATTATCGCTCAGCTGTGCAGCTTTTGTATGCAGGCTCAAGTGCACAGATACGCATTGGCGGCACATGCTGTTGTATCTTCAAGCTACGGAGGGGAACCAGACAAGGCTGCCCACTCTCGCCTTTACTCTTTGCCACAGCAATCGAGGTGCTGGCAGTCCGAATGCGCAGATTCCACGGCCATAGGGCCTTGTCAATGTGGGGGTTAGGGAGCTAATAACACTGTACGCGAACGATGTGATCGTATATCTCAGGGACCCCGCAAACAACTTAGCCCGCTGACACAGGAAGTTGCGAGGTTTGGCGAAGCCTCCGGCCTCAGAATCAACAGGGCCGAATCATCTTCATTCCCCCTAAATGAGAGCATGGTGCAGCCTCCAAACACTGAGGGATACGGCTGGGGCTGCGAGTGAGTAGAGATGCTCGTACTCTGTTAGATGAGAACCATATTAAATATATACAAACCCTAAAGGCCAGCGTGGATAGGTGGTGCAAGCTTCCACTCTTCCACTCTCGCTTATGGGTAGAATCGTGGTCGCCAAAATGATAGTGGTCCCCAAGCTCCTTTACATTTTTCTGAACATTCTGGTATGGCCGAGAATGGGCTGCTTCAAGGAGGTGTGATCCCTAATGATCAGGCTAACCTCGCATCCGAAAATCCCTTGCATTAGTTGGGAAATGCTGACTCTGCCCTGGAAGAACAGGGGAGTCAGTTTGCCGGACTACGATTTGTGCTTCATGGCGGCGCAACTGTTCTTTGCAATGTTCTGGATACCGTGAGCCTGAATGACTCCGCATGTGCCCACAGAACGGGGCTTGGTGTATCCGTCCTCTCTCCAGGGAGCGCTGATCTCGGGCAAGGTTTCAGAAAAATGCAGATTCGACCCAGTCACGTGTACATTGCATGCATGGAAGAGAGCTCTGAAAAGGCTTGGGGTGGACCACCCATTTGACCCGGGCATCTCACTCTGGAATATCGAGACCTTAGCACCGACCTGCGATGAAACTTTCATCCAGGACTGGAGGGGAGCGGGCATTACCCGCTTGGAGGATTTGTACAAGGACGGGACATTCGTCACTCAGGAATTGTTTGTAGAGAAGATGGGAGGAGGATTTCAGCGCACACTGCAGTATTTTAGAAAGAGAGCGGCTTTCAGAGAGTGGTATCCAAAGTTCCCGGAAATCCTGCACACTACTCTGCTGTTGAAATACATTAGGTGCTCCCCCGGTTGTAAAGGGCTGGTCTCTGCGCTCTATAAGCTAATCCAGACTGATTCACCTCAGGAAACCCTGAAGTGTAAGAGTACATGGGAAGAAGACGCTGGGATATTCCTCACAGACAAACAGGCGGTGGTTTATGGCACTACACACAGGGGTGCATTCAACTCCTGGCTACAAGTAATTCAGCTCAAGACGCTGCACAGAGCATACATCTCCCCGGCATGCACGCACCAATTCGACAATACAAAAACAGCTAACTGCCCGTGATGCAATAATGATTTGCCCGATCTGACACACATGCTGTGGACCTGTATTAAATTGCGCTAATTCTGGGAGGGAGTGGCAGAAATTATGTCAGAGATGTTGGGGCAGACGGTGCCTTGCGACTTGCTGTTATGTATGTTTGGGTGGCTCCCGGGGTTGCCAAAACAGTATTGAAAGTTACTGTTGACCTGCATGATAGCTGCTAGGCGGTGTGTTTTGATGAAATGGACGAGTGCATCCTCCCGGGGTTGAAATTATGGCTGAAAGATCTGACTTGGTTAAGCGATACAGACAAGGAATATGCAAATCTCTGTGGGCTGCAGAATCGGCCCAAAAATATCTGGAACCCCTTCACTGCATACTTACTATCCCGGGATAACACATCGGACTGGCCCCCTGCTTGTGTGGAACATGAGCGGACACCAGCTTAAAGTACATCCCTAGTGGGTGTATCGGGATGACTAGGGAGTGGGGGGCTCATCTGGCGACTCTGGGTTCCCATGTCAGCCAATACATGTCTCCATAATGCTCATCTGGCAATGTTAAAAATGCATAAGGAGCAATCACTCTGTGCTCATAGCCGTATTGAAATGTAACCATGTTAGGCTAATGTTGATGAGATGCGAATCAATAAATAAAGTTTTTAAAAAAAAGTTGGGAACTTCAAGGTGGCACGCAAGAGACATAGAGATAGAGAATGTATCGTTAGAAAATGTTTAATCTGTCATCTATTTTGATTGAGCCATGTGTCAGCAGGTATGGGTTCGGTTCAGGATAAAAGCGAAATGAACGCTGGTGTGTAATTAGACTGATGTGCTGTTCGTGAGGGTCCAGTTGTACCACATTTCAGATAATTTAAGAGCTTAATGAGACTTAATACCAGAATTGCAGTTCACGTGAGCATTTTTTGGAAGTTGGAGTGCAGCACATGAATGTTTATTGTGCTTTCTAATCTATAGGAGCAGCTGACATTTTTGAAGTATTATCACGCACTTCAGAGTGGTGGAGGAGAGGTTATGCTTATAGGCACTCGAATTCGAGGTTATAAGCTATGACAATTGTCAAGGTACATGTTCATCTATTTCTGAATGATGTACAGTGCTTGCAAGTTATAGCTTAGCTATTTTAGATTCTGAAAGGTATTGTTTTTGCATTGCAGTTTTAGGACCATTTTGAAACTGAGGAATTATGATGAAGGCGTATTTGGGAAATCTAAATCTACTACAGGTCTGTTTGAACTTAGGGTTGACATTCACATTAGTCATGCAAATTATAAAGTTGTAGAAGGAATGAGTTTATTCGTTGTTTAGCATCATGCTAGTGATTAAGAGTAGAGGGCACTTAGTTGGAAAACTCAAGGATGAAAGCCCTATGGTTTGAGATGAGTACACACCCTGGTGCCATTTATTTGACTAGAATACATGTTGTGGTGAGATACAAGAGCCACGTGGTATAGATTATAGGTGATTTAGCGTATTGATGAGCTCAGCCATGGCACAAGTGGTGTATCTTTGCCCAAGATGGGTTTACCAATATTGTGTGATAAAAGATAAATTAGATGAACACTATGATGGAATTCATTTGTGTTTTAGGCAGCATGCAACAAACTTTATATTTTTCTTTGATGTTTTTCTTTATCATTTCTTGTTTGTCTTTACCAATTTGTGTATGTGTCATGATTAATGCCTCTCTGCCTTCCCTGATTCATTTGACTCTATGATGGCATGGGGTGCTTTTATGATTTTATATTTTCAAACTACATCATTGGATTTTTTTGCTGTGTATGTTTTTCATTTATGACATTGATTTTTCTGTATTACGCTATTATTGCATCTCTGTTTACTAACAAACATTTGATCTAATTAAATCACATGAATGGTAATGATTGATATAGTAGTTAAGGGTCCTGAGGAAGAGCTATGGGTTGTAACGTGTGTTGTCTCAAGAAACTAACAATATATCAGAAGATTGAATTTAAAACCATTTATTGGACCACATTATTGTTGAATTTGAAATTCATTATAGGCTTGTTTGAAATTCCTGGTGGAGCACTACTTGAAACCTTGTCTTCCAGTTTTGTTTAGTTGGCTGTACAATACGGTCTATATATTGTGCAAGCTGTTCCAACTGGCAATCTGTGGCACCCATGAGATTTGTGCACCTTTGGGAGTATATAAAAGACTGTTGTAATAGTGCGAAGTTTGGTCGGAAAATTACTCTCCCCATTAGAAATGTCAGATGATGAAGAACCTCTATTAGGTTTCTTTGGCTCTTTCTGATATGCCTCCTGCCAGGAGTAGATTACATCATACTTCTAGTCGAGGGTATTTCGGCAAAACCCCCTCAACATTTTGTATTCAAGTTCTTTACAATATTTGTGTGATCTGCTGTTGATGTCTTCAAGTATAGAATGGAGTTCTGTACCTATTATCCATTGTATCAGGTTGTCTTTAATGCTCTTAATGACTGTAACTCTCTATATTTCTCTATATTTCATAATTTAGATGGATTTTCCTAGGAATTTATCAGGGATTACCCCCTGAAGCTGGGACACAGTCCCGAAATGTGTTGGGCCAAGAATGCAATCCTTGCACTTAGGTGTTTAATAGGTGATAGGTTATCCGTCATTTACATGTGCTCTGGTGTTCTTTCTTCACCTTTTTAATTATTTTGAATTTATTTTCATTGTATTTCTTTAAAACAGTTTTGTTTACCTTGGGTAATATAATTTTCTTACATTTGACAAGAATTGATTTTGGGAACCATGTTTTCCTTTTCTAAAAATAATTTGTTATCAAGAACATAATTTTTGACATCCACTAAGAGTGTGAGAGCTCGTTTCTTTGGCTTCGTTCTAATCATTGTGCAGCTGAGTTCTGGACGATTCATGTTCAGACTCCTCTATATTTGTAACTCAGCAACAAGCAAGCCTAACTTCTGGCTGATGGGTGACCTCAACCTATAGGTTGATGTGAAGGACAATATCCCTGGCAAGTGTTCCTTCGACAAAATGCAACAAGGACATACACTGAACGTCCTGTTTACACGTAAATGCATCCTGTTTTATGTCAGGAACTCAACACCTTTTTGGCTGACCCATTCCCTCATCCAATCCTGCCCCCATTAACCTGGCTAGAACTCAAGTGCAAAGATTCATTTAGCACAAGACAAGATCATGTTCAGGTCGAAGTAAAAGATTTCTGCAGAGCTGTTCGACAAATAATTTGCTTTCATCCTCCTGGACCCAGCCCATACCAATGTCCTCTATAAAATCCTTTAAAGCCGGAAGAGAGACACCACCAGCATGCTCATAGCCATAGCAACATCATGTCAAGCAGAAAAAGCCAGGCAAAAGGCAAAAAATGAATGGTTCAACTGCCCACTAGCCCTCATGAAAAGGGAGGGTTGAAACTAGAAAGAGTTGAGAGAAATCCCAGAACACAGAAAATAAACAAAATACATTCAGCACACTGAATCTACAGAGTCACCTTCAGCCAGTAAGAAGCCACCTTCACTCAAATCCTATTAATAAGGCAGGAAACAAACCCAAATTGCTTTTCTCCGTCTTAAAGGAACTGATCTATACAAATCAAATGGCATCAACAGATGAATGTTCTCAAGAGCTCCCAAACAAGATGGCTTCCATGTTCATTTCCCAAGTGAAAGCGATCAGAGAATAAATCCCTACTCCCAACAACCAGAAGACCAATCCCACATGACCACAAATACAACACCACCTTTGACTGATTCTGATGGCAAATTATCGGGGACACCTTGGCACTGATGAAAAACACCAAACAGACTAAAGTCCAAACTTATTCCTGTTCAGCATACCTGAATGAGGCCTTGCTACTCTTCCTGGGAGCTCCACTAACTAAGCTGTATCACCTATCCTTGTCCACAGCAGCCTTTATACATCCTAAAGCAATTGAAAATCACTTCCCTCCTAAATAATTCAAAGCTGGATCCAGAAGACCTGGTCAATTAGCATCCAATCCCTGCCTTGGAAACTAAACAGATTGAGAGGGCCGTAACCTTACAACTGCAGGAGTAGTGTGCACAACAACACCTTTTCCACTACAGACATGTTGTATCTAAATGCAGTGTCTAGGGAGGTGCACATGCTGACATTCTAGAATTCCTTCTAGGTATGACATCAGGCGCAGTGTATTGTGACACTTGGAAGCTGGTGACCCTGGCAATTGAGCCTAATGCTATTGGGGTTCCATTGTACTGTGGGATGTTCTGACCCACTAGGCTCTGCCCTGCAACATCACTGTGTGCTGTGTTCATCAGAAACAACAGGAAGGCCACCAAAAAGCTCTATGTGATAAAAAATCTCTGAGAAGTGCGCAGGGAAACCTGAAAAATAGGCCGCCAATCCATTTTGCCTGTGTGAGTGGTAGAACCGGAGACCACACTATGAAAACCTGTCATTGGGCTGCCCACAGATTGCAAATGGAAACTTCATGAAAGGCAGTGCTTTATTGCAAGGAAACCCAAAGGTGCTCTGAAATGCTTTTTTCCATGACTGCTGAAATTGCAAAATAATGGTTCAAAAACATCAGAAAATGTCCAACATCCTTGCTGGGTGTTACCCATCACTTCATTTAAATAATTAACAGAAGCACACAATGTCAGTAGAAGCAGAATCCATCATAAGAATAGCCACATTAAAAAGTATACTTGTCTGTGAAAATCTGTAAAATATGGGCGCAGTACCGTCGGTCACCTGTAGGAAAGCTGTCAGTTAATTACATTGGAAGCTTAACTTGTGCAGTTAGAATCACATGGTTGGAATTAAGTGACTTGCCATCAAAAGCAATATAGGTTGCAACTATTTAATCTCTGTGTTTTAAAAACATTGCAATTAGAGATTTGTTTGCCTGTTTTAAAAATTGTAACTTTAATTTCAACAAAAAACAATGTAACAATTTACTTTAAAGTAACCTGATTCAGCAAAACTTCAAAGAAGCTCCCCCCCTCCCTGGGAAACACACCACCCTTCTGCTTCCCACCAACAGGGCAGGAGCTCACATTCAGGTGTTGATTAAGAGGGGTGGGGCACTGGCTGCTGCTCCTGGGAGTGAGACAGAGGACTTCCTGGGCTGAAAGAGTATGCAGATTCAAGTGTCAACAGTAGCCCCTGCCAGAGGAAGGAGGCAGGGATTGCTCTTTAGCCACCTGAAACTTTGGGGGCGGGGACAGACAGTTGTGTTTATTCTGAAAGCACAGAAAAGTATATTTTGAATAGGACTAACACAGAACTGTGCAAAATTGTAAAAAATGTAAAATGACAGTATTGTTAATATGAAAATGCTGCTCACCGTTTGAAACGACTCTGAGCTCTGTGCGATGTTCAGAGACAGCGCTACCGGAATTTGGATGTTGTAGCAATTGTGATAATGCTAGAAATAGGAAACTTGACAGGATTATGCCCAGATGTCATGCTCATTTATGGAGAAAGATGTGGACAGATCTGACACTGGGTACCCCACCAAAAGCGCGAAAAACTGTAAATATTTAACCGAAGCTCGCACTAAAATGAGACTCAGACAGATACGTGCTCTACTAAATTTGTGATATGAATATGTATTATTAGCAACTTGGTGATATTGTAAATATGATTTATGTGAAAAATAGATATACTGTACTGACACAAAGGGGAGGTACTCCTTGGATTGTAAATTGCAGCATCACAATGACACTAGATTTCCTTCTAAAATCAGGAGAGGGGAAATACTCTGACCAATCGGATTCCTAGAGGGTGGGCTTAGTATAATCAGCCTACCCACCCCTTTGGAAATACATAAATAGGGACTGTTTAGGACCTAGAGACACACACAGATTCACCCATCAACTGATTTACTAGTGAAGCACTCTGCAGGAGAACCCAGATCCAAGACTCCAGAACTCTGAAAGCAGAAGGCCCAATTCCAAAACTGAACCTTTCTCAGCTTGGCCTTTAAAAATCTTGCAACCTGATTTTACCCCCAGACTTCCAAGGGGCACATCAAAAATTGAACAGCCTGGCTGTGCTGTTTCAGCTTCTTGCCAAGAACTCTTGCCAGAACCCAGAGATCCAAACCAGTAGTGCAGAGCTGTGACCAGATAGCTGTAACCCAGAACCAACCTGTCAGATCCAGTTCAGAGGCCGTGCAGTGACCAAGTGCCGTGCTGAGTGCAGAACCAAGCGCCAGAATCCTGTCCGGTGGGCTAGCAGATTCCAGTCCAAAATTTTTGACCAGATCTTTGACGGGCCTATTCCAAACCATAGTTGTGAGTATCTAGCATAGAATTGTCCATAGCCAATCCCTTAGCTTTAAGCAATCCAATCCAAAACCATTCTAGTATATCCATAACTGCATTGTAGAATCTCTTTTGTCTTTTCTGAATCTTTCCCTCATCCATATAGTCCTTTGTTAATTGTAGTGATGAATTCATCTTTGCAGTAATATATTTGCTGAAGAAAGACAAGTGTCTTGGTGGGCAAAAGTCAGAGCAGAGGCACTGCTCTTCTGGTGGCTGTCCTGTTGGGTATCTTGCATCTTCATAGCCTCCCTTAGTGTAAAGAAAATTCTTGTCTGTAATTCAAAAGCGCATCTTTTATTTGAAAATCTTGACTCTTTCTGAGAAAAATCGACCTCTACTAAAACCTCTGTCAAATTGAAGCTAACATCCTCAGCTTTCAAACGAATCCAAGAGCACATTCTCATAGTTTTCCAGCTATCACGTTTCTCACGCGCTGAAAAGTTTGCTGCAAATCTGCATTTGGCTCAATTTCAACATGTGTAAAATAGCTATTCTTTGCATCTGACCTCAGAATTCCATTTTCAATCTGCTAATTAGTCAATCACCATTGCTAGTGTTTATCTGGAACTATCCAAAGAAGCTATGAATAGTTTTGAATGAAATTTAGAGAATTAAATTCATTTTTCAGTATTTTTCCCATTCATTACAAAAGCATTTGACCTGTTTTGAAATCATTCCTGTTTCTCTCTATGCTTGCTGGGGGGAACTGGGATTGAAACTGTGTTTGGTTGAAATTGTATATTCCTGAAACCTGTTTTCTCTCCTTCCATCTCTATATTGCATATTAGGGGGGATTGAGTAGTATCAGGGGGAAAGAGTGATTACATTGCATTTGATTGAACACACAAAAGTATTATTTCTGTGCTGCATTAATTTCCTATCATTGCATTTGACTGAACCCACACAAAGTTTTATTTTATGCTACATTATTCTTCTCATTCATACTCCTACTGATTAAAGAGATTGTTGTTTGTAATTTCACCCATTGGTGATCATTGTATAAATATTAATAGTGTGATATCTAGATATTGTTCAAATTCATAAAAGTGTGATATATATCTTGTTCAAATACATAAAATAAATCTTTTAACTTTGCAAAACAACCTTCTTCTTGGTTCAGTGAGACCGGGGGGATTCAAAGAGAGGGGCGTGATGTAAGGGTACATCATTCAGAAATAAAAGAACGTATAGACACAAATATTTAATTAAGGGTTCCAGCTGTGCATCACACGCTAGGCATTTACTTAGGTGGAATGCTGGGTTGAAACCACTTACAAGATTGGGGGCTCGTAGCGGGATTTCTGAATTAGATATACCACTTGTGACAGTCTAATACAGTGTGCAAACTGACAGGGTACATAAATCCTGTTGGGCTACCACGCTGTGTTACACTGTGAGAAGCACCCCTCAATCGGAACGCTCTAAGGAATCAGTCTGTTTTGCAAAAATAAAAGAAAACTTCTGTAAGTCAGGAAGGAAATTAATATTTCCAGAATGGCGACTTTGGTAGAGATGAATATGGCTAAAGAGCACCTATTGCATACATTATTTGTAAGTGGTGAATGGACAGAGCATGATCAGAATGTTTGGTTGTAGGCAATCACAGAACAGATCACTGTTGCCATAACAGAGTTAGATATATGGCAAGACCAGGGTCTATTACATATGTCTCTTAGTAAACTATATATGGCCCCTAAGGCTAAGGACGAGCAAAACAAGATTGCCAAAATAGCAGCATATGTGGACCTATATATTGGAGCAATACAGGACAAATATGTCGAGGGCCAAGATCTGGCAAACAGGCAACTCCAGGCATTAGGAAAGGCCCAAACTGATCTGGACTCTACTGAGCAGATGCTACAGAGGAGCCAAGAGTCAAAACATGAAAGTAGGCAGTGCATAATCAAAATAAAAGAGGACATGGGTATCCTGCAGCAGGAAAAGGCAGACCAGGATACAAGAATGCTGGCCCTGCAGAAGGACTACCAAGAAAGTTTGGACTCCCTACTGCAGAGCCAGAAAAGCTGGAGCACAAATAGATTTCAACGGGGCATGCGCAGAGCAGGTAGTCACCATGCAAAGCCGCCTAGACAGAGAGAAGGAAGAGAGTAATAAATTAATCCTGAAAGACCTGGATACCCATGCAGAATTTGATGAAGAGCGCCAGAAAGCTGGTGCGCTCCACAGACAGAGGGACGACCTGGGGGCACAGAGGCAGGCTCGTCCTCAGGAAACGGACACCTTACGCCAGGAAGTCTGTCATTTAAAAGAGAAAGTAGAAGAAAATCACCTGGCCCTTCAGGGACTGGGTGACCTCCAAAAAAGCATGAAAGATTGTTAGAGCACACCAGGAGGGTGGAGGAGGCTCTAGCAAGGAAGGACCAGGCCAGTATGGAAAGGACTCCGAAGGTAACCCTCCTGCAGCAAAGATTGGCCCAGTACTCAAAAACAACCCAGGAAGCACAGAGAGAAAATTAGGCTCTCTGTGAGAACAATGACAGGCTCCACAGACAGGTAGCTATGCAAGAGCGATTGATAGAAACCAGCAAGGCCTTGATAGAGGAACAGAAAGCTCAGGTTCTTGCATGGCAACATGGAGCAGGAGCTTTTAGAGATGAGGTTCGCTGGGAAAGGGAAACACCTTAGCATAACCTCAGGAACCCTAGTAAGAGAGGCCTTTACCTCTTTATATCCCTGGACTCTGCCACCCCCATGTCCACTATCGCACATGGGCCAAGGGCCACGGGGATGGCAGATTTCAATCCAATCAGAAATATGGGGCTCATAGACCAGCACCTCCCAGGAATGGATGGGCGGGCATCTGGGTATGGGTATCCAAGTACTGTGAAATTTAGTGGGGAACTCCATGAGAGTAGGCCCACTAGGGGCATCATGAAAACCTCTGCCCAGCTAGGACAGGGGGTGGGTACCCATCAAATCCTGGGAGTAAGGAGGAATCAGAAGACACCTCTGAGCGCACCAGGACACAGGAAACTCGGTCCCCACATTCTGCCAGCCATTCCAAGGCTCGCAGAATCCAGGAGAGCCTAGAAGACCAGACGGGCACCTCTGGGAGCAGTGCCTCTGAGTCAGAGGAGGAGTGGACCAGGGTTGCCAGAACCAAGATGGCCAATAAGGCAAACAAGGCCTTGCTTAAGGACCCCTTAAAGCAAATCAAAGCCATAAGGAGCGTCATCACGCCTTACCATAAGAACGCTAATTATTATGTTTGGGAGCACTTAGAGCTCTTTGAGCAGATGATGGAAACTTTCCATTTAAAGGACAGCAAAAGCTGTATTCAATTTGTGGAATGGACCTTCTCACCAGAATACTCCAGCTTCTTTGCGGGGCTGGAGGACCAAAGTCATTCTAAATGGTCCACCTATAGGGCAGCAATCTTGAACCATTTTTCTGTTCACAGAAATCCTCAGGAGGCTCGCAAGGCAGCCTACAACTTGCAATGTGGGGAGGATCAGGCCCCACAAGAATGTGTGCAGGAATTAAAGCATGCCTTTCCGCAGACCACCAAAAGGGTGCGCACGGACAGCAAAGAATTTTTGAATACTTTTTTCCATGCTCTCCCCAAGTACATCATGACCCAGGTAGTGAGAGATTTTCATGAGAAAAGATCACTAGACTGGGTCATTGAAAAGGCCACACAAATTTATGAGGTGCAAAAGCCCATAGAAAACAAAAATACTCAAAAAAGCCCCAAACCAACTAACACTGCTAAGGTGGCAGAGGTGAAGGTTGCACCCATTTTAGATTTGGAAATGGAGGGGCCTAAAAACCCGCCTGCACAAAAATCAGAATAATCCCAAGCCCAGAAGGCCCTCGGGCCAGTCGCAGACAGGGAGCCAAGGAGGTAGTCCCACAAATGGGATCCCTCATTCCCCTTACTACATAAGTCCCCGCTAAAAGGGGAACAGACCCATCCTGGGTTATGTGTGGACTCCTCCAGCCCAAGGGGGGGGTAACCAACCAAACCGCAGCTAACCCAGGAAACTTCCCTGCTCACTTCCCCTAGGAGGGCAGCTATTCCCCAAATCCTGGACAGAACTTCTTCCCCAGGTACCGGCAAAACTTTCAACCCCAAAATAATCCATCCTTCTTTCCCCACTTCCCTGAGCTCAGAGAACCTAAACCGGGAGAGGGGAGGCCAAGGGTGGAGGGGTACCCACATTTTCCAAACCCGGGGTATTTTCTGAGAAGGAATAGCTACCCTTCCCGGGATCAACCGAGGGGAGACAACAGAACCCCATATCAGCCTGAGCGGGTGTCACAGCTAGAGCGCCAGGTCCAAAACATGGCACAGGATCTGGGTCGCATGCTGAGGGCTCAACAGAACCCTCAGATGAGCATGCCGGTGCAGAATGCCTCAAACTCCAGACCTGGTGCTCCAGAGCAATGACGGAGGCAGAAGCCCGACAACCCACCGGTTCCCAGAGAGGAGGCACAAGGGGATGGGAGGTGTAAAGCCTTGGAGGAAGCTTCCTTCCCCACTTGCAAAAAGCCCCTGGAAACCCAGGAACCGGAACCAAAATCTCCTGCCCCTGAAAGTCTGCCACCCAAGGAGGGGGGGTAGGAGAGACAAAGCACCCAAACAGACCCATTTTGAGGAGGAGGTACAAATCCTCCAATTTGAAGGAGAGGGATGCTCAGAGGATCCTTGGAAAAGGATTGTCTCCTTCAGAGATGGGGGAACTCCTCCCAAAGAAAAATGTGTCCCAAAAGATCCAAATCCAGACTGGGTAGATGTGGGGACTGAGCTAGTGCCGCCCATCATGAAACCCCAGAACCAACAACATGAAAATCCCCTGGTTCAAACCCATCCTGGTGACTGCCTCCAAAAATGGGGGGGCAGCCCAGAACCGGAACCAGGGGATCCCAAAACTTCTCCCATATCTAGTTGCCACCTTTTCTTTTCAGATTCCCTAGACTCCAAACAGAATTCTGCCCAAATCTCTTCTCTATCAGTGTCCAAACCTAGAAAATTAACCCACCAGTTGTCCAAAAATTTACATTATCTGTGCCCCCTTGCGGAGAAGGAGGGAAGATTCTATGCCCGGTCCAAATACAAGGACAGGGTACAATTTTGGCACTGGTGGACACTGGATCCCAAGCTACCCTTCTGTCCAAAAAGGCCTTTGATAAACTGAATTCAGGAAGGGGGGAGAATTACCAAATTCCTCTCACCCTTCTTCCTGGACAACTTCAGAACTTTGATGGGAAGGAAATTCCCGTCGAGGGGACTGCGGATTTGGACATTAAAATTGGGCGACACAAGGTGAAGCACCCGGTCATAGTTGTAACTCCAGAGGGCAACCCTTGTTTACTAGGGAATGACCTCCTGCGAAGGTTGTCACCCCTAATAGACTGTGTAAACAAGGTACTCTGGACCCAGACTAACCGACCAATAAAATTAAAACAGAGCGTTAACCATGTGAGTTTAAACGGCACCTGCCACATGGTTGAACAAAAATCTGACCAAGTAGAATTTCACTTCCAGAACAACCAAATCCCAGATGTGAAAGTAATAGCAGTAAGACAACAAACTGATGATGGGGGGGGTCCTCTCTATTTCTGAAAATCAACCTTCCTTCCAGTTTAAGGTGGCATTCCACACTGGAAGGAAACACTCTGAAATTCTTTAACAATCCACAATCAGACATTCCTACTTCCGCAAACTCCCAAAAGATCCATCCATTTCCACATTTCCACATTTAGACTCATAGACAAATGGGAAATGGATTTGGAAACACCCAATTCCAAACATCTCTTGCCAAGCAGGTGTATGCTCAAAATCTCCATAGGCAACAAGAGCATAGTCCATAATTGTTGGGTCGTGCGAGACGTCCCTGCCGCCTATTACTTAGGCAGTGACATTCTCAATCGCTTTTCCATTAGTTTGGACCTAATAAACTTCAAAGCTTGGTCCCGATTAGCGGACAATCCCATGAGCTTTGAGGACCCAGAGAAAGCATTTAGGTCAGCTCAACTGCTGCCTTATGCATTTGAAATTTAGACTGGAGAGGAAGTCACCATCCCAGAAAGGACCTGACAATTCTCCCTGGAAGTGAAAGTTAAAAGAGGACGGACATTGAAAAACCCTGATGCCTATATTCATCTAAATGCTTCTCTCCAACAGCAAGGGTTGGGGGTAAACCCAACACCACTAGTCAATATAGAACATTACACCATTCCAATAGAGGTGGATAACAGCGACTTAAAGAGTATCACTCTAGCCGCAGGCACCATTATTGGAATGGCGGTTAATGACCAACATTTCTCCATAGATTAAGGCAATGAACTGTTAGGACCAATCCCCAAGGACTGTTTTGACAGTTATAGTGATGACAACACAACACCAGACAGGATCTTTACCCCACATGGGGGGAACTTCCTGGTGTACACTTCCTGCCCTTATGGTAAGGAAGATGTGACCTGTGACTTCAGGAGGGATGAGGTGATTTTCCAAGTCTGGGAGGACTGCCTTCTCCACCTAAAGCTACCAGTACAAATCAGCACTTTGACCAGGGACTTCTCCACCCAGCTGGAGGAGGCCTCTGAGATAGCAAAACCGGAAGCCTTTCCAGGCTTCAGGCAGATGGTTGAAGAGAGAGTCAACCTAGCTGATGCCTGTGAGACTATGGAGCAAAAGCAGAAATTGAAACAAGTTTTCTTGGATTTTCAAGACCTCTTTGCAGTGGATTCATATGACTGTGGTCGCACCGACATCCACACAACAACAATTCCCACGAACCGTGGCATGACTCCAGTGTTTGTGAAGCAATATCGCTTGCCTCTCGCATCAATGGAGTCCCTTACTGAAATACTTAAGAACCTTGAGTCCCGTGGGATAATCCATCCAGTCCACAGCACCTTCAATAATCCGGTGCTGGGGATTTTGAAACCAAACGGCCAGTGGAGACTCTGCGCCGACCTTAGGGAGCTCAACAAACAGGTCCATACTTCCCGATGGCCTCTTCCCTACATTGACCATGGGCTGGCCCAGATCAAGGGGTCACAGGTATTCACTGCAATAGACCTGACCAATGGATGCTGGACTGTACCTGTCAGTAGGGAGGACCAATACAAGATGGCCTTCAACTTTGGGGGGCAGCAGTACACATGAACCCGGACTCCATTCAGATACATCAACTCCGGCAATGAATTCAACATTTTTCTACATAAGGCCATGCCCGACCTGGGTGAAAGTGGTAACCTGGCCTATGTAGATGATGTTCTCATCAAAAGCTCAATTGTGGAGGAACAAATAGCGGAGATCTGTTATGTTCTGACACAGTTGAGGGCTGCCGGAGCAAAACTCTCCTTTCAAAAGGCACAGTGGTGTAGAACCCTTGTCAATTTCTTGGGGCATGAGATTACTCCTCAGGGTCTCTGTCCCCAGGAAAAGAAAATGGAACCACTCCAGAAATTGAAAGACCCCACAACTCTGCAGGAACTAAGGAGCCTTCTTGGACTGACCAATTACAGCAGAAAGTTCATTGAGGACTACGCAGAGATCACAAGACCTCTGATTCAGCTTTTGAAGGCGGGGATCAAGTGGGAGTGGGGTCCAGAACAAGCCGAGGCAGTAAGACAACTCAAAAGAAGCCTCTAACAAGCGCTTTGCCTAGCTTACCCTGACAAAAACAAGGAGTTCTTCTTGGAGACAGGGTTCTCTAATACATGCTTGACTGCAGTATTATACCAAAAGCATGACAAGGTCAATAAAGTAATCTCCTATGCGAGTAAAACTTTATCCTCTGTGGAGGAAAAATTCAACAATTGTGAGAAGGCATTCCTGGTAACGGTGTGTCCGTTTATCCAGGGGGAACACATCATAGTGGAGACTCCACACCAGCCTCTGCAATATCTCCAAAGTGACAGAATCTGGGCTGGAAATGTAAGTAATTCCCAAATTACTTCCTGGATTCTGTCAATGCAAGGCTTTCCTGTGGAGGTCAGATATGGCCAAAACAAGAAGAGTCCCCTCGCGCAAGGTCTGGCTGACTTGCATGATAGTGTCAGAGAAAACTGTCTCGAGGACGATGGCATAAAAATCAAGGACAACATGGAGGCATACCTCAATTCCCTGCACAAAGTCTTTGAAGAAGACAAGTGTGAGGGAATGCCCACTGTCTATGTGGATGGATGCTCCTACCATGTTGACAACAACGGGGAAAAAGAACTTGTGGCCGGTGTACGGCATGCATGGGTGAATAAGACCCCAGAACCATCCGCTGGGTACAAGATTGGTCCCCGAAGTAGTCAAGTGGCAGAGTTGATGGCTGTACATCAAGCCATCCTCACTGCTGTCCAATATCAACTCCACAAACTGGTCATAATCACAGATTTGGATTATGTACGGAACGGGTTCATGGAACACCTGGTTAACTGGAAAACCGGAGGCATGCTATGTGCTAATAATAAACCCTTGAAACATGGGAAATTAATTCAAAACATTGATGATCTGGTCACCTCGAATGGGATGACCATCTACTGGAAAAAGATCAAGGGTCATTCCAAAGTAGAGGGGCCAGACAAAACTGGAAATGACTTAGCTGATCAGCTGGCCAAAACCGGAGCCATTCAAGGGGATCTCCTTGAGATCGAGTCCCCATTGGGGGAAATCCAGGTCACTGCTATCACTAGGTCCCAGACAAATGCTCACAATGAACTCTCAACTGCACAATGGAGTAAGGAGACCCCAGATGCTGATTTGATTACGGCTCAAAAAGGGGATCCAATAATTGGTAAGTTTTATCAACATATTGAGGACCCTGAGAACTTTCCCCTGATGGATACCGATTACATACGGAAAGAGGACCTCAAAGTGTTGATGAAATGTCCATAAATGTTCCGAATCCAAGATGGTTTGTTGAGGAGGAAATCCCTAGATGGCCATGATCAGTGGGTGGTCCCTACCTCATTCTGAAGCCTGATGTTAAGTCACGCCCATGATGCGGCCACAGCCGGTCATAGGGGGTTTCATACAACACTTGAAATCTTAAGAGAGGTTGCATACTGGCCACACACGGTGCAGGACCTAGACCAATATTTGAAGGGGTGTCTTGTGTGTGCACAATTTCAGCCAACATCCCTCACACACTGTGCGCCTCTCCAAAAGAGGGATATGAAACTGCCATGGTCAGATTTACAAGTTGATTATATTGGGCCCGTGATTCGCTCCTCTAGGGGAAATAAGTACATGTTGACTGTGACATGCTTGTTTACTAAGTCGGTGGAATGACTCCTGGGTCCAAATTGAAAGGCAGAAACAGCAGCTGCCTTGATGATCAACCACATCTTCTCGCGTTTTGGACTACCCCAAAGGATCGAGTCAGACAGAGGTAGCCATTTCACCAGTGAAATAATGACAAAGATGTGGGAGATACTTGGGGTCAAAAGGAAGCTACACATTTCTTACCGGCTAGCCTCTAGTGGTGCAGTAGAGAGATACAACAAAACAATTGTGAGCAGATTAAAAAGGTTTGTGGCAGATTCTGGGCCAAGTTGGGATATCTGATTACCTCTTGTCCTAATGGCCATCAGATCTACCCATTCGTCTGCAAATAAAATGTCACTGTTTGAGCTGATAACTGGACGCGGGATGGTGCTTCCCCAGAAAATGCTCTACAGAACCCAAGAGCAGACATTGATCAATGCCTCCACAATTCATGAGTTTGTTGAAAATCTGAGAAAACACCTTCAACATGCTTTTGCCTATGCTCAGCGAAATCTAGAGAGATCTGCAGACAGCATGAAGACCCACTATAATTTAAAGACTACTAGAAAAGAATACAATGTAGGAGACCAGGTCTACTTATACAATTTCCAAAGGAACCAGGCCAAACAGCGCAAATTTTTGCCTACCTGGAGGGGTCCTTTTGAAATTGTAGACAAAATCTCACCAGTCGCCTACAAAATCCGCATCACCAAAGGCAATTTGGCAGAGGGGGAAGATAAGTGGGTCCATATTATGCAACTGAAGTGTTGCCTTCCTAGGGGCACTCTGCAGCAACTGGAGGAGTCTTCTGGAACCCCACAGGGGGTCACTCCAGCTCCCTACAATTCCAACGATAAAATATTCCTTATATAGCCAATAACTTACAAATAGAAAATGTGTCCTGATTTGTCAAAATGTATGTGTCCGCCCCACTACATCAATAGTGGTGGGGAAATGTCTACAAATATGTTTTTGCTTTGTCATCCTAGAATTGGAAACAATGGAGACTAAAACCAAGGAAGACCACCCGGGGACCGGAAGGAAAGATCCAAGGGGCCCGGGGTATCGCTCCATACTCACGTCAGGACTGGGCGAGGAACTGGTCAATCCACCCCTGATGGAAGAAAGATGATGAACTTTGCCATTTTTCGAACCAAAAGAAAATAGACTGATCATCCCAGTCTTGCGACTTCCCATTGATGGACAATCAACGTAAAATCGCAAGGGGGGGCTTGTGGGATGTTCTGACCCACTAGGCTCTGCCCTGCAACATCACGGTGTGCTGTTTTCATCAGAAACAACAGGATGGCTGCCAAAAAGCTCTATGCGCTAAAAAATCTCTGAGAAGTGCACAGGGAAACCTGAAAAATAGGCCGCCAATCCATTTTGCCTGTGTCAGTGGTGGAAGCAGAGACCACACTACCAAAACCTGTCATCGGGCTGCCCACAGAGTGCAAATGGAAACTTCATGAAAAGCAGTGCTTTATTGCAACGAAACCCAAAGGTGCTCTGAAATCCTTTTTTCCTTAGCTCCTGAAATTGCTAAATAATGGTTCAAAAACATCAGAAAATGTCCAACATCCTTGCTGGGTGTTACCCATCACTTCATTTAAAGAATTAACAGAAGCACAAAATGTCAGGAGAAGCAGAATCCATCATAAGAATATCCACATTAAAAAGTGTACTAGTCTGTGAAAACCTCTAAAATATGGGCGCAGTACCATTGGCCGCCTGTAGGAAAGCTGTCAGTTAATTACATTGGATGCTTAACTTGTGCAGTTAGAATCACATGGTTGGAATTAAGTGACTTGCCCTCAATAGCAATATAGGTTGCAACTATTTAATCTCTGTGTTTTAAAAAGACTGGAATTAGAGATTTGTTTGCCTGTTTTAAAAATTTTAACTTTAATTTCAACAAAGAACAATGTAACAATTTACTTTAAAGTAACCTGATTCAGCAAAACTTCAAAGAAGCTTCCCCCACTCTGAAACACACCATCCTTCTGCTTCCCATCAACAGGGCACAGGGCAAGAGCTCACATTCAGGTGTTGATTAAGAGGGGAGGGCCACTGGCTGCTGCTCCTGGGAGTGAGACAAAGGACTTCCTGGGCTGAAAAAGTATGCAGATTCAAGTGTCAACAGTAGCCCCTGGCAGATGAAGGAGGCAGGGATTGCTCTTTAGCCACCTGAAACTTTGGGGGCGGGGACAGACAGTTGTGTTTATTCTGAAAGCACAGAAAAGTATATTTTGAAAAGGACTAACACAGAACTGTGGAAAATTGTAAAAATTGTAAAATTACAGTATTGTTAATATGAAAATGCTGCTCACCGTTTGAAACTACTCTGAGCTCTGTGCGATGTTCAGAGACAGTGCTACCGAAACGTGGATGTTGTAGCAATTGTGATAATGCTAGCAATATGAAACTTCACAGGATTATGCCCAGATGTCATGCGCATGTGTGGAGAAAAATGTGACAGATCTGACACTGGGTACCCCACCAAAAGCGCAAAAAACAGTTAATTTTGAACCGAAGCTCGCATTAAAATGAGACTCAGACGGATACGTGCTCTACTAAATTTGTGATGTGAATATGTATTATTAGCAAACTGATATTGTAAATATGATTTATGTGACAAATAGATATACTGTACTGAAATAAAGGGAAGGTACTCCTTGGATTGGAAGAAAGACAAGTGTCTTGGCGGGCAAAAGTCAGAGCAGAGGCGCCGCTCTTCTGGTGGCTGTCCGTTGGGTATCTTGCATCTTCATAGCCTCCCTTAGTGTAAAGAAAATTCATGTTTGTAATTCAAAAGCACATCTTTCATTTGAAAATCTTGACTCTTTCTGATGAAAATCGACCTCTACTAAAACCTCTGTAACTTCCATACCGTACATGCTAGAAAAGAAATGTAAGTGTCAAATTGAAGCCAACATCCTCAGGTTTCAAACGAATCCAAAACCCCATTCCAATTCCAATAGTTTTCCCACAATCGCGTTTCTTGCGCGCTGAAAAGTTTGCCGCAAATCTGCATTTGGCTCAATTTCAACACGTGTAAAATAGCTATTTTTTTGCATCTGACCTCAGAATTCCGTTTACAATCTGCTAGTTAGTCAATCACCATTGCTAGTGTTTACCTGGAACTATCCAAAGCGTCTCTCAATAGTTTTGAATCAAATTTAGAGAATTAAATTCATTTTTCAGTATTTTTCCCATTCATTACAAAGCCACATTCAAAAGCATTTGACCTGTTTTGAAATCATTCCTGTTTCTCTATATGCTTGCTGGGGGGAACTGGGATTGAAACTGTATTGGTTGAGATTGTATATTCCTGAAACGTGTTTTCTCTCCTTCCATCTCTATATTGCATATTAGGGGGGGATTAAGTAGTATCAGGGGGAAAGAGTGATTACATTGCATTTGATTGAACACATAAAAGTATTAATTCTGTGCTGCATTAATTTCCTATCATTGCATTTGACTGAACCCATACAAAGTTGTATTCTATGCTACATCATTATTCTCATCCATACTCCTACTGATTAAAGAGATTGTTGATTGTAATATCACCCATTGGTGATCATTCTATAAATATTAATTATGTCTAGATATTGTTCAAATTCACAAAAGTGTGATATATATCTTGTTCAAATCCATAAAATAAATCTTTTAACTTTGCAAAACAACCTTCTTCTTGGTTCAGTGAGACCGGGGGAGATTAAAATAGAGGTGCGTGATATAAGGGTACATCATTTAGAAATAAAAGAACTTATAGACACAAATATATAATTAAGGGTTCCAGCTGTGCATCACACACTAGGCATTGACTTAGGTGGAATGCTGGGTTGAAACAACTTACAAGATTGAATACAATACTTACAGTTACCCATAATTTGGGTCCAGCTGATTATTAATTACAACATTTTGTGGCTATGAGTGATACAGAAAGGGACCTCAACACGTGGGGTCTGTGGAGAGGAGACCCGTGGAGTTGTGCTGCTGTAAACCAGTTGTGAGTCCAAATGAGGATTAAGGGAGCTTTGTCGGACTCCACAGAGGCTTCATTCTGGCGATCGGACTCAGGAGCTGTAGCCGGCTCTATGAGGTTGTCACCAGGGTGTCTGTGGATGACAGTAACGATCCTGTCAGTGACAGCAGGCCTTGTAGTTGGTGGTGTCCAAGGAGAGCAGAAGTGGGAGTGGTGGAGTCAACTTAGTGTTGCAGTATGAGTGACTAGGATTGTGGGCGTTCATCCGGGTGGCCTTTCCTGGTTGTTGGTGCCACCACAGAGAGGTCTGTCAAGTAAAGTGCTGTGGATCCATGAGCCCCTTGCCGGAGTTAGTGGGATGGATCTGTTACCTAGTCTCCTGCCGGCATTTGAGGCGAGTGCCTGCTGCAGCTATGAGCTGTGCCGTGTAGTCGGAAGTCGGGGAGGGCCGGCAATAAGAAGGGGGCCGGCTGAATCGGAGGTGTTACCCTGTATTACAATCATGCTCCGCCGCCATCTTAAGGTCAGGCAATGTGTAGACTTGTTGGAATCTATCCGTAGGCCATTTTTAGGCTACTTTTCTTTAAGTCAAGGCGGGAGACATCTTAATCGGGATACCTTATGCTATATGGTGTCAGATGGAGACCCTGGCCTGAAGATTTAGAAATCAAAGGCTGTGGCTATTTTTAAAGCTTCATGGTTTCATTTTAAACATTGTCACTGCAATTGTTGGCAGTGTCACTAGAGAGGAACATCACATAGAGATATGAGTGACGCCCTTATTGGTCTGTTAGTGTACTCTGGGTTGTAAGCAGTTGTTTATCAAGTGATGGTAGTGGCAATAGCTGTTTGTGGAAATGCAGAACTTAGACCCACTGCCAAAATTCTTAGCCACTCCGGGACAGCCTCCTATTTCATGGGAGGACTGGAAGGATCTATTAGAGTTTTACTTCATAACAGCAGGAGGGGAGAGCTTTTCATACAAACACGTGTTTTAAACTTTGATGTTTTTCATGGGGGCCGCGGTAGCCAGAATCATTAAGAAAATGTGGAGGAGGTTGGAGAAGGATGGGAGAATGGTAGAGGTGAGGGTGGTGGATTGTGTGGGAAGGCATTGAAAAAATTAGAGGCACAGTTTGGTAAGCAGATACATGTGGTGTTAGAGAGATATACGTTTTTCTCGAGAAGGGAGGATGAATACATTTGTGACCAAGTGATGATGCATATGTCAAACCCTAAAATTCACAAATCCTTTGGCAAGCTAAAAATCCACTGTTGCAGGAAGCATTGTCAATTGGTAAAGGAATCGAGTTAACAAGCATATGCCTGAAAGAAGTCAATACCAAAGAGGGTAAGGAAAGTGTGCAGGTTGTGGAGGAGGGGGAGAGTGACAAGGAGTCAGGGGGATAAGGGGGGAAGGGGAGATAAAAGTTTGATTTGTAAAGAAGAACAATAGGATGAGGGTGCTAGTTAATGGTTGGCAAGCATTATCACAAGAAGTGCGCAAAGTCCAGTGCACAAGATGCAGATTTGAAAAGCATGCTAAGAATGCGAAGGAGTGTCCCGACTTGAGGGTGAAGTGCAGGAAATGCAGAAAGATGGGTCATTTCACATGGTTGTGTAAAACCGGCAGACTGGTTGAGAATGACAATAGCAATAGGAGAGAGTGGATCTGACAAACAAGGAAGTTCACATTGTTGGGGGAGGATGATGAAGGTGAATATGTTCCTCCTGAGGTGAAGGTAAGTGTGGTAGGATGCACGGTGAAAGCACTAGCCAATTTGGGTTCACAGTATACCAGTATAAACATTATAAATCTAGCCCGGGCAGGCAAAGGGTGCAGTGTTGTGCGCTGCTGGTGCTCAAAGGCTGGCGCACCTTCTGTTGGGCAAAAACTTCCACGTGCGATGCAGCACACGCTAAAATCCACTGCTGATTGCATAAAGACTCGACATCAAAGCCCACTGCGACAAAGCCTGCACAGTCAAAGGGCGTGGTGTGCAAAATGATGGCCAAACTTGCATTGGGCCTAACTTCTGCTTCATGCCACGCAATGCACGCTAAGATTCACCACCAATCGCATAAAGTATTGATACCGAAGCCCACTGCGACAAAGCCCGCAGGCAACGGGTACTGTGTTGTGCACCACTGGTGCTCAACTCATTGGGTAACCTTCAGTTAAGCCTAACTTCAGCTCTGTCAAACGCAATGCATGCTAAGATCCGTCGCTGACCACATAAAGACTCAACATCGAAGCCTTCTGCAGTGAAGCCCACACAGGCAAAGAATGCAATGTTTTCTGCCACTGGTGCACAAGACGTTGGCCAACCTTCTGTTGGGCCTAACTTCCGCTATGTGTGATGCAATGCATGCTAACATCTGCCACCAATCAGATAAAGACTCACGACAGAAGCCCACTGTGGCAAACACTGCGCAGGTAAAGGGCGCAGTGTTATGTGCCACTGGTGCACAAGATGCTGGCCAACCTACTGTTGGGCCTAACTTCCACTACGTGTGACGCACTGCACTCTAAGCTCCTCCGCAGATCGCATAAAGACTTGACCCCAAAGCCCACTGCAGTGAAGCCTGCAGAGGCAAATGGCGCGATGTGCGACTCTGGTGTTAGGTGCCCTCAGGACTCTGCAACAGTGAACTCCGATTTACTCTCCCCTTCCGGAACCCGCATGCGTCTACAACTCCCTGCCTCAGGTAAGCACATCAGTGCAACTTGTTTCACAATATTCACCCCACTTATCTCTACTGTTACCATAGCACTAATTTCTTCCCCTACCTGTCTACCTCCCCATTTCCCACTAGAAATGATTGCCTCCAGCAATGCACCAGGATATCTTTCACACCCATGCACGCTCTTCCATCCCTAGCACCTCCACACTCCATACCAGAAACCGGCTCCTCTGCATGCGCACCTGGCCCCCTACCCACCCGCCCCCAAATGCCTTGTTCGCTCCACTGCAGCAGCCACCTCAAAATGGGCCCCTCAAATGTGCTTTGATCAATGCTAGATCAGTCCCTGCTCATGCCACTGAAATCAATTACCTCCTTACCTCCAATGACCTTGACCTGCTTGCATATTTGAAACTTGACTCCAGCCAGCTGCGGGTCCCACATTATCTATCACCATCCCCTCAGGATATGTCATCCGATGCAACGATAGAATTCACAACAGAGGCGGCAGAGCTGCGTTAGTCTACAAAAACGCTATCGCCATCAGAGCAACTAACACATGCCAAATCCCGAAATGTGAAATGCTCTCCACCAAGCTCTCTCTCTCTTCCTCCAACCAACACCATTAGTCTCCACCTCACCTGCCTCCCACCATTCAATCCTTTGAGGAGGACTTCATGCAAACCATCAACGCCACCATCAAGCTGAGTTCAAAGAACTTGATCTTAGGAGACCTCAGCCTAACCACATCCATGGTCACACCCTTGACTTGATTGCTGATCTGAATTGCAGCACCTCCAGCCCCACTATCACAACTTGCCCGTGGTCAGACCATCACAGCATCACCTTTCACATCCTCATCAGCAAATGGCCCAGCCCCTGCCACCCAGTGAAACCAGGAGCCCTAGCCTGCTGTACCAAAAACCTCAATAAGGACCCCCTCACACCTCTCCTCTCAGACCTCAAGGATCTGTCCAACAAAGCATCTAACCTCGAGGTCCTTGTCAATCTATACAATGACACTATAGCGCAAGCGGTCAACACACTTGCCCCGCTTGAACAGTGCAAAGCCAAACCCGCACTAAAGAAGAACTCTTGGTTCACCTCTGAGCTCCTTGCCTCCCCAGCTGCAGAAACGGCTGGGAGGAAAAAATAACTCCTTAGCCACCAAAGCACAGTTCACCTCCCTCGCTAAAGAATATAAACAAGCGATACACACCGCCAAGGCCAGCAGCTACAACGTGAGAGATAACAACACAAAATCCAACACTCGCAAACTATTTACGATCCTGCGAGAACTTGAGTCTCCAGTTACCCCTCCCACAGACCTCACCTTAGATGATGTTTAGTGTAAGAAGCCCTCATGGGAAAGATCATCTCCCTTCAGGAACAAATCAGCGCTAAACAACTGACCATTCACTCCAAACCCCCACCTACCACCCATACGCCTCCCACAGCAACCCCCTGTCCACCCACCCCATCATTCGACTTTGGCCCTGTATCAGAAGTGGAAGAAGCCAACATTATTAAAAGCCTTAAGCCCTCTGCTGCAGGAGATGCTTGTCATGCGCCCATCATAAAACGTTGTGCTGAGACACTCACACCTATTATCACTGCAATAATCAATACAAACTATTGCCTCATTGCTATTGTTCCCTTCTTCCTAATAATCCTCGACCGGGCGGGTCCAACAATACCTCGAGGAAATCCACATCCTGTGCATCCATCTATCAGGCTTCCGCATGAGGCACAGAACTGAAACTGCCTTGCTGGACCTGAAAAACCAATTGGATGACATCAAAGACACCAGTAAACTTTCCCTGCTCCTCATGCTGGACTTATCAGCAGCGTTTAACCTTGTCGACTACCAAACACTTTGCAACCATCTCACCACAACAGTCAACTTCTCCCCTGCAGCCGCAGACTGGATCCAATCCTTCTTGGCAGACAGATCGTCTAGAGTCATCATGTATGTTCATGTGTCCCCACCCATGCCAGTAACCTTCAACGTCCCACAAGGATCATGCATCTCCCCCTCTCTGTATGACAATATTTTGGCAACTTGGATGTCCTTTGCATATCTTTTACGAATTACGCAGATGACGCCCAAATCCACCTTCCTCTCTTAGGCACCTACCACCATGACATCACAGCCATCAATTTAGTCTACGATATCAAAACTGGATATCAACCTACCTGCTAATTCTAAACAATGACAACACTAATATCATCATGATAGGCTCGCATACCACACTCCCCAACATGTACCCAGCCTACAATGCCTTTAACGTAGATGGAAACATAATCCAAACCTCACCCGCACCCAAAACCTTGGGTATTTACCTAGACGCTACCCTTGACCTCTTACACAAAGTAAATTCCATTGCCTCTTCTGCTGCCTACACTGCCAAACTATTCAATGCCAGCAAGCCCTTGATCACCACAAACAACCGCCTATCAATAGCCAGAGCCATCACCAGAGCCAAATTTGACTATTGCAATGCCCTCTTTTGCAGGCACCACAGAGCAAAACTTGTCAAAGCTACAAACTGTACAACATATTTACTAAGTCACTATTTCATGACCTGGATCACCTGGGCGTCATCTACGCAAACTATGCAGATGACACCCATATACTGTTGTCTGGCAACTACGATACCAATCTCGCTTAAGTGAATAAAATCTATCTAATCATTCAGGCATGGATGGCTGTCCATAGCCTCTGCCTGAATGATGATAAAACTGAGATCGTGATAATAAGAGCACAGACTAACCTTAAGAAACTAGATGCACAATACTCATCTTTCAATATCGATGGGAATGTCATTAAAGTTGCTAAGGAGAAACACTAGCAGGCCGATTCATGGAATAAATGTGCGCCGAAAATCCCGGCGCAGAGGGGCCAATACGTGCGCTGCGCCGAAAATTAGCGAAAAGCGCAGGGAAACCAGCGCACGTCGATTCATGGAAGTCCGTGCGCAAGAAAAGCAGAGGACGTGCGCTGAAAAAGCGCGCGGCGCAGGCCGGCGCACAGGTCAACCAACGTCGTGCGCCACGGCCACTGCGCTATCACTCCGAGCGCAGCGCACAGCTCTAAAGTAGGCGGAACACAGGGCGGGACACTTGGAATGGGGAATAAAATGGGGCACAACACTCGGAATGGGGAAGAATGTGGGCGGCACGGGGAAAGTATAGGAGGCAAGTGCGCGGAACGCCCACACGCTCGCATACAACACATATTCATGGAATAGAATAGGGCAAAAAAGCGCACGCTCAAAGCAGCGCACAGGCACAAACAGGCACAAACACGACCGCCACAAGAAAGCAGGCGGTAGCGTCTCTGCGCCTGCAAGAAATGTGCGCTAAAAGGTGCGCCAACAAATAGCACCTATATACAGACATGATCAATGTCCAATACTGTGGCCCTCCAGGACAAATGACGTACAAAGGGGTACCCACAAACACAGACACGCGCTGAGAGAAAAAATAAACGTGTGCGTGCATACCGGGGTGCGCGGGAAGTTGCACACGCGATATGGCCGGGTACGTGGATTACAGGGGTGCGCGGGAAGTTCCACACGCGATTAGTCAGGGTACGTGGATTGCAGGGGTGCGCGGGAAGTTGCACACGCGATATGGCCGGGTACGTGGATTTCAGGGGTGCGCGGGAAGTTCCACACGCGATTAGTCAGGGTACGTGGATTGCAGGGGTGCGCGGGAAGTTGCACACGCGACATGGCCGGGTACGTGGATTTCAGGGGTGCGCGGGAAGTTCCACACGCGATTAGTCAGGGTACGTGGATTGCAGGGGTGCGCGGGAAGTTGCACACGCGATATGGCCGGTTACGTGGATTTCAGGGGTGCGCGGGAAGTTCCACACGCGATTAGTCAGGGTACGTGGATTGCAGGGGTGCGCGGGAAGTTGCACACGCGACATGGCCGGGTACGTGGATTTCAGGGGTGCGCGGGAAGTTCCACACGCGATTAGTCAGGGTACGTGGATTGCAGGGGTGCGCGGGAAGTTGCACACGCGACATGGCCGGGTACGTGGATTTCAGGGGTGCGCGGGAAGTTCCACACGCGATTAGTCAGGGTACGTGGATTGCAGGGGTGCGCGGGAAGTTCCACACGCGATATGGCCGGGTACGTGGATTGCAGGGGTGCGCGGGAAGTTGCACACGCGATATGGCCGGGTACGTGGATTTCAGGGGTGCGCGGGAAGTTCCACACGCGATATGGCCGGGTACGTGGATTGCAGGGGTGCGCGGGAAGTTCCACACGCGATTAGTCAGGGTACGTGGATTGCAGGGGTGCGCGGGAAGTTCCACACGCGATTAGTCAGGGTACGTGGATTGCAGGGGTGCGCGGGAAGTTGCACACGCGATATGGCCGGGTACGTGGATTTCAGGGGTGCGCGGGAAGTTCCACACGCGATTAGTCAGGGTACGTGGATTGCAGGGGTGCGCGGGAAGTTCCACACGCGATATGGCCGGGTACGTGGATTTCAGGGGTGCGCGGGAAGTTCCACACGCGATATGGCCGGGTACGTGGATTGCAGGGGTGCGCGGGAAGTTCCACACGCGATATGGCCGGGTACGTGGATTTCAGGGGTGCGCGGGAAGTTCCACACGCGATATGGCCGGGTACGTGGATTGCAGGGGTGCGCGGGAAGTTCCACACGCGATTAGTCAGGGTACGTGGATTTCAGGGGTGCGCGGGAAGTCCCACACGCGATATGGCCGGGTACGTGGATTTCAGGGGTGCGCGGGAAGTTCCACACGCGATATGGCCGGGTACGTGGATTGCAGGGGTGCGCGGGAAGTTCCACACGCGATATGGCCGGGTACGTGGATTTCAGGGGTGCGCGGGAAGTTCCACACGCGATATGGCAGGGTACGTGGATTTCAGGGGTGCGCGGGAAGTCCCACACGCGATATGGCCGGGTACGTGGATTTCAGGGGTGCGCGGGAAGTCCCACACGCGATATGGCCGGGTACGTGGATTTCAGGGGTGCGCGGGAAGTTCCACACGCGATATGGCCGGGTACGTGGATTGCAGGGGTGCGCGGGAAGTTCCACACGCGATTAGTCAGGGTACGTGGATTGCAGGGGTGCGCGGGAAGTCCCACACGCGATATGGCCGGGTACGTGGATTTCAGGGGTGCGCGGGAAGTTCCACACGCGATATGGCAGGGTACGTGGATTTCAGGGGTGCGCGGGAAGTTCCACACGCGATATGGCCGGGTACGTGGATTGCAGGGGTGCGCGGGAAGTTCCACACGCGATTAGTCAGGGTACGTGGATTTCAGGGGTGCGCGGGAAGTTCCACACGCGATATGGCCAGGTACGTGGATTTCAGGGGTGCGCGGGAAGTTCCACACGCGATATGGCCGGGTACGTGGATTGCAGGGGTGTGCGGGAAGTTCCACACGCGATATGGCTGTGTGCTCCCAGGCATTACCTGTACACCCTCCACGGCCCCTGCAGGCAGCACACACCACAGGGAACTACCCTGCACACCTGCTCATGTCTCCCACCACCCCCACCCCCCATCCACCAGGGACACCCTCCACCAGGCCCCCACCCATGTCTCCCACCACCCCCACCCCCCATCCACCAGGGACACCCACCACCAGGCCCCCACCCATGTCTCCCACCACCCCCACCCCCCATCCACCAGGGACACCCTCCACCAGGCCCCCACCCATGTCTCCCACCACCCCCAGCACTGTGGGGAACCTGCCAGCAGGCCCCCACCCATGTCCAACCCATGTCTCCCACCACCCCCACCCCCAGCACTGTGGGGAACCTGCCAGCAGGCCCCCACCCATGTCCAACCCATGTCTCCCACCACCCCCACCCCCCATCCACCAGGGACACCCTCCACCAGGCCCCCACCCATGTCTCCCACAACCCCCAGCACTGTGGGGAACCTGCCAGCAGGCCCCCACCCATGTCCAACCCATGTCTCCCACCACCCCCACCCCCCATCCACCAGGGACACCCTCCACCAGGCCCCCACCCATGTCTCCCACCACCCCCAGCACTGTGGGGAACCTGCCAGCAGGCCCCCACCCATGTCCAACCCATGTCTCCCACCACCCCCAGCACTGTGGGGAACCTGCCAGCAGGCCCCCACCCATGTCCAACCCATGTCTCCCACCACCCCCACCCCCAGCACTGTGGGGAACCTGCCAGCAGGCCCCCACCCATGTCCCCCTGGCCCCAGGTCCTGACGATACACAATCATGGCAGTAATGGCCAGCATACCCAGCACAAACACCCAGGCAAGGATTGCATGCACCCACATAGTGAATGCAATCACATGACACAACCCCAAAGGCAAGTATGCAAAAGAACACATGTCCGTCACACACACATACACAATGGGTGCAAGTGAATGTCAAAACCCATATCATGACATGTAAGAAACCAAAGAGAAAATAACACAAGTGTAAGATAATATAAAAATGTATTAAAAACACAAATCAAGTAAACCAATAAAACATACAACTATGTGGCAAAGTAAATAAAAGGTCCATGTCCGAGAACAAAAATTATAAACCAAAAAACAAAGGATTAAAAAATCAATATAATTTGTCCAAAGCAAAACCATGTAGTAGGAAATCAAAGAAAAACCATTACGTCATGGTGTAAACAATAAAAAAATTAAAAAATGTATCTCCCAAAATATAACAATATATACAGGAATGTTCCAGGGTCCATGAGCCCAACAGCACAAATGAAACCTAATACTAACTAATAAAATAAATATGTACAAAAAAGTGGCCATTGTCCGAGCGGTCCAAAATAATAAAAATAAATAAAGGAAACCTAGCACTAACTAACTAAAAAACTATATACAAAGGCAGCGGGCTAGTCCTGCGGCTCACTTGGTGATGCTGGCCAGGGCATCCTCGAACTCCATGTCAATGTCCTGGAGGCGGGACTCTGTCCTGGCCCCGAGGTCTCGCAGGGACAACCCCATGTGCTCACCAAAATCCCTGCGAGCCTCCTCGAGGCACTCAGCCCGCCTCAATGCCCGATGCATGGAGATCTCCGCCCTGGCCATGGCGAGCCGCTCCTCTTCCGCCCGCTGCCGCTCCGCACCTATCCGCTGGCCAAACTCCTCCCACACGGAACACACCGCCATGCCAGGGTTGCCCTGCCCTCCGGCCGATGCCTGCCCCTCTGATCTTGATGGCCCTGAGCCATGATGCCTCCCACGTCGAGCCCGCTGCTGCCTCCGACGCCACTGCCTCTGCCAGCACGACGGCATCCAGGCTGATGGTAACCACCGACGCCGTCGTGCACGTGCCCTGCCCGATGATGCCGGCACATCTTCCATCTGCTGGGGTCCACTTGCTGTGTCGTCCACCCCTGCTGGACCTCCGACTCCCAACTGTGGCAGGGATGGGATCCCCACCGAGCTGGCTGCATTGGTCGGGGCAGGTCCACAGGGGGCCATGGTGGCATCTGGGCCGGAAGACGGCAAGGAGAACGACCGGTGGATAGCCTGCACAGAGGAGGAGAGGGCCGTCAGATTGGCCAACACATGCAGGAACCCCCCGAACATGGCCGATCCCAATTGGGCCACGTCGGCACGGTGCACTTCGTGATGACGTGCGTGCTCCTCCCGGGAAGCACGCACGTCATCACGAATCACAGCCGTGCGCATCGCGACCCCAATCAGGACCTGCTCCACGCGGCCAGGGGTTCCCACGGCCGCAGGTGGAGGGGAGTCAGTTGACATGGACATCCCCACTACCTGCGGACGGGCCTGGGACGGGGCATCCCTGCTGGTGCATGGTGGTGCACTCACAGGGTCAGGGACAGCGACATGCACAGGCACCTCCACGGTGACCTGTGCTGCCTCCTGCCCCTGGCCCTGGACTGCACCACTTGCACCAGCAGGGATGCTCCCACCAGGCCCCATGTGTGCACCAGTGTCGGCCTCCTCCTCCTCTCTGCAAACCACCAACCTGGATGGCTCCTCACCGTCTCCCGCCGTAGCAGGCCCCTGTGGGGGCTCACCCACCCCTTCCGCTGCAGCCGTGGGGGCATCCCCGCCGCCTTGCTCCACAGCGCCGTCTCCGCCCTCTTCTTCACTAGCCGCTGCGTAGAGGGAGACAAAGGACACAAGCATCAGGCTACTGTAAAATGGTCCCCTAGACAGGAAGCAATAGCAGATGAGCACCCCTGTCAAAGTACACTTCCATCATGTCCCTCCACAACACATGGG
Organism: Ambystoma mexicanum; assembly: GCF_040938575.1. NCBI lineage: Eukaryota > Metazoa > Chordata > Amphibia > Caudata > Ambystomatidae > Ambystoma > Ambystoma mexicanum. The sequence continues at coordinate 368,894,177 of NC_090934.1, forward strand.
TCAGTCCAGGCAAAACACACACAGTAACAGGCATGGTGCATGCCATGCACATTTCCATGCATGTCCAATTGACTCTTGAAACATTCAATGATATGTGACTCACATGCATCATGGCTCATGCATATCACATGCACACACTTCACCTCAGTCACATCCATCTGGCCCCAAACACAACGAACACAGGCGAAACAAGGGTTAGTTGGGTGCGTCACAGAATCTGTGCATTGTCACACACATGTGTCATGCATCCATGGCATGCACAAGTCACAGACACGCAGGTCAGGCACACAGACATGGCTACCATATATGTACCTGGCATCAGCACCCATCCTTCACCCCCATCCATGTCCAGGTACAGAGACTGGCATGCTCTCATGTCCTAAATCTGCATAGGGCTCCCCATGCCACATTTCAACACATGCAACAACCATGTGGGTCACACATCACTGGTCGCACATGCATTACCATGATGTCCCTGCACACATACATGCATACATGGCCCATGGCACACATACAGGCAAGTATCATAGAACCAGCACACCGCAACATGCCCTGTCTCACACAGTAATGCTTGCACACTTACCGCTCAACTCCAGACGGGCCTCCCTCTCAAGGACCTGGGCGTGGAGCGCTGGGCGTACGCGTTCCAGGACCCTCTTCTGGATGGAACTCATGCGGGCCCGGCCCCCCTCCACGAGGCGCCGGGCCTTCACAAGGGTCCTGGACCTCAAGTCCTCCCAGCGCTTCTTGATCTTCTGGACGTTGCGGGTTGCCACCCCCTCCGCGTTGATGGCAACCACACAGTCGGCCCAGATCCTCTCCCGTCCTTCCTTGCTGGCGCGGGACGATCCAAAGAGGGCATCATACTGCCCCAGGACATGCTCCACCAGGACACCAACTTCGGTGGCAGTGAAGCTGGTGCCCCTCTGCCCCTCTGGCCTGGGGTTGCCACTGGTGCCAGATGTGGAAGTGCCCGACATGGCAACCCCAGAGGCAGGTGTGGGTGGGCAACTGGGTCCTGGGGCTGGGCTGTGGAGCGATGTAATCCCAGTCGGGAGTCTTCAGTTCCAGCAGGGGTGGACACAGCAACTGGACCCCTGCAGATGGCTGATGTGCAGGCACCAAATGGCAGGGCACGGTGGCAGCAGGCAGGCAGGCAGGCAGGCAGCAGCAGATAGCACGTGGGAGGCTGCTCAGGGCACTGGGGGGGCAGTAACTCGGCCTTCTGGGCAGGAGCGTGGTGTTCCGTGTGTTTTCGGGTGGCCAGCTTGATACGGAGTGATTTGGCACGTGAAATTCCTGCACGTCAGCGTGAAATCCGAGGAAAGGGCCTTAGCGCGTAAGTGCATCAGCACGCATACGCGATTCTATTGGACCAGAGTCCCTCACCGCGTAAGCGCGTCTGACGTGATCCGCACGGGCGTTCCCCACTCAGCACGTGATGACGGAGCACACGTGGAAATACTGCACGTCAGAGTGTCATCGCGTGTAATTGGCCAAAAGTGCACGTACACGCGATTGGCCAATGTACGTGTATTACATCGCGTGTAATTGGCCAAAAGTGCGCGTACACGCGATTGGCCAATGTACGTGTATTACATCGCGTGTAATTGGCCAAAAGTGCGCGTACACGCCATTGGCCTATGTACGTGTATTACAGGGGTGCGCGGGCACTTACACACGCAAGTACGTCAGCGCACCTGTATGCCTGCTGCGTGGGAATTTCCACACGCTATTGGAGTGGGAACTAGATTCCAGGGGTGCGAGGGTCACACGCTCGCCTAGAACACGCGCAAGGCATTAATTTGCGCACTTATCAATAAACAAGCCAGATGCCAGGATGAACATACCGTTCCTAGCAGCAGTGGCAGTGGGCTACCAAAGGAGGAGGAGGAGGAGAGTCAGGGCCAGAATATTCACACCCAGAACCAGCCTATTCGGGATGCCTGATGACCAGGTGTATGGGAGGTACAGGTTTCCAGCACACATCATACTGGACCCGGTCAGTGAGTGGGAGGATGACCTCACATCACCCACCCTGTGCTCCCAAGCACTCAGCCCCCTGCAGAAGGTCCTGAATGTACTGCACTTCTTGGCCACTGGATCCTTTCAGCGGACAAGTGCCATAGTGGGTGGTGTGTCACAGGCCACGCAGTCACGCTGCCTACACCAGGTCTTGAACATCATCACTGCACGGCCATCAGTCCGCAGGCACATATATCTCCCCAGGACTCATGCAGAAAGGCGGACGTGCATCCAGGAATTCTATGGTGTGGCTCAATTCCCCAAAGTGCTTGGTGCAATTGACTGCACACATGTGGCTCTACGTCCACCCAGGGCAACAGAGCACATCTATAGAAACCGCAAGCACTGGCATTCCATCAACGTGCAAGTTGTATGCAATGCCAAGGGAATAATCACATCAGTATATGCCAACTATCCCGGGTCCACCCACGACAGCTTCATCTACAGAATGTCTACACTATGCCGGGACCTGGAGGCTGGCCAGCATGGAGATACATGGCTGCTTGGTGAGCATGAATGCCACTGCACATGCATGCATGTCAGATACTGGGTCATGACACAACACCACTAATGATACCCATCACCACCTCCGCAGGGGACAGTGCCTACCCTATCAGCCCCCACATGATGACCCCAATCCGGAACCCCACCACGCCACCCGAGGTAAGGTACAACACAGCCCACATTGCAACACGGGGCATAGTGGAGCGCACATTCGGAGTGCTGAAGTCACGCTTTCGCTCCCTTGACCGTTCTGGCGGGCAGCTGTTATATGCTCCCCGAATAGTGTGCAGGATCATAGTGGCAGCATGTGTCCTGCACAACGTTGCAACACGCCGGGGCCTGCCCGTGGACATGGTGGTGCCCCCACATCCACAACCACATGCACGCCCGCTGCGCATGGGAGGGGAAAGGGCACGGGGGTGGCAGCCCGTACGCAACTGGTGGCCAACTTCTTCACCTAGGAATCACAGTGCTGGCTAGTGCACACTGCTCTGGCACATACCATCTGACAATCAATGATGACACTACCTGACAATGTCACAAAATTACTTGACAATAAACTGTCAGATACACATCAGCCTGAGATTGTTAACATGGAAGTGTCACTATGTGTGCACCCCTACCTACACATACACCAGCAATGCATCACAACGAGAAGACACAACTCCATCAATCAAATATGCATTGCCACAGGCGATTCACTACATGACAACATTGCCATGTCACCCATTCCCTTCACAGTCCCGCCACTGAGGACACCATGTCATGGTATGTGAGAGCAAACAAACTGGCCATCACAACATGACACCGGTGTCACAAATAGCAGTGCCCCAAATGGAACATAGCCGCACTTGAACAGCTAACCGCGCTGGAGCCACTACTACACACCTGTGTAAGAGTAATTTCAATCAAATTACACACCAACCCACCCTGAAGCCCACCCAAACAAGACACAATGCATGTAATCAATGGTAGTCTCATTACCTGATTCTGCTGGTATGTCCTCACCGTCCAGATGTACAGTGATGGCGCCACGCAAAAGTGTCAGTGCACATCTACCGACATGTAGTCTGACTCCAGAGAGTATGCCCGTGTGAAGAACTGTGTGAAATACCTGCAAAACATGAGCAACATATGTAAGTAGAGGCACATATCAAACCATCATGCATAGTTAGGTGCAACAACAATGTACACTATGAATGTCTACACAGTATTGACTATGGACTGGCCAACAGCTCATGGGAGTCCAATGTCACCGTGTAATTTGCTGTCACTTGGGCACACCCTTTGCAAGCCCATGGAAACGGAAGCAGGAGGGGTGTGGATTTCTGCTACCCAAGCATCTAAACCAAACTCAGGACAAGCCTGCATGTGCCCAGCCACAATACAGTGTATGCCCAGGTACCCACACAAGGCAACACTCTTGGAAAAGAAAAAAGAAAATTGAGAAAAAATGGCCATGAAAGGGCCGGCGGGGGGGGGGGGGGGGCACCTATGAGGTCCGAGGACAGGATGCACGCCACAATCCACCTGTGTGGATCATGGGAAACTAAAACACCCCATAGGCTCGTGGCCCACACGGCTACTCTGTTGTGGGAGATGAGTCGCTATCGCTCTGGCCAGACCCTGCAGCTGACTCAGGAGGTGGGGGAGCTGCCTCAGAAGATGGTGTGACAATGGGAGGCAGCCCACGCAAAGCACGAGTTTGCTCCTCCATGGCTGCAAGCAGGCGGGTCTGGTAGTTCTGGTTCTGGGTTATAATCATGCGGAGGTCCCCATGCAGTAACTCCCGGGATGACCTGACCTCCGCACGAGTTGCCTGCATCTCGGCCGAGAGCGTCCGTGTCAGACGCTCCAGCTGCTCCTCTGTCCTTCTATGGGATGAAGCCTCAAGCTCTAACAGGGTCGACCTGAGGTGATGGAATTCTTCCCTCAGGCCTTCCCTGTGGCGCTGGGACTCCATGGAAAGTGATTCCCGCAGAGTCGCCAGTGCCGCCCGCCTGTCCTTGTTGGACGCCAACATATCCTCCCTGTGTGCCTGGCAGATGGACTCTGTAGCCTGCTCCAGTCGCTCCATCAGCCTTTCTGGGGGGACAATGGAAGTGGCCACCCTATCCATGGCCTGTGCAATCATCTCGGATGATGCTGCCTGTTGGTTGGCCATACCGTAGATGGATTGCTCCCAAGCGGTATTGCCAGGTGGCATACGGCCACCACGTTGACGGGCACCACACCTGCCTGGGGCAAGGCGGACTGCGCCTTGCTGTGCCGGCAAGGCCTCAGGCTGCAGGACTGCATTCCCTCTCTGATCTGCAGCCCCAGGAACAGGATCAGAGATTGTGTGGTGTGGCCCTGCATCCGTAACCACCGGAGGCTGAGCTGCCGACACTGACATCCCCATTGAGGGCAATGGCCCGGCTGCAGGTGGGTCGGACAGAGGAGATTCTCTCCCAAGAACACTCACCTGCGACTGCACATAGGTGTCATCCTCCGAGTCTACACCTGAATACTGCTCGGGGGAGGAACCCCCAGAGACACCCCTCGACAGCACGACCTGCAGCACTTGTGGGTTTTCACCCACAAACACACCACGTCCCTCACTTGTGGAAGGTCGGCCCGGGTTGCCCTCCTGGGACGGCTCAACCACCACATCCCCAGCATCAACAAGTGCTTCGTCCCCTGCAAAGACATGAAAGAGAAAAATGGAAACAGGCATTAGCACCATGGCATGCAACAAGGGCTGATGAACAACAGAGGCAGTAGTTCTACGACACATGTCCCACATGACTGGGAGACCTCCTATGCATTCACCATCACTGGGTCTGTAGGGGAGGCTCAGGGCATACAATGTACAGATTGGAGAGCAACGCCTGCTCACCATGCTGCCTAGCACTGCCATCACACATTGGCCGGTGATTGCCATGTCAAAGGCACATGCCATCACACACATGGCATGTGACATAGCCACCAAGTGAAGAGGGAGAGGAGGGCAACTTTTTTGGATTTCTACCACTCTGGTCCTGACATTGCATCATGACATCACTAAGTTGACATGTTGTACATGGATCTGCTAGTCCAAATTGGCCACGATGCACAGTGCCTTGTCTACATCAACAAAATGCAGTAAACAATGAGATTCCACCTCCCCATCACCTGTAAAGGAATCATATAGCATTCGTGAAGCACCGGTCCAGAAATGTATGAAGGTACAGCGGAGCACTGAGGGGTGGTGGGGCAGTAGGGGATGCCAGTCAACAATCCTACTGGTGCTGGTGTCATTCATGTCACGCAAGTGCAGGGGTGGGTGGCACAATGAAGTGCAAGGGGAAGTGGCGGCTGGAAGTGCTGTACAAGGTAAGTAGGACTTAACGTCAAGGGCAGATGGTGTTAGGCGCAGACAAGTGCTGGGGGGGGTGGCCTATAGGGGTACAGAGACAATCATGCAGTGCTGTGGGCTCGGAGGGGACAGGGGAGGTACACACTGCATCTGGCTCGGCAAGGTCCTTGCAGATTTCTATGTGTCCTGCAGAGTTGTCACATGCCGCAGATATGTGCCCTTGGATTGGGGATCTCATCTTGGTGAAAAGGGTGAGGCGCTATTGCCTTTGGAGCATGTGGCAGGCCAGTTTGCCAGAGGATGAGCATGATGCAGGACATTCCCTCTCTGCCACCCGGCACCTGTGGTCTGGGTTCACAAGATCCGAGTCATGCCAGGACTCTGCATTGGCATGGGGCTTCAGACAGGTGGTCATGACCGTGGCAAAGACATCCAGTGTACCTGACATAGAGTGGAGCATGGAGTGGGCCCTGTCAGGATGGGAGTGAGCCTAAGGGGGAGCTGGATGGGGGGGAGATTTTGGCAGCATGAGCCTCGACTGACACACACTTCATGGGTTGGAATACCAAGAAGGTGTGTGACAGTGGTGAGGGTGGCTTTGCCTGTGGGGTGGTGAGGGTGAGCTGGGAGGAGAGGAGAATGTGATCACTCCAGGAGAGAGGAGTGCAGAGATGGACGGAGAGGGGAAAGTCAGATGAGATCAGAGCATCAAGAGTGTGCCCTGCAGAATGAGTAGGGACAGACGGGAGTCTAGAGGGTGAGAGGGAGTTGCTGAGGTCACAGAAAGGTCACGTGGGGGGGTCAACAAGCATGCAGGTGGATGCGTACAGCAACAAGGAAGAGGATTTCTGTGTCTGGGGACATGAGTGAGGAGGAGAGGTGAGGACACTCAGAAAGGAAGTAGTACATTTGACCAGTTTTCCCAGACACAGTACGCACAGTTTGTGAATGTCAAGGTGTGGTAGAGAGAGACGTCACACAAGCCATTCCAGAGTGGAGTAGGTCTAAGTAGGAGTGACAGTGGCAGGAATACCCTCAGGGAAGCCAAGGGCACACCCCCCCTGCACAGTAGTGGCGGGCCAAGGAGAGGGTCTCCTGAACATCAGGTAGGAGTGTGTGAAGGATGCAGACAGAGCTGGCCGTCAGACATGTTTCCATGAGACCAAGGATGTCAAGGTGCATAACCTCATGTAAGTGACAGATATCGGAGGAATGCCTGATGCAGCCGCAGTGAAAGGAGTGTAATTGTGGAGGAGGTTGACAGCCTTGGAGGACTTACGGGGAGTGCTAGAGATCAGAGGTGCAGCATGTGTAGGAGTTGGAGTGGGAGGCGGAGAAGGATCATGGGAGGGTGCAGGGAGGCAGTGCAGGATTGATGAGGAGAGAGGAGGGGGGACAGCAGGAGAGGAAAGGAAGTTGATGAGATGTGGCTAGCATTTCTCAAGGAGAATGAGGTTGGCCTAAGGGCCTTGGACTGAGATGCTCCCATTACCATGCACATCAATTGTGGCCTCTGAGGATTGGAAGGAGGCCAGGAGTACACCCCAACGGGTCCCACCATTGATGGTGGAAGAGGAGCAAGGAGAGAGGACAGGGACCATGTGAAGGGTCTATGGGACAGGCAAAGGCATGTATGAGCAGATGTCAGTGAGAGTTGGCTTTGAGTAGGCTCAGATGCACTTGTCAGCAATAGGGTGGGTCGCATTGGAGGGCAGGGTGCCCTCATTTGACTGTTAGCAAGCAGGTGTCGTGAGTAGGGCACGATGGTCTGAACTGTAGAAGTCAGGGAAGATAGACCATGAAGAGCAGCATGGAGTGTGAGGGAATGGGGCTCGAAACCAGACGGTACCAAAGCACACAGGTAGGAGGTGGATGTCAAGGCAACATCCACAGTATGACAGCATGTTGGTTGGCATTTATATACAGAGGACGCATTAGCATGTGGTATCATTGCATGTCAGGCATGTGAAGATGAAACTTGATTGGCTGGGGGAAAGTATAGGAATGGTATGTAAGACATCAGATGAATAGACAGGGGAGTATGAGCAACAATGTAGTGACTAAATGACAATTCAAGGGCAACTTCCATGGTGTAGGGCCATATGTGCACTGTTGCCAGTTGGGATAGTGCTGTGGGCAGATGGTGTTGCACTGAACATACTGGATGAGGCACATGGGTGCCACTATCAACTCTGCCACACACCCCCTTGACAGGCACCCAACATGAATGCTTCACACACACACCATGCACATGGATAATACACACATGCATGTGCACTCACCGGATGATGCCTCGTAATCAGGGAGATCTCCCACACCTTGGAGTTGTCCCTCGGTGACGTAGGATCCAGCTACGGACTCGTGTGGTGTGAGTTCTATTTCCTGTGCTGGGGACCCACCTCCAGTCACCAAGGTTGCGGCATGACTTGAGGCCAGCTTATCCTTTGCCCTGCGCTTAAGGTCATTCCAGCGCTTCTGGCAATCACTAGCTGTGCGCCTCACTACTCCAAGGGCACTTATTCTGTCAGCAATGGTCTGCCAGTGTGCCTGGCGTCTGGCATGTGTGGTCTTGGACCCTGCAACGATGACCATTTCCCTATCATGATCTGACACATACTGAACAAGTGCATTCAGTTCGGCGTCTGTGAAGCTTGGCTTCCTTGATGGGCCGGACTGTGCAGCCGTGCCTGGGGAATCAGCCTGTGCCGGACGTGCACTCTTCCTCTTGCGCTTGGAAGGGGGTGGGGATCCAGAGTGTCCTACGCCGCTGTGGACACTAGGGGCAGGAGCCGTGGTGGACTCAGTACTGGGTGTGTGGGATTGCACACTCAGCATGGGAGTAGGTGCAGGCATTGGGGGTAGTGGGATGGGGTCAGGCCTGATCTGAGGTGCATGAACTAGGACCGACACAGTCTTGGCAGGGTGTATGAGAGGTGGGGTGGATGGAGCCACACCCTGGCTACGGGGGCCAGCAGATGACCTATCTGGCATAGATGCACGTGCCCTGATGACACCAATGTGCACCGGTGCATGTGCAGTGGACCTGCTGACCTGGATGTCAGCGATGGGATCACCCTCGGACAGGTCTGCTGCCACAATGGGCTGGTCCGACAAGGGCTGATCAGGGTTGGTATCAGCCACATGACCCTCAACTGGGGGGGGGGCATGGGTGTCCCTGACTGGTCCTCCAGACTGGGGGGGACAGGGGCACCCTGCAAGTCACAACCACGTCCCCTAGTGGATCCTCCACGGCCACCACGTGTGGCTCGGCCACCTTTGCCACCCTTACGGCTTGCACGCCTCCCAACCATGGCACTGATGTTATTGTGCGTATGGGAGTCGGTGTGCACAATTGTCCTGGGCAATTGGGTGTCAAAGGGGTTGGGTACCAGATGGTATTCGTACCCTAGTGCAGTGGCAAGGCTATATGACACCCCTGGGGAAAGATGACGGGTCACGCAACGCACAGGCACCCCAGAAAAGTTAAGGAACGTGCACAATACCCCTCCTAGACCACGTGTGCTGATGGAAAACCCTGCACTACGCTGTGGCATCCAGTAACACAATGAACGTATGCGTGTCACACGCAGCCTAGAATGACCTCTGAAGGGGTAGGCTACACACGGGGCAAGCACAGAAGTTAGATACGTGCGTGACTCACCGTCTGCCAGGTAAAAGAGCGTGAAAAATGAGCGCGTTTGGTTGGCAACACCCCCGCCAAAAGAAGATGTGTACGCTGTCTGAGGAGACAGGACAACAGTAGAAGGGGACACTGTTTGAGGGAACAGGCCCAGGTAAACCAGTACAAGAGGAAAAAGAGAAAAAGCTGTCAGAGGTAACAGGGAGTACGAACTGGAAACGCCGTGAAGTAAATCGCGTGTGAAACGACAAGAAGTACAGAATTCACCCACTCGCTCTCCACGAAAAGCACGTACAAGGAAATGGTGTTCTACACTACCTTATATACAGGCCCACACGTACAGCGTCACTTACGGCGTGTACGTGCTTGGCCCATGTTCACCAATCACACGCTTTGTCACTTCTGCGTGTGGATCCTTTTTCACCAATCACACGCTTTGACACTCCTGCTGTAGCTCACTTTTCACCAATCACACGCTTTGTCACTCCTGCGTGTAGATCCATTTTCACCAATCACACGCTTTGTCACTCCTGCGTGTAGATCCATTTTCACCAATCACACGCTTTGACACTGCACGTGCAGGTAACTATAGACGCACATATGCTGGTGACGGGTTTTCGCGCGATTCGCTGAGTGTGGGGTTTTCACGTGCAAAATCACTCCCTATCAGGCTGTCCACGCGTTCAAACACGAAAGACCACGCTCCTGGCCAGGAGGCCAAATTACAGTCCCCCAGAGCCCTGAGCACGCTCCCACCTGCCATCTGCTGCTGCCTGACTGCCTGCTGGCCACGTGCCCCACAGTGCTGGTGGGTGGGGGTGGTGGGAGACATGGGTGGGGGCCTGGTGGAGGGTGCCCCTGGTGGATGGGGGGTGGGGGTGGTGGGAGACATGGGTGGGGGCCTGATGGCAGGTGCCCCTGCACTGCTGGGGGGTGGGGGTGGTGGGAGACATGGGTGGGGGCCTGGTGGAGGGTGCCCCTGGTGGATGGGGGTGCAGGGGGACATGATCAGGTGTGCAGGGTAGTCCCCTGTTTTGTGGGCTGCCTGCAGGGGCCGTGGAGGGTGTACAGGGTACACCTGTGAGGGCCCACCCAGCCTATTCGCGTGTGATAATTCCCACGCACCCCTGTAATACACGTACCCTGGCCAATCGCGTGTTGAACTTCCCGCTACCCCTGTAATACACGCACCCTGGCTGTTCGCGTGTGATAATTTCCGCGTACCCCTGTGATACACGTTCCCTGGCCTATCGCGTGTTCTACTTCACGCGTACCGCTGTAATACACGTTCCCTGGCCAATCGCGTGTTGAACTTCCCGCTACCCCTGTAATACACGCACCCTGGCTGTTCGCGTGTGATAATTCCCGCGTACCCCTGTAATACACGTTCCCTGGCCTATCGCGTGTTCTACTTCACGCGTACCCCTGTAATACACGTACCCTGGCCAATCGCGTGTTGAACTTCCCGCTACCCCTGTAATACACGCACCCTGGCTGTTCGCGTGTGATGATTCCCGCGTACCCCTGTAATACACGTTCCCTGGCCTATCGCGTGTTCTACTTCACGCGTACCCCTGTAATACACGTTCCCTGGCCTATCGCGTGTTCTACTTCACGCGTACCCCTGTAATACGCGTTCCCTGGCTGTTCGCGTGTGATAATTCCCGCGTACCCCTGTAATTCACGTTCCCTGCCTAGTCGCGTGTAGAACTTCCCGCGTACTCCTGATTTGAAGATTGCCCGCTTTGCTTTCCTTGTTTGCCTGCCCTGTGAAGTGGTCCAGGGTTAGCGCAGCCCTTAGCGATGATTTAGCGATTTTGATGGCTTTTCCTTGCGCGAGGGCGTTCTTGGGGGCGTTACTGGCGCTGCTGCAGGCTCGCTGCGATTCTCTGCGCCACGGCTGGTTTGGGAGCATGAAATCCATGAATACGCTGTGCGTGGAAATCAGTTTTAGCGCACGTGCCTGGCGCAGACTATCGCAGGCGCACGCTGTGCGCCAGCCGCGTGCGCTACTTGTGCGCTGGATTCTATGAATTACCCTGTAGGATTCTATCTGGACTCCACACATGGGTAAAAAAGTGAACGCGACATCTTACACATGTAAGTTGATTCATGCATGCAAACCTTATTTATCCACAAAGAGCTGTATCACACTATCAAGAGCCTTAATTTTATCTAAACTTGATTACTGCAACACCCTTTATGTAGGAGCCAGTAAACAAGTCACTAACAAACTCCAAATACTGAAAAATAACGTGCTTAGAACAGCATTAAGTATCCCAAAGAGAGAACACATCTTGGAAATTAGAAGAAAGCAAAAGGACAGGATTGAATTCAAAGTAGTGTCTATTACGCACAAATGCCTAAACAATGCTGCCCGGCAGTACCTTAGTGAAAAAATTCTCAAGAAAACTTCACTTCGGCCTACGAGGACTGCAAACTCCTTCTATGTCACAACTCCAAAATTCAACCTGAAAAGGACTGGCGGTAACAGCTTCCCGGTTCAGGCCGTCCAATTCTGGAATGCTCTCCCTTTGCAGCTGCGAACTGATCAGACCTACCAAAGTTTTAGGAAAAACACAAAAAATTGGCTAGTCACGAATTACATCTAATGCACAGTGGCCTTCACTACTCTGGTCTCTACCCTGCTGCGTCCGTAATGCACTTGTTTCTCAGTCTGCAGAATACGATACTACATGTGTCTTAACTTGTAAAAGTAGTAACCTCAGCTTTGTAGAAAATGTTATTGTACTAATTTTAGCACAAGCACTGAAGAACCCAATACTACACCTGTCTTTACCTGTAAATGCAGTTATTTCTGTTCTGTAGAAAATTATATTGTACCATCTTTATCAAATGTACTGTATTCTATGGTTCCATGTCATTTCATTGCCTGTAGTTTCATCCCCTGTCATTTTAACGTGCAAATTCCATCAAAATGCTCATCTTTTTTTTTTTTTGGGGGGGTTGTGCCCCAAGCCCTCCTCTCACACTTATTTTTGCTATTGCCTACCCGCCCAAACCCTTATCTGCCCCCCCCCCGCTAAAAAATTCGATGAGCACATTCGATGGAATGTGCATGTTAAAATGCCTGGGGATGAACATGCAGGCAATGAAAGGACGTTGTACCGTGTTCTATGTATGCAACTGTAACTAGCTAAACCTTGCAATGCACCCAGATACCTCAGGGTGTGGTCAGCGTTATAAATAAATAAACAAACAAACTATTCAAAACAATACCCTGCAGGCCGCCCTAGCCTTGTCCAAGCACGACCAGGGTGCACCACGTCCATGAGTGAATCAAATTCAAGACTCTGATCATATCACACTGGTGCCCCGGCTCACCTCTCACATCGTGTGGAAAAATATACCCCCTACGCCAACTGATATCCACAAATTGGCACATCCTCAGAGTACCTAGCTTAATTCAAAAGACTGCTGGAGGCTCAAACTTTGCTGTCATTGCCACAAAGCTCTAGAACAATTTCCCCATTTCCCTAAGAAAATAACCTGCTTTCTGGTCCCTTAGGAAAAACCTGAAAACTTGGCTCTTCCCCTAAAACACCTTGCTCTAAAGACAGTGTGTTCCTCCACTGTCTCCCTAACGGGCAAACCGCCTCCTTTATTTCATCCATGTCTGACTGTACGCCTGATTGTACCGTCTGATACTTGACACCCCATTTTCCCTGCCCACTGTACTTATGGTGTCTCCTTACCCATTGTAGCTAGTGCCTGGATACCCAAGGGTTAAGTGTGCTGTAATAAATACAAAAATAAATAACTAAATGCTGAAAGGAAAATATAGAGACATATGGGTAGGGAAAAAAGCCACTTTACATACCAGTCATATAAGGCCAGAAGCGTATCGAAGGGGCAGGACTGAGGTGTTGGATTTTTTGTGGGATAAAATTACGTATGGTACAAAGCTCATTCATGGAAAGGTGAATGTGGCAACCAAAGGTGATTGGGCCTCATTACGATTTTGGCGGTAGCCATGCCGCTATTGGCGGCATGGCTGCCGCCAAAATCGGGTCCGGGTCTGGGTTCCCAGAATGAAGAATTACCGGGCCATTCCGAGTTCGGAGGGCCTGGTAATTCCTCCCTCTGGGAACCCGGACCCGGGCCTTCCGCATAGGGCTGAATGGGAATGGGAGAGGTAGCAAACAATGGCCCGATTACGAGCGGCCGTTGTTTGCTCCCTCTTCCCCTCGCGGGACCCAGACGTGCAGAGCGGGTTCCGCGAGGGGATCTCGTAATCAGGCGGTAGAGGCTTGATGGCGCCGGCACCTTTACCGGCGCCGTTAACCCCTTACCGCCTGACTTGTAATGAGGCCCTGGGATGGAAACACCAGGGTAAATTGTGATTGGAACTCCATCCGGGAAAAGAGCTGCAAATGGGAACAGTTGGTATGAACAGATTGAAAAAATATGTGCAAGAAGTTGCAGAAAAGTTTAGAGGTGTGTTTCGAAAAGGGCATTGGTTAATTGTGAGGATGTTAGGGGTCATTCCGAGTTGGGTGGTAGTCATGGTGCTATTAGCACCATGGCTGCCTCCCAAACTGGGTCCGGGTCCGGTCTGGTTCAATGGGGACTTACCGGGTCATTCCGACCCTCGAGGACCCGGTAAGTCCCCATTCAACCAACCATTCCCCATTCCCATTGAGCCCCGGTAGGGCTCAATGGGAATGGGGAAGGTGCTAATAAAGGGGCAGCGAATAGCAGGCCCGTTACTAGCGCTCTGGTCCCTTGGCGGGACCCGTAAAGGATGTGTGGTCAGACCACACGTTCTTTGAGGCTCCCGCTAAGGGACATCGGAATTGGGCGGTAAGGGATTACCGGCACCGGTCTCCTTACCGGTGCCCGGAATACCCTTACTGCCCAACTCAGAATGACCCCCATTGTCGTTAAATTTAGTTGTGGGGGCAAGGTTTGCTATGTGTGCATAAGGTCAGGAACCTACCTTTGGGCGTGAGAGAGAAGGTGAGAGAGGAAGTATGTGGCTTATGTGAAGAGGGATTTATTGAACCAATACAGAGCAGCGAGTGGCTGTCTCTGATTCTGGTGACATAGCAACATGATGGTTGCATCAGATTGTGTCTGTACCTGAGGGACTTCAACTGGAATATTTGGGTCAACAGTTATCTGTTACCTAAGGTCAATGAAATGCTAAATGCTACCAACTATGAGGGAGGCAGGACGAGACAGCACTCTGGATCTTGTCAGCCTACCATCAGGTGGGTTTACATCCCATGTCACAAGCCTTGACTGTGTTTAGCGCTCACATGGGAGCATATCAATTCAATCGAAAATTGTGTGTGTGTAGTTTGGCATCAGCGTCAGCCGTATTCCAGAGGATCATGGACAATTCATTGGGTGATGTTCCTGGAGTAAAATGCTTTTCCAGGATGTCATTTTAGTGGGTGCAAAAACTGAAACTGAGCATGATGCAAGAGTATATGAAGTTTTGCGGAGGTTAGAGAAAACGGGCTGAAAGTCAAGAAGGAAAAGTGTCCGTTTAAAGTACAAATTGTGTCGTATTTGGATCATATGTTGACTAAAGAGGGGTTGGAACTCATACAGAGATGGTTGATGCTATATGAAGGAAGTGAGGCGGCACGGTAATACGTAAGTAGAGTTCTTTATTTTAAGGAGCTCCCCAGAGCCCTAGTGCAGCGCAGCGCTTATCTTTCAAACATCCCAACCGCCTCTTTCGTCACGCGGCTCTCGCTCTAAACAATCACAAGAGAGCGCGCGCGGCCGCAGCTAGGCTACCATGCAAATCTCTACACATCTTCCCCCTCTAACAAAACAAATGACTAACATCATATATAATGAAAACAGTAAAAGAAACATAACATAACCAATATGACCAACAGAGTCATATAAAAGAAACTGGCTAAAGCAGAAAAGAATTAATTGTTACAATTTTGTGCATTACATTTTTGACATGAAAAACGTATTAGTGTCTAAAGTTTCATAATCTCTCATCCACACATGCTTTGATCTAGACCTATGCAAACATTCTTCATTGACTCTCGCTCCAGTATTGTTATTATCCACATCCACTGCCCTTCCTTTCAGCTCCTCATCCAACTTATTATTATTGTCCACATTCACTGCCCTTCCCTTCAGCTCCTCATCCAACTTACTCTCTTCCCCATCACCCACTCTTGCCAACCTTCCTTTTGACCAAACTTCTCCTCCTTCCAGGATGACAACATTACTCTTTACAGCACATATCCTCTTCGGTCCCAGGAACTTACTTTCCACACATTTGTTCACTAGTCTGGGATTTTTGACATATACCATTTCCCCAACTTTCTATTCTTGTTCTTTCACCCTCATCCTGTCATCAAACAACTCCTTATTCCTTTCCTGACTCAACATAATGAGTTTCATAATGTGATCCCGATCAACATTAACTACTTTGGCCATTCCCAGCAATCCTGGACAAAGCCTTGTTCCAGGTTCCCTACCTTTCATAGATACAAATAGAGATACACCAGTCACAGAGTGTGGTGTAGTGACATAATTCCATGTTAGCATCCTTAACACCTCCCTCCATGGTTGTCTCGATCTCATGGCCATCTGCAGGCCCCCTTTTATGTACCTGTTGACTCTTTCAACAAGACCATTCGCCTTGGGATTATACAACGCGGTCCTCGTGTGTTTTATGCTATAGCTTGCATGAAATGTTCTCATTGCCACAGATACAAATTGTACCCCGTTATCAGACACAATTTCAACAGGTACACCTTCCTTAAGAAAAACTCTCTCCAAGAAACCAATCAATTCCTTAGCCGTGACCTCTTTCACTGCTTCCCATTCAAACCATTTGGAATGGAAGTCTACCACCACAAATAAAAATTTCAGACCTTCTCCCAGACCTGCTACAGGACCCATGATGTCCACTGCTAACTTGCTCCAAGGCTGGTCTGGTACCACATTAGGTATTAATGGAGCTTCTCTTACCTGTATTTGTCACTTGTTTGGCAAGCCATGCAATCTTTGACATACCTTTCTTCACTCCTGTCGATTCCCAGCCACCAATAGTTCTGCCTTAATTTCCTTTTCATAGCAGCCTCTCCGTGATGTCCCTGATGAGCCAGCCTTACCAACACAGACCTGAGGGATTGTGGATGGACAATGCACCTTCCTCTTCTTAGCCTGTTTTCACACAAATTCAACTCATCCTTTATCTCCCACCATGTATTGAATTTACTATCCAAGTCTCTTTTGGCTGGCCACCCCCTCACTGTCCAACACTTTATCATCTTAAGGTCCTCATCTGAATATTTTTCCTGTTTCCACTCTTCCTTACTAACTGCACTTTGTATTTCTGCCGCTACTGACTCCTCCTCTGTCTCCCTTTCTTCCATTGGTTTACTGTTCACCGGCAGTCTGGACAGGCAGTCCGCTATCACATTTCTCTTTCCGGGCAAATAGCTCACATCAAAGTTAAAATTTTGGAGTCCTAAACCCCACCTGCTTATCCTTGGAGAACCCAGGGCCCATCTTCCACTCTCAAACAGCTGAACCATGGGCTTGTGGTCCGACCTGGCAATGAATCTTCTCCCTCACAAGAAATACTTGAAACTTTCTAGATGCAAATGCAATAACTCTCTCTGTATTGTCCCTGTCATACTGCACCAATGTCGCACCACGACCCAACATACTCGCATCAACCACCAAAACAATCTTATCCTTGGGATCAAATCTACCTATGGATGGTGCTTCACTCACAGCTTGTTTAATACACTCAAAAGCCACATCACATTCTGCTGACCATTCAAATTTCACACCCTTCTTGAGCAACATTCTGAGGGGAATAGACACCTTGGCAAAATCTTTCACAAACCTATGGTAATATTCGGCCAAACCCAAAAATGATTTCACTTGCTCTTTATCTGCTGGCACAGGTGCGCATTTCACTGCCTCCACTAAATTCCTCTTAGGCTTCACCCCTTGTTCATCAATCTCATGTCCAAGATACACTACCCTGTGCACCGCAATCTTACACTTGCTCCATTTTACCGTCAACCCTGCCTCACTCAATCTGCTCAACACCTGTCTCAACACCTCATTATGTTCTTCGGTGGAACTAGCATATATCAGAACATCATCCTAAACACGATAATGTTCTTTACTCCGTTCAACACCGTCTCCATCACCCTTTGGAATACAGCTGCCGCCGAGGCGAGCCCAAACGGCATCCTACAATACTTAAATGTTCCGAACACCGTAATGAATGCCGTCAAATGTTGACAATCCTCCTTCAGTGGAATCTGATGGTATGCCTGGGAAAGATCAATGACTGAAAATACTTTGGCATTATTTAGCACAGATAATTTGTCACCAATTATCGGCAGAGGATGACTATCTATTAAGATGTTCCTATTCAGATCTCGCAGATCTACACACAGTCTAATGTCTTGTTTGCCTTAGCAGCCACCACCACCGGTGACAGCCATTCTGAGCTTTCACTCTTCTCTATTATTCCTCTTTGAAGTAACGACTCTACTTCTACTTTAAGTTTCTCACTCAATCCATGAGGCACTGGCCTCACCTTGTGCACCTTTGGACTGGCGCCCACCTTCAGCTGAATCTCATGTTCAAATCCCTTCAACATCCCCAATTCCTCTCGAAACACCATTGGGTAATCCTTCTCCCACTTGTCTTTCAGCTCACCTACATCAATAGGCCTTTCAGCATTCGCTTGTATTCTAATTCCCAACTTCCACTGTTCACCCCATCCCAGGAGTGATGAACCTTCCTGATTAACATATACTTCTGATTCGCAGCTCCTCCCTTTATACTTAATGGAAGCCTGGAACATCCCCACAATTTCAATTCTCACATTCCCATATGCATAGGGTTCTACATCGTGCTCTTTCAATAGTTTTACGTCTCCTTGCATGCAACTCAGAAATGTTGCCTTCGACATCAAAGCCCATGGTGAACAACTGTCCACCTTCATTGTCACCACTCTTCCATTGACCATGAATACATCTGTAGGTGCACCACCCTTGCTTGAGACTTCTGATATTTCCAGCACATGCTTTGCCTGGCTGCTCATTCCCCTCGCTTGATCCTCTTCTTGTTCAGGTACTCTTCTGCCTGATTCAATGCTCTGCACCATCCCCGATTCACAGGAAAACCCTCGCGAAATGACCCTTCTTCTTGCATTTCAAGCACGCGATATTCCTGGCTGGCCAAAACATACTTGTGGAAATGTGACGGTTGCTCCCACACTTGTAACATTTGATTTCCTTTTTCGGGACCCCCTTGTGGAATCCCCTCACTGCAGCCACTTCTCCCTCCTGCTTGTCTCCTTTCATAGTTGACATATATTTATGGGTCTGTTCCATGCTTCTTGCCGTGTCTATGGCTGACTCCAGTGATGCATCTTTTGACAATAGCCTCTCTTGTATCTTTGCATTATTCGTGCATCGGACCAATTGGTCTCTTATAAGAGAATCTGTGAGCAGTCCAAATTCACACGTATGGCTAAGGGACCTCAACGCCGCAATAAAGATTTCCACTGGTTCTTGTGGATCTTTTACCCTCAGGAAGAACTTGTGCCTTTCAAACATTATGTTTTTCTTGGCTTCAAAATGGACTTCCAATTTTCTTTCTGCCATAGAATATTGGTCTACCTCTCCTTGGCCCTGCTGTGGAAGATCAGGTAATCCATCATAAACCCTTCTGCCCTCAGTTCCCAAATTGTGTAGTAAAATTGCTTCTTTTCTTGCTGATGCAAACTTATCCCCTCCTATAGCAATCAGGTAAGTGTCAAATAACTTCTTCCACCTGTCCCACCTTATTGGTGGAGTACCAGGTTCTGACAGAAACGGAGGCGGTGGTGACATACTCGCTGCAGCCATCTTTATGAATTATCCTGGTGTTCTTGTCACACCAAATTGCACTAACTGCACCAATGCACAGACTTATGTCACTTATTGTAATCTCCTCTTTGCCCTTGCAAGTCCTTCAGTGACTTCTAATTGCACAGTAGCAATATATTTCCTCTGGTGCCCAGCTCAACAGTCTCAATACTTCTCCTAAATGGTATCCTCTGGGAGGCACTTTCCCTCTGTTTTGGCCTCTGGGTGGCCCTGCATCCACTCCTTACTCTTTATTGTCCCTCCCCCTCTGGTTGTGCCCAGCCCCCTCTCCCCCTTTGCTCCTCACCTTTCCGCCCAATGAGAGCTGGGGTGGGCGGCACCAACCAGGAACAGCAGCGCAGGTTCGGAGCAGAGGTTGGGAGAGCGTCCTCCTGCAGTGCCACCGAGACCGTCCCCCTGCAGCGCCACGCTCCCTGGCCACCGCGGAGACAGTCCCCCTGCGGCCCCACACCTCTCCTCTCGCTGTGCGGCTTCCGTCGGTCGCAAGGACCTGACAACAGCACTGTGGATGTCCCGGCACCACTGCTTCCCTAGGAGGGACGTCAACCTGGATCCGTGGCGAGCTCCGTGCCTCGTCGCCAATGAAGGAAGTGAGGCGGCACGGTAATACGTAAGTAGAGTTCTTTATTTTAAGGAGCTCCCCAGAGCCCTAGTGCAGCGCAGCGCTTATCTTTCAAACATCCCAACTGCCTCTTTCGTCACGCGGCTCTCGCTCTAAACAATCACAAGACAGCGCGCGCGGCAGCAGCTAGGCTACCATGCAAATCTCTACACTATACTAAAGATAAAATAGCCAGAGAATAAGGATGAATTGAGATCATTCTTAATCGAATATTATGCAAATTTTGTGGAGAACCTTTCAGCGCAGAGTGCAGTCTTGTGGGATCTTTTGAAGGTGAAAAAGGATTTTGTTTGGAGAAATGAGAAAGAGAGAGCTATTAGGAGATTTAAGCAGGAGGTGGCTAGCACACTTATGCTATATAGGTTTGACCCAGCAGCCGAGGCAATTGTCACTGTTGATGCATGTGCAAGAGGCTTGGGGGCTGTCCTCAGTCAGGTTCTTTGACAGCAACTGAGGTAAGGTATTCAACTACAGAACGAGAGAGTTTGACATGTAACTGGGCATCCAGATATTTTAGTACATATGTTTTGGAATTCCATACAAAATCAGGAGGGATCATAAGCCATTCATGCATTTATTCTGTATGAAAGGTTCAGGTTTGATGACGCAGAGAATAGCAAGGTTATTGGATGCTTTGCAGGGATATAATTTTGTGGTGGAACATATCCCTGATCAGTGTAATCCTGTGGCAGATTGTTTATCCAGGACACCAATGGATGCTGACAACCAAGAGTGCTGTGTGTGAAGAGTGGATAGCACAGGTAGAAGAAACCGTGAGCAAGTCCTTTTCAAAATCTGTATGGGTTGATGAGGTGAGAGGGGATACGATGAGACTGGCATAGTAAACATGGAACGAGGGTGGAAATCATGGGAAAGAATGTCTTCACCATACTACAAAGTACCTCACACTTCATTGAGGAAAGCACTTAAGAGACGGACATATAGCGGGCATTTGGGGAAGAGTTTGACCAAGCGGAGGTTGAATGCCAAGTTCTGGTGGCCGGGGATGGATGCTATGGTTGATGATGAAGTAGGGTCGTGCATATCCTGTACTATGAGTGATAAGACATTAAAAACACAAAATATTGCAATGGGCAAAATAGACTTTCCTGATTGTGCATAGGAAAAGGTGGTGATTGATCAATAGGTCAGGAAAGTAGGTTTGCTATTCTTGTTGTAGAGTATGCCTATAGATTGTTTGAGGTAGAATTTGTAGAGAACGTTACAATGAGGTGTGTGATTGATTATCTAGATTGTTTTTTGTTTTTTTAAGGAATTTTATCTGAAGATCATCATATCGGATAATGGTGTGCAGCTTGTTTCACGTGAAGTGAAAATCACTGGACGGTATTGTATAACCCCAGGTCAAATGGGCTAGTGGAACGTGTGCATGGCATAATTAACAAAGCAATCCAACTAACTCATGCTAATGATATGGAATGGAGAGAGTGGGCTCGGGAAATGATGAAGGGATACCGAGACACACGACATGAGGTGACAGGGGTTTCACCTTTTGAAAAGATGAGGGGAAAGGAGATGCGGTCTAGATTAGATCCTCATAGGCAGTCAGAAGGTGTAAGAAAAAGAGTTGTGGATGGAGAGAACTGTGAGCGTCCAATTTAAGTGGGTGATGTTATAAGAGTAAAACAAAGAGGGGTCTGGGAATCTCTCTACCAGCACAAACACGGCCCAATGACCTGTTCTTGGGTGAATGACCCCTGGGAGAAACCCTTCCAGTCTTTAGCTCATTGTCCCTTTAACAGAGAAGAAATGTCCCCACATATCAGTCTTTGTCCTGCCCAGGGGCAGTCCAGCCCTGAAATGCTAGACAATTCTCCTCTAAACAAGACTACCAACAGCAACCCCATACACGTGTTTCAGCATTGTTGGGCATCATCAGTGAGGTGAAGCTGTGCCTCTCTAAGAACAGTGAGCAAGGGGTCCACGTCTGGATCACCCTGGTAATTTAGGGTGAGACCCAAAGTTAACTTATGCAAAACTAAGGGGGATCTGGGAGTCTCTCTACCAGCACGAACACAGCCCAATGACCTGTTCTTGGGTGAATAACCCCTGGGAGAGACTCTACCAAGTCTTTAGCTCACTGTCCCTTTCACAGAGAAGAAATTCCCCCACATATCAGTCTTTATCCTGCCCAGGGGCAGTCCAGCAACGAAATGCTAGGCAATTCTCCTCTAAACAAGAGTACCAACAGCAACCCATACATGTGTTTCAGCCTTGTTGGGCATCATCAGTGAGGTGAAGCTGTGCCTCTCTAAGATCAGTGAGCAAGGGGTCCACATCTGGATCACCCTGGTAACTTAGGGTGAGACCCAAAGTTAATTTATGCAAACAAAAGGGGGGTCTGGGAATCTCTCTACCAGCACAAACACAGTCCAATGACCTGTTCTTGGGTGAATAACCCTTGGGAGACTCTACCAAGTTTTTAGCTCACTGTCCCTTTCACAGAGAAGAAATTCTCCCACATATCAGTCTTTGTCCTGCCCAGGGGCAGTCCAGCACCGAAATGCTAGGCAATTCTCCTCTGAACAAGAGTGCCAACAGCAACCCCATACACGTGTTTCAGCCTTGTTGGACATCATCAGTGAGGTGAAGCTGTGCCTCTCTAAGAACAGTGAGCAAGGGGTCCACGTCTGGATCACCCTGGTAACTTAGGGTAAGGCCCAAAGTTAATTTATGCAAAACAAAGGGGGGTCTGGGAATCTCTCTTCCAGCACGAACACAGCCCAGTGACCTGTTCTTGGGTGAATAACCCCTGGGAGAAACTCTACCAAGTCTTTTGTTCATTGTCCCTTTCACAGAGAAGAAATGTCACCACATATCAGTCTTCGTACTGCCCAGGGGCAGTCCAGCACCGAAATGCTAGGCAATTCTCCTCTGAACAAGAGTACCAACAGCAACCGCATACACGTGTTTCAGCCTTGTTGAGCATCATCAGTGAGGTAAAGCTGTGTCTCTCTAAGAACAGCGAGCAAGGGGTCCAAGTCTGGATTGCCCTGGTAACTTAGGGTGAGACCCAAGGTTAATTTATGCAAAACAAAGGGGGGGTCTAGGAATCTCTCTACCAGCACGAACACAGCCAATTACCTGTTCTTGGGTGAATAACCCCTGGGAGAGACTCTACCAAGTCTTTAGCTCACTGTCCCTTTCACAGAGATGAAATTCCCCAGATATCAGTCTTTGTCCTGCCCTGGGGCAGTCCAGCACCGAAATGTTAGGCAATTCTGCTCTGAACAACAGTACCAACAGCAACCCCATACATGTGTTTCAGCCTTGTTGGGCATCATTAGTGAGGTGTTATAAGAGTGAAGAAAATCTTTGGCGCTCCTAAGGGGTGCTCATAGTATTATGAGCCTATTGTTGTGGTGAGGGTGAGATTGGGTAAGAGACATGTGGTGACTGATGGTAAAATATGAAGAATGGACTGGGTTACTATTGTGAGGAATCGGGAGGTTAGGCAACCAGTTTCTGGTTATGTTGAGAATTGAATATCAGGAAACTGACATGATGAGTGGTATAAGAAGTGGAGCATGGAGAGTGAGGTGGAGGGTACTGCAAGGTGTCAAGGTCAAGAGATGCACTGGGATATAAGAACGGGAGGGTCTGTACAGTCAGAAGAGTTGTGAGAGAGTGAAAATGCGTATGTGGCTGGCATCTTGGAAGTGACTGTAGGTGATGGTAATCAGTGTGGAGATGATTCTCCTGTTCAGGAGAGGCACAATACCTCTGTTCGGGAGAGAAGAAAGCCTGCAAAGTATGAAGACTATGAAATATACAGTTAAGGAGATGAGAAAATATTGTTTATTAGGACTCAGAGCAAATAAGAAAATGCTGAGGTGCTCGCAGTCTACGGCCATACGGCAGTCTCTTTTTGCTTCCAGTCTGTTTCCCATTGCTGTGGTTGGAGGAGGGACCAACACAGCCTTTTTAAACACATTTCAGCCGCGGAGCGGCCGCAGAGCTGCTCGCTGAGGTGCTCGCAGTCTACGGCCCTACGGCAGTCTCTTTTTGCTTCCAGTCTGTTTCCCATTGCTGTGGTTGGAGGAGTGACCAACAAAGCCTTTTTAAACACATTTCAGCCGTGGAGCGGCCGTGGAGCTACTCACTGAGGTGCTCGCAGTCTACGGCCCTACGGCAGTCTCTTTTTGCTTCCAGTCTGTTTCCCATTGCTGTGGTTGGAGGAGTGACCAACACAGCCTTTTTAAACACATTTCAGCCGCGGAGCTGCTCGCTGAGGTGCTCGCAGTCTACGGCAGTCTGCGGCCGCTCCGCGGTCCTCCTGAGATGCCGGCCGGCGAAACAAGCACCGAGGGGCAGTGGCTTTGGAGTCAACGGACTCGGAGCAAAGACAGCGGCCTGGAGCGGCAGAGCCCCCTGAAGCCAATGAGCCGTGCAAGAAAAGCACCCTCCAACAAGTCAAACAAAACTTATTCAAACTTTGATTCAATGAAAGCCATGGAGCGGTCGGCAGCCCGTAAAATCAAACCGGACTGTAGGGAAGTCCCCACCGGCTTGGAGGAAGCTCTCTTAGCAGCCCTTCAAGCGGCAATTCCTTTGGACCTGTTCAGCCCCAGTGAGGGGAGTGACTTACCTACAACGATAGCGGTGGCGTCCGAACCCGCCACGCGCCCTCCTTCAATGGCTGAAAAGATCTCACCCCTCCACCCCCTCCCGACAGTAAACCACATATTGGGCCCCATCCATTCTCTGGACTTGCCTGTAGAAAATCCAACAACTCACCCTAATGCCTGTAATACTGAAGGTGAGGGAGCGGCTACAGGCGAGGGTGAGAACGAGGAGCCGGCCTCATCCATCCGGGATCCGCGAGGTACGACCGTTCAGACGCCGAGCCTCCTTCCTCTCGGTCTAGGCGCCGTCATCGGCCAGTAGCCCATCGCGGAGGTCACGAGTCTCATGGCCGACAAAGCCGAGAGTGATTCGGAAAACACGGGGTGGAGCAGCGGTTTAGTCGGGATGCCCTTGCAACCGATGCAGCCCACGCTGAACATCGAGGAAACTTCAGACTTTGAGACACAGTCTGACCCAACGAGCGACCCAGAGGATCGTGGGCACATTACCCTGAAACAATGCCAAGAACTGGGCTATGGCTCTCTGGAAAACCAGGACAGGGAGCCATTAAAGGTCCCCGCAGCACAAGGGGTGCACCTTGCTGGCGTCACCCCGCAAAAAATGCCCACTTTGCTCATGCCTTTGGTCATTACCATTTCGTCGGCTAAACTAACCAACCCTCACAACAAAGAAGAAATCAAAGCTGAAATACATCAAGCCGGAAAAAGAAAACGGAGACCTTTCCAGCCCTCTAAACACCAGTGTTATTGGCCAAGCAGCCGAGGACTGCTCGTATTCCACAATAGAATTCTCTGAAGACGACCTGGAAGCATCGGGGAAAGTCCACAAAACCCAGATCATCCCCCAAAGACTTAACTTTTCTGAGTCACACTCCACGCCGACAGAGACTATCGTCGCAAGTCGCCTTATCCCTATGATGGCTAGAAACATGAAGCATCTGTTGCAAAATAACACGAAGCCCTGCTCCAAACTCACAAAGCAGCAACCCAGTAAAAAACTATCAACTAAAGAGAAAACACCAGGGCGTCTTTCTCAGGCCCAAAAAACGCCAGCGACGGGATCGATAGTTGACTTCTTTGTGATGAAAAAAAACAACCCCAGGGAGACGACAAAGCGGAGATATGGGATGCCGAACTTCTAGAAGGAACTCACCTAGACCTAATACAAGAAAGCGAAAATGACTCCTTGCGCAAACTAGCGTTTCTGAAAAGATGGCACTTAAAAGGGAAAAGACAGCCAGACCACAGAACAACTTTGAACGTACTGAAACCTAAACCTCTACCAAACGCAGTTAAAACCACCATTGCTCATGTACAAATCACCTCCAAACAAGAAAGCTGAAAGCTTGGTGCCAAGAGGTTCGGTAACCCCAACGAAGAGTCTCAATGTTACAAAACCCTCGGGCCAAGAACTTCCAAACTCAACCAATCAAGAAGTGTCAAAAAGAAACTCACCTCCTGGTAGCGCCATTGAGGGGTCCTCTATCGGCAATAAGCTCAGCAGTCCAGGCCGGTCTTCATCAGGAACATGCGCTGCTGATCATCCGCCATCTCCCAGACCCACTGAAGACCTGTCTACCACTTTGCCACCTAGGAAACAAACAGACCTCTTTGCCATCATGTCATCCTTGACCATCGCATTAGCTCCCTTCACCAAGCTGTACGAAGCGCTAAACGACACAGACAAAGACCAAGTAACCTTAATGGCATTTATGCAAATGCGCCTATCCTTCATAGAAGGTTACATCACTGCAAAAGATACAAGCAACCCACGCAGGGGTGAAGCCTCTTCGCAAACTGTAAACCCAGGTCCTACCTCAAAGTGCTCGAAGTTCACTCAAATGGTAGAATTGCCCATCAAAACCTTCCAATTTACAGGAACTTTACCAAAAGAAACTTCGATGGCCCGCCCTAATCAAATAAAAATCAATTTGCCCGATAGGAATACAGGGAAAACAACTGAGCTGGTAGCCTTAAGCTCGATTCCATCGGCACTAAAGAAAAAGGCGATATCCCGGAACAGTTCGACCTTGCTACCACCCTCAATCAACCTGAAGAAAACCAACTTGAAAACTTGTTCCAAACCTCAAATGAAAAATGGATGCGCCTCTTGGTCCTCCGATCAATCCATCCAAAACGACAGTGCCAAACAGAGTTGGCCACCCAAGGAGTCGACGAATAAGCCTTACCCAGAACAAAAACAAGTGGAGACAGCCCGGCATCCTCACTAAAACAAACTTGTCTATCTTTTGAGACAAAACTTAACGATCTCACCCTCCTTCCCCAACCAAAGGCCCTCTCGAGTGACAAACAAGGGCAACCAAGTTGTGGATGACACCAGCTTATCAATAACGGAAAGCGAGCTGATGGAGGAGGCCCTGAACGAGACCGAAACCTGGGAGGACAGGGAGGAGGACGATCGGAACCTACCACAAAAAAGGAAAAGAAGGGCTGATAGTCAATCCCCCTCTCAAAGTACAGCCGACTATGACTTCAAACAAAAACAAGAATCAAAAAATCCGCTCTCATCAGAGCAGACAAGTCCAATCTTTCTAACATTGGAAGAGAAGAAACAAAAACTTTTGGCCAAAAACAAAGACACAAGAATGTCGCAATATCCTTCGGCGAAGAAATGGACAAGCCCTCCTTACGGCTCACGTCCAACCCCGGCGCTTCAAACAGAGACCCACCAATGAGAGGAGATCCTCATAAATCAAAGTACGAACAACCAACTGAAAACTCAACTCATTGGCGTTCCAGAGTTCACAGAAGTCGTTACAGGGAAAAGCGCTACACATCGAGAGAGCCGACCATGAAAAGAACACCCTAACCACACCACACACCTAGAACCATGCCTACATCAAGAAAACAAAGGATCTCCACCTCTAGGGGGCCCAGAATCTCCGGGCGCGTGACCGCATCTAGGAAAAAAAGCAACAAACACCAAGCTAAAAGAGAACTTTTAAGACGATCAGCCAGGTCTACCAAGACCCGTACCTTTAGCCTAAAAAGTATCTGGAAAGAAGACTCATCCTTTATTCTCAATAGAAAAACCATTCTAAAAATCCTGCACTTGGTTCCAGTATTAAAATCTCTATCATCAGAAGAGATCACTATAGTGGAATTCGCAGACAAAAGGCGAATGGACAGCGTCTATCTTCACATACAGTCGGACCCAATTAAGTCACTTCTATCTAAGGCAAAAAACAAACTAAGATCCTTGGGATACGATCTCACAGACTATGAGCCAAATGAAGGTCAAACGCTCACGGAGCGTCCAACAGACTATTTGGAAAGAAGACCACGAGCCAGAAAGCCATCCGACTTGCATACCGATGGAGCATCCCGCTCGTACGAGCGAGTCCTAGCACCCTCGACCGTGTGCAACCCTAGGCCCGCCCCGAGGAAACACAGCAAGGGCCATCGCCAAAGTTCTTTGGAATTGGAAAGTGTTCCACCAGGTCTGCAGAAAAACTGGGCTATAACTATTGAACAAGACACCACAATCAAAGGAAAAGGGAAGTCAACTAGTGACCAGAATCAAACCAACCTCAACGAAGATCCAAACCGTTGGGCGTGGCTGCCCAAAGCTTTCTCCACAAAACAGAGACAGTAGCAACCAAACAGAAGACCGACTAACAAGGACTCTCTTAGTCGGTCAGCAAACATGGAAAATATCTCTGGCCTAACCTTGTGCTCTTGGAACACCCAAGGCTTTACTCACCTGACTAACTCCTCAGACGTAAACTTGGCATCATCTGATATCTGGTGCCTCCAAGAAACATGGATCCAAAAAAAAACAACAATCAAGGGCTATGTAACCACCTTCTCGCCAGCCCTAAGAGGAGACACAGGCCGACCAAGAGCGGGACTCTTAACCGCACTGCGAATCGGATTCAACCTCCAGTTCCATAGAGTCATAAAGGCTGAGCCTCACATTCTGGCAGTTCTGATCCAACGAGGTGCAAGCCCACAAGGCACTAGTCAACGCAAGAAAACAACCTACTTACTGATAAATTTGTACTGGAACCCAAAAGAATGTGCAACGGACAATTTCCTATCAAAAATTGAAACTATACTGGAAAATGCTCTATCAAACAATGCAATTGATAGTACAATCATTTGTGGAGATTTAAACGTCAAGATCTTGGAAAAAAGTGCTGAAAACGCACAAACAAAAGTGAACACCATAACAACGACAGACAACTCCTTACAAAGAGGAAGGAAATGGGCGAACCTGATTGCCACCTTCGACCTTCACAATGTCCACTTCTTGGGAAAAGTTACCCATCCGATCCTCCCAACCTGGGAGTTAGTCGGAAGAAATGCAACTCTAGACTATGTCTACCTTTCCAGAGATCTTCTGACGCAGGTTACAGGTTTCGAGGTTATTTGCACTCTTAACAGAGATCATATTCTCTTGCAACTGAAGTGGTCAGCCCCCTGTTTACCAGTCCACAAGAGACTGAGTGCCCTCAGAACAACTAATGTCGAGACTTATGCTAACTCCACACGCCTGAGATTGAAAAACTCAACCATCACGACATTAACAACAAAGTACCGTCAAGCCAAAGTTCTGGAAAATTAAAAAACTTCATCCAGCCTTACGGACTATTGTCCACTATTACAGCCATACCAGGTTCCAAATCTGGCTAGCCGTATGAAAGCGAAGACCAACCACTATAACAATCCAACACTCAGAGATAAAAGACTCACGATGAGAAGAGCCCAAAGAAAAGCCAGACGTTTCCCTTCTATCATAAACAGCTAAGCAGCTCGGATTGCAACCAATAGCTACAAGAACTGGTTAAAAGACTTCAAACTCCAGCTCTACCAAGATGATTCTGAGCAAATGCTGAGAGTATTAAGTGGGAAACAAACAAAGGTGTTCTGGTCACTGATTGCTTCAAAAGGAGCACGAAGTGAAGATACTCTAACATCTAGTGTCCTTGAAGAAACTTGGATTTCCCACTTTTCAGCTCTTTTCGATCCATCATCAAAAAAGACTGAACTCTACAAAGATCGAAGTACACACTGGGACATCGAACTCGATCCAGTCTGCATCTAATCCAAAATCAAAAAACTAAAATCATCTCGAGCACCTGGGCCAGACGGCTTGTCAAACATGGACTTAAAATCTGACCCTGCCAGTTGGTCCATCCTGATAGTGGACGTTTTTGAATCCTGCAGGGTATCCAGATCCATTCCATTGTCCTGGAAGACAGCTAACATCGTGCCAATTTACAAAAGAGGAGATAAAAGCGATCCAAACAACTATCGACCAATAGCACTCCTTGATTGCATCGGGAAACTCTTCGGCTCTTTCCTCCTTGACAGCTTTAAGACGTGGATGCCATCTTCAGAGGGGTGGGACAACTTCCAAACGGGTTTTAGGAAAAACCTAAGCACCATGGCTAATATATTTACTCTTAACATCCTCAAGGCAAGAGTACAGGAAGGGGGCTCCCCTCTTTGTCTGGCTTTCTTCGACTTGTCCAAAGCGTTTGACAAAGTAAATCGAGAGAAGCTATAGAGCAAACTCACCAACTGGAAATGTCCCCCCACCTTGCTAGATCCAATACAAGACCTCTTTTCTGAAACATCAATGAGAGTTCGACTCAATGGCACAGGTCAACTCTCTTCATCAATTCGTACAAGCTGCGGAGTAAAACAAGGATGCCCCCTGGCACCGGCACTGTACAACGCCTATACGGGTGACTATCAACAATCGGAAAGAAATGTAAAAGCCTTCCCACCTTCTCTGGGCTCCGAAAAGATCAGTAGACTGCTTTACGCAGATGATATCATTCTGATTGATCAAACAATGATAGGGCTCCAGAGAAAATTGGACAACTTGAACGAATATCTAAAAGAGAATGATCTGGAAAGTAACAGCCTGAAAACGAAAGTGATGTGCCTTATAAAAGTGGCTAAAAGAAAAACATCAAAGGCATGGTTCTTCAACAATGCACGTCTCGAAGAAGTTGAAACATTCAGATATTTGGGCACCATGTTTAGCAACAAGAAGAACGAATCACCAATGCAAGACTTCTTGGTCCAAAAAAATAAAACCTTAACCAACCAACTAATCACCGTGGACAAAAAATGTGGTCGTTTTTCAGTCAAGGCTGCAATAAACTTTTACAGGATGAAAGCGGTCCCTGCACTCGCTTACGGTGTGGCAGCCATGCCAAACATTCCAGACTCAATTTGGCCTAAGTTGGACGGTGTTCTTTGGAAAAAAGTACTTCGACTTCCAATTTCCACGCCATTAATCCTCATAAGAAGAGAACTCGGTTTAATCTCACTTGAAGGCACGGTATCCCTCAACAGCCTGATGTTCTACAGGGAAGTGAGACTATCTCAAGAAAAAATCTATGTATTAATTCAAGAAGAAATTGAGAAAGGTCACAACAAAATGCTCAAAGCCTGGGTACATAAAAACCAAACTCTTCTAAAAACCATAGGAAGTACTGAGGAGGAGCTCGCATTTAACCCAACAAAGACGGCAAAGAAACTGAAAGAAAATGACTGGTGTAACACACAGCTGAAAGCACTGAACTTCAAAGCAGCGGCCCACCATCCGCTCTTCGCTCAAAAAATAAATGAGCCCATCAGTTACCTATTGAAGTTTCCTAACAAGACCTTTCGTTCAAGGTTTTGCGAGCTAGATTGAACATTTTAAAAACAAACGAGGTCTTGAAAATCCGAGGTAAAACTAGGACAGATTCCTGCCGCTTTTGTTTGGACCAAGACACAAAGGAAAGCCTAAAACATCTTATCCTCCACTGTCCTGGCACCATTGGCAAAAGGGAAATTCATCTACGTCATTTGCACTCCAAATTTTCAAGAATGGACGAAGACTACTCATGGTCCTTCTTGATGAATGGGCTAAGTCGAAGACCAGTCATTGCGTTGGTAAACTTCCTGCATAGTTTGAACCTGGACTCTCTTTCCCAACAAACGCAACCCTAAAGGACTTAGCCTAAACCACTTCATCTGGAAAACCTTAAATGGAAAACATCCATAAAACAATAGTGGAAACAAGACTTTGTAAAAACTGAAATTCAGTTAACACAATAAAAAAAAAAAGAAAAAAAAAAGAAAATGCCATTCATCGTGACTGTTACACTTCGACCCAGATGGTCGGTATGGGATCGATGGAGGATTGCATGTCCAGTACCAAGCAGACCTTGCGCATTGCCTGACAATCACAAGATGGCCACCACCTTGTTTGAAAACCATTCCAACAACCACAAGATGGCTACCACCATATTTGTCAACCATTCCACAATGCTTTGCCAACGCTAGATGACACGATGCTGTGCCTTTCGTCATACTCTCTATGGGGAGGAGCTCTCTCACAACAAACACATATGGCCTTACAATGCTGCTCGTTGCATTGCAACTCTGTTGCAGTACATGCTTGCACTCCTTGGTGCTTCAATTGTTTCCTCTCTGCCTATTTCCTAACTGTTCAAGTTCCTGTGAACCTCTACTTGTTTCCTTGCCTTAAGCCTTGTTCCTTTCTGTTTCTACAGAATTGCTACATCCCCTGCTGTGAAGACCTCTGCTGCAATGCATAGGAACAGATTTCCAGCTCCATCATATACTACTGCATTCCTGTCAGTTCTGGACTTACACTTCGTCTCCACAAGGTTTTTTCCCCCTGGAAGGTTTTTTTCCTTGGGCCTGGCCGTTCTGGCAGCAAGTCAACCCTGTTTCTACTCAGGGAGTCCTGGCCGCTAGGGAGGACAGGACTTACCTTCATGACACCAAGACATCCTGCAAACCACAGGTGAGACCGAAACATAAAAGATTGCAACACCAGAAAAACATGGCACATCTACAAGACCTAGTGACTGCCGTTCAGAACCTTACTGTGGAGGTTCAAAATGTAAAGGCAGAAAATGCCTATCTGCGTCAGGTATTACAAGCTCGGGACGCTTTACCTGTGGGTGCTGCTCGTGCCTTTTCATCATTGGAAAAATTTGCAGGAAATCCTAAACGATTGAAAGAATTCTTGGACGCCTGTTCAGTACAATTTTCTTTCTGAGAAATATCTAAAGTGGGATTTATGATAACCCACATGTCTGTAAGTGCATTGGCATGGGCTACAACCCTAGTGTCAGCTAATGACACGTTACTCAATTCCTATGCAGGCTTTGTTACAGCCTTGAGGAGGTTGTTCAACCATCCTGATCTCGCCTATACTGCGCAAGAAGACCTTCTAGAATTCCAACAGGGACATCTGACTGTCCTTGCTTACACTGTTAAATTCAAGCTGTAGGCTATGCAGGCTGAATGGTTATGATCATGCCTGTTTTATATTGTATCAACGGAGACTATCAGAGGAACTCAAAGACGAATGATCCTGGGTTCCCCGAGTGACCACTTTGGATAATTTGGTACAATTTGTTATTCAGATCGATTATAGGTTACAGGAAAGAAAACAAGAGAGAAGAAAACAGCATTCGTCAACTTCTCAATAATTTCCACTCGACAGTGCTCCAAATGAGTCCAGCAAGGATACCGAACCAATGCAGTTAGGCACTGCTAAAGGCCCGCTGTCATTAGAAGAAAGAAGTAGACGTAGAGACAAGGGACTCTCTTTATGTACTGTGGCTCTGATACTTATTTATTGAACACTTTTCCAGTGGCACCTCAATGGAAGGAAAACTACACCTCTCAATCCTAAAGGGGACACAGGATCAGGAGCGATTACAAGCTCCCACTCAGCAAGACAATAGTATTGTATTAGCGGCCTTGAAAGAGCCCTCTCACTTGTAGGTGCTGAAAGTGATATTACAACTTTCGGAGGATTACTCCATTGAGGTATCTGCCTTGGTGGACTCAGGAGCAGCAGTTATCTTTATCGATGTTGCATGGGCTAAACAAATGGCCTTTGCACTACAGAAAAAAGAAGAGTCTGTTCCAGTGGAAGGAGTAGATGCACGTTTACTGGAAAAAGGTCCCATAACGGAGAACACCATGCCCTTACAGCTTCTTATTCATCACCATCAGGAAAGTATCCAGTTTGATCTCATACAAGCCGCCCATTACTCCATCATCCTGGGAATTATATGGCGTACGATTCACAATCCGCACATAAACTGGAAGGTACATATTCTGTTCTTGGGGTCGGAACATTGTGTTACGTCGTGCATCAGAGGTTTGTTTCCAGTCTCAGTCATTGCCTCTTCACCATCATCTAAACCCTCAAGCCTAACTGCAGCGGCAATGACATTATCGCGAAAATATATGCTCGATCAGGAAGTCTTCGAAAAAGTGGCTTTAAAATCCTTGCCTCCACATAGACCTGAAGATTGTGTTATCAAACTTCTTTACAACACATCAGTACCTTTAAACTGCATTTTCTGCCTTCGCCAACCGAAAACGTTGCGCTCAAATCCTACCTGCAAGAAAACCTGGGCAATGGTCTTATCAGGTAATCTATCTCCTGAGCTGGTGCATCCCTTTTTTTATCCCAAAGAAAGAGACCAACAAACTTACACCATGTTTGGATTACAGAGGATTAAATTCAGCCACCATTAAAGATAAGTCTCTCTTGCCCCTCATTCCCGATATCTTAAGCACAGTAGAGGATGCTCCTGCATTCACTAAGCTATAAGACCTTCATTGAGCATACCACTTGATACGGATGCATGAAGGCGACAAATGGAGAACAGAATTTAGAACACCCTTTGGGCACTATCAATATAAGGTTATGCCCTTTGGGTTAGCAAATGCTCCATCAGTGTTACAAAGATTTATGGATCACATCCTTGCTGATCTTCTGTTTCATACTCTTATAATCTATCTAGACATATACTGGTGTTTTCTAAAAACAGGAATGAACATACCAAACACGTCTGTCAGGTTCTTGCACGTATACAAAAGAATCCTCTACAGGTGAAGTTAGAAAAGTGTACATTTGATGTAACATCAGTGCCTTTTTCGGGCTACATTTTGTCCAAAGATGGCATATGTATGGACCTATGCAAACTCAAGGCCATCCTAAACTGGAGAAGATCATCCTCAGGGAATGAGATTCAACATTTTTTGGGCATAGCTAATTTCTATAGGAAATGTCATCCTTCCTTCTCCAACACTGTGTTGCTCATGACATCCAAAATCTTAATCCCTTCCGAAATTCATTATTCTGTCCTGGAAAAGGAATTACTAGCCATAAAAACAGCATGCATGGAATAACAACACCATCTATTGAGAGCGTAGAAGGAAAAAGAAATAAGAACGGATCATAGAAACCTTCTCATGTTACAAGCGTTTGATAGCTGTAACACCCGCCAGGCAAGATGGGCCTATTTCTTTCTACAATTTCATTTTCCATCTAACCTACATCCCTGGCTCACTAAACATAGTGGCGGATGCTCTATCAGGTCTCTATTTATGTCGTCAGAATGGGAAGTCAAGTCAGAAAAGATGCTTCCTCAGACAACCTTTATATATGAGATACACATTTCCTACAACAAATGAAGGAGGTCACCGCCAGGTTGGCAAATCCACAGTTACTGTCCAAATACCCTATGCTGTTTAATGAAGGACTATACTTCATGGGACATGCTCTTTTTGTTCCAACTGAGTCATTAAGGAAGGAAGAACTGGCTTTATGCCATAACACCAAAACAGCTGGACACAGGGGAGCACTCTCTGGTCTTCTTTTGGTACGATGACATTTCTGGTGGCCTAAAATGGGCCAAGATGTTTCTATCATCTGTCAAACATGTGAGGTTTGTGCACAAACAAATACTCCTAGGAACAAGCCAGTTGGCAAATTAACACAACCCACCGTACCTGATCAGCCTTGGCACACTATAGCCACTAATTTTATTCTAGAGCTGCCTCTTTCTGAAGATTGCTCAGTGATAATGGTTACTGTAGATGCCTTTTCCAAAATGGTGCATTTCACACCATACAAATCCCTTTCCAATGCTTCTGACATGGCTTATATATTCTTCAACTACATGGATTACCTACCAATATAATGTCAGACCACGCCTCACAATATACCTTCAAGTTTTGGACAGCTCTCTGGCATAATTTAGGCATATGCAGAAGCATGTTATCAGGATACCATCCATAATCAAACAGATTAATGGAGAGAACAAATCAAACTTTGGAACAGTACTTCCGATGTTTTGTTTCAGCTGCACAGGACAATTGGGGTTTCCTTCTTCCTTCAGCCAAATTCTCCTATAACAACTCATATCACACCGCCATAGGCATGACTCCTTTCTTTTTTCAGTTACATAATATTTGTTTAATTGTTGTTGTTTATATTGCTTATTCTATATATTGTTTGTGTATAGTTTAGTCATGCATTCCATAAGGGGAAGCATATGTTGTATCTAAATGCAGTATTTAGGGGGTGTGCATGATGACATTCTAGAATTCCTTCTAGGCTTTTAAACTGAATAAAATACTTACAGTTACCCATAATTCTGGTCCAGCTGATTATTAATTACAACAAGACAGTTGGGTTTCAGACAATGCACAGAGACTTCATTACTCTATTCCAGAAAAGTCATCCTACAAAATCTAGATATAAACTGCCAGGTGGATATCATTCTACTCGACCTAATCACAGTGTATAACACAGTGGACATAACCCTTGCTGTCGAGACTAGAAGGGCCATGGATATCAGAGGAAAATCCCTTTTCTGGATCTCATGTTGCCTAAAAGAGCACATGGCCAAAGATTGATGGGGTGACTTCTATTCACACACTTTCAAGTTATCTTTTGGAGTCCCACAAGGATCATCCCTCTCAACATGGCTATTCAATGAATATTTCCATCAACTTCCAACACATATCCTGCAATCATTTGATATGGCATTGAATATCTATGCTGACAACATATCAGTCAAAATTCATGTGTACAACAACCCCTCCCGAAAGACAAACAAACTCACTTCATGCCCATCAGCAGTTCTAGTCTGGATGAATGACAGCCAGCTTTGCCTCAATGCAACAAAGACAGAAATCCTCCTATGTGGATAGGTAACTGCTGCGGAAAACAGGCACAGACTTATATTTCGGTTGATGTTAGTCTGATACATTTTTAATAGCAGTACTGCAGGTTCAACATAGTGATGGCACACAATCCTCAAGCAATCCCAAACTGTGTTACCGTACCTCCTTAGCAGATTTTTAGAAAATTCTCAACAGATTGATCGCATTGAAAAGAAAGAACGATTCTATGACCTCCCTAAGGAGGGTTTCACCTTTCCAATTAGTACAATGTTCCTCTTTGCAAACTTAGACACCCAAGGTCACTTCTCCAGATTTCAAGCAGTAACCGATACAGATGTGTACCCTTAATACATTTAAGATTCCCACTCCTGTATCTGTATTCGTTTGAAGTACCTTCTGTTTATCAAACATGGATATATTCTTGGCGTTGTAACCATTGTTCTGTATAGCCTTGCTGAGCCAGGAGAATACAAGCGTATGAGCAAACAGAGCCTTTATTGCCAAGTTTCATCTCTCCATTCTGACTGCCAGCATATATCTAAGTAGCTACATTGGAACCACTGCCATATAATCTGCCTTTTTATATAATCCATAGCTCTCAACTCACACGCTTTTGGCGGGTGTCACCCGCCTTGTAAACAGCTGACTCACCCGCCAAGCCTCCAGCACGCCCATTCTTTCAATGGGCCTCTCACCCGCCAAAATTAAAATCGGGTGTTTTCACCCGCCTTTGTGACACAAATGGTTGAGAGCTATGTCTAATCAGTATAACAATACAAATCTCACATGTTCTATAGCTATTTCTTTGCTCTGGCACCATATGGATTTGCTTTTCACCATATGCCCTCACTTGTGTTTTTCCCAGGCCTAGTCTTACTGGATGTGTTCACACCACTCCCACTGGAGAAGAGTTCTATTGAACTAAAAACTATTGTTAATAACTCCAATGTCACTATCGGAGGCAACTAACAATTGTCAGCTCATAGCCTGATTGTATTGTATATCACTATACTTACCAGGAAGGAAACAATCATTCATGTGCATTATTAATGCAGAGGTGTAGATTATGTTTGATTGTCAGAAATGTTCAGCGTATAGGAATGAGGATTAGAAGTTAGATTTGTCAGAAATTGAATACCACTCAACTATGAATATTCATTTAGCTCTCTTTCCTGTGGGTTAACAATCAGGAACGGAAAAGCTTTGTTCAGGATTCAGGTCATACTGGGCCTTGGAAGATTTGGTGCCTGCCTCATTTGATCAAGCTGCTGATTCATGTTCATGGCCCTGCCCTTGGGGGGATGGGGTGTTTAAACTATGAATGTGTGAATGTTGGAGTTAGGGATCATCACAGAGATTTAATATAGGGGTGTGGGATATTGGAGCCAGTGGTGATAAATGTTTGCGGGAGACAACCTGGTGCAGTGGTTGCTCTTAGTGCTGGGCAAACGAGACCTGTGCTAGAATCACTAATCAGATCGAATCTCACAATGGCCTGCCATCATTCTTATATGCATTTACAATTCACTGTGAGTCCGTTTGGAAGGCACAAGTTCAGCAGCCCAATAAGAATCCCTGGGAGATTCATCTGGCAAAAAATGCCATAGAATCTCGGAGTAGGTGTGCTGGCCATACAGTCCAGCAGGGGTGTCATTTCACTGAAATGCCAGGGGAAGCGAAAGTGATACCACATGCCCCTTGACCTCTGATGACATCACAGGAAGTGATGTCATTTGACCCCACCCCGAAGTGACATCACAGGAAGCAATGGAACATGACCTTTCACCCCTTGCTAAAACAGGAAGTGGCATCACATAGCATTGTTCCTAAGGACACTACAAAAAATATGGTTACGATATCATTGTAATCTGATATACATTTCATGCAAGAATGGATCACCAATATTCAGGGCCATCACGAGGCAAACTGCCCCGGGCCTCATGCTTGTTAGGGGTCTCGAGGCTCCCTCTCCTCCAGGCCCTGTCTCTCCCAGTTGCTCTCCCTCTTGCCTGTCTTCAGCCAACTCAGCGCTCCTCGGCACGTTCTGCAGCCGCCGCTGCATGGACTCTGCTGAACTGGTTTCAACAAGGCTGTTTCTCCAACATCTCAATCATGATGCAGACTGGGGAGGTTGCTCTTTTTCCCACCCCCTATTGCAGAACGAGGGTGCTTATCCCCGCTGCTGCCAGGATCACCGAAACGTCTAAATTCCTCACCAAGGCTGTTGTGGGAGGTTCTGGCATTCGCAGCATTTCCAGCTGGGAACTTTGGAAATGGTTACTGTTTGTTGACTGTAAATACACCTTCTTGAAACACCTGTGTATAGGCGCGTTACAAATACCATATCATATCATATCATATCACGACAAGTCTGATTGTGTTTATTCTGACAAAAAATAAAATGGAGTATCTGATACAACCAGCAGCAAATCATTATAGCCTTAATAAAGACCTTCAGATTGTCAAAACACGTGTCGGCATTCTTGATAACAAATAAAAACCCACTATGATATCACTATTGAATGCATGTTCTATATCTATCACGACTTATTGTGAACGTAGCAAGCTTGTATAAGGATTTGTACTAGCACCATCCTTGGAGGAACCCAACACAAACCTACCTAAACCTAGACTTGGTTCATCAGAGCACAGGCCCATTGGCTCCTACAACCGGCAGCAGGTACAACGTAACCAGATATTCAATAAATAGTAAGGTGCAGAAACCACCACTTCCTAGTGCTCTCAAAACTTCCTAAACTGCTATTTGATGCTCAGGTTCTCAAACCATTTTGCACCTGCTGCCATCAATGGCCAGTTACAGCAGTGCCTTTCCCATGCCTACACAAAAGCCCAAAATGTTGCCATTGACAATGCTTGTTTTGCTTAACCCTTGATGCACAGGACCATGCATCAAGGGTAGAGCAAACCTAAGGGTTACTGCATGGCTAATGTCGACCACATTAATTGTAGGCCAGTCTAGCCAGTAATAACACTGATGGAACGCAGCCAGCCTGGATATATTTTCTGGGGCATGGCACTTTAGTAGCTGGGAGTCCTGAAATGGCAATGTTGGCATATATTGGTGCAGCCTGCATGGACATACATGGGAACAGCCAGCATGAACATATTTGTATACTGGCATATATTGTTGGCAAAGGCAGCATGAAATGCATTTGAAAATGTTCCTGTGCATGGTTGGTGACTTGCAACTATTGGCTTTTTCCATGTGGTACCATACAAAACCAATTGAACACTGCCTGGCTTTCTACCAAATTTGTTAAAGAAATGTATGTAAAATGCACCATTTTAACTCAATGTTTCAAACATATTCTTAGGAGTGAGAGCCCCTCTCAAGGTCCCCTTGTCTGCTTTGGGCCCCCTCACCAGCCTCCACTATGTATGTCACTGTGTACGATGTGTGTCGTAATGCGCATACAGGGGCAGGGCGATCCTTAATGCTGGTGCCTCGCACCACATGCTGTCATGCCATCATATATATATTAATGCATTTGATACAAAAGTTAGTCTGGCATAAACCTTTCTTCACTAGAGAAACCTAACTTTGCTGTAGTTGATTCGTAGTTGTAGGAATACACCATATGTACGCTGAAGGGTATATTTTTCGTGTCTCCTGTTTGCAGGGGTGCCACCGCTGGCCCATTGCAAACAATCGTAATGGGGCCTCACCAAATACTTTGCCCTGGCCCTCACCACGCCTTCTGACAGCCCTGCCAATATCAGTTTGTACAGGCCCATATTACCACATTATTGTGAATGCAAACAGCCACAAGGATTTTTTCAAGTGCCCGAGGACACAAAGGTGGAATGTCTTGTGATGATCGTAACAGACAACGGCAGGAAAAAAACATGCTATAACTGCAAATTGCAAAACATAGAAAAATACATAGGGCCTCATTACGACCCAGGCGGTAAGTTACCGCCTGGGCCGTGACTTTACCACCATGGCGTAAACTACGTTTACGCCATGGTGGTTGGCGGACTTACCGCCCCATTCCGACCTTGGCGGGGCGGTAAGTCCCCAATCCCCATTTACCCTTCCCCATTCCCATTTTTGCCCCATAGGGTATAATGGGAGTGGGGAAGGCGTTAATTACGCCACCGTAAATTACGGTGGCGTAATTAACTCCATGGTCCCTTAGCGCCATGGATTTTAACACCTGCTAAAAGCAGGTGTTAAAAGCGCCATGGCGCTAAGGGACCTCGTACTCAGGCGGTAAGGGTCGGCGCTGTTAACGCTGCCGTTAACCCCTTACCGCCTGGGTCGTAATGAGGCCCATAGTCCGAAATTGATGCTTATTGTACTCTAAATGCTTTTTGGACGTTTTTGACTGCATTGTGAATTTGAGGTGTTTAAGAAAAGACCAAATCAGTGACTCACCCCCTGAAGTGTGCCTGAAATAAACCTTTAATGAGTCTAGCAATTATTGTATAGAATTCCTGAAACACAAATGATTTGTTACTCCTATTCTTTCTCATTTAGGGTCAGTGCTCAAAATGTTACACTTATGTAACCTCCTGTTCTGAACAAGAAAGCCAGACACTACAGAAACAAAAAGCCACATGGCACTCAGGGACGCCATTTCAACAAAATGACAGGGGTAGCGGAAGTGACATCACATAACCCTTGACTGCTGATGACATCACAGTAAGTGATGTCATTTGACCCCACCCCGAAGTGATATCGCAGGAAGCAATGGAACACGACCTTTCACCCATTGACAAAACAGGAAGTGGTATCACATAGCATTGTACACTATCAAAAATATGGTTACGATATCACTATAATGTAATGTACATTTCATACAAGAATGGATCGCCATATGTATTGTTAAGATCAGTTTGTATAGGCCCATATTACCAAATTACTGTGAATGCAAGCAGACGTCCATGACCAAATGATAATGATGTGTTATTATAAAGCACTTACGCTTAAGCGCTTTGTATAGAAAAAATATACACCCAATATCACCCAACCTGTGTTGGTACTCATTTATCGACCTCAGAAGGATGAAAGGCTCAGTTGAGGCGTTCAAGAACAGACTAAATCAGTGACTCACACCCTTAAGTGTGCCTGAAATAAACCTTTAATGAGTCTAGCAATTATTGTATATAATTCTAAAAAGACACATTATTTGGTATTCCTATTCTTTCTTTTTTATGGTCAGTGCTGAAAGTGTTAGACTTGTGGTACTCCTGTTCTTATTTTTCTTCTTTTTTTTAAGGGTCCTGAACAAGAAAGCCAGCCACTCCAGAAGTAAAAAGCCACATGGTGCGGGCCACAGCCCAGGAGCTTGCATTACAAAAAATAAAGGGAGACCACCGAGGTCGCAAGGGAGACCTTAGAGGTTGCAGTTGCGACCTCTGGTGACCCCTAAATGACATCCCTGATGGCACTGGACACAGCGCAGGAACATCAATTTAAAATTTTTTAAAAATAAACTTTTCTTTTAATTTATTTTTTTCGGGGTAGCAAGAGAGACCACATGGGTAGCAAGGGCAACCTGAGAGGTTGCAGTGACCTGCAAATAACCTCCCTGTTACCCAACCCAACTCACTTCTTGTCTCTCAGCCGGTTGTGCTTGAACATTTGGGGGAGGAACATCGCTGATACACACTAGAAAGGAGAAGGAGAGTTTTTGCTTTGGCCATTTCAGGCCATGTTGGGATATTTTAGGCAAATGTTTTCCATTTGTGACTATCCATTGTGTATACCAGAAAAAGACGGTATGTGTACTGTAAATTCAGTTACAGCCACTGAATGTAATTTCCTGTCTCTAACCAACTCTGATATTTTCTTTTCCCTAGAGGTCACTGAATTTCTTACAAGGTGGGTCTAGATCCTTGACTGGACATTTAGCATTTGCCCAGATATATCGGAGAGAGAGAAAGAGAGAGAGGGGGTGTGTTTGTGTATATATATATATATCAGAGAAAATATGTTGTTAAAGGGACATTATAGTTAAGTTGCACTACTAAAACCCTATCAAATTCAGTTAAAAAACATTGTTAAAATGACGTTATGGTTGCAAGTAAAACTGAAAAACCCTTGAAATTCACCAGTTATGGTAAGCTAAGCAACCATAACTCGCGCGACCACCATGCACTGCTAAGACTAATACCCATGACATCAAAGATGACAATGTCATTCATGACATCACTGATGACATCACCTGCCTGGCTCCCTCTACTTTTTTTTCACTGACATATGTAGACCAGGTGGTTTTCCTCACTGACAGGAAGTAAAAATGCAAAAGGTACTATGTTTGTAGACCTTACCCTTCACATATACACTTACACTACTTTCCTTAGAATCCACTCACATCATATGATACATATCCATAGGGGAAGAAGCAGCCTTGAAACATAGCAATAATGTCTGTGTATGAATTTAAATAGTTAGGTTATGAACACTTTCTGATAATGCTGCTGGTTTTTTGCTTACTTTACTTGCCCTGTATATGCTCGTATTTGTAAGGATTATGGTCTCTTTATGTTTTGTGTGTAGTAGTACAATTATGCAGTAAGGGAGGCATTGTTAGGTACTTATTGCATGTTTCACAGTACACAAAACTCTGAAACAAAAGGATTCATCATTTTACTATCCAACATAGGAAGGTTTTGAATATTGCACCTCTATGGCGCCTGCTGCAGAGAATGCCTACATTTATATAGAAGGTTGTTCATGTACTGGAAAGAAATCAGTAATACTATGGTGTTTATAGCAGTGCAGCACCTAATGAACTATTTGGTGCATGATAGTTCTCCCATGATTTTTGATATTTTTCTGGCAACATTATATTGACAATCCCTTGTAGAGGCTGTGCATGAAAACTAAATGTACATATGCTGTCATCAGTGATGTCATGGATGACATTTGGGATGTCATCTTTGTTTTAGCAATGCATGGTATACCATAACTGGTGAATTTCAAGGGGTTTTTGGTTTTACTTGTAACCATAAAGTCCCTTTAACAACATTTTTCATTTTTTCACTGAATTTCATAGGTTTTTACCAGTATACTCTTACTTTATGTAAATATACCATACCACATAATTATCCCCCTAGCCCATGCTATTAGACATAAGGTCCGCAGACTATGCGACTGTCCGCGGACGTGGCAACATCCACACTGTCCAAAAGGTCAGGGGGTATCTTACATTCTTGTAGCATACAACAAACACACTAAACATGTTCAAAGAGCGGCACATAAATGAATTACAAACAAAAATAAACTAGAAGTACAAAGTGTATACTTAAGAAACCAACAATGCAGTTCCATAGGATGTACAGCATAATGGATCATACCAAGAACAAAAAGAACCTATGCCTCCAGCAGAATTACCTAATTGCTGCTTTATACAGAAACTGCACACCAAATATCAACAGCACACCTACAAAGCACTAACAGATAAATTGAAAAACAAACTGGTAAGTACACTACATTAATTCCTATAGCAATACACTTTGTTTAGTAGGATACACTAAAAAAGAAGTTCTCTTTTTTTACACAGAAATGGCTAGCACCCTGGAGTGGCTTGAAGAAAATGTTTCCCGGGATGAAATGAGTGAAGACAGTGATACTACTGGTACACACTGCAATTTCCAAAGTAAGCCAATTGTTACACAGTATTGCACCTGTACCTGACACATTTTTTTTCTTTTACAGTACATACAGAAAATAACAACAATGCTCCAAAAACAGTACATCATGTAGAACTCCAACAACACATGAAACAACAAACTGACACTGTGGAAAATCCTCTAGTGCACTTAGAAGGAAAGATAGATCAATTAATAAACGATTTTCTTGAGTTGAAAGACTTTGTACAAAGACATATCATGGAGAATATTAAATATCACTGCCCCACGTGCACCTGTACCCCTTATCCCTGTCCCAGTCAACCATCCCCACATATTCCCCATCACCAAAAATGTTACGATACGACCTCAATCCCTTCCTCCCCTAACACCCTACCTCTAGAAAACCCCAAATCCCCAGTATATGTCTTCATTTCTGCTTCCCCCTCTCTTTCATAATTTGTATATTTATGTATACAAATGAAGTTATACTGTTGCTGTATGTATATGCGTCTTTTTTTTAAAAGCCTGTTTGAGAGTCTGCGGACAGGGCGATGGTCTGGAAATGTCCACAATTGACCAAAATGGGGGCGTCCTATGGACATTTAACCTGTTCGTACCATCCGCAATTAAAATGGAGGTGTCTGTAGACCACATACCCGG
The DNA here is from genome assembly GCF_040938575.1 of Ambystoma mexicanum. Classification (NCBI taxonomy): domain Eukaryota; kingdom Metazoa; phylum Chordata; class Amphibia; order Caudata; family Ambystomatidae; genus Ambystoma; species Ambystoma mexicanum. The sequence goes on from NC_090934.1 coordinate 368,939,073, forward strand.
TCCGCATGTCCACAAAGTTGTGACGCATCTTTAAATTAGTTTGGGGACCCTAGCCCTGTCCGGCGGACACCTGTCTGCATGCGCATTCCACCTTCGGGGTCCTACGAACAAGGCGTCTGTCTGGAATGTTCATAATTAATCAAAAAGAGGGTGTCCTAATGTCACTTAACCTGTCCAGTCAGTCCGTAATCAAAATTGAAGTTTCCGCAGAACACCTGCCCTGACCGCATGTCCGCAAAGTTGTGACGCACCTTAATTAGTTCACGGACCCTAGCCCTGTCTGGAGGACACCTATGCGCATGCGCATCCCACTCTCGGGGTCCTACGATCATCGTGCCTGTCTGTAAATGTCTGCTGCACGTGTGTCACACTTTAATTAGTTCGGGGACCCAAGCCATGTCTGTAGAACACCTATACGTATGCGTACAACCAATCCGCGCAATAGGTGTCCTACGGACAGCCGTCCCATTCGCGAACGTGTCCATGATGTCATCATGTGACGGCACCCACGCTGAGTGTAGGCCCTTGACTGCGTACAGGGTCCGGGCCCCTGAACACAGAAAAAAACACTTTTTTGAGCAATCCAAGATGTTTTTCTATGAAACTTCACCCTTGAAGAGGTCCCAGACTATGCCCCTACTGATCTGGATACTTTTTGAGCCCTTTTTGGTGTTCAAAGTGTCCGCAGACAGCGCAGATGTCCGCGAAGCGCTCCCCAGCACCCCTATAAAAGGCCACAACCCAGAGCTGCTCTTCATTCTGTCTTTGGACTTCTAGATTAGACACTGCCCACCAACCCTTCTGCAGAGCAATCAAAACACAACTCTTCATCGAATACCACTCAATTGCTTTCTTATGTCTGACTAAACTGTGTGTATGTATTAATGCTGAATTTTGTACCTGCAACTAAGAGACCTCTCGGTCACATGTAACCTTGCCAACTGAAAATGCGTATACACTTCATGTAACAAGCACCACGATGCCTCTGGGCTGCAGGTGCTCTATACAAATGCAAATAAATAAATAAATAAATACTGCTCCACATTGCTGGATTGCTCTTTCCTGACTGCAATTTGCTGACATCCTGGTGGAACCTAACACCTGTGAAGATGGCATCCTTGGCTGCTGCTGCTGGTGCTACTTCTGCCTCAGCACCACCCCCAACCCCTCCATCACCACCACCTTCCCAAGGGCCTGGAGAGGGGAACAGGTGTGGAGATGTAGAGAGGGATGAAGAGGAAGACGAGGATGAGATAGTGGAAGTCCCCACTACTGCTGGCCAGCTTGAATCTTGGGTGTGGAGGGTCTTTACCACCGTTGGAATGGTACCCAAAGCACATGCAGACAAGGTGTGCTGCACTGAAAGTTACATTGTGCTTAGTCGTGGCAAACTGGGTCTGTACAGCTACAGGACCACTTCCATGCGGCGACACCTGAGGTCGTACCACAAGGCGGCAGTTCAGAAGGTCGTCCCCTTTGAACAAAGTAGTAGGTTGAGTTCCTCTACCGCATCCTCCAAATCTGCTCCTGCCACTACAAGAGAAACACCTGTGGGGCAGCGCATCCCTGAACCAGCCTCGCAGGCCTTATGCAACACAGTAGACCCTTACCTTTAGAGGGTCACTGTATTGTGTATGTACTGCGATGCGGTGCTCTGCAGGGAGGAACAATTTCAGAGTGCTTTCGTGGCTTCGGTCCAGGCACATGAGAAAGAGTGCCGCCTACCCAAGTGAGGCCCACCCAACATCTTCCTTCTCCACTTGCCCTTTCTTATTCCTGTGGTTGGTGTCCGTCCCTACCTTCCCTTCCCTTTCGTATGTGTCATGTCTGAAAAACCAAAAAGAATACAAAACAACAAAACCCCCACCCAAAACAAGGCTCTTTTCAGAACCACCTTTCACAGTTTAAAAATAGAAGTGCCAATAAAATGGGGCAGGGCACTGGGCATCCTGAAAAGTCAGCGGACAGTCAGCGGACATTCAACATTTATGATGTGGTGCACTATCAAAAACATTGCACTCTTCTCCGGAAGGAAGTGGTGGCTCTGAAAATAGCCTTTTTGTAGTGTTTTTTTGTATTTTGAAAAGTTGAAGTGCCCAACACCTATTGGAAAAATGTTTGCTATACTTGCAAAAAGGGCTGCAATGCATTTTGTATGTTTCTCAGAAAAATCTGATTGCCAGCATCAGTAAGATGCACTCCATATCTGCGAAAAATGTTTGTGCTACGAAACATAATATTTTCATTGTGGAAAGAGGACATGCCAACATCTCTCAAAAAAGTGCAAACAGCTTGTTGACATTGTGCCTCGCTTTCTCCATTTGCAGACCAAATGATGAAGAACGCAGCCACATTTGTCTCTGCGCAATACGAGAAAAAATTACTTGGGAGTTTGGAAACATGTCCATGACTTTCCCAAGTCCTTCTTTCATTGCAAACTGCAAGGAGATTCCAGTAATATGTCCTAAACTGTTCCCTCCACAATGAATAAAAATAATGTAATGCATAAGTGGCACAAAGAGGAACCAAATCCAGCCACTTCATTCCGCGTACTCCATACAAGTGCACATCCACATGATGTAATCTAAGATGTGCAACCACTCCACAGCGCTCTGCATGCACCTCCAACCAATGTATCCATGAGTCTCCCAAAATCCAAACACTCTGCCTCCTGAAAGACACAGCCATGGCCATCTGCTCTCCTCTCAGCAAACAGACCTTCTGCCAAAGTCTATCCTTACACATCACAAACAGTAAACCTTATTGACCAATCCCCTGGCAAGCACAGTCCCATTTCCATGCCTGCCAGCCTCAACATCCCCAGATATGACACGTGCGCTCCGCAGACTAATGCGGTGTCCGCAGACATATAGTACAATGTGTGAGGGTGTGGACAGAAATTGCAACTAGAGTAACACATGTCTTCTTTGATGGTGGCACTGAAAAGAGCCTTTTTATTTTTATTTTTTTGTTTTCTTTGTGGGCCTTTTCAGATTTGTTCTGCTACAACTACTAAATGCAATCTACATAACTTCACAACAACCTTGTGATTGAATTTTGAATATTAAAGATAGATTTTATTACCACATCTGTCAAAGTAATGCCATCAGAAAAAGAAGAACTTGCACCATCCTCCAAAAGGTTCTCATTTTGGAGTGATGACATCCCAACAGCACACATGAAAGAAGATATCCCTTGGTTAAGAAGACGCCTTCCTATGTATTGTTGAGGATTGAAGATACTGCGACACATCCATGCAGCCCTAGGTGGTATTTGGGAAAAGATGATCTTTCCACATGGAAAAAGATGCATTAATGCCTTCAGGAACTGCTTCAGGTCACCCTGCATAGTTATTGCACTTACATACCCCAAACACATTCCTCCACTATTAACCACCAAGACATCTGGACTGTTGAAAACAGCCATATTTTTACAAAGTGTAAGTACACCTTGCAGATTTCTCCATGGCACATCACACCACATAACCTCCACATCCTCCAATCTAAGATGGGCAGAAATGACACATATCTCTGCATACATCTGCAAAGTTCTCATAAAACAATCTCCCACCATTCACACACTCACTCTCTCGATCTCTCCAACCACAGCCATGTTCACTACACACACCCTCTTTTCCTGCAAAGCACAACCTTAACACCTGATTGACTAATCCCCAGAGTCCCATTTCCCTGCCAGGCATGCTGTGAAGACCAGGATGTGGCAAGCCCTGTCTGCGGACTACCATGGTGTCTGCGGACCCCGTAACACGGGGGCAGCCCTTCATCTCTTTCCATTTCACTCTCTGCACCACTCCCTCATTGGCTACTGTTAAGCAGTCACACAAGCTTCCACCAATCACATCCAAGAACTATACATCTAACTCTGTCATCACAGTTCAGCACTTTAGATGTACTGTTCATCAGTCTGATTACAGGTCTCCTGTGATTGCAAAGCACCTACATCAAAAACTACTATAAAACATTCCAAGATTTCTCCTTCCTGATTCATCCACATCTACATGCATCAACACAAACTACAGGTATGAATATTGTGTGTACAGTACATTTGCAACTCTTTTATAAATGCGTGTGAACAGGGTACCTGCCACCTACTCTGCATAATCTGCAAAACAGAATAGTGTCATTTTTCCCATCTCCTATCATCAAGTTCACTTGCAAATCTGTCTGCTTTCCATGATTTCATTTACCCATATCACTCATTGTAATGTGCAAACTGTTATTCTCTTATTTCCGCCTGTCATTTTCACAAGCACTTCCCCCTTAAAACACTATTATGAAATTCCTAGAATGCACACTGCTAGGGACAATTCTCTGTTTAGGCTGAATTTCCTAACCTAGTGAGTCCCCCAGCAGCTTTGCTGGATTTCTGGAGTTGTTTTTTTTCATCCTGCCAAGAGTGAGACTCTTTTCCTCCCACTCTTGGACATGAATGTGGTTAATTCCTTTGAATGTCAATGTGTTAGATGGGCTAGGGGTCTTTTACTCCATAGGGCCTCATGTGTTTTGCTATGTGTGTTACACCGCACCCTCCGTGCCGTAACACTGGGGTGTCCTAGAGGATCCCCACCATAGACTCCATACACTGGGACTGACTACTGTCTCCCAGGGCATGTAAAGTCACCATTGGCTTTACTAGACCTACATTTACTTACAGAAATAGTACAAACCATCCTATTGAGGAAGTACTGGTAGGGGTAATTCGATTACCCCTGGGTCTGTTGTTCGAGGGGGCACTGTCCCGTCCCCCCTCGTCGAGTTTTGGCTGGTGGCAGTGGATACTACTTTTTATATTCGACCGCGAATATACTCCTATGGGATTCTTCCCATTGTTGGAGGCTAATACTTATTCATGTTAGTCTCTAACATACCGCCGGTGTATTTGTCTTAAATAAATCCACCGGTTGGTATTTTCTGCCAGAACTCGGTTTTTAAAATGGCGTATGTGTTCGCCTCTGTAACTCTGAACCAAAGGTTGAACCCTTTGTTCCACTTTTGGCGGGCTTCTGCACAGAAGCCCTCCGAAGTGGTGCCATTCTGTCTGGGTACCACAGGGCGTGTGGGAGGGGGTTTAGGCACCCTGGACTGAGTTGCCTTGCCAACTCAAGTCGCACTCTGGTGTGATTGGCCCAAGTGGTGAGCCACCCCGCTCACCACTTAGCGTGTTTTGATTGACAGCTAGGCTGAATGAATGGGGGTTTTCTGCATAAAAGCAGGGCTTTTGGGACTGGATCTTCAGAAGTCGCCACAGGACCTAAGAATTCGACGAGGGTAAAGCTGAGCCGACCTGCAACGACGACACCTCCGGTGGAGCCCTGCTGAACCGACTCACCACTTCCCAACGACAGAGGAGATCTCCCTGCCGGAGAGTCTTCTTCCCCTGACTGGTGGGAACAACCAGTCCCCTTGCTTTTTCTTTGCTTCCAGGACGTCTAGTGGTCGAATTGCCCCTGCTGAGCACCCCGGCAACCGGATAGCCACTAACCACTGTACCGCAACCAAAAGGTGGTGCCTTGTGATGGAGCACTCCGCGGCTGGTCTCTTCCCTGGTGGTGCAACGATCTTCAACTTTTCTTCGACGACAAGATCATCTCATCTTCTGGCAAAGCCCCGACTTGCATCCACCACCAGGAACAACTACCCCCGCTGAAGCTGACTCTTCACTCTCAAGGTACTGTGTCCGCCTGGTTTCCCTTGTGACGGTTAGCGTGAGGTGTCTTAAATCCTTACCTTTCCATTGGGTCGCCTCCAGACCTTCTTAACTTTCGTTCTGAAACTGGTCCAACCTTTCTGTGACATTTTGCTACAAAGACTTGAAGTGCATTTCCACTGTGATACTTTTGGGACATACAGCCTTGCCTCTCTCCGAGTGGGCCTGGCCTCTGAACTTTGTGATCTACAGTAGACCCTGCCTTGCTTGCTTTGTATTTGCTTCGTAAAAGTGTTGGTACTGAGTTGGTTTCATACCCTGCCTTTTCTCTCCCTGTCTAACGAATATTAGAGTGCCATCTAGGTTAAAGCATTCACCTCTGTCTGCAAATAAGTGGTGCCGTTGGACCTAGACTTGTCGAAATATTGTTAGGGGATTGACACACTTATAGTAATTGTGATTGAAGTTGTTTGCCGTATTAGTGCCAGTGTGTTTTTCATAGATGTGTTTTTAAATAAATAATTATATATCTTTACACCCAAGCTCTGATCAGTGTCTGCCTGTTCTACTGTGTAAATTAGCCTATCTTGTATACTCCAAATACTGCCTAACTCACCTTCAGAGAAGTCTGACTGCTCAGCCACAGCTACCAGGTAAATCTGGGTGGTACAGACTGCTACCAATTGGGTTTACTGCTAACTCCTGTAGACTTAAACTTTTTGCAGTGGTCCCAGAGGGAACTGCACAGGTTTCTGCCTAACACTGGTGTACAGCGGTGGGATTTTGTATCGAGTATACAGTTTAGAGTGCTTTTCAACACTTTAGGATAACTAACCACAAAGCTTAGCACTAAAAAGCAACTTTCAAAAAACATGTCTACTATGGAAGTTTACAGTCAAGAATCCTTGTCAGGAAAAAATACTGAGAGTTTGAGAGCTCTCTGTAGACAAGAGAATCTTTCGGTAAAAGGCAAGAAAGTAGAACTGATAGCGAGATTGCTGGAAAACCAAAGTCTGGGTACTGGTTCAGAGGAACCAACTTCCCCAGCAAATGTAGAAAACAGTGATGGTATTGATCTGAATCAAAGTACTGATAATGAGTCAGAAGAGGAAAGTGAACCTAATGAAGTTAGCCACTCCGAGCCGCTGTCTGCCTTACCTACTGGGCCCATACCAGGCCCCACATGTAATCCTGCTTATTTTGAACTTGAAAAAATGAAGCTCGAATTAGAGTACAAAGGTTTCTTAGCTCAATCTGAAAGAAACCAAGAGCTAGAGTTCAGAAGAATGAATGCCCAGGCTGAGCAGAAGCAAGCTGAGTTAAGACTCAGAGAAATAGAGCTTAATCATGAGTTAGAAATGAAAAAGTTGTCTGTTGAAAATTCTTCTCTCTCCTCTGGTTCCTCTAGAAGTTCCAGTCCCAAAAGACCCCGGATGCCTAAGGAATTAGTGTGTATGTATGAACCTAGATTGGATGTGTTGGATTGGTTGAAAATGTTTGAATATAATCATGGGCTCCAGGACATCACAGGGAATGAGTTACTCCCCTGGTTGTTCTCTAGGCTTCCCCCTGTTGCAACTGATGTGGTAATGGAGTTGGGGGAGGTGGATAAGAAGGATTATGAAAGTGTGAAACTAGCTTTGATAGCTAGATTTGGGAAGACCCCTTCCCAGTATCTTAAGAGGTTTAGAACCCTCAAAAAGCATGATGGTACCCCTTGGGCTACCTGGGTGAGTGAAGGGTTGAAGAACTTAGAGGGATGCATTACGGGTTACAAGGTGAACACTTATGAGGGTATGAAGAATCTTTTTTATGTTGGAGTCTATTTATGATGCCTGTTTTCCTGAGCTCAGACAGCACTTGGCTGATTCGAAGGAATTGGATTCCAGGAAGCTAGCTAAAGCTGCTGACTTGTGGGTTGCCAACAGGGCTACTCATAAGGATTCTGGGGCAACTCAGAAAAAGGATGAAGGAAAGCAGCCTAAAAAAGACTCAAAAGAGAATTCTAATAACTCAAATTCCAAAGAGGGCCCCAAACCAAACCATAAGGGTAAGCCACAAGGAAAACCGCAGCAGAATAGTGTACCATCTGGTGCCAAACCAGAAGGAGGCCAGAACAACCCACCATTCCAGAAAGCATTCGGTAAATGCTTTGTTTGTGGCTCTACTGACCATGTGAAAGGAGATCCCAGATGCAAGGGTAAACCTTCAGGGGTCCAGCTTGTCTCCTTAGCCTTCGCTCCAGAGGAGGAAGTCCAAATGGCAAGTGGAAACCTTCTACTGCTGGCTGATGAACCCATGGGAGTCTCAGACAGTGTTTTTTTAGTGTCTCTGGGTTTGTGGGAACAACAGAATTTAGATGTCTATAATTCTATCCCAGATAATACTAAAGAGTTTTATAAGGGCAGTGTCCAGGTGAATGGTCAGGAGACTCGTGCCATTAGGGACACTGGGGCCAGCATAACTGTGGTGGATAAATCTTTTTTTCAGGCTGAGGATGTTGCTAAGGCACCCAAACGCCTCACCAGGTTAGCTGGAGGGCCTGTGCAGATACTTCCCCAATTACCAATTCTCATCCAGTGTAATGACATGACTGTGAAGATACCTGTCAACATACAGAGTGAGGTACCAGGACGAGTTCTGTTGGGTAACGATTTAAAAACTCTCGGAGTTGTGTCTCATGCCCCCAGACCTCCTAGTAAACAGTTACAGGAGCTAACCAGACCTGCAAGGGAGAGAACCATGAGAGGTACTCCTGAGGAGATGATGAAGGATATCACTCCTGCTCCAATAGATTTGTCAGCTGCTGTCTCCAAGAAATCAGAAGCGAAAGGGAAACCTAAAACTTCTATACTGAAACCAGCAGCCAGCACTTCAGTGCAGCCAACAAGGACTTCCCCTTGGTTGTCCAAAGTTACACCCGTAACTCCCCCTCCAGCTGAGGCTGAGAGGGTGGTACAACCCTGTGTGGTAGAATTAGACTCTGAGGAAGAGCTAATGGAAGGCCAGGAACTCATTGGAGATCTGGATCCTGTTGACCATCCTGAGCTGCAGTCTTTACTGGCAGAAGGTGGACCCAACAGGGCGGACTTCAGTAGGGGACAGAGAGAAAGTCCAACTCTGGAAGGTCTTCGCCACCAGGCAGAAGCTCAGGCTGAAGGGCAAGAGCCTGGGAAATACAGGTTGCACTGGGAAGATGGCCTCTTCTACAGTGAACCGACCAAGTCTGAACCTGGAGACTAAAAATTACTTGTAGTACCCCAAGAGAACAGACAACAGTTCTTGCAGTTAGCCCACGAGATTCCTTTGGCTGGTCACTTGAGTTTCAAGAAGACTAAGGAAAGGCTCTCGCTCTACTTCTATTGGCCAAAGATGGGGGCCGAAGTAGAAAAACACTGCAGGAGCTGCCACACCTGCCAGACCTCTGGTAAGGTTGGCTCCAAAAATGTGGCACCTTTAGTGCCTCTCCCAGTTGTGGGAGTCCCATTTGAGAGAGTAGGGATTGACATTGTTGGTCCCCTTGATCCTCCAACCTCCTCAGGCAACAGGTTTATACTTGTTGTAGTAGACCATGCTACTAGGTATCCGGACTGTTACAGCTCCGGCTGTGGCTAAGGCCCTCCTTGGTATTTTTATCAGGGTCGGGTTTCCTAATTTTTTTTTTTTTTTTTTTTTTTTTTTATTTGTTACACGCCCAAACCCTCAGGTGTCACGGCGTGGTTAAAAGACAGCTTAGCAATTAGTAAAATTCAAAACATTGCATTCGTTCCATTACATGATATAAATTACAGAATATTCACAATATTATACAATAGCCTAAGTATTCACAGCAGTATAAGATGGACGGGGTCCTATCTTTGGGTGCTAATATTGGTTGAATAACCAGGTTTTTAACTGTTTCTTAAAGATCGTGAAGGAAGATGCTTTTTTAATGTGGATGGGTAGGGTGTTCCAGTGTTTAGGGGCTAAAGTGGTGAAGCTGCTGCCCCCTGCTCTTGTGTTTTTGAATCGGGGGGGGTCCAGGAGGAGTTTGTCATTGGATCTAAGTAGTCTCATGTCGGATTTGGGATGCAGAGTGTTGTTGAGGTAGATAGGTCCTTTTTTGGTAAGGCATTTGTGGGTGATGCATAATGTTTTGAAGATAATAGGGGCTTTGATGGGGAGCCAGTGGGCATTTTTCCTAATCTTGGATATGTGGTCTGATTTTTTTATGCCTAGAGCGGCCCTCAGGACTTTATTTTGCAAAAGTTGCATTTTGGCTAGGTTGGTGTTAGATGTGCCCAGTAGTAATACATTACAGTAATCCAATTTCGATAGGACCAGTGCTCTGGCTAGGGTGAGGCAATTTGCTGGGGTCAGAAATTGTCTGCTGAGCGCAATTAATTTAGAGGTGTAGGCCGTGGAGGAGGAAAGTACATTGATTTGTTTAGTCATGGTCAGGCTGGCATCGATGTACACGCCCAGTGTTTTTACTTGCTTTAACACTGGAATATTGGTACCGTCGATATTGATGATTGAATATTCTGGCTGAAGGGTTGCTATTTTGGCTGGAGATCCTACGATGAGGACTTCTGTCTTCTCATCGTTAAGACATAGGCTGTTTAATGCCATCCAGTTTTGTATGATGACGTAGATTTTATTGATTGTTAGTGTGTCCTGGTCATAGTTGCCTGTCAGTGGTATAAGGATCTGGGTGTCGTCTGCAAAGTTTGTGTATATGACACCCATTTCATCAAGTGCTGAGAACAGGAGCTTGGTATATGCATTGTACAGCGTGGGAGAAAGGCAAGAGCCTTGGGGTACTCCTATGGGGACTGGGATGGGGTTGGCTGCTTCTTTGCCTATGGACACTCTGGAGGTGCGGTCGGTTAAGAAGGATTTCACCCAAGCAGTGGCTGCCCTGGAGAAGTTAAACTCGCGGGTAAGTGAGTTGCAGAGTTTGTCGTGGTCCACCAGGTCGAACGCGGCTGAGAGGTCCAACAGCAGAAGAATGCAAAGTTTCCCTGAATCTCTGATGGCATCCATCTGGATTTTGAGGTCCAAGAGAGCTGTTTCAGTGCTGTGGTTAGGCCTGAAACCTGATTGTCTGGTGCCGAGGAGCTGATTGGATTCTAAATGGGTTTGAATTTGGTTGTAGGCTAGTTTGTCGATGATTTTGAGTAAAAATGGGACCGTGGTTATGGGGCGATAATTAGTTGGAATGGTGGGGTCTAGATTTGTTTTTTTTAGAAGCGGGGTAACCCAGGCTTCTTTAATGCAGGTTGGAACTGTATTCGAGTTGAATGAGGCATTGACAAATTTGGTGATGCGAGGGGTCAGGGTGTGTGCACAGGCTTTGACTAATTTGGCCGGGACAGTGTCTCCTTTGCAGTTGGATGCTTTTAGTTTGGAGATTGTGTCGAGTACGAGGTTGTGGGTGACTGGTGTGAATTGGAAGGGGGGGTTTGAGTTGTCACTGGAAAGGGTGCAGGGAATAGGGGAGGGGGAGTTTTTGGTTGCTAGGAGTAGTTTTTTGGAATTGATTTTATTTTGCAGCATAGTGATTTTGGAGGCAAGAGCGTCTTGTATGGTGGTACACCATTCTTTACTTGTGTTTGTGGGTGTGTCGGTTGGGAGTGGATTTTCAAGTTCTCTAAGGATAGAGAAGAGCTCTTTGGAGTCTGATGCTGCTTTGCTAATGCGAGCATTGTAGGCGTTTGCTTTGTGGGTGATGATAGCTGATTTGTAGAGGGTATTTGCGTCTTTGAATGCTTTGGCTGAGTCCGGGGAGGGATGTTTATTATGGACGTGCTCAAGAGAGCGTTTTTTCCTTCTAAGGACGATTAGTTCCTCGTTGAACCAGAAGTTGGATTTTTTATTGAGGCGTCTTAGTTTGGAGGTGACAGGTGCTATGGTGTCAATCGCTGTGGAGAGGCATTTGTGGTAGTACTCAGCGATGGTAGTTGGGTCATTGCTGAGGATTGAGTGTGTATCTAGCAATTTGTTCAAGGTGGGGTCGAAGTTCTCAGCTGTGAGCTTTTTCGGGTTTCTACTTTCAATGGTGTCCATAGTTATATTCTTGGGTGTGCAGGGATCGTCACTAGTGATAGTAAATTCTATGCAGTAGTGGTCTGTCCAACTAAGTGGGGTAATCGGGCCTAGAGTGATGTTGGTGTTGAGGGAGAGGATCCAATCAAGGGTTCTGCCCTTGGTGTGAGTGGGGACATTGATGTGTTGACAGAAATTCATGTCATTTAGTGCCAGGAGAAGGGCGGTGGCTTTGGTATCTTGGTTGTCATTAAAACCGAGATTCAAGTCACCAATGATGATACATTTCGTTTTGGGTTTAAGGAAGGGCGCCAGTATTAGTGGGATGTCTGTTTCTGGGTGGCTGTTTGTGCTAGGGGATTTATAGATGACCACTATGTTAATTGTGGTGTTTTCATTCAAGGTGAGTTTGGCGAGCAGTAGTTCGTACCCTGCGATAATTTCAATGGAACTTGATCTAAGTTTGATGCTATTTTTAGTAATGATTGCAACACCGCCTCCTGGAGTGGTGGTCCTATCAGATCTGAGAATGGTGTAATCTGGTGGGATGGCCAATGCTAAAAGAGGACCTGAGGCTTGGTGTAGCCAGGTTTCTGTGATTACTAACAGGTCTAGGTCGAGTTCGATGATGAGGTCATGAATTTCAATGGCGTGGGCTCCAAGGGAGCGGGCGTTGATGAGTGCATTTTTTAGACTAATGGGGGGGTTGGGATCCTTAGTGAGAGAATTTTTAGTTGGTGGGCAACACGGTGGAGTAGTTTTAGTTACTGTAGGCTGAGTGTGTTTATTATTTGTTGTGTGGGCCAAAGGATTGGGTGATCTGGGTGGCTGGGACCTGGTAATGGTGTTGTGGTGTGGTAACCTTGTGCGTGCTCTTAAACGGGATGTTCTCTTATATCCTAGGATAGGGTATGTTTTACCATTGATTAAAGGGTTGGGGAGTACATGTGGATCATTGATGATGGCTGGGGTGGGATGGTGTTCCTTACTGGTTATGTAGGGGTCCTTGGGACTGGGAGTGAGAATGGAGGAGGATGGGAAAGGAGGTATGGTGGGGATGAAGGGGGTAGGACAGGGGATGGGATGGTGTCTTGGGCAAGCTAGTTTGGTGAGCCCATTACTGAGGGCGAGGAAGTGGTTGCCAGTGCATGGGGTGTCCGCTGGGACAAGGCAGAAGGGGAACATGATGCACAATATCCAGTTTATCATAGCTAGGGATGTGGGGTGGTGTAAGATGAGGCTAGGCTCACTTTGACTACATCAATAAGGCTAGATACCGTAGTCAATAGTAAAGTGCTAGTGGGCTGGTAGCAATAATCCTAGGAGGGGTGCAGTTTAGGCTAGATGAGATTATCATACATGCAGAAGCATTAGGCTAACAACAATAATCCTAAATGGGACACGAGCTAGGCTAAATACCATTGATGCACGTGGGACAGCGTTAGGCTAAGAACTGGGCTGTAATCTACAGTATTAGAATACAGTGTAAACACAGGATCAGAATACCAATTGGGCAAGAGCGGCACTGGCTGTAAGTACAATGCTGCAGTGATCTGATCAGGGCAATCAGTGATATAGTCTCTGGTGGTGCACAGGCAGTGCAATGGGGCGCAATAAAGGATTAGCTCTAATAGGAAGTACGGTGCTGGCCGGGTGTCAGCAGATTATACAGATGAAGCGTAAACAATAGTCATTGATCTGCAAGCACAAGTGGCATGGTTAGCAACCAGATGGGGCTCTCACCTTTTGCAGACTAGTAGTAACTGGGCGAGCGGTGGGATGTGGTGGTGGAGCCAGATGATTTAGTCCTTGGAGTCGGAATAGGCGGCTGGCGGCATCCACCGGCGAACAAGGCCTTTTCCTCTGGCCTTCGCCTCCTGGCCGGCGTTTCCGCCTGCCGGCGGATGTTTCCCCCTTAGATGGCCTTCGGTTGCCTAGCAATCAGGCCACGAGGCTGGAGCCTCGTTTTCATCCCGCGCTGCGCCCGCCATTGCAAGGTCAGGCGGAAGAATGGGACAAGGTCAGGCAGGGATTTCGAGCAGGCAAGATGAGCGGTACGCTTACTGCTCAAAGGGTGCACAGGGGCTTCGGATGCAGGGTGAGCAGGGGCTTGTAGACCTCACCCTGGATGATGGTAATCCCGTGCTGGTGGATGTGGGATTTCGAGATGGGCTGCTCACAACTGCAGCTCCTGGGTGAGTGGTCGGTGCGGGCAGGGGCTCCTGCCCTCTCCCTCGGATGATCGTGGCTGCACTGGGGCGGCAAGGGCAAACAAGGCCTTTTCCTCTGGCCTTCGCCTAAGGAAGTAATCTCTGACAGGGGGTCAAATTTTATGTCCCACTACATGAAAGCCATGTGGAAAACCTGTGGAGTTACTTACAAGTTCTCAACAGCTTACCACCCACAAACCAATGGGTTGGTAGAAAGGTTCAACCGAACCATGAAGAGCATGATAGGTGCTTTAGAAGAACCCCTTAAACGGAAGTGGGACCTTCTACTGCCATGCCTTCTCTTTGCTTATAGAGAAGTCCCTCAGGAGGGAGTAGGTTATTCTCCCTTTGAGCTCCTCTATGGTCATCCCGTCAGAGGTCCATTGGCCCTGATTAAGGAGGGGTTGGAGAGTGCTCTTTCCCCCAAGCCAGTCAGGGTGACTGACTACGTGATAGGTCTCCGGGGAGAATGTCGCACATGATGACAGAAGCAAGTGATAACTTGAAAGATGGACAAGCATTGGTCAAGCACTGGCATGATCAAAAGGCTATCATGGCTGAGTTCACTCAAGACCAGCTAGTTCTCGTTATGATCCCAACAAGGCAGAGGGCCTTGCAAGACAAATGGATGGGACCCTTCAGAGTTGTGGGTAAACTCGGAGAGGTCAACTATCTGGTGGACTTGGGCAATCCCAAGGAGGCTCCGACAGTCTTCCACACCAACAGACGCAAAGCGTATGTCTCGAGACCTGATGTAGGAGCGTTGCTTCTAGCATCATCAGAGGAAGAAGAAGAGAGTGAAGCTCTTCCGGATCTCCTCAGAGGCTTACCTTTAGACGAATAAATTGAAGGAGTAGATCTCTCTTCAAATCTGACACCTGAGCAACAAGAAGAGTGCAAATCTATGTTGAATCAGTTTGCCTCTCTGTTCTCACTTTCACCAGGCTTGACCCCTTGGGGCCAGCATGGAATACTCACTGGTGACTGTCTGTCAGTTAAAAGCAGAGGATACCGAATGTCAGAAAATGTAAGAACACACATCAAAGGTGAGGTCAGCAAGATGCTTGATCTCGGGGTAATAGAGCCCTCTACCAGTCCATGGTCTAGCCCAGTTGTGTTAGTCCCAAAGGCAGGATCTAAAGAACTTAGATTCTGTGTGGACTATAGAGCTCTTAATGCAGTCACCAAGACTGATGCCCACCCTTTGCCAAGAACAGATGAGTTGGTGGATAGACTTGGTTCAGCCAAGTTCCTTAGCACATTTGACTTGACGTCAGGCTATTGGCAAATAGCCCTGACAGACCATGCCAAGGAGAAAACTACATTTTCTACCCCAGTTGGCTTATACCAGTTTAAGGTAATGCCCTTTGGATTGAAAAATGCACCTGCTACATTTCAACGGATGGTAAACCAGGTTCTGAATGGGATGGAGGACTTCTGCATGGCATACTTGGATGACATAGCAGTGTTCAGCAATTCCTGGGAAGAACATGTAACCCACCTAAGAGATGTTTTGCAGGCTCTTGGACGAGCCAATCTGACCCATAAAGGCGAGTAAATGCCAAATTGGACAGAGTAAGGTAGTCTACCTTGGACCTGAGGTAGGAGGTGGAGAAATAAGGCCTTTGCTCAGTAAGATTGAAGCTGTGCAAAATTGGACAACACCTACTACTCAGACCCAGGTGAGAGCTTTCTTAGGCCTCACCGGGTATTACAGGAATTTCATTGAGAACTATGGGACCATAGCTTCTTCTCTGAATGTCATCTCCTCTCCAAAATTCCCTAAAAAGGTTAGATGGAATGAGGAGTGCAATCAGGCCTTTGAAAACCTGAAAAAGGCTCTTTGCCAAGCCCCAGTACTCAGAGCTCCTGATTACCGCCAAACTTTCATTGTGCAGACAGATGCTTCAAATGTAGGAATAGGTGCAGTACTCAGTCAACTGGATGGGAAAGGTAGGGAGCACCCCGTTTGCTTCATCAGCCGCAAGCTGAAGGATCCTGAAACAAGGTGGGCAACAATCGAAAGAGAGTGCTTTGCTATCGTGTGGGCTCTGAAGAAGTTTAGGCCATACTTGTATGGTTCTACTTTCGTCATTCAGACTGACCACCAACCCTTGAGATGGTTAATGCAAATGAAAGTGGAAAACCCCAAACTACTGAGATGGTCAATCTGCCTGCAAGGGTTTGATTTCACCATTGAGCACAGGTCAGGGTGTCACCACCAAAATGCTGATGGACTCTCTAGGATGTATATCATCGACTAGAGGTATAAGATTCATCCAGGAGTGGATTAAATCCTCCTGTCCCTTAGTCTTGGGAGGGTGAGTGTTAGGGAGAATTCTCTGTTTAGACTGAATTTCCTAACCTAGTGAGTCCCCCAGCAGCTTTGCTGGATTTCTGGAGTTTGTTTTTTTCATCCTGCCAAGAGTGAGACTCTTTTCCTCCCACTCTTGGACATGAATGTGGTTAATTCCTTTGAATGTCAATGTGTTCGATGGGCTATGGGGTCTTTTACTCCATAGGGCCTCATGTGTTTTGCTATGTGTGTTACACCGCACCCTCCGTGCCGTAACACTGGGGTGTCCTGAGGATCCCCACCATAGACTCCATACCCTGGGACTGACTACTGTCTCCCAGGGCATGAAAAGTCACCATTGGCATTGCTAGACCTATATTTACTAACAGAACTAGTACAAACCATCCTATTGTGGACGTACTGGTAGGGGTAATTCGATTACCCCTGGGTCTGTTGTTCGAGGGGGCACTGTCCCGTCCCCCCTCGTCCAGTTTTGGCTGGTGGCAGTGGATACTACTTTTTATATTCGACCGCGAATATATTCCTATGGGATTCTTCCCATTGTTGGAGGCTAATACTTTTTCACGTTAGTCTCTAACATACTGCTGGTTTATTTGTCTTAAATAAATCCACTGATTGGTATTTTCTGCCAGAACTAGGTTTTTAAAATGGCGTATGTGTTCGCCTCTGTAACTCCGAACAAAAGGTTGAGCCCTTTGTTCCACTTTTGGCGGGCTTCTGCACAGAAGCCCTCCAAAGTGGTGCCATTCTGTCTGGGTACCACAGGGGGTGTGGGAGGGGGTTTAGGCACCCTGGACTGAGTTGCCTTGCCAACTCAAGTCGCACTCTGGTGTGATTGGCCCAAGTGGTGAGCCGTCCCGCTCACCACTTAGCGTGTTTTGATTGACAGCTAGGCTGAATGAATGGGGGTTTTCTGCATAAAAGCAGGGCTTTTGGGACTGGATCTTCAGAAGTCGCCACAGGACCTAAGAATCCGATGAGGGTAAAGCTGAGCTGACCTGCAACGACGACACCTCCGGTGGAGCCCTGCTGAACCGACTCACCACTTCCCAACAACAGAGGACATCTCCCTGCCGGAGAGTCTTCTTCCCCTGACTGGTGGGAACAACCAGTCCCCTTGCTTTTTCTTCACTTCCAGGACGTCTAGTGGTCGAATTGCCTGTGCTGAGCACCCCGGCAACCAGATAGCCACTAACCACTGTACCGCGACCAAAAGGTGGTGCCTTGTGACGGAGCACTCCGCGGCTGGTCTCTTCCCTGGTGGTGCAACGATCTTCAACTTTTCTCCGACGATGAGATCATCTCATCTTCTGGCAAAGCCCCGACTTGCATTCACCACCAGGAACAACTGCCCCGCCGGAGCTGACTCTTCACTCTCAAGGTACTGTGTCCATCTGGTTTCCCTTGTGACAGTTAGCGTGAGGTGTCTTAAATCCTTACCTTTCCATTGGGTCGCCTCCAGACCTTCTTAACTTTCGTTCTGAAACTGGTCCAACCTTTCTGTGACATTTTGCTACAAAGACTTGAAGTGCATTTCCACTGTTATACTTTTGGGACATAAAGCCTTGCCTCTCTCCGAGTGGGCCTGGCCTCTGAACTTTGTGATCTACAGTAGACCCTGCCTTGCTTGCCTTGCATTTGCTTCGTAAAAGTGTTGGTACTGAGTTGGTTTCATATCCTGCCTTTTCTCTCCCTGTCTAAAGAATATTAGAGTGGCATCTAGGTTAAAGCATTCACCTCTGTCTGCAAATAAGTGGTGCCGTTGAACCTAGAATTGTCGAAATATTGTTAGGAGATTGATATACTTATAGTAATTGTGATTGAAGTTGTTTGCCGTATTAGTGCCAGTGTGTTTTTCATAGATGTGTTTTTAAATAAATAATTATATATCTTTACACCCAAGCTCTGATCATTGTCTGCTTGTTCTACTGTGTAAATTGCCCTATCTTGTATACTCCAAATGCTGCCTAACTCCTCTTCAGAGAAGTCTGACTGCTCAGCCACAGCTACCAGGTAAATCTGGGTGGTACAGACTGCTACCAATTGGGTTTACTGCTAACTCCTGTAGACTTAAACTTTTTGCAGTGGTCCCAGAGGGAACTGCATAGGTTTCTGCCTAACACACACAGAACAGGAAACCAGCTTGTATCTTATCAAAGCATTACAAGTACATACATTGCATGCATTTCAACAGAGTGCCTGCCACTTACCATTCTTGCAAAACCAAACAAATACATGTGTACATTCAGAACAGTGCCATTTCAAATGTGGATAAATAAATCAAATAACTAAAGGTTTCCTCCACTCATGTAGCAAGCATTTATGCGCAGAAAAAATTATGGAATTCCACACACAAAAACATTCTCCTTTTCAATCTGTACATCTTTCCAAGCTTTTTTCTGGCCCTACTACAACTTCCACTCCCTCTAATAAATTTCCCTACTAAATAGTGCAACAGCAACACATACACTTTCAAAAGTGCACCTCATAGGACACACTTATAAATACTCCATTAAACCCCTTAGCAATGATGCTGATGCTCCAAAATCCCCATTCATCTACAACGCTGTGCAATTTAACACATACAGTACCTCTTCCTGGAAGGAAATCCATCTGCAAATTTAACTAATCTATTCTTCAAGTGAAATTACTGTGCCATTAACACACATATGTACTAACTTCCTACTTTCACAATTGCAGTGAAGACCACACTCCTCAAAGTCAGTGGTGTCTCAAGTACAAAACAGAACCCAGAAGAAACCTACTCTTTGCATCCAACAAAGTAAGTGCAATACTGTCGTAGTGTTCTGACATTTAATCAAACAGTGTAGTGTTCTTGTATTGTAGAACAAACAATTGTATCAACCCTACAGCATTTGATTCAGTATTACTGATTGCACCTCATCAGGTGTACACTTTGTATTGTCATCTGAACACCAGTATAGTAACACAAAGATACGAGAACAGCCCTCCCAACCTGAAGTAACAGCACATTCCACAATCACACACCTCTACATGTATGCCTACCCACCATCATACTCAGACACTCATGCAAAGTGCACGCATACATTGCACAATCTCCCAACCCACACTTTCTTTTTTCTCCAACAGACACCAAAGACTGCCTCCCAAAAACTAACTCCATAGAAAGCAACTCAAAAATAGAGAAATTAAACTAAAAGCATACAAAATAGGCTTCCGCCTCTAGCAGAATTTATACAAAAAGTTTAAACAAAACAGCTAATACAGTCTCTAAGCCAAACTAAAGCAGCTTGTAGAAAAGAAACGTTGACTCCTCTTTCAAAATGTAAAATTAAACAGAAAGGTATTAAGAAGACTGCAACTACCACTAGTGCTAAAACTGCAACTATGAATCTTGATGTAGCAACAAGTAAGCATACCAAAAAATATTATTTTACAAAAAATGTTCCATCACAGAGTCCTTCAGAACCTCATAAAAACAGGGACAAATCATGCTCAACCTTTAATACCTACGGCAGAAAACTAATCCTGGAAGCTCTCATAGACAGTGCAATCCTTCAAAAAAGGAAATTAGTTATATTAGCTTTAAACAGAATCAAACCACTAACAAAACAAATTACTAAACTACAACAAGGACTTCGCAACAGACGGAATAGCAACAAAGATAGCTTTGAAAACATCTGTGTAGGTCGACTGGAGTCACACCACCAGCACAGAGCCACATTTCAATAAAGAAGCATACAAACAAAAGCAAGCAAACCCAATTGTCATACATAGCAGTGGACGAGGGTATGAAAAGGTTAACAATACCATCATGGAACAAGAAACGCTGCTCACAGAAATATCCCCAGCAAACTTAGCGTCAAACTTTCCATTCTACCGAACCACTACGTCCAGTCTACAAATGGCCTTGCACATCAATGTGTAACGTACGCAAACAATCTTTCACATCTTTACACTAGTTCCTCAATCAGTATGTGAAAGGCAAAGACAAATTAAAAATAAAACTATTACAAACTATGGACTCCTGTCCAGTTCGCAAATACACAGGACTACGAGGACATTAATAAGCCTACCTACTTGCAAAAGCACCTTCCACCACATCAAAATGTTAGCAACACACCATTGAACTGTAAGAAATCTTGTTCATAAACTGTACTATGCAAAAAGTCCTGCTTTAGCACTGGACCATTTAAATAGTTTTCTTCTACATGGCACAGCCAAAGAACTACTCGAAGAAATAGAGCACATTCAAAGCAAATATTTTGGAAGTGAAACCCACTTACAAAATACCTTTAGAACAGAATAGCAACAACCTTGCAGATGTCCACCTTCCATTACACACATAAAAAAAAGAAATACTAAAGTTTAAAAGCACATCTGGTGAAGTACCAAACCATGTGTGTTTGTATTGCCGCAGAACTTTTTCATAAAAAAGAGCACACAAATTGTAGACATAATGTACAAAATCGAAGACAATGAGGAATCCAAGTGGTTCCAATTAGCTCTCTATCTTATAGAAGAAAACAAATACGAAATTACTAACCCCTCAATACTTTGCAGATACTGTACTGTAAAACTTGACAACAGCCAAATATCGTCACATGCTATAATGAATAACTTGGAAATATTCCCAGTGCCAAAAACACTCCAACAACTTAACTTGCATTAGAGCATTATAATTCAAACAGTGCATTTACTTCAGGCAATAATACGCCTTCAACCAAAAACAGCAAAACTACCTCCCTTTGAATTACTGAAAGGCATTTATGGCCAAGTAGTTTTTGCCATTAGATCTCAAAGAAAATGTAGACACTCTGGGAGTGCAATGACAAAAGATCAATCTTTGATTATCCTAGTGAATGGCACACCTACAAAAGACAAAGAAATTTGGCAGCAACTAGTGGACTTACATAAAGTTAGAGAAGCCCTGCAATATCTAAAAGACAACAATGAATACTACAAAGAAATAAACATTGACGAAAACCTGTAGGAAACCACCAAAATATTTCAAGAATCATCAGGAACTGGCCACTTTCAACTTCTAGATCCTACTGCAGCATCCAATATTGTAGACCATTATACAATTCACCCACTGCACTCCGAACACACCATAGATGATGCACTGGAAACTTATCAAATGCGGCAAGCCAAAGGATCTCCAATCAGCATGGGGGAAAAAAGTGTAGAAGCACACGCCTTTTCTCTACTCTTTCCTACTGGAAAAGGAGGAAGGTACGATGAAAGACCCACACAAATAACAGCATCATAGTACGTCTCTTTACGAATGTATTCTGAAGACCCCAGATTCAGACAAAACCTTGAATACATATTCCACCTTCTCTTTGAAAGTGAACTAGCAACTCTATGTTACGGAGTTGCACACACATTGAAAACAGGTACCAATTTTCAAAATATGTCTGCTATGCAATTACTTCAAAAGGTGGAAGACAAATATGAAGTTTTACAGTCAAGTATTACAAATCTTTTAGCAAACATGAGTGGTACGAAAGAATATTGGTTCCGACACGCAGAAGTACGCTGTATGATATGAAACCTTGGCCCACCCACACGGTTTGTGAGGTTAAGTTGTGCAGAGTAAGCATGGAAGGAAGACTTGCACAATTTTCTATGCATAGCAAACAAAAACAAAACAAATATAGACATAAAAACACCAGCAGAACCCTGCTCTCTTGATCCTGTAAATGTATCAAGGTACTTCCATCATCGCTTTGTTGCCATCCTGCACTTCATTTGTAATAAAACAGTTCCTCCCCTCGGAGAAGTGCAACACTTCTTTTGGAGTAAATAATACCAAGCCAGTGGAGCACCACACATCCACATGCTTTCGTGGATTAAAGATGCTCCTAAATTTGGTCAGGACAGTGATGCCACTGTTTTGCAATTCATTCACAAATATGTCACTTGTGAAATCCCTTCACAAACTACACATAGCGACCTACATGCACAAATTTTACAATTTCAAAGACACAAGTGTGGCAAGTATTGTCGGTGCAAATGTAAAAACAAAGGGAAATACTACACCAAATGCCACTTTGGTTTCCCTAAACCAATTTCAGCAACAGGACAAGTGAACAACTTAATGTCTTCAGTTAGACACAGTGTCAAAGGCAAATCACCTAAGAACACATACTGCATAAAAAGAACAGAAGCATCAAAGTACATCAATGATTACAATACAATCATTGCCCTTCTTTGGAATTCAAATACAGATGTGCAATACATTGCAGGCAATTACATTGCAGTTGCATGATATGTCACAGCCTACTTAACCAAAGCAGAGAAAACAGAGCTGAAAGACCTCTGGGATGACATATCATCTGACAAAACACTGTCACACTGTCACATAAATTGGACAGCTTTGACATAAAAATGCTCTCCCATAGAGAATGTGGCTGGTACGAAGTTGCAGACCGCTTAACCCGCACTGCCTTGTATGGGAAATCTGAAAACATAGTATGGCTAAGCCTTGGTCCTGCTAAATCCAGAAATAAACAGTTCTCAAATCATATGAAGACATAGCAACAATAGCCAAAAAAGATCCCAACAGCCAGGACATTTTGAAAAACAACTTACTAGACACATATTACCCAAACAGGAGTACTGCCTTGGAAACCATGTGTCTATACCACATAGCCCAAAACTTCACATACAAAAATAATATTAAACCAGATGAGAAAATACATAATTATATAGTCAAAGGTTGTGAGGACATCCTGGTTAAACTTATCAAACGCAGCCTCATTAACCATTTGAAACTATCATTAAAAACTCCTCAACATAAAGAAGTGTATTACATGGCTCTACTGCAACATTTTAAACCATGGAGAAAAGTAGAAGATGTATTAGATACCCATGCCTCCTATGAAGATTCTTTCAAAACAAATGAAAGCACTATAACAGATATTAATTTTATGCAGTACAAAACCATGTTAGACAATGAACACCAACAAGAAGAACTCCAGGCACAACTAAACATAGACACTCCTGACAGCAGTCAACCCTCTCTAACAGGAAGCCAAGAACCACTTGGACAGCCAGTCATAGCAAATTAGGCAGAATTAGTCATGACTGAAGTAGAAAACCCCATATGCCAGTATGACGAATCTACAGAATCTACAGAAAAATTTGCTATACTCAAATCACAATTAAACAATGAACAGCATAGCATATTCCTAGAAGTAACTAAACAAATTGAACATGGGGCCTCATTACGAGGTGGGCGCAAAGGGATACCGGGCACCGTTAAGGACACCTGTGCCAGTAATCCCTTTGCACCCTATTCCGAGGTTCCTTAGCAGGTCCCTTCCTTAACGCCTGGTTTAACCAGGCGTTATAGACGGGGCCCGTTAAGGGACTTCAGAGCTAATAACGGTACCGCAATTTGCGGTACCATTATTAGCGCCTTCCCCCTTCCCATTGAGCCCTATAGGGGCAGAAAATGGGAATGGGGAATGGCTTTAAGAATGGGGACTTACCGGTCCCGCCAAGATCAGACTGGACCGGTAAGTCCCCAATGAACGGGACCGAACACGGACACGCAAATAGCGCCATGACTACCACCAACCTTGGAATGAGGGCCCATGGTGTGCAGAATGAAACTAAAACATGTTCCTGTCAATACTACAAACCTATTCTGCTGTATGTAAGTGGTCAATCTGGTTCATGGAAACAGGAAAAAAATTCTTAATAAAAATCAGCAAGTTCCTCCAACAATTGACAAACAACAAACTGTCAGCTGTTTTAACTGCCCCCACAGGTTTAGCTGCCTACAACATAGGAGGTGTCAGTTTACATCGATTGCTACTCCTTCCACTAGAACACCAAATCAAATTAGACTACTACAAACTTTCAGCAGAAGCTGCTATGGAGCTACGCAGAGTTTTGAAACAAATGAAAATGCTCCTAATAGATGAGGTGAGCATGGTATCCAACCTAATGTTGGCTTCGATTCACCTCAGATTACAAGAGGTCCTCAAAATGGACCACGAAGAACTCTTTAGAAGAAAACACATTATTGTTTTCGGCGATCTTCTTCAATTAACACCAGTGAAATGTAGACCTATTTTTAAAACCTTAGGGCAACATTTCCAATACAGAGAATGAACTGAAAAAATGTGTCAGTCTGCAAACCTCACCTATGCCAACATTTTGAAAAGTATTAGGCTTGGTGTACTATCTAAAGAAGCACAATCTATATTAAATGCCAGACACATTCATGCACTCTACAGGCATAACTCATGTGCTACTGATGTCATGGAACAATTAGCACACAATTCAATGAAACAATGCTGAAAAAAGAAATGCAATAATTCAAATTTACTCCACAGACAAACTGGTTGTGCACGATAGAACACGTGTGAACAAGCCACAGCACGACTACATACCTTAGAAAACTCTATAGCTGGTTTAGAGAAAATATTAACATTGGGCCTCATTACAAGATTGGTGGTAGTCATGGCGCTATTTGCGCCATGACTGCCACCAATAACGTGTCCGGCACCGGTCTCATTCAATGGGGACTTACCGGTGTAGTCCAACCCATGCAGGACCGGTAAGTCCCCATTGAATAGCCATTCCCCATTCCCATTTGAGCTCCTAATAGGGCTCAATGGGAATGGGAAAGGCGCTAATAACGGTACCGCAATATTAGCTTCAAGGTCCCTTAACGGGTCCTGTCCATAACGCCTGGTCAGACCAGGCGTTACTGGAGGGACCCGCTAAGAGACCTCATAGTAGGGCGGTAAGGGATTACCGGCACCGGTAAGGAGACCGGTGCCGGTAATCCATTACCGCCCACCTCGTAATGAGGCCCACTGGGCCTCATTAGGACCCAGGCGGTAAGGGGTTTACGGCGGCGTAAACAGCGCCGACCCTTACCGCCTGATTCCGAGGTCCCTTAGCGCCATGGAGGATTTAACACCTGCTTTTAGCCCTATGGGGCAAAATGGGAATGGGGAAGGGTAAATGGGGATTGGGGACTTACCGCCCCGCCAACCTCGGAATGGGGCGGTAAGTCCGCCAACCACCATGGCGTAAACATAGTTTACGCCATGGTGATAAAGGTACGACCCAGGCGGTAACTTACCGCCTGGGTCGTAATGAGGCCCATTGTCTTTAAACTGTAGAGTGATGCTAAAGCGTACCCTTGATGTGGAGCAAGGATTAGTTAATGCAGCACTTGGTACTGTTGTTGGCTTTCAAACATGCTCACGTGACAACAACATTCAGTTTGTCAATATTCACTTTGACAAACTTTCAGAAGTTAAAAGGATAGGACACTCAACAGCCCGATTCCTTCTTTTCAAAGACATGTATGTACACAGAGAACAATATTCTCTATCTCTAGCATACGCAGTCACCATTCATAAATCACAAGGTCGTACCCTGGATCAAGCATTGATAGATATTGGCAGAACAGTGTTTAAACAAGGCATGAGCTACGTCGCACTGTCACGCCTATGTACACTTGAAGGACTATTTCTAGTCAATTTTGATTCAAGTAAAGTAAATGCTGATATTCCTTGCATTGTAGAGTACCATAGACTACGTGCACTCCACGCACCCCATCTCAAAACCTACCCTGTTCCTCAAAAAGTAAAA
Organism: Ambystoma mexicanum; assembly: GCF_040938575.1. Lineage (NCBI taxonomy): Eukaryota > Metazoa > Chordata > Amphibia > Caudata > Ambystomatidae > Ambystoma > Ambystoma mexicanum. Next base: position 368,964,900 of record NC_090934.1, read on the forward strand.
CTTTGTAAAAGAAAACTAGTGCAGACTCAACTTATACAGGATATCACAACACTACCTCCAAAGAAATTAAAAAGCTGCTGATACTTCATCAATTACCACAACCAAAGAAGAATCTACTGAAAAAAATGCATACCAAACTGCACAAACAAAACCAACTACCTCTTCAAAGAAACAACGTTCACTTCATTCAAATGACTCAGACACAGAACTGCCTGGTCCATTCACATTTTTCAATACAGCTTGTGTAAATTGCTATACAAATGTAGCAATCAATATTCTATTCAAATTGCCACCAATTGTTGAAAACATTTATTTAACTGGACAGACCAATTATGTTTGCAAATTGTATTCCTTCACAGAAATGCAACGAACAATTCTGACAACACTTACAGTGTTTCTGGAATAAGGCATGAATTGGACTACTGTGCTGGAATGGTGAGATTCACTATACACACTCAAGAAGATCCACAAGAATTGCTAATGTACTTAGTACAAGTACTGGAAAACAAAAACATACCTATAACTGACATCTTCCAGATTTCATACATGTGGAAACATACATGCACTCTCTGCAGCCATGGAATGCAAGAACAAGTCCCTAATGAGCGGTTTGGGCTGTAGGCGTGAGCAAAGTTTTTCTCCATTCAGTCTATGGGATAAAAGGAACCCCTATAACTTTGCCCCCCCCCTTGACGAAACCTCACCAAATTTTGCAAGAAGATTCAGAGCTGGCCATATACCCTATTTGCAAGGTTTGGTGAGGATTTGTCCAGGGGGAGTGAAGTTATAAGCCACCAAAAATAGGTCTTCATATGGATTTAGCAACTTACCCATAACTACACCCTGCTACCGCTGGCCATGTAATATATACAAGTATAGAGGAATGTTTGAAGGTATATGAAGAGGAAATAAAACTGAGAAAGCAATGCAAATTTTGGCGAGACCAGGAAGACTATGAAAGTTGTCACGTCTACATGTTTGCACGCAGATTTGATCAAATGAGACAGAAAATTCAAATGTACCCACGACATCAACAAGCCATACTGAAAATAGTGTTGACGAAACACGTGGAAATACTTCTAAAACAAGAGGACGTGGCCGGGGAGGAAGAAAAAACGAGGACGGGGTAGAGGGGCAACAAACACAAGCACCAACCCCTCAGAGAGATTACTGTGCCTGGCAAATGAATGAAATTATATGAAAGATATGAAAGAACAACAAATCATACATTTGTCAGATCACAGACTTACAGCTGATCAAACAAAAGTGCTAAAATTGGGACAAAATGTTTGCCCGTTGGCGGGCTTTGATTACGTACAAACCAGGATAGATCTTGATAGCTTTGTACAGAAATTACGCCTCAAGAAATTCTTTATGAACAATCCCTACAAAAAGAAACCAAGAAAAAAGTTAACTGGCCACACGGATTTAACTATTGCAGAATTGGATACTCTCACAATTTTGTCTAATTTGGAACAGGGTGAAGATATGGAACAGGTTGATGATCTAGAAAATCTAACCAATATGGAAATCAGCATGGAATGGCCACCATCCAGCAAATTAAAGTCCAAATCCAAATTCAATCTGAGTGGCATCCTTAACAATCATATTGAGGCCTTTCATGATGTAGTCATAGACAATCTAAAAACTATAAGAAGAACGGCAAAGTTCCAACAGCGAAGTAACATGTCTAAAAAATACAAGAAAATGTTGACAGCATTGAGTCAATTGCCTAATTGCATGATTAAATCTGCCGATAAAGGCTGCAATATTGTCTTACAAAATAAACAGGACTACATAAAAGAGGCCTTAAGGCAATTTTATGATGTCACATGTTACGAGCATTGGATTCAAATCTCATCAAAGATTTGCAAGTTAAAGTATGGGCCTTTCTAATGGAATGGGAATAAATGGGTATTCTTGATGAAGACATGGTGAAGTTTCCATATGTAAGACATTCGATAATACCCACTATTTCCTTCCAAAGGTACATAAAAATCTAAAAAAAAAAAACTCCAGGGAAACCGATTGTGACACACACCGGTTCACTTCCAGAGCAAATGTCCAAATTTGTGTATGAAGTTTTGCTTACATTTGTCCCATCTCTACCCTCATATATCAGAGATACTTCGTATTTTTTTATGTAAAATTGACGACATTCCATGGGAACCTTTATACTTGCTAGTGACAATGGATGTTGTGTCATTATACACATCAATACAACACACTTTTGGCATACAGGCATGCAAGTTCTTTTTGAATACCAGATCTCTGAATTTCCTACAGCACACAAAAATGATCATGGGCATGATAGATCTATGTCTGAGGAACATCTTTCTGTTCAACAATGAGTTTTTTCGGCAAACACTGGGTACTGCCATGGGCAGTGCCTTTGCACCCCCTTATGCCAACTTATCAATGGGTTACTGGTAGAAATTCATTGTCTGGACAGAGAAAAATGAGATCTTTAATGAAAGGAACATTTTGTGGCTGTGTTATATAGACGATCTGTTTATTATTTGGAACAGCAGTACGAACAAATGGCTGGAATTTGTGAAACATCTAAATAACAACAACTGTAATCTTAAATTTACAGAACAACACAGCACTCACTAATTCTATCATTTTCCTAGATGTGAATGTCAAAATAATAGCACAAAGAGTGGTATGTGAATTTCACATAAAAACTATGGGCATGAATGTCCCATTACATGCCACTAGTGGACATCCAAAAAACCTAATTTGCAGTATTCCTTGTGGGGCGTTCATCAGGATACGAAGAATATGTACTAATCTAATTGATTATGATTCAGCCAGTAAAATGACAGCAATGGCATTCCATCATCAACAATATCCAAAACAAGTATTGAGAGAGCCTATTTGAAAGCGCGGGCTCTTGACAGACAAAAGTTGCTTAATCAATCAGCAATAACAGCTGATTTGGATACAGATGAGATTACCATTAGACTCATATTGACGTTTGACAGCCATGCACCTACAATAAAACGGATTGTGAACAGATACTGGAAATTGTTGAAAACTGATAAGGATCTGTGAAAGATTCTCAAGATGCATCCAGATGTAATTTTTCGCAAAAGTAGTTCCATTAAAGACACTCTGGTTAACAGTTGGTACTGGATACAAAAGGATACAAAAGGACATAACAGTCAGTGGTTAACCAAAACTGGTGAAGGTTTTTTTCAATGCAAACATTGGAAAATCTGCAAACATGTACGTGATTGTAGTACCTACTCACACCGTATTGTGGGGAAAGCGATTAACATCAAAGGTAAAAACATTTGTGAATCGGAATATGTTGTGTATATTCTGGAATGTCCGTGCTTGAAAAGGTACATTGGAAGTACGAAATGCAAATTAAAAATATGCATTTTACGACACGTCAGAGCGATAAAAAATCAAGATATCTCATACCCAATGGCCAAACATTTTTCAGAAATCCATGCGGGCAATCCTAAAGATCTTATCTTCTTTGGTATATACAAGATGCCGATGGGACCTTGAGGTGGAAATATGGAGTGTCTATTAAGACAAGAAGAAACCAGGTTTACTATAGACTATGAAAGTAAACAACCTGGAGGTGAAAATATTTACGAAGAACTGTATACATTCTTAAGGGTATAACTGAACATGTTCAAAAGCAGTATGCTTTGTAGAAAAGTTCTGTTTAAGGGTTTCAGGTTTTGAACCTCTTTTTTTTGGAATACTTTGGAAATGTTCTTATGGTATTCTCCCCAATGAAAAGTGGGGGGTTCTTTTGTGGGTTTTCAGTCTCTATGTTGATTTGATAATCTGTTTTTAGATTTGTCTTTTTATTTTTTGCTTTCTTATGTGATTTTCTTTCCTTTCTTTTCTTTTCTTTCCTTCTTTTCTATTCTCTGTTTTTCTTTTTCTTGTTTTTTTCCTTTTTCTGCTGGCTCCTTTTTTGTTGGCTCTTTTTGCTTGATGTGTTTCTCCGATAGAGTGCGCCTTGCCCATTATTGGGTATAGAATCGCGATTAGCACTTTTTAGCACTTTTTTAGCACACTTCTGCTGTTGTTGATCAATTTCATATCAATTTAGCTCAGAATACATATATGTATGGTTGTCTATAAATTGAATGGACAATTAGTGTTTCTTAGTTTTTCTTTGAAATGGACAGTGGAGTTTAATCATCTGTGTATTCATGTATTGATTCAAGATGTTCAGCACTAGGCTAGAAACATAATTATTCAACATGTCTTGGATAGATCTGAACAGTACACTATTCAAGAATCAAGATCCATGACACTTAACAAACAGTTGATTGCATAGTACAATTTGATTTATGCGTGTTTAGGAGACATCATGCATTGATATTCTGTAACATATCATGTCAATTAGTATACTAGATGTTAAAGTGTCATACAATGGTGTATCCATGATTCCAACAGTAGTTAATTATTGAGTATTTAATCAGACAGCAATATTGTAGACTGGAAATGTGGATACTGTGCAGGAAAGTAAGGATATTGTAGAATGCATTAAGTACTTTACTTATGTCCTCCTTAGACTGGAGAATGGAAGCATATGCACTTTATTAAGCTATTAGAATATGTACAAAGTACTTTACTACCGTCTGTTGTTATTGAGTATTTAACCAAACAGCAGGATTGTAGACTGAAAAAGTTGGATATTGTACAGGAATGCAAGGATATTGTGGAATGCATTAAACACTCGGTTTATGCCCTCATTAGACATGAGGATGTAAACGTATGCACTAGACACTTTATTTATGCCCTCATTTGACAGGAGGATGTAAGCATATGCATGTTATCAAGCTGTTATAATATGCATCATGCACTTTATTACAGTTTGTTAAATAATTGCTGTTTTTGGAATGAGTTATTGCATTATGCACTAGGCACTTTACTAGTTATTGCACTATGCACTAAGCACTTTATAAACATTTTACCATTCACCAGACATATCATATTCTGGTAAACAGCAATAGTGTTTATATCAAGATGTTGCATTATGCACTTGGCATCTTATTAGTTGTTGCATTGTGCACTAAGCACGTTAGTAAAAGTTTACTAGAAATTAATTATAGGTTACAATTGCAACAGAATATTGTGGTGCATCCAATGTATTATTTGGGGCATCAGCATAGAGACACTGATATGGTTTGGACTTCCAATAAGCAGTACCGTTAGATATAAGACTATGCATTCCAAAGGATCTATTGAAATTACAGCATTTTGTAAATCGTGAATAATTATGTGTATGGCTGATGATGTCTTCTACATCAGATGCGCAGCAAAAACAATCTCCATTAAAGACTATATTTGTAAATATTGTCTCAGAAACATGAGTCCTTAAAGGAATTAGACAACCCAAACCAAGATGGTGGTGCGAGCATTGACAACATGAGAAACTGATGCAGAAGTCACTTTGTTTGTTTTTACCATATGGTGATCATGTGTGCACTGTGGTTTTAAAATCAGGTGGATGTAATGGGTGAATAACTGTGAGCAAGCCACGCGTACGTGGCGAAACGTGTCAGCCTGCCGTTCCCTGATGGCTACAGAATTTTTTATGGGAGGAGGAATATGCATGGATGGTTCAGCTGTAACAAGTTTTGACTTTTGGAACAATAAAGTTTTGACATTTGAATTAAACGGATGCTGTGACTCTTCGGAATTACAATGAGTTAAAACACGGGAGTGCTGCTCGCCGCAACAGCGGTTTCCTCCTTGTTGAATTGAAATATATATATATATATATATATATATATATATATATATATATATATATATATATATATATATATATATATATATATATAAAATCATATATATATATAAGTAGGATAGTCCATTTGAGCCACATTCCACAACACCACCTAGCAGCCATCGCTGGAAGTTCACCTCCAGTTCTTTCTGAGCCTCATCAGCAAGGCATTGTGGGTATGCAAATTGGCCCACATGCAAGGCTTTTTCTCTAGGGAATTGTCTTTGTCTTAGTGGGCAATGCTACATTATACATAGCTTTATCAACCCAAGACAGACTTTTTGCAGGGCTGTCAGGACAACTACATACCTGGTTTCACCCTTATTAGGGATCATTAGTGCAGTGTAGTCCTGACAGCCTTGTGTTTGGAGCATTGGGGCAGCTATACAATGAACCAAAAACATTATGGTGGGTTTAAAAAGGCTAGTAAAATAAAACTTCAACCTCAAATGTGAAAGTAGGATATTGTATACATGCTTCAGTGCGTGAGTAGAACATCCAGTCCGGTTTTGAGTTTTGGGTATTAGGTGGAACTAAAGCACCACCAATACACTAAATCAATTGCATTGGAGTACATATAGGAGAGAGATGGGAATGTGAGGAGGTACATTGTCAGGATCCCACTCCGCGGGCATGATTGGCACACGTTGCAGCAGGGTTGGTGCCTTCCCTGACGACTCTGGCAGTGTATGTGCCAGTGAACAAAGGGAGCTAAAATCCCCATGATGAAACGCTGGTTATGTCTTTTTCCTGCTTTTTGAAGATTGCACAAAAAAAGAGCGATTTATTTCAGTAGATTTTGTGCAACCCCCAAACTCCCTTCACTCTGTAATAACCAACTCCCCCACCCCCACCCACTATAACACAGTTTAATTTTCCTCCACTCTTCATTTTTAGACACAACCAGACACAAACAGACATGCACAGACACTTACCTGACACTCCTGCAACTCCTCTTCTGGGTTTCGCCACACCTGCCAGCCCCTACGCACACTGGTGTTTGTTACAGGGGCTGACAGTTCGATTCAGAAAGACCGCTCTGTGCAATCACAGAGCGTTTTTTTGAAATCTGCCTTTTTATTTAATAATTAATACACTTAGGAACGGGTGTGGTTCGAGGACTCGATTGTCTCGAAATTGTCCTTAAAAAGATGGACGCTGGATGATGCTTGTGTGGCACTCCTCTTAGCTTCTTCCCAGGGCTCGTGTCCTTTCAAGGCAGACGGCCCAAAGCTCAGGAGGGTGTTAGCAGGAAATGGCGTAATCCTTTGTCCAGAGACTCTCTGGCACTTCCAACCCAGGAAGCTTGCTGTCAGAACCTGACAGGGCATGCTGTGTGCTGGCTGGGTACCAGTTCTGGAGCTGCTGGACGGGTCCTCTGAGTCTGGTATCTCCCTCTGTTCCCTGGGAGATGTTTAGGGGAAGGATCTTGCTTCCCTCTGGAAACTCCTGGCCTTCCTTCACTGGTGGAAGATGTAAGGTAGACTGTTCCTTCAGCTCGGGTCCAAATGAGTCCTTCTTCTTACTGCTTGCAAAGTCTTCTGATGATCTCATCAGTGAGGGGTTCAGCCCTCTTTTAAAGCCAAATCGGCCCCAGCGATTGGTGTAGGCTAAGCCCACCTTAATGAACCAATCCTGGCTCCGCACCAACAATCTTCAGAGATGCTTTAGGTCAGAACCAGGGCGCTCGGCAACAGGCAGGGGAAGGATGACAACATATACTTCTAAGTCCCACCCATCTTTTCTGTCTGCTGTACATCAAAGTGTCTCCCTAATAAACTGAGCCCTATGCAGCACTTGATCACAACATGGGCCTCCTTTGAAGTAGGGTTTTGCAGGCAGACTTTTCTCTCCAACAATTCACATACTTCCCTGCTCTGAAAGGAGTGGTTCCAGACCGGACATTCACTGCCCTTTCCTACCAAGGATGGGTGTCAGTATCAAGATGACACATTGCATTGCAAAGAGGTTCTGGCGTTTGGTCTCCATTGTCACTCCCTGCACCCAGGCCTTCCCTGAGTCCTGCTAATTAACATTATTCAGTATTCGCCACCACCAGCAAGGTTTAACAATGGAGATGCAAATCCATGGGGTCTTGAAATTCTAATCAGGCTGTCCATGGCCAGAGGCTTTTGAGGTACCCACGACTGTCAGGTGTCAGCTACACATGAAAGTGGAGGGCGGCGCTGGTAAGCTGTGTCCTCCCAGAGTACGACTATTCTTCTGCTGTGCAGTGAGCATGGAAAATGAGCGCGCAAATGCCCCATCATTAATTCCTCACATTTACAATCGTTATTATTTTTGTTTTCTTTACAGCTGGTTGTGTGTGTTCTTCTGTGTTTTCGTCTGAGCCCCTAGCCTGGTGGTGGTATTATTCCTTGTCCACAGGCTGCGTTCTTGGGATAAAAGCCTCACTCAGTAGGCAGAGATCCACTGTTCTCGCCTTGTGTGTCACATGGGTTCTCGACTGGTCCTTGTCTCTGACCTACAAAGGACTTGGGCCAGCGACAAACACACAGATTGTGGGTGGTGTTTAGCTATTTACCCACCCATTGAATGCACATGGCCATTCTAATCCTTATGGCCTTTCTCGCCCACTACTTGGGCCTCCCTGCCCAAAACACGTCCATCCACTTTGACCCAGCCATTTCAAGCAGTAACATCAAACTGTGTGTTATATCGAGCACAGGTGTGTTTTTTCAAAGAAGTCTTCTGAATGAATTGTTTAATTGCAACTGTACATTTACTACTGTCATAATAATGTCGTAATCAAGTGGGCCTTGGTCCACTTAATTTTTAATCAGTATATGTCTTGTCATCTTTTCCATGCACTGTTAAAGTCAAGCACTCGGAAAGCCCAGTACTGCTATCATTATCCTTAGTTACTCACATCATCTTCCAGCCATTGCCATCTTGTGGCCAGGTAGTACAATTATGGCAGTGCCTGGCTAATACATATGCCATGCAGACACAAAAGACAGAACAGGTGGCTTTGCCAATGCTCGTTTTATTTGTGTTGTAGCCCTGGTTTTCAAATACGAAAAGCAAAACTACAAGTTTAACAATGCAAAAAATGAAGCCAAGACAGGGGATCTACTCGTTATGGCGCAACTTGAGAGCTCTGTGACGTATTAGAATATAGACGTAGGTCCTTCTTTCCCCCCACGTTAAGGGGGTGAAACACTGACACCCAGCACCTACCACGAGATGCTGCAACCACGTTTCAAACTCCTCCCAACCCCAAGCACCCCAGTACGCACAATAATGTCCATGCTTAAATAGTGGTGGTGTGGCCCGCAGTCTACGGCTTTATAATTACAGCTGGGCAGCCAGTGTTTCCGGTCCGGCTGATGAGCAGTTATTAAAATAGAATGATCCACGCCTGTGTCTCTCATTTTCCTTACGTAACAACTTTCTGTTAAGCTGTTTATTGGAAACGCAACACACTCAAGCAGAGTTCCAGCCCGCATTGTCATTTTCCAGGGCTTATCCTTTTTGGCTTACTGCACAAAAACCCAGACTCATTTAAAAGTGGAAAAGGTCGCTTTAATGTGACAGGCCAAAGCTTACAATCAAAACGCTTAACTGGCTCCATGGCCTAACAAGCTAAATAGCTATTTGAACAATCAATAAATAACTTAAACATTTCCCATTTTCCCCCAACAATTAAATAATTAAATAACCAATTTCCTGCCTAATGATCCCTTGGATCTTACCGTATCCTTGCCCCTTTTCCAGGCGTCCCGCTTTCTCCCCAGGGGCCATGCCCGTCCAGGCTCAATACCTGATCCCCCGGGGTGACCTGCTTGTGCAAACAGCGCCACCCCCTCCTTTCCCGTGTCATTCCCCCATTGTGCTTCCCTCCCCCCACATCAAAAGGGGCCATGCCCCCGGCGCCCCGGCCCACTTCAAACCCCGTTAAACTCCCCTCTACACCAAACTTCCCCTTCCTGTGACCTGCAGCCAGCCTGACCTGCCACATCAGCAACAATATTACAACACCGCTCACGATGCCCTGACCTGTCACACAAAACTACCACCCCTACCTCTAGCAAAAAAAAACCCACAAAATGTACCCTGGACCCTCTCCCGGCTTCAAACAGGCCTATGGCCTAAAAACCCAAAATGAAGGGGTGGGAGGACGGGACAATCGCCAAGTCCTAACCGTCGCCTGCCTCCCGAACCTTCCCTGAGCCCTTAAATACCCCGGGAAGGGGCGCTCTGCACCCCACGGCCACTCGCTGGCCGTGTGCAGCGCCAAAAAACTCCCCGGGGGGAAACGCTTCGCGTTCCCCCCGGGGCCCCCCTTTTGGCTTACTGCACAAAAACCCAGACTCATTTAAAAGTGGAAAAGGTCGCTTTAATGTGACAGGCCAAAGCTTTCAATCAAAACGCTTAACTGGCTCAATGGCCTAACAAGCTAAATAGCTATTTGAACAATCAATAAATAACTTAAACATTTCCCATTTTCCCCCAACAATTAAATAATTAAATAACCAATTTCCTCCCTAATGATCCCTTGGATCCTACCGTATCCTTGCCCCTTTTCCAGGCGTCCCGCTTTCTCCCCAGGGGCCATGCCCCTCCAGGCTCAATACCTGATCCCCCGGGGTGACCTGCTTGTGCAAACAGCGCCACCCCCTCCTTTCCCGTGTCATTCCCCCATTGTGCTTCCCTCCCCCCACATCAAAAGGGGCCATGCCCCCGGCACCAGAAAAACCCTCCCCCGAGGAGTTCTTTCTGCCCCAAACCCCCCCCCCCTTTTCTACCTCAAACTTTTCACCCAGTCTCCCAGCCACGAACCCACGTCCGCAAGGTAGTAACTGTTCCCGTAAATGGACAAGTGTACCCCATCTCCTCTAAAGATAAGAAACCCCTCATATTTTATCTCTTTATGGTCCATGACCCTCACTTCCACCGACGCACAACATTTTTCCATTTCCCTATTTATCCCCTTCCTAGCCCGCTCTATTGCTCCCTCATTCCTTGCTCCCCTCCAAACTCTTCTCGGCAACAACTTCGTCCACACCACCACCGCTTGAGGCCACATACCCCTAATCCAACCTAAGTCCCTCTTCATTTTTCTCAGCAGAGCCACCCCGTATCCCTAACCAGGTCATTCTCTCCAGCATGCAGCATCACCACCTGAGGAACTCCATAGCGCTCCCTCATTCCTGCCAATATGGGCAGCAGCTGATCCCACCGCAGGCCCCCCAAACCATGCCACCTCACCACCACTTCCTTATAACTGCACCCCAGCTGTCTTCCAAACACCCTTTTCTCCGCCTCTTTGCCAGCCCACTTCAAAATTGAATGTCCAACAATCCAAACTTGCGCCAACTCCCGCTTCCTTTGCGCAGCATCTGAAACAAAAATTACAACAAATTACTGACAAGTCATTTTATTACAAAACAAAACAACTTGCCCCCCAAGTCCTCCACCAACTTTCTTCAGCAATCCCCTTTCCCAAAATCCCTAACGTAACCCTTGTATTTTCCCAACCTCCAACGCCCCAAGCTTTTCACCCTTTCTTCGGAAAAACCCAGTCTGCTACCCTCAGATGCTGCGCCCATCCTAAAAGAGTGAGTCCCAAACTCCTCCCCCTTTTCTCCTACCCTGCCCAGTGCCTTACGCAATACCCCCAACACCTGCGCTGCTGTAACCGGGGATCCATCCGAAATCTGGAAAACCAAACCTGAGTTAAACCCACAGCGCTCCTTCCACACCTTACCCACCTTAATTGGGCATAGAGCCTCGCTCCCTCGACCCAGCAGGACCCAAGAGCCCCTTCCCTTCTGATCCGTCTTGGACCTTTTAATCTTGATGTCTAAACCTTCCTCCGTAATTTGCACATCTTCCCACTGCAGCTCCCCTACCCCCCCTTGACCCCCGACCAATTCAGAAACCCTAAAGGCCCCAAAAAATAACCATGTAAAACAAGCCGCAAACAGTTCCACTTCCCATACCGACCAGCAAACTCCCCCCAAAACCTCAATCAATCTCTGCAGCAATTCAGCCGATATCGGCCTCCTCTTATCTTTATCCCTCTTACTCTCCCTTGCCCATCCTTCCAACATCCTACTTGCCATCTCCCCCCCACTTGGTTGAAAACCCCAAAACCATTTTCCGTAAAAGGAGATCCCTGCTAGCTTCCCTGTTATCGTTGCCCTTGACCAGCCTCTGTCAATGCACCTCAGTATGAAATTAATAACGTCGTCCCTCCTCCGCTCTTCCGCATCATCTACCCCTCCAACTACTAGCTCCTCCTCTAATAAAATCCTCCCAGGCCCTCCTGTATGACTTCTTGGATGCCGCGGCCAATGAACCCTCCACCAGTGCAAGCGCTCTCAGCTTCCTATCTTCCACAGCTCCTTCGGAATCTGCCGCCCCTCCTGATCTGCCTCTGGAGCCAATCCACGGAATCTCTGCCATTGAAAACGAGATAATGCATCAGCGATGCCATTATCCTTCCCTGGCACATGTGTTGCTTTAAACACCACATTCCATTCCATGCAACGCAGGACCAATTCTCTCATCAGCCTTGCCACCCTCTGATCCCTCGCTGACTGCCTGTTCACCACATGGACCACGCATTTGTTGTCTACATTGAAATTCACCTTCTTATTTCGCAACTCCTTCCCACACAACTCCAACGCTACTAGTAATGGAAAAAACTCAAGAAATGCTATGCTCCTCCCTTCCTTCAACCATCTCTCTGGCCATTTCTCGGCACACCATTTTCCCCCCCAAAACACTCCAAAACCACCGGCCCCCGCTGCATCCGAGAGAATCTGAACTTCCCAAGTCACTGGATCTCCCTGCAACCACATTGACGTTCCGTTGAAACTCTCCAAAAAGCGCCACCAAATCCTGCAATCCTCCCTCACTGTCCCCGATACTCTTATTCGGTGATGTGGGCACTTCGCTCCCGCCATGGCCCTTGCCATATTTCTGCAAAACGTCCTCCCCGGGGCCACCACTTTACATGCAAAATTCAGATGCCCAACCAATCTCTGCATCTCCACCAGCATCATTTTCTTGGCCCCTACCGCTTTTTCTAACAGTACCACCAATTTGCTCACCTTGTCGTGCGGCAAGCGTGAGGTCATGGCCACTGAATCCAACTCAATTCCCAGGAATGTTAACACCACTGCCGGCCCTTCCGTCTTGTCTTCGGCTAATGGTACCCCAGCTCCTCCATCAAGTCTTGAAACAACTTTAGCATTCTTTTGCAATCCTCCTCCCTTTTTGCCCCGCTAATGAACAGAAAATCATCCAAATAGTGCAACACACTCTCCCACCCTGAGCTGAAAGAGAAGACCCACTGTAAAAAGGAGCTAAATCGTTCAAACAGCGCACAGGAAATTGCGCACCCCATAGGCAATGCTTTGTCTATGTAAATACGGTCCTCAAACTGCAACCCCAACAACCAAAAATCCTCTGGGTGCACTGGCAATAATCTAAACGCCGCCTTGATATCGCACTTGGCCATGAAGGCCCCTCGCCCTTCCTTCCTTATTAGCTCAACCGCCTGGTCTACACTCGCATACACAACCCCACACTCTTCCGGGGCAATGAAGTCATTAACTGACATACCCTCCGGCCATGACAAGTGATGAATGAGTCTGAACTCCCCCGGGGTCTTCTTGGGCACCACCCCCAATGGAGATATCACTAAGTCACCCGGTACTTCATCAAATGGACCCACCATCCTGCCCGCCGCTATTTCCTTGCTCAATTTTTGCCTTACCACCTCCAAATTCTCTCTCGCCGACTTCAGATTTTCCGCCCATCGCCGCACCCTTGGACCCTGGTAACCTAATCTGAACCCCTGCCCAAAACCCTCACTCAAAATCTTAGTCCCTTCCCTATCCGGGTAAAATTGCAACCATTCTTCCAACACCCCCACTTTAATTGGAGTAAAAGCTTTTCCCCCAACCCCTTTTCCTGCACCTCTCCCCCTCCCCCTGTCTCCTTGTTGGAAACACTGCGTGAGAGGGTGTTTTCCCCCGCACTTGCTGCACTCATGCTTGAACCTGCACATGGTTCTTGCGCAGCTTTCCTTATTGTACCCCCAGCATGCTGCTGAGGACTGGCCCCTGCCTCCTCCCCCCGCCCCTTCATGGGCGGGGCGACCAAGAAAGGGCCGGAAAGGCACTGGCAGCCCACTCGCCGTGTGTAATGTTGGGGCAGGCCTCGTTGGGGCCATCCATTGCAGCCAAAGATCCATATCTATCTCCCCCCAGGCCGCCTGACTGTCCTCCGCCATTCTCGCTCTAAATTCCTCGTCATACCTTACCCAGGAAAAGCCCCCAAAGCTCGTGAAAGCCTTCCTTATTACGTCCATGTATTTAAGCAGGGCCACGCAACGCTCCGGGAATTTTTCGCAATACACGGTGGCATAAATGATAAACGCTGACGTCCGATTCTCAATGGTCACCGGGACCCTCGGGCGTGAAGCCAGTTCTCTCTCTTCCTCCTTAGACCCCTCTTTCGCTCTCACCTCCCCATGAAGCAATTTGAAGACATCCACAAATTCACCTCCCTGTATCTTCTCCCTGGTCGCCGCCATCAAATGTGCCCCCAATGGTTTTGTTATCCCCATGTATGGCAATTTCTTCTCCTTTCCCTTTACCTCCACCTCTTTATCTTTTCCCACCTGCACCTCAAGCCCCAATGGCTCCACCGCTTTGTCCGTTTGGACCTCCACCGAGCAAATGCTCTTTTCAACCCTTTCGGCTCCAATGGCCTGCACCCCCACTTCCTTCATCACACCTTGAAAACCACCCCGTTCATCCCCCAACCGCCTATCTGTAACCCCTCTCTGCCATGCAGATGACCACTCCCTTTCCCGCTCACCTCTTTCCACGCCTGCCATCTGCGGCCTGGCATCCACACCGGTGCTACTCCTCTCCATTCTTAGAGGGCTCCTGCTGCGGGGACAAAACATGTCAGCACAATCACCCAGCCAATAGTTCCCTTCACTCCTTCCACCCCGCCCGCCCTGTACTACCCTTTCCCTATCCCACCTTGCACTTCTTATCTCATCCACCCTTTCCCTTTCCACCCTATAATCTTCAAATTCCCATTGCCCCCCGAATTCCTCCCAACCAACTTCCTCACCCCTTAAATACCATTGAGGATGCGAGCTCCTGCCCGAGATGATTTGTTGCTCTTCTCGCGAGTCCGGGGCGTACGCCCCGCCACTCCCCTGAAGTCTTCTCGGCGGGGTTGTGGGAACCCCTGCCTGGTCCTCTTCTCTTGGGCGAGGCGTTCCGACCTCCACCCTGACATCCTCGTTGCTGGGGGCCGTGCTGCACCCTCCAGGCTCTCCTTGCGTTGACCGAGGAGGGGCCGTAACAAAACCCTCACCCTCCATCTGTACAGCGGGGGCTGCGCAGCGCCCTCCGCCCCCACTCCTCCTACCCGGGGGGGCCGTTCCGCGCCCCGCCCTACCCTCCTCACTTGACGGGGACCTCTCCCTCCTTCTCCCACCTGCGCTCTTCTGCAGGTATTTACCCCCTCTTCCCCTCTGCCCCGACCCACCCACCTGCGCCCCACCCCTGCCCCCACTGGTGTTCCCTCGGTCCCTAACTTCTCGCGCGTTCCCCTCTTCCCTCGAGCTATCATACCCTTCCTCCCTCCCTGGCTGCCCACCCGACCTGCTCAAACCCCCATCCGCCCTCTTGTCTATTTCCCTCCTCATCTTCCTACCCCTGGATTCCCAACTCTCCCCTCTCCCTGCCGTAGGGGTGCAAGCCACCACCGCCGCCAGGGCCCCGTCCGCTGCCGCTCTGCGCTGCGGCCACCCCCCCCCACACTCCTCCTCACCCGTAACTTCCCCCACCGCCCCTTTCAATTGGGCTTTAGTCGCCCTGCTAATTATTTCCAGGGCCTTCTTCAAGGCCCCCGCATCCACCCGCCCCTTCTTGCTTGCCCTTCGGCCTGCCATTGCGCACACTAAAACGCGTGTGCCCAGAAATATACCCCCTCAAAATGCCCTACTTACTCTATGCCCCCGAGCCGGGACCTACCCGTGGACTAACACCCTTGGCCCTGAGAAACCTCACAACCCTAACACTAAGTTAACCGCCCCCCAGAACCACAACACACACCTAGTGTGATACCCTGTAAAAATAACCTCCCTAAAAAATTGCCAATTAATAAAAGGCAAACATTTTTCAAACTAACCTTCCTTAAATAGTTTTTTTTTTTTTTAAAACTATCTGCTTCCCTACTGCTAAAATGCAAAATATAAACTAGTATATATTTTTTTTTTTCTTTTTTTTATTTTACCACCCTAACAAACTACCAATTTTTCCCCTCTATCCCCTCCCTCCCCACCACCTGGTCCAGAAACCCGAAGCGGGAGCCCTGCAAGACACTATAGCACGCACTACTTATTGCTTGCTAACCGGCAGAGAACACTGCCACCTGGCCGTGCCCCGACAGCACCGCACTCCCCAACCCCACCAGGGAACGCGGCTCCTTTAAACGCGCTGCCCAGCCCCCTTGTGTGCGAGCGCTGCTACGCGGCCACCGTACCACGGACCAAGCGCTCGTAAAGAGGCGTGGGAAACTAATCCCCTGGGGAGCCGCGGAAAAGCCGCTGAAGAGCCGCTGAAGCTCCGCTCCCCCCCAGGCCCTAACACCCACACGCACCGCAGGCCCGCGAACGGATGACCTATTCCCTCCCAAACCCCGCCGAAAACCACAGAGCCCCCCACGCCCCCCGCTCGCGGGATACCTTTGATGCGAGAAGGAAGCCCGAAGAACCGGTAAGACGCGAGGGGTGTCTTATTTACGGCACCCCTCCTACACCCGCTAACACAAGAACCGAAATTATTATTTTTTTTTTTTTTTTATAATACCTACCCGCCCTCCTCCTATACTAATCCCCTACCTCACCTGCACTACACTCGTCACCTAGGCCCCAGGAACCACAGGGAAGGCTCGGGAGCGGGCAACAGGACCTGACAATCGCCAAGTCCTAACCGTCGCCTGCCTCCCGAACCTTCCCTGAGCCCTTAAATACCCCGGGAAGGGGCGCTCTGCACCCCACGGCCACTCGCTGGCCGTGTGCAGCGCCAAAAAACTCCCCGGGGGGAAACGCTTCGCGTTCCCCCCGGAGCCCCCCTTCTGCTTTTCGTTCCCTGTATTCCTGAGTCATGCTTGTCCTCCGGTAGCCCCATTCCTGCCAGCTCACTATTTACAACGACTCGCCAGGCCAGTGGCTCGTCTCCGCGGAGCACTTCTTTTGTACAGGCGTGTAAGCTTGGTAGCTTTTCTAAGCACTAAATAACCATAGGCAATCCAGATGTCTTGTGGAAACTGACGATGTATATTTCTCGATTTGTTCAGATCATGTGCAATCTCCGTTGGCTGATAAGTTCAACGCATCTGGCGTAGGAATCCAACCTGATTGCGACGCTGTACAGCCGACTCCAGTACTGTATCAGCAAGGAAGCTTGGCAGCTGCTTTGCAACAAGCAGCACTTTAGGTGAGTTGGTCATGGTGCGCTTTCGTCTTTCCAGATTCTTATCTCCTGATTTATAAGTGGGCCGGGTCTGGCTGGCCCTTAAATCCTGCCCTGAGACGTGGTCCTGGCAGAGTCTGAGCCCACAAGCAGAACAATCCTCTCCTGGCATGCTGTCATGGCAGGGCTTAACCTTCAATGGCTGAAAACGTCAAACCACAAATGCGGTTCCTTCAATACATCAGCAACTTGCTGATTACTGCAGTGTGCTGCCAAAACAAACCTGTTTGCTTTGTTATAACATGCCTGGTACCTTTCTGTTGAAGGTGAAGTCCTTTTCAACTTTTTGTTATTAATGAGCACCAAATGAAGATTATGTTTTCCTGTTTTGGGAGGTCTGTCAGGGGCTGCAACAGTGAGTGTTGAATCAAAGGTCTATTGCTGTTTTGATGGAAGGGGCTGCAGAGAATAAGATGTATTCCTGGAATTCTAGTTCTGGATTTATATTGGGAAAATCCAGGACTACAAGTCCCAGAATGCAAAGGAGAAGCCAACACTCTATTTGTAGCTCCTGAAGGGAATGGAGTGTGCATAAAGTATAACAGCCCTCCCGCCGCAGCTGCCTAAACAAGTAGATCCGGGTGTTCCTATAATTGGCACATTTCTATGTATTTTACTTTGACTCTCTCTTTATTTTATTTTGCTATTTAAATATTGTATCTTAGTGGCTTTGTTTTGGCTACTGATTAATTATACTATATTGAACACTTTTTGATAGATTGTGTCCTTGCCTGCTATGCCTTTTTTGTGATCGATCAAAAACGTGCCTACTTCTGTTAAGAAATCCCCTCAGTAACATAGGCCACGCCTCCAAAGCAGATGCGTAGCCAGGATTGTCTAGCAAATGGGGGCTGATGCTAATGTAGTTGGGCCCACTGCACTAACAAAAATATCTGTAAATACCCACACAGCGCTGCTGAGTGGTCATTTACAGATTTTGGGTGGGCCTTGCCCCTCAGGCCCTACCCTGCCTACGCCTCTGCAGTCTGAAGTCGCTAAACTACTTAGGCTTTTTAAGCTGATTTAACAATTCTTATGGTATGTCAAGTCACGTACCCAAACACTTATTGTTTCGACACATTTTAGGGCTACTCGATGTTGTTTATTTTCACATTTAAAGTGCCTACTTTCTTTGTGGGTTCCATACTTTGTGCTCACTTTCCAAAACTTGTCGGAGTGCCGTGCTGCTCTGATGAAACTTGCATACTTGCCAGCATGTCCCATGGCATTAAGGATATGCTCTTTGAGTCATGGTTTATACTTTTTGTTGGAGTTGTGTAGCGTTCCGCTCCCGGGGCACCGTAGCGGGGCGCTGCTTTCAGGATCACCCGGAACAGCTGACAGGCTGCGAACACGCAGCAGACCGGGCCAGAGGGAGCACCCTCTGTTAGCTGGGTCACCAGCTGACCTCACAGCGCTGGAGGCACCCATCACACCTTTGCCTCGTCTCTGTGGGCACACAGGCCGAGGCTGGGACCCAGGCCGTGGTCACAGAGCAAGCACTCACACCAATAAGACACAGAGACAGTAGTTGCTGCTAACTGGGTCTCCACTGCAGTTCCTTCAGATGTCTGCTGAGGCCCTTTTTATTAACACCGTATGACGTGGTCATGACTCGTTTCCTGCTTTGGACACCACGCTCCCAGCTGAAGAGGCAACAGTTTAAACTCCTCCTTTATTATAACAAAACCAAACCAAAGAGTAACAATGGCCCTGTAACCGAGCCTACAAATTTGGTGCATTCCAGTCCACGCACCCATACTACCCTTACTCAAACACGGCAAACTTTGGCACAGCAAATATGAGTGCTTCTCAGGCAGAGCACTCGCTTGCGGCCCGAAGGCCATGCTCTACATTCCTGGATCAAACTGTCCAGCCTGGAAAGCCGTGTTCCGTGCGTCCAGCCTTCGCTGGGGCCGCACCTGGCCACTTGTGCTGCCACAGGATTGGAGGAATACATCTTCTCCCTCGAATAAATAAATAACCTATCATATCATCTTCCACGTACTCATACTGCCTCAGCTGGTCTTCTGCAACCTGGACCACTGCAGCTCTGGACGGTTTCCTCCCCATAGTTTGCTCCCTTCCTCCTTGGACGCAGGCCTCAATGTGATGGCCGGCGCCGGGTCAAGGCATACCTGTGCGAAATGATCCTCTCTTCCACACCTCCCGCACATGTTTCCTTTGGCTGGGCACTCATTTATGTGCAGCAAATCCCATCCACACTGAGGACACCCCACGGCGTAAACGTCCTCCAACTTCACCCGATGCATAGGCTTGTCCAGCTTGATGTACTGCCTAGAGCTGTCCATGACCGTCACACGCTTTTCCGCCAGCTCCTGGGCACGGCCCAGTGCCAGAATTCTGTCCAGACTTAGCCCTGGCTCCCTGAGAACCTGCTTGCAAAACTTGGTAGAGCTACAGCCATATATTATCTGGGCTCTGACCTCGTCATCCTCGAAATTGCCTAGAGCACAGGACAGTGCGATGTTGCAAAGCTTGCCATGAAACACGTCCAGGCTCTCCCCTTCCTCTTGCCTCGTGCACCGTATCCTGAACCGTTCATAGTCACGATTGATCATGGGCATAAAGTGCTCATTCAGCGCGACAATGGCTGCAGCATATGTTTGGTCTCTAGGCCGCAAAGTCTTGAATAGTCTCTGGACAGCTGGACCGGCCGAGTACAGGAGGGTTGGCCATTTTGCCCTTTCCTGTATCTCCACTGCCTGAAAGTAAAGCTCAAGGTTCTCCACCCACCCCATCCAACGAGGTCCCAAACTAACTGGTTCTCCCACCACATCAAAGACATGTAGGGGCGCCAGCTGCCCATTCTACCGGTATACCCCTTGGGTGCCATTTTCTTCATCACCCATGCTGGGCCCTCGACGTAGCACAGTGCGTCCTCACCACAGGCAGGCATCTGGCGTTGCTTGACTAGTCGACCAGAAAGGGTGCACAGGCACTCCTTGGGGAGCCGCTACCCTTCTGGGTTTCCTAGTTTGCTCTTGTTGAGATGCTTCCAAAAGCTATTAGGCCGCCCTTGTGCCCCTGTGCCGTGCCCACCAGCAGCTGGATGCAGTTCTTTATGTCTGCTTGCTCTTTTGCCCAGCTAGTGAGAGATACCAGCCCTCCCGTGGCTTTGGCACCGTATGCAGCCGACTTGATCTGCAGGCTCCAGGTCACGTGTGGTACCGGTGAATCCACCTTCCCCCTTGGGTTTGCTCCTGTTGGGACTATCAGGGCTGTCTTTCTGCCCCTGCCCCTTGATGCTATGGGAATAATGGGGCACTGTGGCTCCTCCTCGCACCCTCACTGGACCCTCATAGGAATGAGGGATGGGGAACGCCCCAGCAGCCTCACCTTACACTGTCACGGTGGGCCAGGGTACTGCGCCTCCTCTTGTGGTGTCGTCCCTCACTCCAGGGACTGCCTGCATTCACCTGCTAGGCCGCCTCATGCTCGCAGCCTCACCCGCTTTATTCCTTCCTTCTTCTCCGTTATGACTTTTTCCGTAGCAGGAGCGCGAGGACCCGCTGCTCCTCCCTGCTCCTCCTGCTGCTCTGTCCCTCATTCAGGGACCGCAGGAAGTCGCTGGCTGGGTCGCAGTGCTTCGTTCTATCACTGATGCGGGCCTGGCATTCTTCAGGCCACGCCCACTCTCATTCTGCGGCTGACACCGCTCCACTCCCGCTGGGGGCACCAAGCAGCCCTCCGGTTGCCCGGGCCACTAGACAGCAAAGGTGCCCTGGACTACCTTGTCGTTAATGTAGGATCCCGCTCCCGGGACACCGGAGCTGGACGCTGCGTTCAGGATCACCCAGAACAGCTGACAGGCTGTGAACATGCAGCAGACCGGGCCAGACGGAGCACGCTCTGTTAGCTGGATGACCAGCTGACCTCACAGCACTGGGGGCACTCAGCACACCTCTGCCTTGGCTCTGTGGGATCACAGGCCGAGGCTGGGACCCAGGCTGTGGTCACACAGCATGCAGTCACAACAATAAGACACAGAGGCATGAATTGCCACTGACTGGGTTTCCACTGCAGTGCCTTCACGTGCCTGCAGTGGCCCTTTTTATTAACACTGTATAACGAGATCATGACGAGTTTCCTGCCATGGACATCACGCACCCAGTTAAAGGGGCAAAACATTACAAGCTGGGTCTTTGCTTTTCCAGTTAGGCTGGGATTACTTAATGGTAATCTTCATTACTTCTAGTCCTACTCGTCCCAGTCTTTACTTGATAGATAACCTTACCTCTTTAAAGGAACTCTATCTCTTCTCCCATTAATGTAGCGTGTCCTGCTTCCTCCCCTGGGAGCATATTAGTCTCCTTGAACGAACTGACCTCAGTTATGTAACACTGCCCATACTGGCCTCATATCTTCTTCAGTTAGGGAGGGAGAGGTGGAGAATAAGTACCTTGACTAGGAAAAGTTGGAGTAATGAAAATTATTAGTAAGTAACCCCAGCATTGCATCCACGTCCCTCTTCCTTATCCCAGTACTAACATCTGAGGTGTACCAACCTGAATTAATGAATGGGCCTAGAACAATAAGAACACAGCACCAAATTATCTGCACACCATCCAACACCGTTTTATTCCAAAACCAATACCACCATACACCAAGAATGTTAATGGCACTACAGCACTAAATTCCCCAGTACCAAAGGCACATGCTTCCTGCCGGTGCAGGTTGGGTCTACAGTGCCTAATAAAGGCATTGGGGTCCGCCCAAGAAGCCGCTCTACAGCTGTCCTGAATGACGACTCCCCAGCCTCGTTCCATTCAGCAAACATCACCCTTGTATATCTACCATGTACTCTGGAAGGGGGGGGTCTGACCCTGAGGCCCTGTAAGCTAAGGAGATAGCATCCCTCAGCCACCTGCTGACTGTCTGCACCATCAGTTTTCTGCCCAGGTATGGTCACCACAGGTGACATAGGAGCTATCAGAAGAAGGAAAATCCCAGCACTTTTCTAGAGAGTCATCCTGAACGGAATAGGTTAATTCTGTAGAAAATGCTCTGAGTTGTAGCCTTTCCATTTCAACTTCCAGGACCCACAGACCAATCATATTGGGCCATCTGACCAAAAAGGTAGGCCTATACAGTTTGGCAATCTGGGGACGGGGAACATCAGTGCTACACTGCCATGTCCATAAGTAGAGGGAACCATCACCTGTGGTGCCTCAGAGGGCTATCAGGATGATTTCCGCTACATGGTGCCTGATCTTCTGGGGGACCTTTGGCATCCAGCAAATGAGGGGGAAATGTGAAGCAGGTCTTTGGGCCAGATAATGCACAAATCATCAATTTTCCAGGTACGTGAGGCCGGGAACCTGGAGAGGAACCGGAGGAGTTTCATGTTCAGAGGGGATGAGAAGAGGTCTATGGTCGGATAACCAAAGGTCCTGTAAATGGATTGAAATACCTTCTCCTATAATTCCCAATCTGCTGAGGGAAAGACCAGGCTTAATTTGTCTGCTGCTGAGTTGTCCAGCCCCTTGATGTGACCAACCATCAGTGATAGAAGGTTTTATTCTGCCAGGTTACCAATCTCCTTTGCTAGAACCCGAAGAATTCTGAGTGCAGACCCACCTTCTTGTTGATATATGAGACAGTAGTAGTGTTGTCCACCTGCAGCAGAACAGACATTTCCTTGAGGCGGGGAGAGAATGTCTTCAAGACTCTGTGAGCTGCTGCCAGCTCCCTCCAATTGGATGAGCACACATCCTCTTCCATTGTCCACGGTGCTTGGTGAGACTGATCCTGTACCACTGACCCCATGTCTGCTTGCTTGCATCTATGGTAATAATAGCCTGCAATAATTGAGTGAATGGAAGCCCCTTTAGTAGATTGGGCAGGTGTAGCCACCACTGAAGGTCTAACATTAGAGATTGTAGTTCCAGGGACAGGCATCGAAGTACTGAAAATGTAACACCCAAAATCTGTGTAGGTGAATCAAGAGTGTTCTCAAGTGAAGGTGATCCAACAGAACCAGAAAAACGGTCCCTTTTAGGGACACCCTGTTGCCCACAGCCAGCAGGGCACAGGGACCAGCACCCCGGATAGTTCTATTTGCTATTATATAATGTAAGCCAAAGCACCAAAATAATGCAGTGCTTCGGTTGACATTATATTTAAACAAACACTAGCAGATCAGAACATGGACCTGTACTTTAACTGAATTCTCCATGCACAAATATAGTTGCAGTGTCCGTGCAGTCATATATACGCTTTGGCGTAAAGCGCTATATAAGATACAAATAAAATACCAAAAAAATATCGGTAGAGACTTTTGCAATAGTCGAAGTGAGAAATAATCAGGGCAGCAGTTACCTTCAGAATAACTCCAGAAAAATAGGAGTAGGTCCCAGATTCCTGAGAGGACCCCCATAAAGAGTGGGACAGACATTAGATGATATATTCAGTGTCTGGTCATCCTGGTTATGAAATTTCCTAGGATCGCTAGACTCTGAAATCCAGACTGAGCACAGACTAATGTTTCAGAGCTGAGCATTGCCTCTGTGTGTTGCGTTCGCCCTAACGCTTGCATATTCTATAGTGAAGAATCCTTGCTAAGCTATTCCTTGACCAAGTAATTGCTATAGAAGTGAATGAAGCCTTTTGTTACCACCCCCTTTCAGTCCCAAATTGTATCTTGATTTCTCAGTCCTTGGCAATTGTACAGGCCCAAATCTAATGAATCCAGGTTACTAATGTCAACCAGCTTTGATGCACAATTTTCAGCAAGCAAGAACATCTTGAAAACACATTTAAAATGCTACCTCACACATTTAAGCTGGTCATGACTTGCCACATCCCCTGAATTTCAAGGGTTTTGTTGCGTTAAATCGGTGCAACTTAACTCAACCTTAACTCAAGTTTTTCAGTGAATTTCAAGGGTTTTGTTATACCATAGTTTTATTACGGGCCACTAGCCATAGCCTTCGGCTCCGTGTCCACTGTACAAGTTCCCCCAATATGTTTTGTTTGGATCAACTAGGTGGCCACATACATATCTTTCAGGCACACTAGCCAGGGCAGAGTCCACGGCTTTTGGCCATGCCCACAGTATATTTTAAAACACTACTGTGCCACTAGCCACAGCTTTTGGCCGTGTCCGCTGTACATCTTCCACCAATATGTTTCTTTTGGACCATCTAGGTGGCCACTATGCATGTCGTTCAGGCCCACTAGCTAGGGCCTTTGGTGCTGGCCAGTGAGCATGGGCTTCGGCCGTGTCCATTGTATATTTTAAAACACTACCTTTCATTCTTACTCACTAGCCATGGCCTTCGCCCATAACTATTGTCGACGGTCTTCGGCCGTGGCCCTTTTATTGTTACCCTTACAGCTTTCTTCTGGTCCCACTAGACAAGGCCTTTGGCCATGTGAAGTGCCCATGGCATTTAGCGATGGCCACTCTACATATTGCTCCAATAGGTTTCCTAAATGGGCCCACTAGCCATGGCCTTTGGCTGTGGCCACACCACTAGGTTTCTTTTGGGAACACTGGCTGTGGCCTTTGGCCATGGCCACTGGCCACAGCCTTTGGCTGTGTCTTCTTTCCATATCGCCCACCTGACACTTACTCAGAATTTCTGGACCCTTTCCTCAACCTTATTGCTGGCCTCCAATTGAAATATCCTGATCTACTGGTATTGGGAGATTTTAATATTTGGTTCAATGTGCTCTTGGCCACTGGCCCCAATCAGTCTGTGAATCTATGGCTGATCCTGGGCTTAATCAGCTTGTTTTGGAACAAACCCATTCACTTGGAGGTATTCTGGATCTTCTATTTTCAGCTGACCCCAATATTCAAACACACTACCCTATTCCAGTTATCTGGTCTGCTCATTATCTGATACCTTTTCGTATCTTATACATTAAAAGCCCTGTGATACCTAGTGCTGTGGCTATGCTACGACCTAACTGGAGAGGCGCAGACTTGACAAGGATGGTCACCATCATTTCAGAAAAATGTAAATCTACCCTTATGCCTAATCTCTCCTTTTTGGCCCAGACCCTGCAAGAAGAGGCAGACTTGGTCGCTCCTCACACACTTATCCACCCTCTTAAATGCCCTTCTGTGCCTGGGTTCTCAGCAGAGCGCAAATGGCCTTTGTCCTATGTGCCGCTGGAAAAAACATATTTCAAAATGCTTTCTTATAGCTATCACAATGCTATTAAGGTGGCAAAACAGACTTTTTACACAAAGTTCTCTCAGCGGTCAACCAGTTGAAAGAACTGTTCTCTATGGTTAACTTGTTCACTTCCACTACCCACAGTGCCCCCGAAGATGCCCCTCCCAAATCATATGCGACTTTAGCAGAATTCTTCATTGCTAAAGATAAGGGTATTCATGACCAAATAACAGCAATTCTTTCAGAATGTTGATAGTAGTATGAGCAAGACTGATACAACATTACAACTATGGTCCTATTTCCCTGAGTTCTCCACACGGGAGGTTCTTTTTGCAATCTGTAAGTTGAAATCTGCAGCCCTGCCTGGCCCTGTTCCAGTGGCAATCCTGAAAGAAATTCTCCCCAAGGTCATTATTTGGGCTACAGCCATAGTCAGTGGGCCTCATTCCGACCTTGGTGCAATGGGATACCGGGCACCTGTAAGGACACTGGTGCCCGGTATCCCTTTGGTCGGACCAAACGTACCTTACGGTTCCCTTTAGGGGACCAGGGTGCAAATAACGGCCTTGGCATGCGCCGGGACATTATTTGCGCCCTCCCCATTCCCATTGAGCCCTATGGGGGCTCAAATGGGAATGGGGATTGCCATTTTCAATGGGGACTTACCGGTCCCGCAAAGGTCGGAATAGACCGGTAAGTCCCCATTGAACCAGGGCGGACTCAGTACCGTTATTGGAGGTAGTCATGGTGCTAATAGCGCCATGGCTACCTCCAATCTCGGAATGAGGCCCAATGACTCTTTTCAACATGGAATTATTCCCCCTGAGTTTAAGCAAGCCACTGCTCTCCCACTTCTGAAAAAGCAATCACTGGACCCTGTTGTCTTAGCTAATTATCGACCAATTTCACTCCTTCCTTTTCTCTCTAAGCAGTTGGAAACCCTGGTGGCACTGCTTCTTTCAACTTTTCTTGAGCACTGTAATAGTCTTGATCCTTTTCAATCAGGTTTCCGACCAGTGCGAGGCACCAAGAGTGTCCTGCTGTCAGTAATGGACAATTTAACTGTGCTGGAAAATCAGTATGGGGTGGGAGCTTTGATACTCCTCGATCTATCACCGGCCTTTAGCACTGTTGACCACCCTATTCTGTTATCTCGCTTAGCTTCTGCAGGCCTCTTGTGGCCTGCCCTGGCCTGGTTTTCCTCTTTTCTGTCTGATCGCTGTCAGTCACTTTTACTTCCTCCTTTCCACTCTACACCTCATGCTCTATCTTGTGGTGTCCACAAAGAGTCTGCTTTGTCCCCTCTTCTTTTTAACATCTATGTTCAGCTGCTGGTGGCTCTCACCCACTCTCACGGCTTCAGGTGCTATGCCTATGCTGACAAAACTTAGATTTTGGTTTGCCTTGACTGCAGCTAACCTGAGGTGTCATCTGGGTTATGCCCCTGTTAGCCATGACGGACTGGATGGATAGCAACTGGCTTAAGCTGAACGGGGACAAGACAGAGGTGATGGTGGTGGGTCCCGATTCTTGAGCTTCTTTCTGAACTTGGGAGTGTGTCTTTCATCTTCTTTATCGATGTATCTACAAATCCGTGCTGTGTGTAAGACGGGTATCTATGCCTTGAAACTACTCTGTAGGATACTTCCTTTCAGCCTGTGGCCCTTCGCCCCCAGGTGGTTGCCTCTTTGATTATGTGTAGCATTGATTATTGCAATGCGCAGCATCTCACTAACCGAACGGTTTTGTTCAGCATCTTCAACGCTTGCAGAACATGGCGGCAAGGGTCGCCATTGGCTCACCATATGGTGTACATATTAGCCCGGTGCTTCATACTTTGCATTGGATCCCAGAAGCAAAGAGGATCAAATTGAAAGCCCTCTGTGTTGTACACCGGGCCTACTATTATCTGGGCGCTGAGTATTACAAGACAAATTCATGCCTTATGTTCCTGCTCTGGCTCTTTGCTCGGAGGCCGACAATCTAGTCGTCATCCCTAAATTTCGACGCACCCAGTTGGGGGGTTGCTCCTTTTCAGTTGCAGCTGGAAAGCCCCGGAATGAGCTGCTGATGGCATTACAGAAGCTTAAGGACCATCTTCAGTTTCGACGGTCTGTGAAAACCTTCCTATGCTAAATTGGCTCCCCTGGCTGGCCTTCTATGAGACCTTATTGCCAAAGTGCCCTTGTGGTGTACGTGCGCTGAATAAGTTCAGTTAACATAACATAACATAATGCGCCCCTTGACATGTTGTCCCAAGAGGTTTCGTTGGGACCCACGAGTTATAGCCTTTAGCCAATGTCCAGCCTGGGGCTACAGGGGGTTGGCCATGGCAAACTTTTTTTTGCAAAATATCAGCCAAATCGGTCATGCAAGTAAAATGTTATTAGCGATTAGTACCAGGTGAGAGACAATCAGATTGTTACACGCAATCTGATTGGCCCTCGCCAGGGCTTTACCTGATGCGAAATCCCTTGAATGTTAAACTTCCTTCCTATCACCGTCAGGGGGGAGGGTGGCAACCCTCCAGCCAATGAGGAGGTTCAGAACGGGGTAATCCCGCTCCGAGCCACCACACGGCTGAAGGCTGCCATCCTCCCCCGACACGGATTCAGGTGTTTTCTTCCTCCACCCTCATCCCCCTCCAAACAATCCCCTCCCCACCCTCCCAACCCCACTTACCTTCTTTTTGTCCTTTTTCGAGAGCAAACGCACTGGGAACACTTCTGTCCCCAGCACGTCCGCTCCCGATGGCTGCCATGGAAAGGGAAAATGGACTCCGTTTTCCCTTTCCAACAGCCTTTTTTTGTAGAATTTTTTTTCTTTTTCTGTTCTGAAACACTGCAGTGCTATGGAACAGAAAAACAATGCTATTAGTACCCTGGTCTTGCGGGCCGGTGTACTAATAGCAATAAGCCCCTCGCCGCCAGGGAATTACAGAGTCAGGTAACGCCCCGGGACCTTCAGTAACTATGTGCCATAGGGCATTACCTGATTCAGTGATGCCACTGCGGTGAGGGGCTTATTGCTTAATTCAATTTTGGGATTTCCTATGGAACTTTATACTTACCTTAACTATTGTGCAGTTTCTATAAATGTGTCCCAGAATGCATCATAGAGGCTGACAGGCTTTTTGGAAATTAAAAAGCAGCCTTTTTCCCCCAAAATTCTCTTACTAAAAACGTTATACTTGCTGGATGGATTTGAATGACATTTATGTGTCAAGGATCCCTGCAAACTGCAGATTTTGAGAACAATATGTTATAAAATGAAAAAGTTATTAAGAAAACAAAACACCACAGTTTTCATCCCATTCATTTTCCCATAGAGAAAAAGTGCAGTTTTTGAACACCCATAGCGTGAAAACCGATAGGCAAGTTTGGACCAAATAAGAAACAACTTAGGCACAAAGTGTTGCCTTACATTTCTTGACTGGTTTGAGGTAAATTCATCCAGCCTTTAGTTACCAACCACTTTGAGTCCCAAATTGTCTCGATTCCTCGGTCCATGGCAATATCTACAGGCCCAAATCTTATGAATTCAGGCTGCTGATGGCAATCAGCTTTGATGCACAATTTTCAGCATGCAAAAACATCTCGAAAATAAAGAAAAACTACTGCTTTATAGATACTAATATACAGGGCTGGACATAAATTACACCTTGCTAACAATGACTCTCTACTTTCCCTCTAAATTAGTTATTTGAATTTTGAGGCCTCTTCTCGGCACAGGGGTGTCCCAGTAAGGTTAAGAGCTTTGAGATAAAAAGGCGGTACTGGCTGGTTACGTGCAAGGGAGTTTCCGCCCATTTATGAGAGTACAGATTTAGGCAAAGTGTCAGGTGGGCGAATGGTGGTTGATGGGGGACTAATGGTGAGGACAGAATAGATGCTACACAAGAAATGAGCAGTTGGAGGGTCACCTAAAGTTGCTACCATCAAATATAGCAAGCATTAAATCAAAACTATGCGATCAGGACTTTTTTAATTTTTGCAGGGCGTATGATTTAATTTTACTACATAAAACACGGGCCCTGCAGCCGTGCTTTTTAGATGGAGGTGTGGGTGGGCACTGTATTTGTCGTGTTGCTATTAAGTGAACAAGAAGCAGAAACGCAGAGGGTTTGCTGCTGTGGATGACTCCTTTGTTGCCCATAGATACGGCAAGAATTGTTGAATCAGAGAGAATGTTTGTAAGGGTCAATTTAGTTAGTGGATTATAATTGCATACTGTTGAACAAGCATTAGAACTCAAAACCTAGCTGGCTAGAATGTCAGAAGTTATAGCAGAAGTGAAGTTTGGATTTACAGACTAGTTGCTTGGAACCTGAATGATCAAATAGGGATTTCAGACGAAAATTAGCATTATTGATTACATTGTGATGATAGCAGAAGACTGGGATTATATTTAAACATAGAAATTGTACATTGAGTAGAGCGCGATCATGATTCTTTTTTTTGTATTTGTTTGTTTTTGTTTACATTTGGTCAAACATCCATAATACCCTCCTGTGAGAGGGGAACCCTTGGAGAAAAGGAACAGTAGGTGAAGAAAAACCACCAGACCAACGGATCGCTGCAAACTAAGGGCGGCGGTGGTAAAAGTGTGAAGCCGCGGAGCGTGATGCCGGCATTACCCGACCTCGAGCACCTACAGGGACAACCTCACAATGCAGCCTGGGTGTGCATGCGGCTGCGTTCACTGAACAACGAACAGTGGCAGGGCTGTCACAAGGTATGGTGAGGCCCGGTGCAAAGTATTTGGTGGGGCCCCATTACGATTGTTTGCACTGGGCCAGCGGTGGAACCCCTGCAAACAGGAGACACAAGAAATATACCCTTGAGCTTTTGTGAGAAGGAACCAAAATATGGTGTATTCCTACAACTACGAATCAACTACAGCAAAGTTAGGTTTCTCTACTGAAGAAAGGTTTATGCCAGATTAACTTTTGTATCAAAAGCCTTAATATATATAGGATGGCATGACAGCATGTGGTGCGAGGCACCAGCATTAAGGAGCGCCATGTCCCTGTATGCGCATTACGACACATATCGTACAAAGTGACATGTATAGTGGAGGCTGGTGAGGGGGTACAAACCAGACAAGGGGACCTTGAGAGGGGCTCTCACTCCTAAGAAAATGTTTGAAACATTGAATTAAAATGATGCATTTTACATCACTTTCTTTAACAAATTGGGTAGAAATCCAGGCAGTTTTCAATTGGTTTTGTATGGTAGCACATGGAAAAAGCCAATAGTTGCAAGTCACCAACCATGCACAGGAACATTTTCAAATGCATTTCATGCCGTCTTTGCCAACAATATATGCCAGTATACAAATATGTTCATGCTGGCTGTTCCCATGTATGTCCATGAAGGCTGCAACAATATATGCCAGCATTGCTATTTCAGGACTCCCAGCCACTAAAATGCCATGCCACAGAAAATATATCCAGGCTGGCTGCGTACCATCAGTGTTATTCCTGGCTAGACTGGCCTACAATTAATGTGGTCTACATTAGCCATGCAGTAACTCTTAGATTTGTTCTACCCTTGATGCATGGTCATGTGCATCAAAGGTTAAGCAAAACAAGCATTTTCAAAGGCAACATTTTGGGCTTTCGGGTAGGCAAGGGAAAGGCACTGCTGTAACTGGCCGTTGATGGCAGCAGGTGCAAAATGGTTCAAGAACCTGAGCATCAAATAGCAGTTTAGGAAGTGTTGAGAGCACTAGGAATTGGTGGTTTCTGCACCTTACACTTTATTGAATATCTAGTTATGCTGTACCTGCGGCCGGTTGTAGGAGCCAATGGGTCAGTGCTCTGATGAACCAAGTCTAGGTTTAGGTAGGTTTGTGTTGGGTTCCTACAAGGATGGTGCTAGTACAAATCCTTATACAAGCTTGTTACTTTCACAATAAGTCATGATAGGTATAGAACACGTGTTCAATAGTGATATCATAGTGGGTTTTTATTTGTCATCAAGAGTGCCGACACGTGTTTCGACAATCTGAAAGTCTTTATCACGGCTAGAATGATTGGGTGTCTCACACGTAGTGATTCTCGGAGGGCATATGGCCCTGGGTCAGTATAATAACCTGCTTCGATGCATCTGAATGAGAAGGTACTTGTCAACACACGGGATGTCCGCCCGTCGATCGATGCAGACCTGGATTCAATGCCAACATTTTGGGCTTTCGTGTAGGCATGGCAACGGCACTGCTGTATTGGAATCAACTGCCCGTTTATGGCAGCAGGTGCAAAATGGTTCGAGAACCTGTGCATCAAATAGAAGTGCCTGGCAAATGACTAATACATATGCACACGATAAAACAGTTAGCTTTGCCAATGCTTGTTTTAACAGGATTTCATGAAGGACAGACGTAGTGCTTATAAAAATTCCGGGGCTGAGGGCAGTCCTGGTTAAGACATTTTTATTAAACCAGTAGCGTGTTTACAGATCCAATATATTCATTAACTTGCACTAGACTGCTTTTAAAATATACTGGCAGGCGCACACAGTTGGATGGTAAGGCTTGATAAAACTAGCTCAAAGAAAACCCAGGAGGCAGTGTTTTGCGCAGGGAGGGGAAGGCCATAGACAGTCAATGGGGGGCAGATAGGGGATATCCAGACAACACCTACAAGCTTTGTGCCCCTCCTCATATGCCATTTCTCCATATCTGTACTCTAATGGAATAGTTTTGACTTATAGGTGGCGCACTTAATAGCTAAAACTAAAACGGATGTCATAGTCTACCACTTGAATGACCAATATTCAGGATGTATATGTCTGCATTATTGAGAGCTGCCTGCCTTGGGTTAAAAAAAGCTGTGTATATAAAAGCACTGCCCATAAGAAAAAAACAAGTGTCTTGGCCTGTTAATATGTAAATGACCACGCTTCACGCCGATGCTTGTCTTTATAGAGAGGCTTTATTTCTTTAGTTCATCCAAGAGAAAGGCCCCCAGCTGTGGCTGTCCTCCTGCTCTCAATCCTCTCTCTCTCTGCTGCTACTATGTGGAACCTTTGCTTAATCATAACAACAAAGGTTCCTTGGTAACTAGGTTACATGGCAGCAGCTGAATTGATGTGATTGTAAACTCAATGAAGTAAATGTAACCACCTCCTAACACCTCCCTTCCTTTTACCAAAATATAAGTATTTGCCTAAACTAGATAATAGATTTCATTGAACATAAGTAGTTCATTATTTACATGGTATCTGATACACCGCTATATGAAGAAATAATTAAATTGTTTTAAATACCTTGCAGTGCAGTTACAAGTTGTTGTTTACCTTTTTGCAAATTGCTATCCTCTCCTTGTTCCAGACCCCACCCCCTTTAACAAGCACCGAAGATCCCAAATCTTTAACAACTTGTTTGGGCTGTGAAAATATGGATGCACCTTTGCGCACCTTGGTGGGAAGTTTGATCTTGATCCAATCACCTTCCTCAAGACTGAATTCTCTACAAGCATTCTTCCTGTCATATTGCTCCTTGGATCTGACCCCAGATTCAAATATCTTCTCTCTCACTCCCTCCAGATCTATTCCTACGAATTTTGACCTTCCCATCCAGCCTGGACACATGTGTGAGTTAGGTTTCCTCCCTCTTAATAGTTCAAATGGGGATACACCCGTAACACTGTGTGGTGCTAGTCTATATTGGAATGTTCTCTCCATTATGGTCCTGATCCAGTCACCTCCTGTTGCTACCGCAATTCTAATTGCATCCATGAGAGTGCGGTTGAAGCGTTCTACACACCCATTGGTCTGGGGATGATATAATGAAGTGGTTACTTGTTCTATTCCATGGTTACTCAAGAACTCTCTAAATTCCTTGGAAACCAATTGGGTCCCATTATCTGATAAACACTTTCTGGGGAATCCCTCTCTCCAAAATAATTGCTCCAAACATTTAATGATGCTACTGCTGGATATGTCTCTTAGTGTAAATATTTCGGGCCACTTGGATAATAAATCTATGACAACCAGTACATAGGTGTCTCTCCCACCCTTGATATTGAAAGGCCCTAGTAAGTCTAAAGCAACCTCATCCCATGGAACTGTGGATGGCTTTCTAACAGTCATGGGTACTTTTTGAATCCTGAGACCCTTATTACCTTCAATGCAATCACAACAATTGTTGACCACTTCTTCAGTGTCTTTGTCAAGATTAGGCTACCAAAATTCTGCTCTAACCAAGCCTTTGGTTCTAGGCAGTCCCAAATGCCCAACATGAGCTAGCTCAATTATTAATTTTCTCATTTTAATAGGTACAACCATCTGATGTCCTCTATGTAAGTATCCTTTATCAATCCAGAGTTCTTCCTTAACTTTGGCAAACCCGCCTAAATCACCAATATAGTTTCTTATTCTGTTCTGCGTCACCAATGTTAAAACTCTCTGGTACAATTCATCCTCTGAACATGCATTGTCCCACTCCTCTTTCTTTACTGACTCATGAACCTGAAATATTTCAACACCTTTCTCACGAGTCAGAGGAGACTCCTCAGACACTGTTTCTCTCACTACTGATCTGGATAAGGCATCAGCAACTACGTTGGTTTCACCACTAATGTGAAGCATATCATATTGCAGGCCTTGTAGGGATGTCACCCACTTCATGATGCGTCTGGAGACTCCCTCCAGACCACCTTTGGTAAATATTCCTATTAGGGGTTTATGGTCTGTACATACTGTGAATTCTCTGCCCCACAAATATCTTTTGAACTTTTCCACTCCCCAGACACAAGCCAATGCTTCCTTTTCTACCACTGAATATCTGTTCTCAGGTCCTTTGAGAGATCTAGAGGCAAATGCTATGGTGTGTAAGCCCTCCTGATCTTCCTGCATTAGGACTGCCCCAATACCATAGTCACTTGCATCCACAAATAATAATGAATGTCTACTTTCTTCAAACGTTTTCAAGATGGGTGCATTGACTATAGCATCTTTAATCTTACCAAACTCTTCCTCACAAGATTCATTCCACTTGAACGTAACACCTTTACGAGTCAACATCCTCATGTTCCTTGACAAATTTGCCAACCCTCTAACAAACTTGCCATAAAATTCAACCAGACCTAGAAAAGATAGTATATCTGCTTTGGATTTTGGTGCTTCCATCTTGCGAATAGCTTCTATGGCCTTTTCTTTGGGTTTGATCCCTTCACCTGTAATTTCATGACCTAGATATTCAACTTTGTCAGTTTTGAATATGCATTTCTCTAACGATACTGTAAGGCCAGCCTCTTTGTATATGTTCAACACTCTCTCTAACCTTTTATCATGTTCTGCTTCATTTTTCCCACATACTAGCACATCATCCTGGTAACACATGACACCTCTCTCTCCTCCCAGTAATCTGTACATGACGTTCTGAAATACACTAGCTGCTGAAATCAATCCAAATGGCATTCTTATACATCTGAAAAGGCCAATAGGGGTAATGAAAGCTGTGAGATCTCTCGAATCAGGGTGTAATTCTACTTGGTGATATGCAGATTTGAGGTCAATAAGAGAAAATACTTTGGAATCAGAAACCCCTGCCAACAAATCATCTATTCTGGGTAAAGGAAATTTGTCAGCCACTACATTTTTATTCAGGTGTCTAAGGTCTATGCATATCCGCAGAGATCCACTGCTCTTTCTCACTATTACAATAGGACTAACCCACTCTGAGGAATCAATTCTCTCTATCACCCCTTCACTTTCCATTTTATTCAATTCACTCTCTACATCTTTTCTCAGGGCCAAGGGAATGGTCCGTAATTTGGCAACTTTGGGAATGGCATCCCTTTTCAAACGAATTTTGTGCACAAATCCCTTCAAGCACCCTAACTTAGTGCCACTCATATGCCCTCTGGCCCCTTCCATAACAATGCTCGAGACCGATTTTCCACCGGATTTTCCACCTTCAACAGTCAAAACCTGTTCTGGGTGGCTTGCTTCAAGTCTTATCTTGAGCTCTGCCTGATCGCTCCAGGACAACAGCTCTCCACCTCTGTTGGCTACATGGATAGTCCCTAACGCCTTCCTGTCTTTGAATTGGAGCTCAGCTTCAAAGCACCCTAAAATTTCTATGGGCACATCTCCATAAGCATTTGCTCTGACTACATTCTCCCACAATGTACAACATCCAAATTTCTCCTTCCACACTTGCACACTTATCAAAGTATAATCTGCTCCACTGTCCATGAGCATTGATACTGGCACCCCTCCAACTAACACAGTTGCATATGGTTTCTTTTTCTTGACCTTCCCATCAATGGCATTGACTGAAAATATAACTTCTCTACCAGCATCATCAATTGATATAAATTCTTGATCTGCATTGACTTCATGTATTTGACTTGGGGCGGTATAAAAATTCCTACAGCATCTAGCCATGTGTCCTCTGACCCCACATTCATTACATATAATGTTTGATGCATAACATTCTTTGTCAGATGCTTTGTGATATAGACTCCCACATCTGAAACACCTCCTAATTGATGCACCTCTAGGATAACCAGAGTCCCTGCCACCCCTGAATGTAACATTCTCACTGGGCGACCCTCTGGTAGATGATCCTTGTCCCCATGCTCTGGTAAAGGGACCTTGGCGACCCTCAGGTCTCCTGCCCATTTGCCAAGTGCGACGCGCAGTTGCCGCACCTCTCTGCATCACTCTCGAAACCTTATGTATGGCAGCTTCATTGTCATCAGTTTTGGGCTTATCTTGAGATGTATTATCCACTTGAAGCATTTGTATACATTTGTCTGTGTGTTCTATCATTTTCGCTATCTCAATTGCCTTGTTGAAACCAGTTCAGCAGAGTCCATGCAACTGCGGCTGCAGAACGAGCCGAGGAGCGCTAAACTGGCTGAAGACAGGCAAGAGGGAGAGCAACTGGGAGAGACAGGGCCTGGAGGAGAGGGAACCTCGAGGCCCCTACCAAGCGCGAGGCCCGGTGCAGATTGCCCCTCCTGCACCCCCCCTCGTGATGGCCCTGAACAGGGGCAGCAGCTCTCTCCATGTGAGGACAACATGGTCACAGACACACTCACGTATGGGGAGACTGGACCTTCAAAGCGGGAACTGGCCGCTTGCAGGGAAGAGCACGGTACGGCAGTGACACCAGGGGAGCTGGGGCAGAATATTTCAACTGCCTTACAACAAGGCTCCTGATTGGCCACTGAGACCAGCCTTCCCCATAAAAACCTGAAACACTGTGGCTAAGGGAGATTCTGTATCTGACTCTTCTCGGAGACACACGTACTAGACAAGAAGAAGTCTTTCCATTGGGCATATTGAACCACAGGAACCTGACAGCTACAGGAGAACATATCCCTGTATCCACCCAAAAAGAACAAAATCTTTCTTTTAAGGACATTTTATGTCACAAACCGGAAGTATCGTTTAGGAAGCTGTATTCCTGAAAAAAGGATTTTTATTTTGGTTCACTGCATTCTATCACCTGCACTGTCTGTCACAAATGTTGGTGGCAGCGGTCGGATAGACAGCCTATCATGGAAGGCATTGTGAAGACGATTGCAGAGGGATAACAACAATTGCAGCAGCTACTGCTGGTGCAAAGTCACCAGGCCCAGGCAGACCACCAAGCATTCCAACAGGCCATACAAATACAGAGTGCTACCCACGAAAAGAACCAAGAAGCACTCAAGCAGATCACATATGTAATGATGTCCGCCAGGGAACATCCAGTTGTGTCCACCAGCATCCTCCAAAAGTACCTACCTGGAGAAGACCTAGCCTTCTTTTTCACCAATTTCAAGAGAGTGTCCAGGATAGCCCAATTGGCCACGATAGGTGGGGGCACTGCATTGCACCAGTTCTCATCGGCGTCTTGCAAGGCGCCTATCAAGCTGCAAATCCATCCAGTTACACCTCTTATGGTGACATAAAAATCTTGTTGTTAATTTGTAAAGCGCTTTGGATTAAAGCGTGTTATAAAATCAATAAATACAAATACAAATAAAAAGGGCCTTCCTAGAAATGCTTGGGATGGACGATGAGGCCGACCATATCCAACTCTGGGAAGTGAAGCTCAAACCAGGGGAGACACCTCGGCAATTGTACTACCGGATCCAGGATCTAACAGAGAAGTGGCTAAAACCCTCCTCGGCCACAATGGTCGAGGTAGTGGAGAAAATAAAGCTGGAACAGCTGGTAGACGCACTTCCAGGACCCAAGCAGAGATGAGTGAGACAACATCACAGGCCCACCCTCTCAGAAGCTATCAATATAGCCACAGCCTTCCAAAAGGTTGGGTTCAGCTGACATCCAACAACAGCAACTGCAGAGAACTTAAAACCGTCCACACATTGTTGGACTGAGAGTGAACAATGGGTTCCGTGAGAAGAACCACGTATACTTCCTGGCCCTTCTACCTCAAGACAACCTCAATGTTTTGATTGTGAAGAGAGGGGTCACATAGCCAGATTCTGTCCCCGCAGAAGTAAACTTGAAACAATGGAAATAGGAACGCTGAAGTCTCAAGAGTATCGAAGATGAAGTTACCCAAACACGGTTCAAGCGACGATCAACGGGAAACCAACCCAGGCATTGCTGGACAGCGGAAGTCAGCATACCGCCATAACCCCACAAGTAATTGGTATCAAAAGATGGGGCATGTAAAAATACCAGTGAAATGTGTACATGGGGATGTACGGTCTTACCCGTCCCGACTCGTTTCTCTAGGCATACAAAATCACACACTGGACGTTAGGGCCACCATAATATCCTCACTGCCCCCCCCCCGTGTTGTTGGGTACAGATCTGCCTGCCTTGCAGGAATGCATCATTGAGATGGCATGGCTACAGACAGCCCCCTTTTCCAAGGAAGTACTGCAAAACCCAGAACGTGTAAAGTCCTGGCGAACCAGAAGAGAAGTAGGAGAGGTGAAGAAAAGGTTGGCAGCCATGGCCATCATTGACTGGCTTCCCGAGGGTTCAGAAGTTTCCTTTTTTTCGGGCTTAGTGCCAGAGTGATCGAACCCTCCACAGGGCCCGAGAACAAGTGTTTGAAAAGAAAGACAAGCGGGACAATACCGGACCATGGTTTACTGAGAAGAGTGGTCTGTACTACCGAATGGTAAAGGAGAAGGATGGAAATGAAATAAAGTAGTTACTCGTCCCTGGCCGGTTCAGGAAAATGGCACTACAACTTGCACATGATGACCCCACTGGCGATCATTTGTCCACTGAAACAACATTAGGATGGGTATTAAAACAGTTTTATTGGCCCAGTGTTTATAGGGAAGTGAATGAGTACTGCCAATCATGTGTTGTCTGCCAAAACACCAACCCTTGTATGCCACAAAAAGCTCCTCTTCAAGGGATGCCATTGATTAACGGATAGGCATGAAAATAGTGGGTCCTCTAGAACCATCTAGTGGAGGATACCAGTGGTGGTGGACTACGCTACTCGATACCCAGAGGCGTTCCCAATGCGAGGAACCTCCGCTACGCAAATATGTGATCTACTCAACCCTTACTTTGCCAGAGTGGGGATACCCAAGGAAATAGTGAGTGACCAGAGCAAGAACTTCATGTCTAACATAATGAGCAGAGTTTGTCAATGCCTGAACATAAAACAGCTGGGGATGTCTGAATACCATCCCCAGATGGACAACCTAGTCGAGCGGTAAAACAGAACCATGAAACAGACACTGAAATGGGTTGCCGCTCCTAGTAGGAAAAACTGGCACCGGGCTTTGCTTTGGATTTCCCCTTTTGATTTACTGTTTGGACATCACCCTAGTACCCTATTAAACATAACCAAGGAAGACTGGGAAAGAGGGGAAGACAGATCACTGTCGGCCTATGTGAACGAATTACACACACATCTGGACATGACGAAGACTCTTGCCCAAACAAATCTAGGGTGAGCAAAGGATAAACAGAAGGAATACTACAATCGTTCCTCCGAGTTGAGGAGTTTTAAATCCAGACACAGGGTTCTGGTCTTGCTACCAACCATCAGTAATAACATGCTAGCACAGTGAAGAGGAACGTATACCATAAAAGCAGTATTAGGTCCAGTAAACTACCTCGTACACCAACCAGACAGACAAGACAAGGAGAAAAATGATCATGTTAATCTGTTGAAGGAGTGGAAGGAACCATTAAAAAGCGTGTCCTTGATTGTCTCCAAACCAACAGCCACTGAACAGTTCCATAAGGGTGAACCCTCAGGTTTACAGGATGTCCAGTGGGGATCCATTATGTCGACCAAATCCAAAGAAGAGGTCCTTCAGGTCCTGAAACCCTGGGCCCATACCTTTTCTCATCTACCTGGCAAAACCAATCTTGCCGAGCATGCCCTCAATACAGCCCCTGGAAAGATTGTAAGGATGCGACCCTATTGCATACCTGAAGCAAAAAGGGCCAACGTACAAAGCGAAATAGACAAGATGTTACGCATGGGCATTATCGAGCCATCATCAAGTCCCTGGTGCTCAACAATAGTGTTGGTACCTAAACCTGAAGGCTCGATATATTTTGCATGGATTTCTGATAACTCAATTCCATCCCATCATATCAAGCATACCCCATGCCATGCATAGACTAACTGCTGGAACGGCTGGGAGGCGCTCAATACCTCAATACGATAGACTTAACAAAAAGCTACTGACAGATACCCCTGAAAAAGAAAGACAGACCAAAAGCAGCCTTCTCCAGTCCAAAGGGTCTGTACCACTTTACAGTGCTCCCTTTTGGTCCCCACGGTGCTCCAGCCACATTTCAATCGCTGATGTACAAGATACTGATGCTGCACAAGCCATATGTTACAGCTTATTTAGACGACAACATCGTGTTGAGCCGTACTTGGTCCGAACACCTGGAACACCTATGCAAAGTGGTCCCAACCTTGGAGAGCAGTGGCGTACACATCAACCCAAACAAACTGTCTTGGCGAGTAATCAATCCAAATACTTGGGATACACTGTTGGGGTGGTGAAATACGTCCACAGGTAAACAAAGTGGAGGCCATACTACGACTGCTGGACTGCTGGACGAAGTACTGGATGAGAAGAAGGCTTTCAATTGGGCATATTGAACCACAGGGATCCGACAGCTACAGGAGAACACATCCCTGTCTCCACCCAAAAAGAACAAAGACTGCCTTTTAAGGACTTTTTATGTTACAAACCTGAAGTATCATTTAGGAAGCTGAATTCCTGAATAAAGGATTTTTATTTTTGTACACTACATTCTGTCTCCTGCGTTATCTGTCACACCTCCAAACAACATTTTCATTAACTGACCTCAATTTAATAACATGTAATATGGATTGGGATAGAGAAAAGAAACTGAAAACTCCACCACCACCCACCACTCCCCTTTCAACTCGAAAATCCCCTCCACCACATTAACATATTTCCTTTACATCTTGAAACAACAGATCAATACAGCTATTGTATTATCTGCAAGTACTTGGGTGGTATTTCTCCTGGTGCAGGT
Source organism: Ambystoma mexicanum (assembly GCF_040938575.1). NCBI lineage: Eukaryota > Metazoa > Chordata > Amphibia > Caudata > Ambystomatidae > Ambystoma > Ambystoma mexicanum. The sequence goes on from NC_090934.1 coordinate 369,005,830, forward strand.
CTCTTATGCCTCTCCTTCACTGTTCCTCAGGTGCAGTCCATTAGCCCCAGTGCTCGCAGCCTGGTGCGGCAAGTATAGTGTTGGTGAACTCGTTATACATACTTCAAGAAACCATTCCATCCGTCAAAGAAGTGGTTATCTCATTATGCCAAATGAATGTCATTTTTTCTTATATTAAAATATTCCAGATGTTTAAAATCCAGGCCTCTTATCGTTGGTATGTATGGTGTCCTTCATCTTGAAGCAAGGGTGCGTTTCTCAATCAGTAACATTTACTGTATCGCTCTTTCCGTTGGACATGCTGTTTGATCCCAAAAAAGCATACTATTTATAATGCACGAAATGTCACTATTAGCCGTGGCAGTTATTACCTCTACTAATTTCGCACTGTATTTGTCAAGTTTGGCGAATCTTACCACACATGAAAGTACGTTTTGGCACTTCCACAAACATGCCAGTAGAGGACTGATCCTCAACGACCCACATGTTTTATCCTATAAGGAGTCAGATGCCAGGGTCAGATGCCATCTTGTTATGAGTTTGCATGCCAATTCCTGGGGCTGTGCACTTACTTACTTGCACTCTCTGCCTGCCCACCTCCACCCCTGATTGGCTGTCCCCGCTGTCGTGTGTGGGTCTTGTGTTTTGCAGCACACAGCGCTCACCATTGAACACCTTGGCTGAGCGGGTGCCTGCCTGGGACAGTCTCTACTGGTAAGACCCTCCAGGCCTTTACAAATATTGTTGCCTCGTGTTTGCTTCTTCTTTTTGCCTCGTTGTGCCCCCTGCCCCTCTTCGTTTTTCCCGGTTCCCCTTCCTCCTTGTTCCCCTCCCTCCCGAATCTCTGAACGCCCATCTCCCTCCTGATTGGCTATCCCCACCGTCGTGTGTGGGTCTTGTGTTTGCAGCACACCACGCTCGCCATTGAACACCTTGGCTGAGCGGTGTGTTCCTGGGACAGTCTCTGCTGGTAAGACCCTCTGGGCCTGTACAAATATTGTTGAGTCGTGTTTGCTTCTTCTTTTTGCCTCGTTGTGGCCACTGCCCCTCTTTGTTTTTCCCGGTTCCCCTTCCACCTTCCACCTGTTCCCCTCCCTCCCGACTCTCCGCCCGCCCACCTCCCACCCTGATTGGCTGATCACCGTCGTGTGTGGGTCTTGTGTTTTGCAGCACACTGCGCTCGCCATTATACACCTTGGCTGAGCGGGTGCCTGCCGGGGAAAGTCTCTGCTGATAAGACCCTCTGGGCTTTTACAAATATTGTTGCCTCGTGTTTGCTTCTTCTTTTTGCCTCATTGTGCCCCCTGCCCTCTTGGTTTTTCCTGGTTCCCCTCCCTCCTTGTTCCCCTCCCTCCTGACTCTCGGCCCGCCCACCTCCCCCCCTGATTGGCCATTTTGTCCTTCACCTCTGACCCTCTTAGGGCAGCTCTCTGCCCGGCAGCCCCTACGGCTAAGGGCCCATAGGCAAAAAGCGGCTCCCACAGAGGCGGTTCCCTGCTGTGTCTGCAGGTGTCCGCTGGGGGTAGCCAGTTGCCAACCTTCCGTTAGGGTTGACCTGCACGCTGCTCTACCTACCCCTGTCCACTCAGCAGTCTCCTCAAACCTAGCTGTGTTTTCTTTCCTGTCTGTAAAAGTGCACTGTGAATGTTTTTAAAAACTGCATTGTGAAACCTAGGCCTTTATTCCTCTATCCAGGACTCTCAAACTTAGCTGTGTTTTCTCCTGTCTCTAATAGTGCACTGGGGTAGACTTATATCAGAGTGTCGGTCGTCTTGTCCAATTGACAACTTGTCATCTCATCTGTCCCGTCTGCTTGCACCCTGCCCTTTGTTCCTTCCCTAGCCTAGTGTTCTCCCCTCCCTCCCCCGTCCTCTTTTCTCCTCTCCCCACATACTCTATGGTGCTCTCTGTCTCTCCTATCTTTTCTATCTGCTTCTCTATCGACTAACCTGATCTCCTCACTAAATCTGGTATGAAGAAGTTCAAAAAGGACATCCTGGTCTCCAACCCAGGCCTCCCTATTGCTGACGCCTAAACCAGTGCCTCCTTCAGGCAGACTTTCACTGACATCCTCTTTGTCGTTCCCTTGCCAGACCTATGGACGCTACATATGGTCTCTGTGCTCTCTCCCTTCTCTTCTTCTCCCATTAATGGTGGCACCCGGTGGGAGGCCCTCCTGGCCTCCTTCTCCTCCTCTAAGGTCATCATTAATGTTTACTTGAATGGCACCGTCCCTCAGGCCAACCTTCTCCTCTTCGATTGACGCTTCCCGCGCCTCATCAATTTCCTTTCTTATGCTGCTGTCCCCTCTTCCCCCTCCATGGCTTCCTTGCCTTCCCCTGCTGCCTCCTCCTTGGCTACCTTGCCCACTCCTCCCTCCTTTTCTGCACCCCCTCTGGCTGCCGCTACACCTCTTCAGGGCATACCTCTGATTTCTACCCCTCCCCGGAAGTCTTTCAAGGGCGGCAACATTCTCCACATTGCCACTCGTAACTCTGGCTCAGCTGTCAAACACTCCTCCGACATCTGCCGCCTTCTGGAGGAACTTGACCTCGAAGTCCTCGGTCTCGTCGAGACATGGTTCACGGCCAGCTCTGTCACAAGCTTTGACATTCTCCTCCCTGACGGCTATAAGATCCTCTCCGCGCCAGGTCCAAATGCTCTGGAGGGGTTGTAGCCCGTTTCTTCCCTGAGTGGCTTCCTACCTCTGTCATTCCTATGCAGGGCTGCTCCTCATTCAAATGCCTCGTCTGCAGGCTCTCTCTCTCTCCTAGCCATTCCCTTACTGTGGCTACTATTTATCAGCCACCTGGTCAGATCTCCTCCTTCCTCTCAGAGTGGGAAGACCTCTCCTCTTCCCACCTGGTCTCGACCACTCAACTCCTTCTTGGAGACTTCAACATCCACCTTGATGCTTCCTGTCCTTCCACTAGACTCTTCCACGACATTTGCGACTCCCTCTCACTCTCCATTCTCCCCTCTGGCCTGACTCACTCTGCAGGACACACTCTGGATGTCCTGATCTCCTTAGACCTTCCCCTTTCTATCCCTCTCACCACTCCTCTCTCCTGGAGTGATCACTTTCTCCTTTCCTCCCAGCTCACCCTCTCTATCCCTCAGGGCAAGCCATCTTCAGCACTGCCACCCACCTTCTCGGTCTTCTGACCCATGAACTGCATGTCCGTTGAGGCTTTCGCCGCTGCTTTCTCATCACCCCCTCCCCCTATGGCTGACTCACACCCTGACACAGTCCTTTCCATGCTCTACTCTGCAATATCTGAAACTCTAGACATTCTTGCCCCAGTCATGAGGATCCGCCTGAAGCCCAGAGCCAAATGCAACTCCTGGTATGATTCAGACCTCGTCACCCTTAAACCCAAGTGCAGGGTGGCTGAGAGGAATTGGCATACTTCATATACATCCTCTGACAAACTGGCCTGCCGCCTGCTCCAAAGGCAATGCCGGCTCTCTGTCCTCACCAAGAAGAGAGCTCACATCCAAGCCTGCATGTCTGCAGCTTCTAACAACTCGGCTGAACTCTTTAAAATCTGCAAGGAACTGGCCAATCCTGGTGCAGTCTCTACCTCTCCTGTCCCTTCCCAGGCCCTCTGCACAGCACTGGTTTCTCATTTCATCTCTAAAACTCAGGACATCCTGTCCTCGCTCTCCTCCTCTCCCCTTGCTCCATGTTCCTCCTCTGGCCCCTCTTCGGCCTCCTCTCCTCCCACCTTCTCTGCCTTTCCCCTGTTCTCACCAGACAAGGTTTCTAGACAAGTCCGACCTATGAAAGTCTCGTCAAAACAGGTTCATCCCTGTTCCTCCAAAACCATTAAGGACCGCATTGACTACCTGGCTCCTGCTCTGGCTAACTTCTGCAACCACTCCTTCGCCACTGGAGTCTTCCCTTCCCCCTGAAGCATTCCCTTGTGCACCCTTTTCTCATAAAACCCTCTGCCGACCCTTCCTGCCCGGCAAACTATCGCCCAATCTCCATCACTCCTTTCCTGGGCAAACTCTTGGAAAAGCTGGCCATCTCCCAGCTCAATCTTCACACTGAATCTGTTGGTTGTCCCCGTGATCATCAGTCTGGCTTTAGGGCTGCCAGAAGCACGGAAACTGATTTCCTGAACTTCCATGAAGACCTGTTCTCCAACCTTGATTCAACACCCCCTGTGTTCTCATCTTACTTGATCTCTCCTCTGCCTTTGACACGGTCAACCATGCCATCCTGCTCAACCGTCTCCGTGATAACCTGGGTATCACCTGCCAGGCCCTGGTGTGGCTGACTTCTTTCCTCTCTGATCGACCCTCCCAGGTTCAACTTGTGTCCTTCCTCTCCTCTGTCTCTATCTCTACCTGTGGTGTTCCCCAGGGGTCTAACCTGTCTGCCTGGCTGTTCAACCAATACCTGGCACTACTTGCCCACTGCATTGCCGCACTCTGCCCAACTTCCAGTGATATGCAGATGACACCCAGCTCCTCTTCATGTTACCCTCTGCCACCTCATCTCTGACTGCCTGTCCGTCACCAGGAGCGGTGTGCCGCCAATGATCTCTGCCTTAATGCCAGTAAGACTGAGATTCTCCTCATCAGCACACCCGCTCCGTCCTTTCCTGTCACTCTCTTGGCCCTCTTCCTGCTCTCACCTGCGAGGCTAAAAACCTTGGGGTCCTCTTTGACTCCTCACTCTTCTTCTCTCCTCACATCACTGATGTCTCTAAGAAGTCACACTACTAGCTGCATTCTTCCTTTCCTCTCCTTCCCCCAGAATCTCACCATCTCCAGAGCTCTGGTTCTCTCCAGGCTGGACTACTGCAACAACCTCTTTCTAAATCTACCTGCCTCTACTCTCCGCCCTCTGCAACTTATCCAAAATAGGACTGTGAGACTTGTCCTTGGCCTCACGCCCAGGGATCATATCTCTCCAGGACTGAAATCTCTGCACTGGCTCCCAGTGGCTGCGAGGATTAAGTTTAAAACCCTCTGCATTGTCCACAAGGCCTTCTGGGGCCTGGCACCTCAATACCTTCAACTCTCTCTTCCTAAATATATTTCTTTTCGAGCCCTTCACTCAGCCGCCTCCAACTCCCTCAGGGTCAGTCGCTTCTCCAAGCAATGAGTTGGTGGTAGATCTCTTTCCTCTGCTGGGGGCTCCCTTTGGAACAGCCTCCCTGCCTCCATTAAACTCGAGGAGAACCATCTCTGATTCCAGAGACACCTCAAAACCTTTCTCTTTGCCTCTGATTGTTCTCCTCTGCTCCCCTGCTGGCTTCCTGGCTGAAGCTGACACTGCACCGGTTACCTGGCCACCATCTGATCGATTGTCCAGGTCCCCTCCCTTGCAACCCCCGCACTTGGGGTCTGTTTCTGTATCCCTACAAGTCCCACTACCAGCACTTGACACTTGTTGTCTGCACTTACCCTTGCACTTGCCACCTGCTGGCCGTACTTTACTTATTGCTATTTATTTATCCCATGTACTGCACTGTTCCCCCTCCCCTGCACTTTCCCACTTCCCCCTCCCATGCACTTGCGCAATATGAATGACACCTGGCCTAGTAGGATATTTGTTTGTCTTCCCTCTGTTTTCCCCTCCCTTGCCTCATTGCGCCTCGAAACACTTGTGTATAGGCGCGTTACAAATGCCATATCATATCATATAATCATAACTAAAGACATTTAGCACAATCTCTGAGTTTAAAATTAACCTAAACAAAATTGAAACCTTAGTTAAGGTGCAGTTAACTTGCGCAGATTTAATGTGGATATGCGAAGTCACCAGCTTAACAGAATGTGCTCCTGTTGATGTCCCCCATAATGCTCTGTCAGCAAAAATGCATGTGTATGTCACTCTGAATACCTTCTCTTATAATATGGATGTGCTCATGGGCTTTGCAATGGGAAAGTGCAGAGTTAAGCTGGTCATGACTTGCCACATCCCCTGAATTGCAAGGGTTTTGCTGCGTTAAATCTGTACAACTTAACTGCACCTTAACTAACGTTTTTCCAGTGAATGAAGAGTTTTGCCATACCATAGCTTTGTACAGGCCACTAGCATTTAGCCATGGCTGGCAGCAATGGCCTTCGGCCATGCCCACTGTACATCTCACCCTAATATGTTTCTTTTGGAACAACTAGGTGGCCACAGCCTTTGGCTGTGGCCACTATACATGTCTTTTGGGCCCACTAGCCAGGGCAGAGAGCACAGCCTTTGGTTGTGCCCACTGTATATTTTAAAACACTACCGGGTCAATAGCCATGGCCTTTGGCCATGAGCATTGTACATGATCCTCCAATATGTTTCTTTTGGACCCACTAGGCAGGTCAAACTTTGTGTTTACAAAATATCAGCCAAATCCGTCATGCAAGTCAAATGTTATTAGCAATTCAATTTTTGGGTTTCCTATGGAACTTGATACTCACCTTAACTATAGTGCGGTCGCTATACATGGGTCCCAGAATGGAATGCATCACAGAGGCTGACAGGCTCTCCAGAAATGAAAACGCAGCCATTGTCCCCCAAAATTCAATTTCCTTAACTTTTGACTTGCTGGATGGATTTGGCTGAAATTTTCAAAACACACTTCAATCAAGTCCACCTCGGAGAATTAAATGCATCACACAAACCAATACAGTGATGGGGGTAATGACCAGGGAGGAAAAAAGCAATTGAGGGGAGGGGGGGGCCATTGAAAAAGGAGGGGGCACTTGGTGCATTTTGGATTTCTGAACGTTATCAGGGGCATACCGGGGGAATCCCGCAGACATGGGTAGTTCAATGCCACTATAAGTGTAGTTTGTTGCTATTATCAGGGAAATCCTGCGGGAATGGGTAGAGAGTGAAATAAAAAAAAGTATTTTTACACCTGCAGTGATCACATCTCCTAGACAGGGTGCAATGGGTGTCTGTGCCGAAGGTCATGGCTAATGGGACTCAAAGAAACCTATTACTGCAACGTGTACAGAGGCCTTAGTCAAAGGCATTGCCCAATGGGATTGGCAAAAGGCCATGGCTAGTGGGCCCCAATGAAACGTATTGGTGCTGTAGAGGAGCAGCTGAATGCTTCTGCAGGAAGTCCCGCCCCCCCTACTGCTTATATTTTGGAAGCCTGAACCTGCACCTTGTTTGACACCAGTAGTTGTGACCATTCCATGACGAGCGTTCAAGAAAAGGTATGCGTTAAGAAAACTATACCAGATGTATGGCCGAAGAGTTGACAGTCTCTTGGAAGAGGTCCCCAAATGAATATGAAAACAAGAGACAGAAAAGCTGGTGATGTCACAAGAAGTGAGGGTAATGCACGAAGAAGATGTATGGACCTTATAGAAGCTGATGACGAAATAAGGAATCGAGTGAACGTTCCTATGCAAAGAGATGATTGCATACGTATATGTGACGCACTGAAGACAATGCAAACCGTTTAATAATTGTACAGACGCAGCAATGCAAGTAGACCAAGTGGTCATAGAAGCTGGCTATACGTAGTGAATAGACTGCAGGCACAGCTGCCATTATTTATGAGGAAACTGGACATGGGTGTCACAATTTTAGTAAACTCAAACCCACAGAGAAAGAAGGATTGAGAACTGTGTGTGTCGCAGCAAAGAATTAGCTGAAGATCGCGAGAAGGGCTGTCTGGCCTGGTGTCAAGACTAAAGGCAGCCAAGAACTGGTTATATATCCTCAAAGAACAGTGAATATGAGAAGCTGAATTATCCGTCGTCGAGGTGCAAGAAAGGAACATCATGAGTGCCAAGTTTATTAATTCAAGACAATTATATGCTATAAAACAGGCCAAATTGTGGTCTCCTGTCACGTGAGCCAAGGATGGAAATAGGAGTTGGGCATGCTGACCAGAACTATGATAAGCGTGTACCCATACTCTCTTTCATTCCCAAGAGAAGAGAAACTACTGCAAGCACAGTCTGCATGTCAGAAAGAATGGGCGATGAGAGATGTGAGGCTAATTGGGTGGGAAGCAAAAGTCATGTCCGCCTCCCGGCACCTGGGTATGAGCTTACGTGCTGCTAGTGAGCCGAATGTTCCAGACAAGGCACAAGCTTGCCAACCAATTGTAGAGGGCCATATAACAAAGGGCCTTATAGTTTATGAACCAATAGTATTCTGTGTACTTAGTGTTGAGGATGACTTGCAATAGAGGCAGGCTTAAGTTGTCCACCTGATAGTAGATGTCCTATCACAACCAACTCCAGTATAGAAAGTATACTTAGATGTTCCCCATAATCCAAATCCCAATACCTCATAGGTTTTCTTATTTGCCACGTAGTATGATGTCACTTATGATGAATTATTAGTACTTAAGTGTAATTTTGTATGAAATGTGTTGACAACGCGATCAGAAGTTCATTGATGTCTGTTGTAACTCCCTGTTTTAGGAAAATGATATTAAAACAGTCGAATGAGACTTTGCCAACTTCCTGAGTCGGTCTGATTATTTTGTGTAAGAGTTTCTCTGCATCCCATCCATTGCATGACGTGTTACTGATTAAGGACCATAAGTTCAGTGCCACTGGCCATGACTAAAGGGCTGCAAAGAAACCTATTTGTGCAACATGCACAGTGTCCACGGCTGAAGGCCATGGCTAGTGGGCCTCTAAGAAACCTATGTATGCAACATGTACAGTGGCCATGGATGAGGGGCATGGCTATTGGGCCCAAATAAACCTATTGGTGCAACATGTACATTGGTTATGGCTGAAAGCTGAAGCCACGGGCCAGGGCCAAATGCCATGGCTAGTGGGCCCCAAATAAATCTATTGGTGCAACGTGTACAGTGGCCACAGCCGAAGGCCATGGCTAGTGGGCCCCCAAAGAAACTATAGTATGACACAACCCTTGAAATTCAATGAATTAACTGTTGCTAGGAGAGAGTTAAGGTGATCAGCTTTAACGTGAAACATACATACCAGCAAACCTTTGAAATTCAGTGAAAAAAAACTTGGTTAAGAGAGAGTTAAGGGGATCAGATTTAACAAAATAAAATCTCTGAAATTCAGCAATCGCATTTTGAGCAAGTCCACCTTAACTATGCACCCACTGTTGCATAGCAAATGACCACCACAATTATTAAATCAGTGATGACATAACTGATGACATCACTAATCACATCATACATGACATCACTGATGGCATCACTAATGACATCATGCATGACATCACTGAGGTCGCTAGTTTGATTAATTACATTTTGAAATATGACAACAGAAAGGAAAGAATTCTCTTCCGGCTCTAGTCCATTTCAATCAACTGTATGAACAATTCTGGTCCTGGTTACCTTAATGATGAGTTGTTGTTAAAGACAAGCACATACAGCCTAAGATCGAATAATCACTCTCGGTTAACTGTCCCAGCTTGCAGACTTTCGCAGGCTAAGACAGGAGCTTTCTATTCAGCGGCACCTATTGCCTGGAACAACCTCCCCATCAAACATAGAGAGGAAAATTCCAACTGAGTCTTTAGAAAAGGTCTGAAGACTCGCATGGTTAACTGAATAATTTTACGGCCCTCTACCTCCTGCTATCCTCTACCGCTACAAATCTCTTGTGGCTTATAGCCACTTGTTATCTGTTTTTGTCAGCATCTTTAAGCCTCAGGGTCAGTGGATTTGCGCTACACAAATTATAAATTCATAAATAAACTGTGTTAACATAACATATGTGTAAATATTTCATACACAATACAATATATTCTGCCATTGTTTCTTTAAATGTAACACGGGGCAAACAATTATGTAACATTAGTAACTGATTTTTTTTCATATTTACCAAACTTCAAATTCTTAAATTACACATTATTACAATTCACACGGGCACATAGATTCTTTTGTATGTGATTTGTTTGGATAAATCTTGTCATTTGGAAAAGAGTATGTTCATGTAATGTTATTACAGTGAGGAAAATTGTGAAGTTAAATGTGAACATTGACTAATGTCATAACACTTACTATTAAACATGTTTCTACTTCTATCTATTTTTATCTTTGTTACTACTACATGTACTTATTATATTATATTTGAAATACCTGAAATTAATTTACCAGAATCAGGTACTTTCCCTGCAATGAAGTATTGCAATTGTTTACAACTATGTTATGTTGATTTATACTGCCCACTGCTACCACCCAGAGGTACTCCAGGCACTCACGTGGCTCTGCAAAAGAAGAGGGCGGACGTGCTGATGAGGATAGGATGATAGGACAGGTTCAGAACCAGGAGGAACTGGCGTCAGTGTGTGTTGTTTTGTGTTTGGGAGTTGGTTGAGAGGCACAGCTTGTTGTAACTGTAGGGTTAGGACTCAGTGCCTCGGATCTGTGCTAATGTTTTATGATGGGTGTGCAAGTTGTAGGCGGTTAGGGTGGAAGTATGGTTATGCTCACTGGTTAGTTATACCCATAAGTGGGGTCCAGTGTCGTGGTTGTCTGTTAGGTGGTTGATGGAGTTGTGATGGTGTGCATTTGTGTGAAGTGTGGATAGGTTTATGGATTATGTGCACTGGTATGTTTCATCTAAGGTTATGTCCAGAGTCTCCGAGAGTTAGCTGAGTGTGAGAATTAGATTATTGCTAGGTGTGTCTAGGTGTAGTGTGGCTAGCCCACAGTCGTGTATAATGGCGTAGGTTATGTTGGAGGAGCAGTGTCTCAGAAGTATGTACTCAGCGGAGATCCGGTTGCTGCTCAATGATACCCTCCAACACTCCTGGTTGTGGTCCGTTGGGCAGCCCCGCCTCCTCTCTAAGCATACAGGCTAACTTCCCCCACGGTTCTTTTGAGTGCAAATTATTGGTTGCACAGAGTATGTTACTATTTACTCGGCTGGGATCAGTCAGAGTAATTGTGCGTTGGCCTGTTATGAGATTGGCTACCAAAAGGACATGCAGCTGGTTTTCAATACATTTGAGGAAGTGATGCACAACTGACCTACCCTAATTATCTGTGTGATACATGGTTAGTCTAATGCTTCGATTTAATGTTTCAATTTAATGCATTACATGGCTGAGCTTTCCTGAATGCATACATTTTGGCGTGGGTTGCCTTTCCCTGAATCTGACTGCAGTGGGTCAGGCTACTCTTTGCGGATCTCTCTAGTTGTGGCACATGCATGTGGAAGGGGGGGAGGTGGGTGGTCGGGTATTTTCATCCTCCTTGATTTTGCTGCTGCTATCTGTGACCATATCCCTTTGTACATTTCTTTCGGGCCTCTATGTTTTGCTGCTGTTGTCCCTTTGCACTTGTCACTGGCCGTTAAATAACCATGTTTTTAGTCATTTCCTGAAGGTAAGGTGGTCTTCTGTGTTTCTAATTTCTTTGGGCATAGTGTTCCATAGGTTAGCAATTAGGCATGAGAATGTTGTTCCTCTGACTTTCCTCTTTTCGCATTGTTTTGTCTCTATTTGTAGGTCATCATTGATCTAAAGTCCCTTCTTTACCGGTAGTGGCTGATCTTGGCCTGGAGGAATTTTTATGGTAACGAATGTAGGCTTCTCAGAGCTCGAGTGATGTGGTCTCTTCGGTTTAATCTCAGGAGAATCCTGGCTGCAGTGTTTTGGATGCATGGACATTTCTTGGTGAGTCTTTCCGGCATTCCTAGGTACAGACTTTTTGCATAGTTAATTCTTGTTACTATCACGGGTATGATTGTAAGGGTTCTGTTTGGACAAGAGAGGCATTCGAGCAACCTCCTGAGGAGTCTTAGGAGATAGAAACACGTTATACAGGAATCTCAAACCATTTGTATAACATTATACAAAGAAAGAAGGGGAAGAGGCCACCTCAAAGAGGCTTTTTTTATTTTAATGTTTATTTGTTGAAAAATATTAAAAATGAACGCACCACACATTATCATATCCTACTTCTGTGTCAGTGTATTGCTCCATCTAGCGTTGTTATTAGTGTTAAGGGTAATTAAACAAAATACATATGAAAAGAGGTCAACACAAATATTCTAACTTATTTAATCAGTAATGTCACATTTGATGTAATTGTATATATTAGTCTGTGTTACATAGCAGTATAAACAACAGCTTTTTAGAACATTCTTAAGATAAAATAAAAAAGAGAATACAGTGTTAGAAGGAGTAAGGAAAGGGAGAAAGGAAAAAATAACATCAGATCAAGAAAAGCATTCCTGGATAATCCCTAGGAGGAGCCCACATAATTTTCAAAAAACAGTCCTGCTAGCAGGCTTTAAGGAAAATAATTGTCCAACATACAGACTACTTTCAAAAGATGGTAAAGAATATAATGCAGGGTTTGTTGTTCCCACCCATGATTAACTCCCAAAGGACCTTGCCAGAAGAAGGGTGGCTCAGTCCAGCTGCAAGGAGTGCCATTGACAGATGATCTTCCTGTGTCCCACAATAATTTAGCAAATGCTTTACAGACTCAAGTAGACCACAGACACATAGTCGACACAAACGTGAGGACCTGGGGATGTTTGCCCAAGCACCCGTGATTTCCAAAGTCTTGACAGAGTTGGTTTTGAGTTTAAGATAGCCCCACGCCATTGTGTTGGCCACAAATTGCCCAGTGTACTTCGGGTAGACATTCTCGCGAGAGGATGTACCGAATGGATAGGCTGCTGTTCGACTTTATAGCCAAATGCGCAATGTATTGCTTACGATAACAGGCATAGACAGCAGCTCAAATAGCACCTTTGATCCGGGGAAGAGGCCACCTCAGAGAGGCACCAGAAGCCATAGCCATCCATCTGTTGGCAGTGGAAATACAGTGTATGGCTCTGCCCTGCTTATAATGCATAATATAATTAATCAGGGCCACATTAAAAATGATGGAATACAAGGTGCCGGTCTCAGCATTGGCAAGATGCCAATATGTGCTCAAGGAAGACAACTGGAGTCTTGTCATGCAAGAAAAGATACCAAACTCCAGGAAAATGGGCTGGGCTGGAGTGCGAGATGGAAAAGGAAACAGCCTCTTAATTAATGAAGACTCAAGTTTAGCCACTCCATCAATGTTGCCAGGATGCCAGCAATCAGCTGCGTCCATGAGGATTGGGCTCATCTTGGCCAGATATAGCTTCACCAAGATCCCGACAGAGTATCAAGCTCCAGTGCGGAAAAGTTTTCCCAGAGACCCGAAGGCCTTTAAGCACCTAAGCTTAGCGTAGTCAAGGTGACAGGTACTGCGTAAGACAATGTCAAAATGAATCCCCAGGTAATTTCTATTCCATTTCCACCTCGAGTCTATTCCCCTCAAAATACAAAGACACTATGGTTTTATGGTGGCCTGGAGGATGGAATACCGTGACTTTAGTTTTTTTTGTATTAATCACAAGGTCCAGGGAATCAGAGAAATGTTTCAGTGAATCAAGAGACGCCTGCAAACCAGTCGGGGTAAGGTCTAGCAGAATGATGTTATCTGCATATCCCAGCCATTAGAGGGGCAAGTCACCCAATTTAGGGGGAATTGAGGAAGGATTTGCCAGGCATTGCCCATATCTGCGAGGTATCCAATAAACAAAAGGGGCGCAATAATGCATCCCTGTTTCAGGCCCGGTGCCGTGGGTATCCAGGAAGAGGTACAACCAGTATGGTCCAATCAGACCTTTACCCTGGTGTCAGGTGGAGGAGAATAATCATAGACAAAAGACCTGTCGAATCTTCCAGGCAGATAGTTTGCCCCTAAGCTTATTGCAGTTGTAATTGTAATTCTTTATTTGTAGAGCACTTATACACAAGTGAAGTGCTTCAATGCACTTAACACAGTTGACAGAGTCGAATGCTGCGCTATATTTGGTGTAATTATTGATCTCATTGCTGATGTCATGTTTGATGTAATTAGTGATGTCATCAGTGATGTCACCATTTTTGTCATATGCGTTTTAACAGGGGCGCATAGTTAAGGTGGACTTGCTCAAAACATTTTAGGGATTTTGTTGCATTAAATCTGATCACCTTAACTCTCTCTTTACCAAGGTTTTTTTCACTTACACATATATTCAAGGAAAAACCTTTAGTTGCAGGGATGTTAAGGTGAGAACTTAATAAAACAAAACCCCTGAAATTCAGCTGAAGCCACCTTAACTCTGCACCCTCTGTAATGCAGCCTATGACCACAATGATGACATCACAGATGACATCACTAATTACATTATCTATGACATCACTAATGGAATCTCTGATTAGATTACAACACTAACCATTTGGTATTGCACATATTCTGTGACTATACATATTTGGTGCTTGAAGCCAATTATTCCATTAATTTACCGTTTTATAAAATATATGGTCAGTTTAAATCTTCCTGTTGGGAATAAATAGTTGGAAGAGATCTACATCGGTTGCTAGTGGATCAATAAATTCAAATTAAATGTGTATGCCATGCAAAAGGTTTATGGGGCAGCAGTCTGGAGAACATGAAGTAGTTGCTGCGTGCTACATTCCCAAATGCAATCTTAAATCCAGCAATTCCAAGGTAATCTACCTAGTTTAGTTAAAGTGGAGTAAACAGAGCGGGGAAAACATCACTTTCCATGACATCTTCTCCTGTAAATTCCTGGAGCTAATAATTAGGGCCAAAACTGAACTTCTCGTTTGCAGAGTGCTCTCTGGGGTATAACCAATACGATCCTCATTCCTTTGCTCCCCCCTCCATACTATTTCATTGCCTTCAACACCCCTCTCCTCTTCCCTCCGATGATGAACTAGATTCTTCCTGTAAAAATCTCACCTGGAAAATGTCGCCAATGAGGCAACTTTTATTTTCCTGACTCCTAAAATATCTCCCCACATATTCTAGGACTGTTATTGACTATTCATAATTCCAGTCCTAGAGTATTTGGGTGAGTTGCTTGAATGTAGTCAGGGTGTAAATATGAGTAAATATCACCACCTGGCGACATTTTCCATTGCAATATTTTTACTGGATCCTGGAAAACATGCCTTTGCCAAACCCTGACAGCAGGATCTGGATGCATCAATCACTCTGGACTCCAACACCGAGATTTTAAATGAAACACTCCAATCAGTTCCCACTCCATGAGCATCCCCTAGGGAGCAATTTACCTCACTGCGCCTCAGGGAAGGGAAAAGGTCAAAAGCTGATAACCACAGAAAAAGGCCAATGTGCACTCGTATGTATCCTGCACCACCAACAGAAACACATGAAGAATGATCTGCACTGAATTCCGGGGCGATAAACAAATTCAAGAGGGAATTCACATGATTCCACCTGAAAACGAAATATTCCACCTATTCCAACTTGTGAGCAGAGTTGGAACAAGATGGTTAGACATCACAAACTGTGGATCCAACCCGCACAGGTGGTAGCCAACTAGAACAAACTCCACAAAGCCATATGCTTTAAATGAACACATTTCTTGCACAAAAAAGGTAAACAACAAAAAGCCTTGTACAGTACAAAGCGATCAGACTATGAGGTACCGCATTCAGGAGATGGAGCAAGGGTACATCAGAGGGATATTGTGCGAGTGCCACAGCGTTGCAGTTTTGAGTCTTCGCCAAATGTTGGCACAACCACCACGCAACTCCATGCTACCCCTCTGGTCTCCTTTCCTACCCCCCAAAGAAAACTTTTTATTTTTAAATTGAACCTCCTGGGCTGTGGTCAACACCATGTGGCTCTTTGTTTCTGGAGTCGCTGGCATTCTTATTCAGACCTCTTTAAAAAATAAAACAGGGGGTTCCACAAGGGTTACACTGAGCAGTGACCCTAAATAAGAAAGAATAGGAATAACCAATAATTTGTCTTTCTGGAATTCTATAAATAATGGCTAGACTCATTAAAAGTTTATTTCAGGCACACATCAGGGGGTGGGTCACTGATTTGGTCTGTTCTTAAAACCTCAAATTCAGAATGCAGACAAACACTTCCAAAAAGCATTTAGAGTAAACATCCATTTCAGACTTTGTATTTTGCTTTTCGCAAGTTGCAATAATAGCATTTTTTTCACCTGTTATCTCCTTTACGATCAACACAAGGCATTCCATCTCGGTATCTTCGGTGTAAGAAAAGGCTTGGTATCATCAATAAAGAACGACACAAATGAGACACAGTTCAAGGGTGTCCACTGAATTTTAAAGGGGTGGTTAAATGCCTATCTAAATCTAAATCTAAGGATGGGAGCAAGCTACAACCATTGAATAATAATAACGCAGTCCTAGTCGAGTCTGTCAAAATAAAAGGGCCTATGCTAATAAACCTGTTGCCAATCCTTCTAAATACAAAATCTCGTGGGACAATAGTGTATGCAAAAAACGAAAAGTGTTCAAGAAACAATATGTCAGGACAGTTGAGCAGTAGGCCTCCCTTCCCCGCGTTTTCTGCATGGGACAAGGCAGCACGCTCGAGCCTCATGCACACTCTGGGTCCTCGGCAAGAGGACAGAGTTCAATGGTTCAACTGGTCTCACACAACTCTGGCAAATTCTTTAAGAAACAAAAAGTATTCTCAAACGAAACACCTCTTGTCAAAACACAGGCTTCTTCCACCTTGAAACAGAAGTTCAATTTACTTGTGAAAACACACAGTATTACCTTCTTTCCCAGTGACTTCTGGTACTTGTAGTTCCTTTTGTTACTCGTACAGTTCAGTTTCCCAGTATCAGGACCGTCAGTGCCGAATGCCTTTGCCAATCAAAGTCTCTTACTGCAGAGGGTCTGATGTAGCAAACAAAACACAAAAGTTCCTTTCCTTTGTCAAGATTTTCATATTTATAAGTTGACTATTGGTCTCCCTCTTTCGGGCTTGGATCACGGCCCCCCCTCGTCCAGGCTCACTCCCCTTTCTACAATGTTTATAATTCACAACTTGGTCTCCCTCACCGGGCTCGGACCATGGATCCCTCTCGTTCGGGCTCATATCCCTTTTCACACAATGTTCAAAATGTGGTCTCTCTCATCCGGGCTTGGACCATGCATCCCCCTCTTCAGGGCTCAGATCCCATTTGACACCAGAATCGAAGACTTTCAACCGTGCGCAGGATTTTGCTTGACCCATCGCGCGACCTCTTCGATTTACAACTCTTTACAACTCTTTTACTTTCACTTTTGGTACTTCTCAGCTGGATACCTTACAGAGACCTTCGATTGTGTACACACGCCACGCCGGACCACTCTGTCTCACAGCTTTGCTCTTTTGGACTACAAGTCGCAGAATGCACATTCAAGGTTTTGCTCCCACTTTGCTAGTTACAAGCACTTTTGGGATTTACAAAAAGTTCTTGACACAACAGGTTATCCTGCCTTAGCTTCCCTCGACACACAGGGTCTCCATCTTTTAGCCTCAGTGATGAGGTGTTAGCGGGTCCTCAATGGGGATTCACTTGAGGTCAGGATCCCAGCACCTGCCCCTCAACTACCTGGGTTTCCCTGGGGCACAGCTACCCTGCCACACTGTAGCCCACTTTGTACTCACAGGCCTCAATGTCTTGGCAGTCCGTCCCCCCTTCTGGCTTCCCAAGGTTCTCCTAGCTGCGAACTTCTCTTTCTGGTCTTCATGGTTCCTTCAGCATCCCCTGCTCGCTCGGAGTGTGCCTGGGTGGCTCATCATTTATAGTCTTTGAAAGAGTTGATTGGAGCCAGGCGTGAGTAGTTATCCCTCCCTGACTGACTCTTCCTGACCTCATTACTGGTCAACATGAAGACTGCCCATAGGAATCCATTGCCCGTTGATTCCTATGGGCAATCCTCATGCATCCCATCTGCCTCTTCTTCGTCCCAGTAGTTGGACTTCTAGAATGGAAGTAGGGATTATGGGAGATGAAATTCATTCAGAAGGATCATACAAATCCATATAGTTTTTTTTCAGGATAAAGAGGGTAAATGTATTGTGGTGGGTGAATGTATTTTCTATTGGGTTCTTGTGATTTAATACATTATTTACAGATGGTTTGAATTTCCTTGGTTGTTTTCTCCTTTTCTTACAAAAAGGTACTGGGGTATGATGAGACTCTGCTGACAATATCCCAAGACAACTGAGGGCATGTCGGGTAGGGGTGTATAGGAACAGAAGGAATACAATGTTTCACCTGATGGTGTGCCTCCCATAGTCCCCAAGAACCCTCTGCCAAGGTGATCCTCTCTCACTCGTCTGCCCCCATTGTTGGGATCCAAGGTAGATGGACATCCCCTGGCTCCTGAACAAAGGATTACCCGGGAATAGCCTGGGAGAAATGCCTCAGGTTTCTCACATCGGTCACTTGACAAAATCCTTGTGCCTAAAAGCTTGTGTACAGTGTCGAAATGTTTGACCATAGCACATAAAGTGGACCTTGATTTCATTGAGCCACAGTTAATACTTTGTTGTAACGTGTCTATCTTTCCCGACATGCTCTTCAAGATATTTTTTGCATGTATGAGGTAATTAGTGCCCAGAGTACGGGATGCTGTGTGAGTGCGCTGCTTTTCCTGATCTACTCTAAATTCTTTAATACACAGTTTTGAACCCTCCCAATGGTATGTATTTTGCCAACCTCTGAAGCCTGTAAAGTAGATCCACGCAGGCTTGACATGTGTCCAACTTTGCACCAGGCTTGCAGATGAACTCGCCTGCTGTTAAATCTCAATTACCAGTTTAATGGTATCCATTATAAAGTGTAAAATTCTTTCTGACTTTGAGAACATTCAGACAAGTAATTGCTCATTGTACTATAGCCGATAAGACAGCTATAGCCACTAAGATAGATCTGTGGGTTGAGTGCTCACTGCTGGGATGTGTGTGAGTGTGATCTGCAGGTTCGATTTATGGAAAGGTCAACTGAGCCTTTCATCCTTCTGAGGTTGATAAATGAGTACCAACACAAAGCGCTTAAGCATAAGTGCTAAAATTAACACATCATTATTATTTTGCCTTGGATGTCTGCTTGCATTCACAGTCATTTGGTAATATGGCCCTATATACACTGATATTAACGATACATATGGTGATCCATTCATGTATGTCACATAACAGAGATATTGTAACCATATTTTTCGTAGTGTACTTAGGAACAATACTTTGTGATGCCAATTCCAGCTTTTTCAAGGAGTTGTTAAGTATTTCAATCCGGCGATACACCCTGGTCTCAGCCTAGTATGCAGTGCACAACTGAAATGCTTATTTGGTTATATATGTAGGTTCAATATTTGAAAGATACACTAGTCATATCACACCCCTTTTTCAAATACCCCGGGTCACGGTGGACCAGGAACCAGGCTGGTTGGTAAAGGCAATGTTTATTTATTTATTTAAAATTCAAGAAAATCATGCACTTTTTAATATATGGGGCAGCAATCATCAATGTGGTGACAATAACAATAGGAATGTAGGCAATGGACTTAAATTAACCCTTTAGCAACACAGATGGAAAACACCAGAGAACACACTTTTTAGAAAGATAGCACTCAAGTTAGGATTTCCCCCTGTAATATTCCTCAACCCACAAATAATGAATTCTAAATAGATATAAGGAAGCAGCAGGTCATCAGGAATAAGCAATAAGAAACAGAATTTGAATCCAACCTTCCCTCCCCAAACAAGAGAGAAACACAGATTTGAAACCCTTGCAATGTTAAAATTACACTCGGAAATGGCTGAGTAAAACAATGAATGTGTGCAAATATCCTTAAATAAGTACAATTCTCTACGGAAGCAACACTGGAAAGTTACAAGCAATCATGAACAAAAGTATACAATTCGAAAATGAATGGAATGTTTAAAACAATTGATAATGAAAATAACACGTGTAAAACTTTGCAAAAATGCTCATTCCCGCATGAAATTAACCAAATGTTTTTTGATAAAAAACGGGCGAAATTCACTGATTTGGAGTGTGGCTTGGTTGGGGTGTACCTATATAACTTAGGTACCATCAAGAGGTGAAATTAAGTCTCTAGCTATTAAACTGAGGGAGATATTCAATGTAGTATAAGGTGCGTTTTTAGAAAAATCGGGTAGTGAAAACAGAAAAGAAAATCAATTTGGAGAAGAATAGTTTTACTCTATACTAGAGCATTCAGGCTAGAATACCAAAGAGGGACAAAGTAAGCTCCAGGGTTGATTCATGAGTTCAACCCTCGTTCCCCAGCGCCCGCCCTGGCAGAACCAGTCCGATCACTCGAAATAGAATTGATAGCTTAGGATTTAAATTACAAGAATTACTAAATAGATTGCGCTTGCACTAGCAATCAATGACAGGGTTGCAATAAGGATTCTGACAATGTTACAAGTTATTAAGGTAAGGATAGGATGGTTTAGAGATTGGGATGGGACAAAGCAAGGTATGCTATGGATTTCTATGATTGCTATTGATACTCACAGTCCACTTTTAGTTTGGATTTTGGATAGTCAGTGCTCTGGATCACCACACAGATCTGGTCTAACACAGGACACCCGGACAAAATCAGAGGGCATGGACTGGTTACTGGATACTACAAGTCAGCTGGATGGCAGGTTTGCATTTAGTGAGCAGCAAGCCAGGTTAAATTCAGGATGCTTTCCCAAAAAAACACAGCTTCCCTTTGGTTATTGGGATAATTAGAAATTGAGGACTACTTGAAAGAGGATCAGCAAGGTTTGGCCTTGTGGTTGGGATTTGGATTCTAGATGGATAATTGCAAGAAGACAGGAGCAGACAGGATGGCGGAAAGGAAATCAGGAATCAGTCAGGAATCAGTGTGTGACATCATCACAGTATATGACAGGGGCAGGTTTTACTACACACGTCCCTAACAATAGGATTGGGCAAGGGTAGTAATCTCCCCCTTGCTCTCTGCTGGTTGGATTTCTAAGCAGATGATGTCAGGTTTATGAGGAGAAGTTTACAATGACCCAACACTCCCACATTTACTTTACTTAAAATCCAATTTTGCCAAAAACCTGCATTTCTTTACTTGCAATCTCTTGGCAAATTATACACACAGGTTACATATGATGTGCAGCACAGATTAGTCCAAACCTTCAGTCTGTGTGACCTTGTTTCGCCTTTCTGATACATTTTGATAATTTTAAACATGAAAGATTTGTCCTAAAATTCCCCAACTTTGTACACAGATGCGAATTATCCCCAGGGATGGATGTACAAAATGTTATGTTTGCAACATGGATGCTTTTCTTGTAATACAACATATATCACCATTTCTGTCCAGACGGTGTCAAGACATTCTACCAAGTTTTAAAATACAGGCCGGAATTCCACTTTTACGATGTGAAAATTCCATATTTTCACAAATTTTGGCAGCTGAAATAGTTCTTTATAAAATAGTCCTAAGAACAAATGTGAGTCATTGTCTGTCTTTTTTTTTCTTTCTTCCCAGCTGACACCAACTGGCATTTCCTTTCAAGCAGGATAAAAGGTTGCTTCAGCCTGAGTGAAGTTTTATGGTCTTTGACACCTCTGGCTTCCTTTCCTGGGAAACAGCATTGTCCTGAATTCCAACAGAGACGAAAGTCTGCTCCACCCTATAATTATCAGTGTGTTGGCAGGATCTGCTGGGAGAGATAGCCCTTTTGGCAGAAAACCTGTTTTTCAACTTGTTAACTCAAGCCATCCTGGGTTTAACATCTTTCACTTTTCACCTTAAATCCAGAATTAAATAAGCCTGTTACATCAAATAACACCTGTGATGTATTCTCAACAGTAAAAAACCCTTTATATTTCTAAAGAAAAGTAAAACTTTTATTTACCAGTGTACTGTTTTAAAACACAGGCATTCCTTTTTCCTTATTTTGAAGGCAGCCTATTTTCACACGTGGTGCAAACTGACATTTCTTTCTTTCATTCGGTTTTGGGCAGCTCACCCAGATTTCCACAATGTCCTTGCAGCTAAAGTCATTTTTCTTTGAATGCATGAGTTTTATCTGAACACTGGTATATGAAACTGACCAGGGTCAGATAGTTAAAGTTCTTTTGAAGACAGATGGTGGTTGATACATTGTGGAGAAATAGGTGCTCTTTCCCGTGCGAGTATAAGCATAGTTCTTGGTTACTTTTTCAAAGTTACTTTTGACAGGAGCTGTCATTCAGGGATCAGTCACAGTTTTGCTGAGACACAATGGATGATCTTGGGCATGGCATGGCCTTTTTAATCACAGTGGTTTCAAAATGAATGGATGGAATTAGCGTCAAAGCACCTTTTACAAAGAGTGAAAGAGTTTCATTTTAAAAGGGATTTTGGGTTTTTTCCAGCAAGGAAATGCTGCCTATTTACTTAATTCCATGTTAAATGTTGCAGAGCACACTAGCACATTTGTGCAGTGTGTACTCTGTTCCCCCCCGCCTGAAATGTGTGTGGCAGGGTGGTGCAGACATTTTTCTGGTGGTTGTAAAAACACAATTTTGAGATCCTGGTGCGCACAGGAGTCAGCGCAACCATTTTGCTGTTTCTTGCACCAATGCAGCACAGTGATGTGGGCAATGCGTTGAGTGGGTCAATATATCCCACACATCCCCCCGACTTCTCCTGGGCTTTCCAAGTCGAGTAGGAGTCGGGCAAGTGGGATTTCTCCATCTGTCATAGCAGGGTCCGGCAGGGCTGAGTCCCTCTTCCATCAGAGAATGGTGCATCCTGCTCCTCCTGTTGTCTCTGAAAGGTGAAACAACACTCCCCGCTTCCCCTAGGATCTTCGTTTCATGGCGTGGAGTGACACTCCCTGATTTCCTTTGGTGTCTGACTTCCAGGCTGCTGCGGCGGTCCTCCTTGGTTATTGGATAGTTGCAACCAGTACGAATCTATGACAGAAAACACAAACCGATTATGACAATTACCCACTAACTGCCCACCAATTGGGATGACAGGGTTGTGTTAAATAGGCATTTAATAATAACAATTGATAATGGAGAAAATACTCCCTGTTACATAATCAGATCTATAAATCCTATTGGCTCCCTTGTGGTTCTTCTTTTCCTCATTCTCATGTTTCTGATGTATCCTCTGTTTGATTCTCTGGGCTCTTCAATTCGTTGCAAAGTGTGCTTAGGGTGACAGCTCTTTAGTTGATTAATATGGACTCATTTCTCTTCTGTCTAGTCACCTTTGGGTAGGCGGATTCTGTATGCGACTGGTGAGATTTTGTCTACAATTTCAAAAGGTCCTCGCCAGCTAGGCAAAAATGTGCGCTCTTTGGTCTGGTTCCTTTGAAAATTGTACAAGTAGACCCTGTCTCCTACTTGGTATTCCTTTTTGGTGGTTTTTAGATCATATTGAGTCTTCATTCCCTCTGCAGGTGTTTCTAGATTCTGCTGAGCGTACGCAAAAGCATGTTGAAGGTGTTTTCTTAGGTTCTCAACATACTCATGAGTTGTGGAGGCATTAATCAGTGTCTGCTCCTGTGTTCTATGGAGCAAATGCTGAGGTAGCACCATCCTTCGTCCAGTCGTCATCTCAAATGGAGACATCTTAGTTGCAGAAGAAGAGGTAGATCAGATGGCCATCAGGAAAAGCGGTAATAGGATGTCCCAACTTGGACCAGAATCTGCCACAAACTTTTTTTAAATACTCACAATGGTTTTATTGTACCTCTCAACTCCACCACTAGAGGACCGCGGTATGCAATATGAATTTCCCTTTTTACCCCAAGTATCTGCCACATCTTTGGCATCACTTCGCTGGTGAAGTTACTACCTCGGTCAGACTCAATCCTTTGGGGTAGGACAAAACGTGAGAAGATGTGATTGATCATCAGCGCAGCTGCTGTTTTTGCCTTGCAATTTGGGGCCGGGAGACATTCCACCCATTTAGTAAACAAGCATGTTACGGTTCCCCCTAGAGGAGCGAATCACGGGCCCGATGAAATCTATTTGTAAATCTGACCAAGGCAGTGTCATCCCCCTCTTCTGGAGGGGAGCTCGGTGTGTGAGTGATGTTGGCTGAAATTGTGCACACACAAGACACCCCTTCAAGTATTGGTCGAGGTCCTGCCCCATGTGTGGCCAGTATGCAACCTCTCACAAGATTTCTAATGTAGTATGAAACCCCCGATGACCGGCTGTGGCCGCATGATGGGCGTGACTTAGCATCAGGCTTTAGAATGAGGTAGGGACCACCCACTGGTCACAGCCAGATTTGGATCTCCTTACCAACAAACCGTCTTGGATTCGGAACATTTTTGGACATTTCTTCAACACCCTGAGGTCCTCTTTCCCAATGTAATCGGTGTCCGTCAAGGGAAAGTTCTCAGAGTCCTCAATGTGTTGATAAAACTTACCAAAAATCAGATCCCTTTTTTGTGCCGTGATTAAATCAGCATCGGGGGTCTCCTTACTCCATTGGGCAGTTGAGAGTTAATTGTGAGCATTTGTCTGGGACCTACTGATAGCAGTGACCTGGATTTCGCCCAACAGGGACTCGATCTCGAGGAGCTCCCCCTGGATGGCTCTGGTTTTGGCCAACTGATCAGCTAGGTCTTTTCCAGTTTTGTCTGGCCCCTCTATTCTGTAATGACTTTTGATTTTCTTCCAATAGATGGTCATCCCACTAGAGGGGCCCAGATCATTAATATGTTGGATGAGCTTGCCATGTTTGAGCGATTAACTATTAGCACATAGCTTGCCTCTGGTTTTCCAATTAACCAGGTGCTCCACGAACCCGTTCCAGACATAATCTGAATCAGTGATTATGACCAGTTCGTGGAGTTGGTGTTGGACAGCAGTGAGGATGGCTTGATGAACTGCCATCAACTCTGCCAACTGACTACTACGGGGACTGATTTTGTATCCAGCGGAGGGCTGCGGGCATCATTCGCCCAAGCATTCCAAACGCCGGCCAGCAGTTCCTTTTCCTCGTTCTTGTCAACATGGAAGGAGCACCCATCCACATAGACTGTTGGGCCTTCCCTCGCACTTGTCTTCTTCATAGACTTTGTGCGGGGAATTCAGGTACGCCTCCTTGTTGTCCTGCATTATAAAACTTACGTCCTTGAGACAGTTTTATCTGGCATAATCACGCTAGTCAGCCAGACCTTGCACGAGGGGACTCTTCTTGTTTTGGCCATATCTGATCTCCACAGGAAAGCCTTCCATTGACAGAATCCAGGAAGTCATTCTGGAATTACTCACATTTCCGGCCCAGATTCTGTCACTTTGGAGATATTGCAAAGGCTCTCCACTATGATGTCTTCCCCCTGGATGAACGGGCGGTAATTTTCAAGGCCCACCATTGCCAGGAGTGCCTTCTCACAATCGTTACATTTTTCCTCCACAGAGGATAAAGTCTTAATTGCATAGGAGATGACTTTATTGACCTTGTCCTGCTTTTGTTATAATACTGCTGTCAAGCATGTATTCGAGAACCCTGTCACCAAGAAGAACTCTTTGTTTTTGATAGGGTAAGCTAGACAAGGCGCTTGTGTGAGGCTTCTTTTGAGTTGCTTTACTGCCTTGGCTTGTTCCGGACCCCACTCCCACTTGACCCCCCCTTCAACAGATGGATCAGGGGTCTTGTGATTTCCACGTAATCCTCAATTAAATTCCTACTGTAATTAGTCAGTCCAAGGAGGATCCTTAGCTCACGCAGAGTTGTGAGGTCTTTGGGTTTTAGGAGTGCCTCCACTTTCTTTTCCTGGGGACAGAGACCCTCAGCAGTTATCTCATGCCCCAGGAAATTGACACGGGTCCTGCACCACTGTGCCTTTTGAAAGGAGAGTTTTGCTCTGGAAACCCTCAACTGTGTCAGAACATAACGGATTTCCACTATGTGTTCCTCCACAGTTGAGCTTTTGATCAGGAGATCATCTACATAGGCAAGGTTATCCCTTACACATAAATCGGGCATGGCATTATGCAAGAAGATGTTAAATTTGTTGCCGGAGTTGATGTATCCGAAGGGAGTCCGGGTCCATGTGTACTGCTGCCACCCGAAGGTAAAGGCCACCTTGTGCTGGTCCTCTATACTGACAGGCACAGTCCAGTACCCATTGGTCAGGTCAATGGCAGTGTATACCTTTGACCACTGGATCTGGGCCAGCCCCTGATCAATGTAGGGGAGAGACCTTCGGGACATATGGATCTATTTGTTCAACTCCCTTAGGTCAGCCCAGAGTCTCTGCTGGCCGTTGTGTTTTAAAATCCCCAGCACCGGATTATTAAAGGTGCTGTGGACTGGATTGATTATCCTACGGGACTCAAGGTTTTTGATCATTTCTGTCAGGGACTCTATGAATTCGAGAGGCAAGCAGTATTGCTTCACAAACACTGGAGGCATACCAGGGTCCATGTGAATTGTTGTTGTATGGATTTTGGTGTGACCCCAGTCATATGAGTCCCCAGCAAAGAGATCTTGAAAATCTAAGAACACCTGCTTCAACTTTTGCTTTTGCTCCAGAGTCTCACAGGCATCAGCTAGGTTAACTCTCTTTTCAACCATTTGCTTGAAGCCTGGAAAGACCTCCGGTTTGGTTATTTCAGTGGCCTCCTCCAGCTGAGTGGAGAGGTCCCTGGTTAAAGTATTGACCTGGACAGAGGGTTTCAGGCCAGGGAGGCAGTCCTTGTGGACCTGGAAGATCACGTCATCCCGCCTAATGTCACAGGTCACCTCTTCCTCACCATAAGGGCAGGAAGAGTACACCAGGAAATTCCCCCCTTGCCGGGTGAAGATCCTTTCTGGTGTTATGTCATTGTCACTATAACTGTCAAAACAGTCATTGGGGATTGGTCCTATCAGTTAATTACCTAGATGTACGGAAAAATGTCGGTCATCAAACACCATTCCAAGAATGGTGCCTGCACCCAGAGTGATACTCCTAAGGTTGCTGTTATACATCAGTATTGGAATGGTGTTGTGTTCTATATTGACTAATGGGCCCTCATTAGGACCCTGGCGTTAATGGGTTAACGGTGCCGTAAAAGGTGTTGACGCCGTTAAACCCTTAACGCCTTACTACAAGGTCCCTTTGCGAACCCGACCTTAACGGCTGGTCTAGACCAGCTGTTAAAATAGGGGCCCGCAAAGGGACTCTCGAGGTAAGTACGGTACCGCAATTTCCTCATTCCTATGGGGCAAAAATAGGAATGGGGAAGGGCCATGGTGGCATGGGGAATTACCGCCCCGCCAACCTTGGAATGGGGTGGTAATTCCCCATTCAGCCATGGCGGACTCCGGCATCGACCATGGTGACAATAGCACCATGGTTTTCCGCCGGAGTCCTAATGAGGGCCACGGTGCTGGGTTTAACCCCAACCCCTGCTTTTGGAGATGGGCGTTGAGGTGTACATATGCGTAAGGATTTTGGAGTTTATGTCCTCTTTACATTTTTAATTCAAGTGGGAATAGTTGTGTCCATCCTGGGTTGGTGACCACCTCACTAATTTGAACTTCAACTGCATACAGCAGCAATTGGGCTGACCGAAATGCTTTTTCTGAATCATCAAAGTCCATGGGATTACCCCATAGTCAGGACCAGGTTTTGTAGTTTATCAGGTCCAACTTAATGGCAAAACGATTGAGAATGTCACTGCCTTACTAGAGTGTGGCAGGGTCATCTCGCACAACCCAACAATTATGTACTATACTATGCTTTTATTGCCTATAGAAATTTTGAGCATACACCTACTAGGCAGGAGATGTTTGGAATTGGGAGTTTCCAGGTCCATTTCCCATTTATCAATATATTTAATGTGGGAATTGCTGGATGTTTTGGGAGTTTTCGGAACATGGCTTTGCTGATGAAGCTCTTACCTTTGTTCATGCACACTCGGGGGAGAACAGATTCCTTCCCCTCATTTAACTGAATAGGGTTGAATAGCTGTTCTCTAATTTTCTGAATGTCAGCTAAACTTTGAGCTGGTTTCTCATCACTCTTGACTAAGGAATTGGGATTTTCAGATTGTGAATAGGTACAGAATTTCAAAGTATTTCCTTCCAGTGTCGAATGCCCCTTGAAACTGGAAGGAGGGTTGATTTTCAGAAATTGAGAGGAGTTCCCATTACAAGTTTGTTGTCCTACAGCAAGTATTGTCACGTCAGGTACTTGGTTATTCTGGAAATAAAACTCAATATGATCAGGTTTTTGTTCAACCATGTGGCATGTGCCATTTAAACTAACATGGTTGACACTATGTTTTAATTTTATCGGTCTGTTAGTCTGGGTCCAGAGGATCTTCTTCACAAAGTCAATTAAGGGGGACAACCTTCGCAGGATGTCATTCCCTAGTGGACAGGGTGTGCCCTCTGGAGTTACGAGTATGACAGGGTGTTTCACCTTATGTCGCCCAATTTTTATTTCCAAATCCGCAGTCCCTTCGACAGGAATTTCATTCCCATCGAAGTTCTGAAGTTGTCCAGGAAGAGGGTTGAGAGGGATTTGGTATCTCTCCCCCTTCCTGAATTCAGCTGATCAAAGGCCCTCTTTGACAGAAGAGTGGTTTGGGATCCAGTGTCCACCAGTTCCAAAAAGATATATTGCCCTTGCACTTGGACTGGGGCATAGAATCTACCCTCCTTCTCCTCCAATGGTCAAAGGTAATGGGCATTCTGGGCAAGTTTGGTGGTCAATTTCCTTATTTTTGACTCCAACACAGGGGTAGTGTGGTCATGATTCAGTGTTGGAGTTTGGGGATCTGAAAGAAGAATTTGACATTGGGATATGTGGGTAGTTTTGGGCTCCCCTTCTTCTGATTATGGGCTGCCCCCCCTTTTTGGAGGCAGTCCCTAGACTTGGTTTGGACATTATGGTTTACTAGATGCTCATTCTGGGGTTCAATGATGGACGATTCTGACTCAGTCCCCACATTCACCCAGTCTTCACTTGGATCTCTTGGGACCCATTTTTCTTTGGGAGGAGTTCCCCCGTCCTTGATGGAGAAGATTTTTTTTCTCCAGAATCCTCTGAGGATTCCTCTCCTTCAAATTGGAGAACACTAACCTCCACAAAAAGGGTCTTTTTGGGTTCTTTATGTCTGCTACCTGCCCCCTGTTTCTTGGGTGGCAGGTTTTCGGGGGCAGGAGATTTATGTTCTCGTTCCTGGGTGTACCGTGGCTTTTCACGGGTGAGCAAGGAAGCTTCCTCTAGGGCTTTGCACCTCCCTTCCCCCGCACCAGACCCTTGGTTGGGATTCTGAGCTGCCATGTTCATCTGAGGGTTCTGTTGAGCCCTCAACATGCGACCCAGATCCTGGGACAGTTCTGGACCTGGCACTCCAGTTTAGACACCCTTTCCGATTGGTACGGGGGTCTCTGGTCAACCCTAGGTGAGTCCCGGGAAGGGTAACTATCCCTTCTCCCATAGTACACTGCGTATTGAGAATTTTGGTAACCTTCCACCCTTGGCCTCCCCTCTCCCGGATTGGGCTGTCTGGGCTCCTGAAATCAGGGAAAGAAAGGAGGGTTGTCCTGCAGGTTGGGGTTTTGTGGGTACCAGGGAAAGAAACTCAACCCAGCATTTGGGGGATTACTGACCTCCTGGGGAAAGTTAGGAGGGAAGTTTCCTGGGGCGGTACCTACCTGGTTGGATCCCCACCTTGGGCTGGGGGAGTCCAAACATACCCCAGGTTTGGTCTGTTACCCTTGTATCGGGGGCTAATGTAATCAGGAGAGTTAGGGATCCCATTTGTGGGATTACCTCCCTGACTACCACCTGTCTGGAATTGGCCTGAGGGCCTTCTGGGTCTTTGATTGGGTTGATTCGGTACAGGTATATTTTTAGGCCCCCCATCTCTCGATCTAGAATGGGGGCAACCTTCACCTCCGCCACCTTAGTAGCAGCAGGGGTGTTGGCTGGTTTTGGGTTCTTGTTTGTGTTTTTGTTATCTGCCGGTTTTTGTATGCGGGTTGCCTGTTCTATGACCCAGTTCAGTCATCTTTTCTTATGAAAGTCCCTCACCAACTGGGTCATTATGTATTTTGGGAGTGCATGAAAGAAGGTGGTGATGAACTCCCGACTATCTGTGCGCACCCTCCTTGTGGTCTGTGCAAAGGCGCGTTTGAGCTCCTGCACAAATTCTTGTGGGGCCTGATCTTCCCCACACTGCAGATTGTAGGCCGCCTTGTGGGACTCTTGGGTGTTCTGTGTGCAGAGCAATGTTTCAAGATGGCCGCCATGTAGATGAACCATCTTGAGTGGTTCTGGTCCTCCAGTCCCACAAAGAAACTGGAGTATACAGGGGAGAATGTCCATTTCACATATGCGATTCTGGATTTCCTTCATATGAAAAGTATCCATCATTTTCTCATATAATTCTAGGTATTCCCAGACAGAATACTTTGCATTTTTATGATATGGAGTTATCACACTTCTAATGGCCTTGATCTGCCTAATGGGATCTTTGTTCATGACTCTCTTAAGTTTGTTTGCCTTCTTTGGTTTAGTCACCCGAGTCCACTCGTCCTCCGACTCAGAGGCGCTAATACTGGAGGTGGCTTCTTAATCCTCTAGGCACTCCCTGATTATGGGAGTTTGAGAAGGGCTTGCAGAATGTTGGGGCCTAGTTTCTCTTTTCCTGTGGTGCTCAGAAGATTCTTCTGACTCTTCCCTGCTCCGAGGATCGGTGGAGTATCTCCCACTGCCCTAACTGGGTGGAGGTTTTCAGGATACTCTTTTTGGGCTTTAGTTCCTTGAGTTCCCATATTTCACAAACTGGTCCCTTGCAAGTCAGTATTTTAGTGGATCTAATTCCCTGACCCTCCCCTCATAGGAGTCTTCCTTGTCAGAGATATCAGCCCTAACATTTGGGTATCTGTACAGGGACGCCCGTCCATCAATTCCTGGGGGGCGCTGATCTGTCAGTCCCATTTTACCAACCCTATTGAATTCTGCCATCCCCATGGCCCCTGGTTCATATGAGCCAGTAGACATGAAGCTGGCAGTGGTCATGGTATTGAAGGGGTCTGAGTCCCTTAGTACAAAGGTCCTTAGGTTATGATCAGGGTTTGCCCTGTCCCTCTCTACCTGTTCGGGGTCCCTCCAGTTAGAATGTAGTCTAGTACCCTCTTTCTCCAATCTTGCTGCTTTTTCTTTTTCAGCCCCTATTTCCTGGTGATAAGCAAATATCTGAGCCTTTTTTCATCTATCAAGGCCTTACTGGTCTCAATGATTTGCTCTTGCACTGCTACTTGTTGGTGGAGTCCATCAATCTTTTCACAGAGGGCCTCATTGTCCCTCTGCGCTTCCTGCATGTTTTGGGAGTACTGGGACATTCCCTGTTGCAAGTGATTCATCTCCTGGGGTTGTGTGTCTTTGGCTTGGGTGTTCTCTTTCAGAGCACCTTCTACCCGTCTGTCATGCTCCATTAGTTTCCCATGCTCAGTTCTTAGTTCCTTTAACTCCTGGAAGGCCAACTTACTTTCCTGTAACTCTGTTTGTAACTCGCTTATTTCCTGGCCTAGGGCATCTTTCTCTTGATTTATGGTGCCCCTCTGCTCCGCCAAGTCATCTCTTTGTTTTTTTTTATAGTATGGAATTTCTGGCACTCCTGATCAAATTACTCTTGAGAGTTGAGGTCTTTCACAATTCATTTATTATTTTCCTCATTCAATTTGTCTATCTGGCCTTGTAGGATGACTACCTGCTCTGCACAGGCTCTATTAAAATGTAATTGTTGTGCCAGCTTGTGTTGACTCTCTTCCAGAGAGTCAACCCTTTCCTGACACTCCTCTATCAGTGCCTATAATTGGGTGTCTTGCTCTGCCTTCCCTTACTGTAGGAGAGCCAGATCCTCTTTTAATCTTGTGACATTATCCCTAGATTCTGCCTCCAATTCCTGGCTTTCCCATAATTTTTGTTCTGCAGAATTTAAATCAGTCTGGATTTTCTCTAAGGATTCAATTTGGTTCTGTGCCAGAACTGTGTTTTCAGCATGCTTTTCCCATATCACTCCTATGTGGAGGTATAGGTAGGTCACAATTTTGGCAATTTTGCTTTGCTCCTCTTTGATTTTTGGGGCCATGTACAATTCACTAAGAGCTTGGTGTAATGGGCCATTGTCCTGCCATGTATCTAGGTTCATGGCAGTGACCTGTTCTGTGATTTCATGTAGCCAGTCATGTTCATTCTGTTCTGGCCACTCACCCCTGACAAAAAGCTTGTGCAGGAGGTGCTCCGTAGCCAAACTGAGTTCCACTGGAATAGCCATTTTGGAAACGTTCTTTCTTTATTAGTTATTTCTGTGTTGATTTACTTTTACTTTTACAGACCGGCCTGGTCTTGGAGTATTTGTTTTAGGAGGCACTTGTACAGTGTTGCACAGTATTCCAACCACGCAAAGTATCACTACCCTGCAGGTTAGTCTGCTGTGCCAGACTGTCACGGGTGTTAACCAACTCAAAATCCTGGCACGAGACCCCAAATCTGTTTATTATTTCAATCCGGCGATACACCCTGGTCACAGCCTAGTATACAGCGCACAACTGAAATGCTTATTTGGTTAGATATGTAGGTTCAATATTTGAGAGATACACTAATCATATTACACCCCTTTTTCAAATACCCCGGGTCACTGTGGGCCAGGAACCAGGCTGGTTGGTAAAGGCAATATTTATTTATTTATTTAAAATTCGAGAAAATCATACACTTTTTAATATATGGGGCAGCAATCACCAATGTGGTGACAATAACAACAGGAATGTAGGCAATGCACTTAAATTAACCCTTTAGCAATTCCTTAACCCACAAATAATCAATTCTAAATAGATATAAGAAAGCAGCAGGTCATCAGGAATGAGGAATGAGAAACAAAATTCGAATCCAACCTTCCCTTCCCAAACAAGAGAGAAATACGGATTTGAAACCCTGGCAATGTTAAAATGACACTTGGAAATGGCTGAATAAAACAATGAATGTGTGCAAAAACCCTTAAATAAGTACAATTCTCTACGGGAGCAACACTGGAAAGTTACAAGTAATCATAAGCAATAGATTGAGCAAAAGCATACAATTCGAAAATGAATGGAAGGTTTAAAACAATTGATAGTAAAAATAGCAGGTGTAAAACTTTGCAAAAAGGCTAATTTCCGCCTGAAATTAACCAAACGATTTTTGATAAAAACGGGGGAAATTCGAATCCAACCTTCCCTTCCCAAACAAGAGAGAAATACGGATTTGAAACCCTTGCAATGTTAAAATGACACTTGGAAATGGCTGAATAAAACAATGAATGTGTGCAAAAACCCTTAAATAAGTACAATTCTCTAAGGGAGCAACACTGGAAAGTTACAAGTAATAATAAGCAATAGATTGAGCAAAAGCATACAATTCGAAAATGAATGGAAGGTTTAAAACAATTGATAGTAAAAATAGCAGGTGTAAAACTTTGCAAAAATGCTCATTTCCGCCTGAAATTAACCAAACGGTTTTTGATAAAAACGGGGGAAATTCATTGATTTGGAGTGCGGTTTGGTTGGGGCGAAACTATAGATCTTAGGTACAATCAGGAGGTGAGATGAAGTCTCTAGCTATTAAACAGAGGGAGATATGCAACGTAGAATAAGGTGCGTTTTTAGAAAAATCGGGTAGTGAAAACAGAAAAGAAAATCAATTTGGACAAGAATAGATTTACTCTATACTAGAGCATTCAGGCTAGAATACCAAAGAGGGACAAAGTAAGCTCCAGGGTTGATTCATGAGTTCAACCTTAGTTCCCCAGCGCCCGCCCTGGCAGAACCAGTCCAATCACTCGAAATAGGATTGATAGTTTAGGATTTAAATTACAAAAATGACTAAATAGATAGCGCTTGCACTAGAAATCAATGACATGGTTGCAATAAGGATTCTGACAATGTTACAAGTTATTAAGGTAAGGACAGGATGGTTTTGAGATTGGGATAGGACAAGGCAAGGCAAGGTATGCTATGGTTTTCTATGGTTCCTATTGATACTCACAGTCCACTTTTAGTTTGGAATTTGGACAGTCAGCGCTCTGGATCACCACACTGATCTGGTCTAACACAGGACAGCTGGACAAAATCAGCGGACATAGACTGGATACCGGGTAGCACTTCTGGTTACTGGATACTACAGATCAGCTGGATGGCAGGTTTGCATTTAGTGAGCAGCAAGCTAGGTTAAATTCAGGATGCTTTCCCAAAAAAACACAGCTTCCCTTTTGTTTATTGGGATTTGTAGAAATTGAGGACTACTTGAAGGAGGATCAGCAAGGTTTGGCCATGTGGATGGGATCTGGATTCTAGATGGATAATTGCAAGAAGACACGAACAGACAGGACGCCGGGCAGGAAATCAGGAATCAGTCAGGAATCAGTGTGTCTCTGTGTGTTGTCAGGGGCACTTATTTATAATGCCAGTTGACATCATCAAAGTAAATGACTGGGGCAGGCTATACTACACATGCCCCTAATAATAGCAATGGGCAAGGGTAGTAATCTCCGCCTTGCTCTTGCGGTTTGATTTCTAAGGGGATGATGTCAGGTTTATGAGGAGAAGTTTACAATGACCCAACACTCCCACTTTACTTTACTTAAAATCCAATGTTGCCAAAAACCTACATTTCTTTACTTGCAATCTCCTGGCAACTTATACACACAGGTTACATATGATGTGCAGCACAGATTAGTCCAAACCTCCAGTCTGTGTGACCTAGTTTTGCCTTTCTGATATATTTTGGTAATTTTAAACATTAAATATTTGGCCTAAAATTTCCCAACTTTGTACACAGATGCGAATTATCCCGAGGGATGTATGTACAAAATGTTATGTTTGCAACATGGATGCTTTTCTTGTAATACAACATATATCACCATTTCTGTCCAGATGGTGTCAAGACATTCTACCAAGTTTTAAAATACAGACCGGAATTCCACTTTTACGTTGTGAAAATTCCAAATTTTTACCAATTTTGGCAGCTGTGGTACAAGTCTTTTAAATTTCTTTATAAAATAGTCTTAAGAACAAATGGGAGTCATTGTCTGTCATTTTTTTTCTTCCCAGCTGACACCAACTGGCATTTCCTTTCAAGCAGGATAGGGGGTTGCTTCAGCCTGAGTTAAGTTTTATGGTCTTTGACATCTCCGGCTTTCTTTCCTGGGAAGCAGCATTGTCCTGAATTCCAACAGAGATGAAAGTCTGCTCCACCCTACAATTACCAGTGTGTTGGCAGGAGCTGCTGGGAGAGATAGCCCTTTTGGCAGAAAACCTGTTTTTCAACTTGGTAACTGAAGCCACCCTGGGTTTAACATCTTTAACTTTTGACCTTAAATCCAGAATTAAATAAGCCTGTTACATCAAATAACACATGTGATATATTCTCCCCAGTAACAAACACTTTACTTTTCTAAAGACAAGTAAAAATTGTATTTACCAGCGTACTGTTTTAAAACATAGACATTCGTTTTTCCTTTTTTTGTAAGCAGCCTATTTTCACACGTGGTGCAAACTGACATTTCTTTCTTTCATTCGGTTTTGGGCAGCTCACTCAGGTTTCCACAATGTCCTTGCAGCTAAAGTAATTTTTCTTTGAATGCATGAGTTTTATCTGAAAACTGGTATATGAAAGTGACCAGGTTTAGATAGTTAAAGTACTTTTAAAGACAGCTGGTGTTTGATACATTATGGAGAAATAGGCGCGCTTTCCCGTGCGAGTAAAGCAGAGTTCTTGGTTACTTTTTCAAAGTTACTTTTGACAGGGGCTGTCATTCAAGAATTAGGCCCGGTTTTGCTGCGACACAATGGATGATCCTGGGCATGGCCTGGCCGTTTTAATCACACTGATTTCAAAATCAATGGATGGAATAAGCGTCAAAGCAGCTTTTACAAAGAGTGAAAAAGTTTCATTTTAAAAGGGAATTTTGGGGTTTTTCAGCAAGGCAATTCTGCCTATTTACTTAATTCCATGTTAAATGTTGCAGAGCACACTGGCACATTCTTGCAGTGTGTACACTGTTCCCCCCGCCTGAAATGTGTGTGGCAGGGTGGGGCAGCCATTTTTCTGGTGGTTGTAAACACATAATTTTGATATCTGACACACACAGGAGTCAGCACAGCCATTTTGCTGTTTCTTGCACCAATGCAGCACAGTGATGTGGGGCAATGCGTTGAGTGAGTCAATATATCTGTCAGGGATGGCACTCTATAAAGAGTGGCACAGGACACCCAGAAATGGTTTGGGTGGTTGTGCCAAAAATAAGTGGACAGATAAGTACACACACAGCAGAAAGGAAAGAGAACGAAGAGTAGGCAAGAGTAGTAAGGGGAAAGGTACAGAATGAATTCCCTCTTGGGGTGTATGCAGATATAGGAAAAGAGTATTCCACGAACCTTAGGAAATACTCTAGCCTTCTGCACAGTTTGTTATAACAGAGGCCCACGCTGTTTGCTCATGGCTTGGAACAGCAGCTATGGGTGTCTGTAATGTAGAAACGAGACAAGGGAAGGGGCAGAGGTTGACTGATGGTAACCAACAGACAAGCTCTGTACAAAAGGGTCTACAAACAGTACAAGAGAAGATACTTACAGACAAATCCAGGAAGGAGGTTGATAGCAAACTAGCAGAAGGAAAATGAAGGGAAAGTCGTGTAACAGGATAGGATAGCAGAGGACAGTAAGGAACAAGGTTGAGAGCTCAGAGGAGCAGGAAAGCAATGAGCAAGCCCACAGGAGCAGGGCTGTAAGGTAGAGAGCCCAGAGGAAAAGGGCTTAGGGCAGCAGAGTAAAGCAGGCTGCACGGCAAGGAACCCAGAAGGGCCGGGCAGCAAGGAGGGGACCCTGAGGGGCAGGGCCGCTGACCGTAGAAGGTTGCAGAGGACTGTAGAGGGCTGCTAGGCCGAGAACCCAGCGGAAAAAGGTAGGTAGTAGGCAGCAGAGCGTGATAAGCTGCAAAGTAGGAAGCCCAGAGGACAAGGGCTATAGGCAGCCGGAGTGAGGCAGGCTGCAGAGCAGGGAACCCAGAGGACAAGGGCTGTAGGCAGCCGGAGTGAGGCAGGCTGCAGAGCAGGGAGCCCAGAGGATAAGGGCTGAAGGCAGCCGGAGTGAGGCAGGCTGCAGAGCAGGGAGCCCAGAGGACAAGGGCTGAAGGCAGCCGGAGTGAGGCAGGCTGCAGAGCAGGGAGCCCAGAGGACAAGGGCTGAAGGCACCCGGAGAGTAACAGGCTGCAGAGCAGGGAGCCCAGAGGACAAGGGCTGAGGTGGAAAGCAGCAGAGCGTGATCAGCTGCAATATAGAGAGCCCGGCAGGGCAATGGCGGAGGCTGGAAGGCAGCAGAGCGTGATCGGCTGCAATGTGGAGAGCCCGGCAGGGCAAGGGCGGAGGCTGGAAGGCAGCAGAGCGTGATCGGCTGCAATGTGGAGAGCCCGGCAGGGCAAGGGCGGAGGCTGGAAGGCAGCAGAGCGTGATCGGCTGCAATGTGGAGAGCCAGGAGGAGCAGGGCTGTGAGGAAGAGAGCCTGGAAGGCTATGGCTGTAGGCAGCGAAGAGTAACAGGCTGCAAGGCAGGAAGCCCAGAGGAGCTGGACTGAGGCAGGGAGCCCAGAAGGCTAGGGTTGTAGGCAGCAGGGTGTAGCAAGCTGCAAGGCAAGGTCCAAGCAGGAGTGATGGTAAACAGCATACAAAGATCCGTAGAAAGACACGAAGGTGGAGGAAGGTCTCTCAATGCAAGAGGCTGAGCCACTGCAGGCAGCAGCCTTTTATACTGCCTAGCCCAGCACAGGGGCAGGCTAATTGGTTGCACCTGGCTAAGCACACCTGCGGACAATCGGCCACCTCCCTCTCTGTTCCTGAGCTGGTGGAAGCAGAGCCAATCCCTAGGGCTTCTGGGGGGTGTAGTTCCTTTGATGACCAATAGGAACAGCCAGGAATCAATGCTTATAGCCAAGTGCATTGTGGTATGCGTAGTTTGTTGGAAAAAATAATAAAGCACCAAAGTCTTGCAAATGGGAAATAAAGTCCCCAAAGTAAATATAGATTGATCCAAGAGTCTGTTGTAAATAAATGATAAACAAATAGTCCATATTGAGCGCAAATGGATGCGCCCATGGCGCAGGCATGACAATATCACACAGAGTGAATGGTTGTGTTCTTTCCATCGCTTCATGCGGTATCACTTCGGGGTAGGGTGAAATTAAATCACTTCCTGTAATGTCATCAGAGGTCGCGGGTCATGTGATGTCATTTCCGCTACCCTTGGCATTTTGGTGAAATGACGTTGCTGCCCTGCAAGCAACCAATCACACTTTAGAGTCCCCAGAAATACTACTAGTTGAATATATTTGGCAGACCTGGACTAGGGGCCTCTAGTTAGTGAGAACCAGGCTCATGTATTCTCTCACTACTTGCGGCAGGCAATCATGTCTGTAGCCTTCAGCTCTCCCCCTCCATCTTGGTTCCATGAAGCTACGTGATCACAATGTGCACTGCACAGATCTCTACTAAATACATGTAACAAACTCTGCCTCTTTCTTTCCCTGGCTCATTTCCTCTCTGTTAAGAGAAATACGCAGTGGAATTAGTGATATATAGCCAAAGGCATTGCCTGTGACACATGCATTTCACAGACTGCTGTAACATTATTTGATTATTTCATTTTTCTTTCTGTCGTGTCCCTTGTTTTGCTGGCAACTGAGGCCCATTTTAAATGGCATAAGAAAGCTTGTCTTTGAGTATCAGTTGAAATGCAGTTGGGTTAGCGAATGTGAAAGCCAGGCTGAGTGAGAGTTGCACTCACAGAGGTTCCTCGGCAGCTGATGGCAATGAACTAGCTAATGACATCATCTGCATGAGGGTGTCTGACCTGCGCCCACCCTTCTCCTGTAGTTTATAAGTGTGTAAAGTAAAATGGCTGCAAAGGGGCTGTGTTTGGATTCAAGACAGCCGTGTGTCTCCTCCTCTGGGCTTGATAGAACCAAAGGCCATAGGGAGTAAGAGGAGAAATGAACCAGCCAGATTGGTAGACCTAAGAACTCCCATGGTAGTTACTCGTTGTGCCTACACATACATTTGCAGGAAGCAGTTGGATAGAATCTTTGTCTACCATCAGAAATCCTTCTGGAGCTTCCGGGAACCATTCCTGATCAGTACAATTGTGATTAAAATGTTTTGCACACACAACCTTCCCTCTTATACTATTTCTGACTGCCCTTTCAATATGTTCCCAAAGGTTATTTATAAGACAATTGTTCTGTAACTGTTTCCTTATAAAGGATTAACAAATGTCGGCATTGCTCTACATCTCTGTGATAGTGTTATTTGTAACATAGATTTATTTTGATGCACCAAAAGTTGTTTGTGTTTTGTGCTATTTTGTGCTACTGGAAAGACCTGGGTCAGCAACGTCTTCATCAATTAAATGGTCCTTTCATTTTGAAATATTGCTTCATTAATAATAGGTTGCTGGCTCTCTCTATAAATACAGCCATGTAAACTCTACAGCGGTGTGCCTCGTAGCTTGCACTAGAGGTGTTTGCGGCTTGCCCAGCCATATACATGCCAACCCTCCCGATTTAGTCGGAAGACACCTGATTGTTTGAGCAAAAAATGTAGCTACTTTTCCAACCCCAACGCAAAATAATTCTCCCACTTTCCGTGAGTAATTCTCGCTCACAGGTGCTGCAAAATGTTGACATGTATGCAGCCCCCCCCGAATCCCCCTCCCGCCTCACCATCCCTCTCCATCGAATTCTCCTTCACAGTGTCTCCCATTGCATACCATATCTCCTTGCCCCTAACATAAACACTTACTTCTCCACTTCTAGCGAAACGGCCCTGCTCCCTCGCCACTCTACTCTTGGTCAGCAACTAATGGAAGTGGAGAAGGGGCTCAGTTTATGATTTGAAATGAGAAAACACTGCTCTCTGCATGCAATGTTTCTCAACTTACATTTAAAAATGCTGTCCTCTCCTGCCCCCATTTTAGGTCAGGAGGCTAATAGATACAATGCATTTCCTGACAGGCTTTCCCTGACAGTAACATTGCTGGTGACCTCTTTTGCCATCCAGAGACCACCCTCTCCAACGGTGATTATTTTTGCCTAATTGGAACCCTGTTTCTGTGGGGGCCAATCAGGGAGCGATTAATGCCGTCTTTATATACTGTTAAAAACCCATGGCAGACCAGCAGGGTTCTTTACAATCTTCTTCTCTTCCTTCACTTTGTCAATCCCCCTTCGCCCAGTCTGCCTGAAGCCCCCGCTTCCCGACCAGCTTGCCCTCTGCCCTGTTGCAGCTGATATGGAAAGCGAAAAGGTGCTTTCTTTCTTCAGCTCCTTTTCCATTTTCCCCGGTGGCCATCTTTCTTTGGGTATTCAGTACATTTTAGTCTGTGGCCAGTGATGGGTCTTGGAAGGTAAGATATCACAGTGTTTGCTGCCCAATGCTGCAGACAAATCCGGAGTACAAGAACACTTTCTGTCCCAGAGACGTCTAAGAAATATGTCAGGGGTATTCACTTATCCAACAAGAAGCTGACAGCATCTGACCTTTTCGTTCCCAGCTCACACCAACCCTTCCGAACTCGTCAAGGTGGATCCCACGCAGACATCAGCCTTCCTTCATTGTGGAGCAGACAGCAAGCTGGAGCAAAACACTTGCTTGAATGGAAGAAATTACCACAGAGTGAAACGAAAGCCGAGTTATCATCGACCAAGGATTTAGCAGGTGTATGTTGGTATTTCACACATGTTTGACAAAATGCCTATTTCGAAAAGTCATGGTAAATATTTAAAGAACTACTAATGTTAACCAAGCATAGTTTGAGCAAACTAGCCTCCCTAGTTTAAAATAGATTCCTAAGGCGTGATGCTCTTATTCATAAATTCAGACACCTCGAGAATTCATGGGGTGTAAACAGCAGGGATGGCTGGTATGATGGTGCAGTGGGCACCACTGCTAACCTGGGTAGAGAAAAGCCCTATAAATGCAAAATACAAAATGTGGGAGGCCATGAAGCAAAATAGGCAAGACTCCACGGCACAGATATTGCAATGCTGATTATGAAAATAAATTGTCTAGATTCTAGAAGATAATGTGGCTGTTTTGCAGATGGAGCATTTTACATGTGTGCTTTACATCACCTGCCATACCTTAGGTGAAACTCCCATCTGCTGAGAATTGCGTGCAACAGGTACGAATTCAGACACACACACTCCACTTACAAAGAGTCTGCAGTGCTCATGGAATTAGTTGAAATATTGGAATTTAAAAACATCAACTATTTTTCTCCTGCCTAAATATTTGTTTTACGTACTGTTTCTCCTGTCGCACCCACAAGCTGGTAAATGACACTGATTGGTGCACATGTGCACCGTTAGAGCACCACGTATGCTTATATCTTTCAAGTGTAACGTAGGTGTGCGGATAAGTGTGAGAAATGCATGGAAACATATTTGTAAATATCCATGCAGTTCACCCCTGTGTGGGTGTGCTCACAAATGCTCTCCCCTAGTGCTTCCCTGACGCTCCCCAAGAAAATGCTCATTTTGCAGTTGTGGAGTTGTGGAACTAAGATGCAGTTGCCATACACATATAAAAGACATTGGGCCTGATTTACAAACGTGCTTTACAATGGCGCAATCCCATAGAAAAGGGCTTTGTAAATCAGGCCCATTATGTTAACAACTGGTCTATGTGTGTGTGTGTGTGTGTGTGTTTATTTTTCCATGCCGGGGGGAAATAGGGATGTACCTCCAACCTATGCAGGACCTGATTGAGGCAGCGGCTGCATATCTCTTGTATGCTTATTGTAGCTACTCGCTGATACAATCTCATTCAAATGTAGAGAGAGTGGGAACTATTACATTTGATTCAATATCAATCCAAATGATGCCCTTCAAAAGTAGAGGAAGATCATTTGACAAGGTCCACATTATTAGTTGGTCCTCATCTGATTTGCCTTAGGTAGTTTATCCAACGTCACTTTTTGGGTTTGCGGTAGATCCTCTAGCCAACTCAAACAATTCTCTCATCGGATCGACCGTTCTTTAGAGGCACATTGTGCTAGAATCAGTGTAGATGACAAAACTGTTATGCAAAGTCCAATTCTGATTTGCGTACTCCAATATAGCTGTCAGGTTCAACAGGTATACCGATACATTCTTAAATAGTGTATTAGGTTCATCAAGTATGTGTCCTTCTCCACCTTCATAATAGGTCAATAACATATTTCCAGGACTCGTTCTATGGTGTGCACTCAAACCTTCCAATGTCTACAATAGTTGATCCAGGACCACTTCTTTGAATAATCTTTTGCCCAAATACACACTAATTTCACTGGTTATGTGACTTAGTTTCTTTTCTCTCATATACTTTATGATTTACTCCCTCCTCCTCCCTACCCTGACCGTTTTTTTAATTTATCTTTTTCAACCCTTGTACAGAGCTTGTGCAGGTATACTGTCTAGGAGAGCCATGCCAGGCTGCAGTTGCCAGAAGAAAGGGATTGTCTAGAAAGGTGAAAGCAGGTTATTCTCTGCTCTATTTGACTATTACAAGTGGGCCCAATTCAATGCTGGCAAACGGGCAAACAAGACCTCAATCTTGTCTTATGTGTATCCCTCAAGCGATGAGAAAGGCAAGGAGGCTGGCGAGGGGTCTGGTCAATGCATTCATGGGTGTGTTGATGAAGTTGAAGCATAAGTATAGATATATGCGCTGGGTAAAAGTGAGTGACACGCTCCTCAGTGCTCGCTCAGAGCCCACTTAGGAGGCGGGGAGCTGGGGTGAGGGTGTGGATCTCAAATCTAGTTACCACTATATTGTGGTAGTAAAGTAAAGCCCTTAGCTCAGGGGTCTGCAACTTTTGGCTTTTTAGAGGTTTTGTACTACAACTCCCATCAGCCATAACCAGCATATTCCATGGCAAGGGATGATGGGAGCCGTAGTCCAAAGCACCTGGGGAGTCGCAGGTTGCAGACCCCTGCCTTAGCTGGTAAGGTGCTGTTGTCATTTGCGTATGTGAATGTTGAACACCAAAATAGATCCCCCTTTGGGCAAAACATTAACTGTCATGTGGTTATTCCTGGTCCTTGGAACACGACTTTCTCTCCACAGCTGATCTTGAAGGGTTTGGTATGGAATTGTTCCCTCCATCACCTAGTGACAGGTGCTAAACTGCCAAGCCAGGGCCAGAATTACCTGGGCTATAGATATTTATAAGCATATTTCATCATAGGTCATCCCTTTTCCGCAACAATTTGATTTTGTAAGTGGTACATACGATAGGGAGACGTTGAAAATGTAGGGGTGCAACTGTAGAGTTAGATTCACTGATGTAAGAGAAGGTTGCTAGTGTGAATGATGTAAGAGCACTTGAGGGTGAATTACATTTGAATGTAATCCTGAAATGGATTAATTGAATATCCCAAAAAGACCAAAGGGAGTTTACAAAAAGTAAGTCAAATAGTAAGGATAAGAAAAAGTCTAAGAAGAAAATAAGAAACAGTTCCTAATAAACAAGAACAGAACACACGTTCTAGGTCTGAATCTATGGGCAGTGATGTGCTTACATGAAGCTATGCAATTTGTAATATGCTCACTTTACAGGAAAGTTGTTTTTGCTTCTGCAAGGTATGTGCAGAGGGTATGGCTACTGAGGCGAACATACACGGGAATCGATTCACTCCGATATCCAACAACGGAAATTTATTCATAAAGAGTCTGCGGGTGTACTCTCCTCAAAAGATGTGATAGTAGATAATAATGGTTTTTAATGGAGGGAATGAATCTGTTTTTTTAGTGTATTTATAGAACCTTTACAGTGTTTTATGTAGGGTGGCAGAGAGGAAATGGCGTGCTTCATGCTCATCCTCTGACAAACTGGCCTGCCGCCTGCTCCAAAGGCAATACCGGCTCTCCGTTCTCACCAAGAAGAGAGCCCTTATCCAAGCCCGCATCTCTGAGGCATCTAACAACTCGGCCGAACTCTTTAAAATCTGCAAGGAGCTGGCCAACCCTGCTGCAGTCTCTACCTCTCCTGTCCCCTCCCAGGCCCTCTGCACCGCACTGGCCTCGCACTTCATCTCAAAAACTCAGGACATCCTGTCCTCGCTCTCCTCCTCTCTCCTCCCTCCCTCTCTTCCCGGCCCTTCCTCTTGCTCTCTTGCAGCCTCCCCTCCGCCCTCCTTCTCTGCTTTTCCACCTTTTTCTGCTGATGAGGTTTCCAGACAAGTCCGATCTATGAAAGCCTCGTCTAAACAGGTTCACCCCTGTTCCTCCAAAACCATCAAGGACCACATCGA
The DNA here is from genome assembly GCF_040938575.1 of Ambystoma mexicanum. Taxonomy (NCBI): domain Eukaryota; kingdom Metazoa; phylum Chordata; class Amphibia; order Caudata; family Ambystomatidae; genus Ambystoma; species Ambystoma mexicanum. Next base: position 369,049,910 of record NC_090934.1, read on the forward strand.
CTCCCTGGCTCCTGCCTTGGCTGCCTTTTGCAACCACTCATTCGCCTCTGGAGTCTTCCCATCCCCCCTCAAGCACTCCCTTGTGCACCCCCTCCTCAAGAAACCCTCCTCCGACCCCTCCTGCCCGGCCAACTATCGCCCAATCTCCATCACTCCCTTCCTGGGCAAGCTCCTGGAGAAACTGGCCATCTCCCAGCTTAACCTCCATGCTGAATCTGTTGGTAATCTTCATGACCATCAATCCGGCTTCAGAGCGGCCCGAAGCACGGAAACTGCTCTCCTGAACATCCGTGAGGACCTGCTCCTGAACCTCGATTCCAACACTCCCTGTGTTCTCATTCTGCTCGATCTCTCCTCTGCCTTTGACACTGTCAACCATGCCATCCTGCTCAACCGTCTCCGTGATAACCTGGGTATCACTGGTCAGGCTCTGGCATGGCTGACCTCTTTCCTTTCCGGTCGACCCTCCCAGGTCCAAATGGGCTCCTTCCTCTCTGACATCTTTTTCTCCACCTGTGGTGTCCCCCAGGGATCCAACCTCTCTCCCTGGCTTTTCAACCAGTATCTGGCACTCCTTGCCCACCGCATCGCCGCTCTCTGCCCCTACTTCCAGTGCTATGCGGACGATACCCAGCTCATTTTCAGGCTACCCTCGGCCTCCTCCTCTCCTTCCCTCATCTCCGACTGTCTGTCTGCTATCCAGGAATGGTGTGCCGCCAATGACCTCTGCCTTAACGCCAGTAAGACTGAGATTCTACTCATCGGCACACCCACTCCCTCCTTCCCTGCAGCTCTCTGGCCGGCCTCCCTTGGCCCCCTTCCTGCCCCTACCTGCAAGGCTAAAAACCTTGGGGTCATCTTCGACTCCACACTCTCCTTCTCTCCTCATATATCTGACGTCTCTAAGAAGTCACACTACCAGCTGCACCTCCTCAGAGGTATTCTTCCCTTCCTCTCCTTCCCCCAGAAGCTCACTGTCTCCCGAGCCCTGGTTCTCTCAAGGCTGGACTACTGTAACAGCCTCTATCTTAATCTGCCTGCCTCCACTCTCCGCCCTCTGCAACTTATCCAGAACAGAACTGCGAGACTTGTCCTTGGCCTCAAGCCCAGGGACCGTATCTCTCCAGGACTGAAATCTCTTCACTGGCTCCCAGTGGCTGCGAGGATTAAGTTCAAAACCCTCTGCATTGTCCACAAGGCCTTCTGGGGCCTGGGGCCTAAATACCTTCAACTCTCTCTTCCTAAATATCTTCCTTCACGAGCCCTTCGCTCATCCTTCTCCAACTCCCTCATGGTCAGCCGCTTCTCGAAGCAACGAGCTGGGGGTAGATCTCTCTCCGCAGCAGGGGCCTCCCTCTGGAACAGCCTTCCTGCCTCCCTGAAACTTGAGGAGAACCATCTCCGGTTCCGGAAGCACCTCAAAACCTTCCTCTTCGCTTCTGCCTTCTCTCTCCCTCTCCCCTGCTAAACCTGCTTAACTCCCCACTGAATTCTGCACTAAACCTGCATCTGAGCCACTCTCAGCGACCTCGGTCCAGGTCCCAGCCACTCTCCACTTGCACTGCCTCCCTGGCTCCCCCTGCACTGTGGGACTGTCACTGCATCCCTACAGCCCCCTTCCCAGCACTTGCTCTGCACTTACCTCGCACTTGCCACCAGCTGGCCCTTTTATTTATTATTTATTATTTATTTATTTTTACGCTACTTACCTTGTACCGCACTTCCCCCCCACCTCCTCCCCCTGCACTTTCTCCTTTTCCCCTTACCTCTGCACTTGCGCGATCTGAATGACACCTGGCCTAGTAGGATCGTTTGTCTGTCTTCCCCTTGTTTCCCTCCCTCCCTGCCTCGTCGCGCCTTGAAACACTTGTGTATAGGCGCGTTACAAATATCATATCATATCATATCATATGATTGTTAAAATGTCTTTGTGCTAAAGGTTTTTTATACAGAATAAAGCTTTGAAAATGAAATGGATTGAAAAACAATATCGGTTTTGATTTAATCGCTAAAACTAAAACCAAACTTAGTAGAAAACCATACACAGATGATAAGAAAATAGGGAGGAAGGTGAATATCCAAGTGAAACCTTATGATTTCTGAAAGATTAGAGGGGAAAATAAGCAGCTAGTTGAACATTAGGGCAATAATTCATTTAAGCTAATGGAGATTATTGATGGAGGGGGATACTCTGTAAAACCCCCTTGAACATCAGGTCTCTACAAGTCATAGGAAATTAGAGGGTTTGGCAGGAATGATGTGTATATAGACAAGGAAGAAGACCTAGATGCTTATTATGGAGAAGTGGAGAATGCATGAAATACTAGCAAGAGTATAGAGATAAGAATAATTAAATCAGTCAAGAAATAACATTTACATAGTGCATTGTATTCTAATTTTTGTAGAGGAATGGTCCTCCACTTTAAACCATGATCCCATCATTAAATTATACATTTTTGTTTAGAAACGGAGCGTATTCACACCAAAGACGTTGATTTCATAGAATTCCTTGAAGAGGGGAGTACAGTTTGTTCTTGTGTTTATTTTTATTACCATCTATTTATTGAAATTATCATTTCATATGGTGATTTCACCCGCAAGCATATTTACGATTTAATCATGATTGGAAAAAAAATACTTCTAAAACAGACAACAAGATATGTGGCAAGACAGAGAAATGAGACAGACGGGTGGACATTTTGTAGCAGGGAATTTTGGTAAAGAAAATAGAACATCCTATCAAATCCCTACAAAATATGGTGCTGAGGAGGTTGTTCCCTATGCTAAAAGTAAGGGAAACAAATAAAACTAGTGCTCGTCTATATGTCTTATATGCAGTTCTCCATCCCAAACCTGACCTGTCCCATACTGTCCCTACCACTAATTACCTAAATATTGGAAATTATACTTAAGTAAGTTACGTTCACTAATTTAGGTGTTAGGTGCCTGGTCTCAATCCCCACCCAATAATCTCTTAGGAGTATCTCTCCTTCTCTTCAAGCTACTGCCTGCTCAACAGAAAAAATTCTTGCGATGTTTACAGTGTCCAAAGAAAAACTCACAAAGTTTGTGTCCCTCACAAAGTTCTGTTTCCTCTTTGAAAGTATATTGTTTCAGGTTTTTGTGCTCCTCAGCCCAGTATAAGCTGTATGGCCTTACCTCCAAGCCTTATTGTTTTGGGTTTAGATTCACACCTTTATATGATATATTCTCTATTCCTGCTCTCTGTGGGACCTGCGGCCTTCTAAGCCTTCTGATTCCATCATGCGGTTTACCCCTGTATATGATAATTTCTGTTTCATCTCCTCATTGGTTACCCAGCCTTGCAGGCTTTATGATTCTCAAGTTTGGTTCACTTATTTCTTTGTTATTCTCTAGTTTTACTTCTTTAGGGTTATACGGCCCTCCAGGCCTGCTGATTCTTTGGTGTGGTTTACCCTTCTCTAGGTTAAGGTCTAGTTCAAACCCTTTTGTGATAGTTGGCCCTCCAGGCCTGCTGGTTCTTTTGCATGTTCCACACCTCTGTAGAGTAATTTCTGGTTCAACCCCTTTTGGGCTGTTCACCGCACTAGGCCTCATGCTACTTTGGTTTGTGTTACCCCTCGGTTCGGGGTTCGCTTATTGCACTCCTTTTGGGATGTTCGGCGTTCCAGGCCTACCAGTTGTCAAATGCAGTTCACCCCTTTGTCAGGTGTTTCCAGGGTCTGGCTCTTCAGATCTTCTCAGACCCCTCAATCACTCCTCCTACTTCTCACCCTCTGCCACGTACCTTCTCTCCTGCGGCATACCTCATCTAGAGAAGTGGCTTTCTTCAGTGTCTCCTCAACACGGCTACCTCATTCTCACTGTCAGTTCTTGTGCATCAGTTCTTTCCGCCTTTGCTTGGCAGGACTTCAGGGTCAGAAGAGTTCCTGCCAGTGTGCGGCTGCAAAGGGACTTGGCTTCCACATTGCATCAGATGGCTCTGCGTCTCTCTGGCTCTTCGCCCACCTGAGATCAGTAGCATTCTGCAGGCTTCGGGTTCTCTCCACCCCCCATGACAGGCACTTGGTCCTGCTTCCAGGTTCCTTACTGAAGCAGACCATTGGTTCCATTCTTCAGGTAAAGGGGCCAATAACATTGGGTCAGAGACCAAGGTACAAGCCTTTAAAGGGCCCTGAATGTTTTGACACTGTTGAGTTCTGAATGCAAGTAGGATGTGGTAGTCACTTGGCACAGGGAGTCCGTGTCCCCTGTCACTGAGGAAACCTGTTCAATAGGGGCTTCCCCTCTCTAGTCCCAAAGGGCGTCGCTCCCCCTTGGCGAGAAAGGACAAACTCCTTGGATTTGTCACACATCCGATAAGAGACAAGCAATATAAAATACTAAAATATTGGTAAAATGGAATAATCAAAGTATTCAAGTGACAAGATGGACAAATGTCAAAAGGGAAACATGGCTAACCAATGAAATAGAAGAAGAGAAAAATAATGTGTTTGATGGTTGCCTTATACATTCTAACCTAAAACCTTGTGTTTCCCCTAATATAATGTAACATTTCCATCCTATATTTTGGAACAACAGAGGCCCAAATGCATTTTCACATAATGGGGATTTTCACCTGTTTTTTAAAATAAATATGCAATTTTCACGTTGCAAGGAACTTGGATGGTTGTTTCACCTGAAATTGATGGTATGCACATGGTATGTGAAACCGTGACCAACCTAAATATAGGTAGGCCTAATGTTTTTCTTTTTATTACTCCATTGAATATATTACAAAAAATTATTGTTGCATCCCAACCTTGAATTGTCATGTTTATGAGATTAGTGGAGTTACAGAAAGCGGTTATTTTTGTAAATGAGTTCTGTTCAATCAATTAATGAATGCATTACATAGCCATAGCCATTACAATGTCATTAACAATTAAAAAAGCAGTAACTACAAAAAACGACCTTCATAAATGTTACACATCATTAATCATGTTAAGAATTACATTTATCGAAGAACAAAAATAAACAAATACAATATATTTTGATACATTATTATAAATAGAAAACACTGATTGATTGATGGAGTGAGATGATAACACTAATAAACGAAAATAAAGATGTTCTGCTTTGGCAGTTGGTTAATGCTGTGAAAAGAAAATGAATCAAAACAAGAGAGTATTATACATACATTACAATATTAGGACTTTGTTTAAATACATTTAAATCAAAGGATACAGATGGCTATGAGACCAATTGCCATGGTAATGGTACATGGTATCACCTCTCTGATAAAGAGCACACAAATACATATCTTTTATATTGCCTAAAATCCATAGAGATCATGCTTTTGTAACAGTTTCATCTTTTGCTCACAGGCAAATAGTGTTCATCTTGCGCTCCGTGCCAACATAAAGTAGCGGCCTGCAGCTCTTACTACCACACCATTTGCTGTCACAGAAAGAGGTTACTTGTGCTACACCACATTATAATGCTCCTTGCCTTAAAGATGGGATCTTCAAAAGCTTTTATACAAAGGACATAAGAGGAGGAAGTGGGCCAATGTCTCCTTAGTTTTATTACCACAGGCACACACCACTGTCTCTCGTTATATATCTATGACAATGTCACAAGGTTGCCTTGGACCAAGAAGCATGTAAACATGCTCAAATTCAAGCATTTTTCTTAGGGGAATAATTACAAATTGTGCCAATTTAAAGAAAATTGGATCTTCGTGTAAGAATGGTTCTTCTCCTTGGTCTTTGTTAGACCTCTCTGTTGCTGGGAGGTCTCAGAGTGCATCCTCCATGGTCAGCCTGGGCTCTTGCACCTTCCCAACATTTTGGTGTACTTCAAATGTCCTTTTCAGTTAAAAAAAATGTTCCTTCACCCCCTTTCAGTTACCTGGGCAGTACAGGCTCAAGGGTTCCCCAAACCATTTATCAGTTGACTACTTAGGTGTGACGTTTCTGGCATCCTGAACCCCAAGACTGACTTGATTGCATACGTTCGCTAGTAGACAGATGAGTGAAAGTATCTGGCAGGGAGAGTTGTAGAAGTAGATCTTTATGCTTGTCCTAGCTAGGGTCCCTTTTGGTTCTTTCCCTCGCATCTCTTTGCTCTTAGGGCTTTTTCCCAGGCCTACTCTCGTTCTTCCAACGACCTTCTGGTTCTTCATAGGGCCAACTTGGCCGACAGCAACCTTCCTCTAAAAGTGTGACTGCCCCCCTTCTTCTGAAGCTTGCCCTCTAAGCTTGTCTTTCCCTCCTCCTCTGTACAACCGTGATCTCTTGTTGCTACCTCTTCCGCCGTACCACCTTTGCCACATGCTGTTACAATCTCTTCCTCATCTGTACCACATTCTATTCCTGCTGTTACCACTTTCTCCCCATTACAGACTTTACCACCCGATGTTACCACATCAGCTCCACTTCATCCTTCTGGTATTACCTCCTGCACCTCAATGCTATCTCTGCCACATGATGTTACAATCTGAACTCCTGGAGTTACCTCCATCTTTCTTCATACCAGCTTCTTCTCACCCTTACTCCTCTGCCTTTCCAACCACCTCGATATCGGCTAGATGTGCTCTCTCCCACCTTCTATCTTTGTCAACAACCTCCAAACCCCAGCTTCGTTCTCCAGTAACTTATCATAGCTGACAGGAGTCTCTAGGATTGTATAGGGCTCTCCTTGCTTCCCCTGGTTTGTGCTCCTGCTGAGTGTCTGCACCTGTGTCCTGTTACTTGGGCTGGGCTGAGAATGTTTGGTGCACCTGATCCCACTTTGTGTTCAGGGCGCCAGACTAAGCCTTCATCTGGTCTGGTTGCGATATCGGATTTAACTCTCTCCTTCTTATCTCTCCCTTTTGCTGCATGCACAGGACCCTGTTATCCTGCATCCCCGGGTATGAACTATGTGATGCAAAATCACTTGGTAATCTATACCTGAATGTATATGTAATGCTGTTTTATGGTGAATTTGCAATATTGTATCTTCAGTGAGGTGACAGTTGGCAATGAATTGAAAACTTTCCATCATTTGCAGTTAACCGTAGTCCAGCTTCTGGAAGACGCAAGTGCCCAAACATTGTATCAAGAGCAGTTCTCTAGAGCTCATGGAGCATCATGCTGGGACTTTAAAGTGACTGCTCCGATTCCGCGAGGTGGTTGGTAACAGTATCGGGACAAATGCTATAACCGCCATGTGAATTATTTGTTTTTCCTTTCCAGGACTTTGGGTTTTCCTACAGAGAGTGTAAGCCTTTCTGAATTAGGGTTGGCTTCCATAGAAGACTGTTTTGTGTGTCTGTCCCCTGCTATGCGATGGAAACCGAGGGATTGTGGCAACAGAGTTCTCCCCATACCACACCAGGGCACATCATCCACTGGATCGGGGAGGCACCTATCGGCCTGGGTCACTCCCTTGAATCATGCAGGAGACCTCATCATAGCCCCACCAGGAGGAAGAAATACAAACAGAATATTGGAATATAGGATGAAATCATTGTACATTTGCTCATAACACCCCAAACATTACGGTTATAGGTATAAATCATTTTAATACCCATTGCCCAGTTATTTTGAAAAACAAATGGAAATAAAAAACTGATGAATAGCTGATAAAATAAAGATGTGCAAATGCAGTAATCAAATGTGAATGTTAATGCCATTTTCTTATTTCCTTTGAAGCATGGTATTTTTTTAAGATAAATGGCCAGTTGGTTGGGATATTCCCATTGAGCACACACATTATAGATCTCTCTGCTTCAATACTGGATTATATTTTCACTCTTGGACACGCAAATAGCCTGTTAGCAGGATATTTCCATTGAGCACAAGCAATATCAACATATCTTCTATAATTCGTAATTATATTTTCAATCTGGGCTTGGCTGTAATTTGGTAAAACACATTAATCTGGCAAATAGGCCTGAAAGTTGCCATCCACAACAATGCAATCAGGGGCCATATTACAGAAAGTTTGCACTGGTGCAAGTGCAAAGTTTGCACAGTATTAGCACTAGGACAAAGTTTGCCCTATTGTTAAAAACAATGGGACACATTAAAAATCAATTGCACCTTGGCAAGTGCAGTTTGGCATATTAAACGCACCAGGGCAAAAATTGCCCTACTGCAAAAAAAAAATGATTTTCACTACATTTTTTAACCAGGGCAAAGTTTGCCTCAGTGCTAATTCGGAATGGTATTAGCACTAGGGCAAACTTTGCACTGATGCAAAAATGCATCAAAATGTATCTTTTTAGCACTAGGGCAATTTTAGCCCTGGTGCTTTTAATGAGCCAAACTGCACCTGTCGAGTTGCAATGTTTTTTTAATGTGTCCCAGTGTTTTTGAAAATAGGGTAAACTTTGCCCTAGTGCTAATACCGTGCAAACTTTGCACTTGCACCGGTGCAACATTTCTGTAATCTGGCCCCAGATTGCTACAATAGTACAATGAAGTGTAAACCAAATCTTAGCTACATGTTAACTGAAGATGCCAGAACTCTTCTTAGAACACCCTATTATTGTTTTTAGGGTTGTCATTGGTCAATCTGCGGGCTATACAAACTGGTGGCTGCGGACCATTGAAGGCTGAAAAGTTGCTTTCTGTGTAATTGCGGAACGGAAAGAGTTAACGCTCCGTTCAGTATTACATATAGGAAACTAACTTTGAGCCACGCAGCCCCGTCCAGTCAAATTAAACAGGGAGAAACGCTTTCGAAAGGAAAGCGTTTGAAATAAATTAAAAGCAGAATCTTTGGCTAATATTGAACGTGTGCAATTTCATTTTTCGGCGCAATCATGTTAAGAGGAACCTTGCCCTGACGTCCTCAGTGCACCTTTCTATGGGAATGGAAAATAAAATGGAAGAAGATGTAAAGGTATGTTGATGGTGTTTTCTTTATTTGCATGTTAAGTTATTGTGTGTGGAAAGACACCCAGATGTAAATGTGCATTGATTGAAAGGTAAAGGTTTTTCAGTGTATAAAAAAAGAAACACCTCAAATGTACTTTATTAGGACACTGGGCAGGCATACCCACACCTGATTTCTCCTTAATGGCAAACTCCTCCCACCCAATCACCTTCTACCACCCTATTAAAAAAAAGCAGAACCAAGGCAATGGCAGCAGCATTTTCAATGTTTCAATTTTCAACTTTGATTAAACATGTCCCATGTATTCTACTTTAATTAAACAGTGAGGGTGTTCTAGTAGCTTTATAGACCTGCAGCGAGGGCCGTACTGGGCGTTATGGTCCCTCATACCTCCTTAACTCGGCCTTCAGGGCCCATAACGCCCAGTACGGCCCTCGCTGCAGGTCTATAAAGCTATATTATATGTTCTATTGAAGCAATAATGATTGTAGAAGGATGGTGAACATCCTGGTTCAATTTTTTGAACTGGTTGAGTTAAGATCAAAAATGAGAAGGAGAAGTCTCCCTATGTTTGCAAAAATATGAACGGTTAGCTAAATAGGTTCATAATACACTATCAAGTAGAGCAAATAAAACAACTACCAAGAAAACTGAGCAAAGCACTTGTACAGCTACGAGTCCCGCGGACATGCAATTAACGCCCTTGTGAAGGCCGTAAAGTACCTTACCGCCATGGTGCAAATACCGCCATCGCGGACCAACCGTAAACGGCCATGTGCAGTGTTCCCAACTGCCACAGGTGCACACAATCAGCACAGGTGGAGGCAATACAGCTGGGCAAGCACAAAAGGAGCACACCCCACCCCTTCCCACACCCAGTCACACTCCACAATGATTCCAATACTACTAGCAATGCTGGGGCTGGAGGACCTGATTGCAGTGGAAGTGCTACAACAACAACAACAACAACAACAGGCAGCACAGAGGAGACACAGGAGGAGAAGAAGGGCAAGGCAGGGCCAGCATGCCCCACCAGCACAGCCAGTGGTACCACACAGGCATCCCCCAATCCCACGCATCAAAGCCAGTCCATTCAACCCAACTGCTGAGCACATCCACACCATGTACCGTCTGGACCGAGACACCATCACCACCATTGTGGACATGATACATGACGACATTGTCAGCCTGATTGAAACACGCACCACCATCCCACCCCTACTGAAGTTAGTGTCTGTTCTCCACTTCCTGGCCACAGGCACCTACCAGCACACAGTGGGGCACTTGCATGGCATTTCACAACCATTATTCTCACGCACGCTGAACCAAGTGCTTGATGCCCTCCTCAAGCACACAGACGACCACATTTCCTTACCACGGTCTGCCCAGGAGACCTCAAACACCAAAGTAGGTTTCCCATCAATGGCCGGCATACCTGGTTGCATTGGCGCCATCGACTGCACCCATATGGAATTGGTGGTCCCACATGCCATGGAGGTAGCGTACCGCAACCATAAACTATACCACTCAATCAACGTGCAAATGGTATGTGACTCGAACAGTATCATCACACATTGTTGTGCCCGATTCCCTGGATCAACCTATGATTCAATGGTCCTGCGGAACTCCACGATACCACGCTACATGGAGTGACATGCAGGGCAGAGATCCTGGCTTCTCAGTGAGTCGCATGTCATGCCCATGGAAATGTGATGTCGGTAGGTGATTGAGGTATAGATGCATACTTCACCTGGCTGAGGTGGGGGGGAGAGATGCATACTTCACCTGGCTGAGATGGGGGGGGGGGAGAGATATACTTCACCTGGCTGAGATCGGGGAGATGCATACTTCACCTGGCTGAGATGGGGGGGGGAGATGCATACTTCACCTGGCTGAGATGGGGGGGGAGAGATGCATTCTTCACCTGGCTGAGATGGGGTGGGGAGAGATGCATACTTCACCTGGCTGAGATAGGGGGGAGAGATGCATACTTCACCTGGCTGAGATGGGTGGGGGGAGAGATGCATACTTCACCTGGCTGAGATGGGTGGGGGAGAGATACATACTTCCCCTCGCTGCGAGTGGCAGAGGGAATGGAGCATGCTCATACCCCAAAGCAGCCCAGACTGGAGCTGACACCTGACCACATAATGCAAGATGCAAGATGTAAGCAGCCCTACAATGTAAATGAAGCAGTGTCACAACCATTCCACAGCCATCTGCATGTGCACTGTATCACATCAGACCGCATCCCCCTCAACGAAATGCAGCTACAAGCAATGACTATAGCCACTACACAGCACCAAACACCATCAACTGAAAGGACAGTCCCCCATTACTGCGTACAAAGGAGTCACATGAGGGTCAAATACATCAATACACCACTACACTGACACAGAGGCCCAACTGAATTGCATGACACCATTGTTGTGCGTAGTGAGATCATCATGAGGCTGACATCAACGGTGCCAGGATGAAAGCATACAAATTACTGGACATCTGCCAGATCACAGAAACAACTGCTGTGGACTAACACAGTGCATGGGCACTCACAAGGAACTGGACCCCCCTGCACCCACTAGTTGATGGCATGCAAACCAGTCCATAAGAGGAATACACACATAGCAGTCACATTGTGTGTCTCCATTCATGCATGGAAATGGGGTTGAAATTAAGAAATAAATGCATGGCATTGTGTCACTTAATGAGGTCAAATATGATGTGATACTTTACACATACATTGTTGCCCACATGCAGGTGATGCAGGCTATCCCTTGAAGAGGTGGCTCCTCACCCTAGTCCGGTACCCACAGAACAGGCACGAGGAGGACTATAATCGTGCCCATACACGAACCCGTGTGGTGATTGAGCAGACATTTGGCCTCCTGAAGGCACGGTTTTGCTGCCTCAGCAGGTCTGGTGGTGCACTCCTGTACCGCCATGAGAAGGTGGCAAAGATTGTCATGGCATGTGTCATGCTACACAATATGTGCATCAGACGGAATGTGCCCCTGCCCCCTGACGCTGAACTGCAACCACCTGACGAAGAGGATGAGGAGGGTGGGGATGGGGCAGCACCTCAGGGAGGAAGCGATGCACAGGAGGGACGTGCCATGCGTCAGACTCTGATCAACCAATGTTTCTAGCACACATGGACAGGGGGGTGTTACATGGAGATGACACTCGGAGCACTGGGTGTGTCAGGGACATAGGCACTGCAGACTGTTAACCAATAAAGCACACGTACGCAATAAGCAATGTCCACACATGTGAATTATGAGTAACCAAAATGTGTATTGAAGAAGCATAACTAAGTGAACAAGCCCTCCACCCCACACACCCACTCCCCCCTCCCCCTTCAACTCCCCCACACACCCACTCCCCCTCCCCCCTCAACTCCCCAACACACCCAATCCCCCCTCCCCCTCAACTCCCCAACACACCCACTCCCCCTCCCCCCTCAACTCCCCAACACACCCACTCCTTCCTCCGCCCTCAACTCCCCCACACACCCACTCCCCCCTCCCACCTCAACTCCCCAACACACCCACTCCCCTTTATCCCCTCAACTCCCCAACACATGTGGCCTCATTACACGGTAGGCGGTAGGGACATACCGTTACCGGTAAGGGATTACCGGTATCGGTAAATCCCCTCCCCAATCACGACCCGGACATACCGCTATTAGCGGCACCGCTAAGTACGGTGGCACTATTAGCGGCAAGTCCGTGAGCGCGCGCCCCCTCAGACCGGAAATAGCGGCATAGCGCTAATATCACGGCATCACGAGCCATGCGTACATGGCAATACCGGCATGTAGTAGACCCAAAGAACCCTTACCGGCAAGGCGCTAATACCGGCATCGCGAACCACACGTTAAAAGAGCACAGCAGAGTTCCCACCTGCCACAGGTGGACAAAATCAGCACAGGTGGAGGCAATGAAGACTGGCAGCACAAAAGAGCACACCACACCCCTCCCCACACCCATTCCCACACCAAGATGGATGCAATACTAGCAGCATTACATGGGCTAGAGGACATGATTGCAGTGCAGCAGCTACAACAGGCAGCACAGAGGAGACGCAGGAGAAGGAGGAGGAGGAGGAGGAGGGCAAGACAGGCGCAGCAAGCACCACCAGTGCACCTAGTGATACCACAGAGGCAGCCACCAATTCCCAGGATCAGAGCCAGTCCAGTCAACCTAACCCCTGAGCAGATACACACCCTGTACCGTCTGGACTGGGATACCATCACCACCATAGTAGACATGATATACAACGACATTGTGAGTCTCATTGACATCCGTACTGCCATCCCCCCTCTACTGAAGGTGGTAACAGTGCTCCACTTCTTGGCCACAGGCACCTACCAGCATACGGTAGGTCAGATGCATGGCATATCACAACCAGAATTCTCACGCACACTGAACCAGGTGCTCGATGCCCTCCTGCAGCACACAAGTCAACACATATACATGCCACGGACTGCCCAGGAGATCTCCAACACCAAAGTTGGCTTCCATTCACTGGCAGGCATCCCAAGTTGCATCGGGGCCATCGACTGTACCCATGTAGAACTGGTGGTCCCACATGCCAATGAGGCAGTGTACCGTAACAGAAAGCTATACCACTCCATCAACGTCCAAATGGTATGTGACTCCAACAAGATCATCACACATTGCTGTGCCCGATATCCCGGTTCAACCCATGATGCAATGGTCCTGCGGAACTCGACAATACCACGATACATGGAGCGACAATGTGGATTGTGAGTGGGGGGGAGATGCACACTCCAACTGGGCGTGAATGGGGGGGGGAGATGCATACTCCAACTGGGCGTGAATGGGGGTGGGGGAGATGCATACTCCAACTGGGCGTGAATGGGGGGGGGAGATGCATACTCCAACTGGGCGTGAATGGGGGGGGGGAGATGCATACTCCAACTGGGCGTGAACTGGTGTCATGAGAAGAATGGACATACATATTTGCATCACTGTACAGTGAGGCAGCCCACAATGGACCAGAGACAAAACCACATGCTGGAAGTGAGTGCCACGACAAACATATCAATCCATTACGCCAAACAGGCCATTCCAAACAACATGCACACCGCACAACACACCATTCCCCCCATTACACAAATCAGCAACATGCATATCAAAATCACAACTGAAATGTACGCTGAACAACATCAGAAATGGTCCGCGCACATGAGTGCATACAAATGGCTCCCCTGTAGCCATTGTGGTGAGGCACACCCGTACCCCACCACAGAATTGCCATCAAACAGCATGGGGACATCAACTAAGGAATGGCAGTGTACTAGCAGTGTGGCACTAACGTTGCCAGGGCCAGGAAACACAAATCACTTAAACTCAGGCGGGACATGGCAATCCCTGCCGTATGCATGCATGGTGCATTTCCACTTGCAAGGACCACCTCACCTTCCCACATTGCAGTTACCCTGATTGCCATGCGTGCTTGGATCTGTGGATGTCGTTGAATATGCAATGTTTGTTTGTGTGATATGTGCACGCACCACATTATGTAGACACTTACACATACCCATTGTTGCACCCATGCAGGTGATGCAGGTTATCCCCTGAAGAGGTGGCTCCTTACCCCTGTGCGGAACCCACAGAACAGGCACGAAGAGGACTACAATCATGCACACACCCGTACCCGCGTGGTGATCGAGCAGACATTCGGCCTATTGAAGGAACGCTTCCGGTGCCTCAGCAGGTCGGGCGGGGCACTCCTGTACGGGCATGAGAAGGTGGCCAAGATCACCATGGCATGTGTCATGCTTCACAATATGTGTATCAGACGGAATGTGCCAATGCCCCCTGACATAGAACTGCGACCACCGTCTGAGGATGATGACGGGGATGAGGATGGAGGAGAGGGGGCTGCAGGTCATGCAGGTGGCGATGCCCATGAGGGACGTGCTGTGCGGCAGCACCTGATAGACCATTGTTTCTGATGCACATGGATTAGGAGGGTGCAATTGGTGTTCAGCTCAGGGCACGGGGTGTATGGAGGACATAAACACAGTGCACCCTTCAACAATAAAGCACACATACACAATGATCAATGTCCAGTCATGTGATTATCCATGCCATTACGTGTGTATTGAGCATTATGACATTCAAACGTGCATGTACCCTCCACCCCAACAACCCTCACCCCCCTCCCCCCACAACTCCCCCAAACACCCTCACCCCCCTCCCCCCACAACTCCACCAAACACCCTCACCCCCCTCCCCCCACAACTCCACCGAACATGGTGTGCACATCAGTGCTGCATTAGTTCCCAAGTGTCAACAGGGACAGGCTGGCCCTACTTCCCTCCTCCACTACCACCATTGGGGGGTTGTGAGTCTGACCGCCGCAAGGACCGGCTGGACCTGCGCAGGATGGTTGTCTGGTCGGAGCTAGTAGACGAGGGGGTGGCTGGTTGATCTGCTCCCTGTGAGTGACGCATGCTCTCCATCGCCTCAGCAATGCGCGTTAGGACCTGCCTCACAGCGGCCATCTCGTCACATAGGCGCGTCGTGTTGCTGTCCATGGCAGCTTTCATGTCCCTTGACAACACCCGGATCTCCTCCCTGGTCGAGGCAGCCTCGCTCACTTGCCGGGCAACCAGGGCATTGAGCTCCTCCTGGCGCTGGCGTATCAGGCTCATGGTGTCGTCTGCGGCCCTGCCCCTGTTACTCCTCGGCGCAGCTTGCTGCATGTGGCCGACATCAGGTGAGCTCGCCACGGGACTGAATGACCCATCCATTGCATCACCGGCATGCACCTCATGGATGCTGCCATTGGATGTGTTGCATGGGCTGTGGAGTGGGGACAGCTGGGTGCTGGGTGTACGCTGCCCTTCCGGTGTCGGACATGGGTCGTCCACATCACTCATAGGTGCCGTGGCTGCTGCTTCCCCGACGGAGCTATTGGCTGCCGACGGCGTGCCTTCTGGCACTGGCTCCTGAGTGGTGGGGGTGGGTGGTGGGGGTGCTGCCACAGGGAAGCAACACATTCATGGATGTCCTCCCTTACACTACCACATTCAGTGATGTGCTGTGTCAAGAGGCCAGTGAGCTGCTGCTGGCGCCTTACAATGTCCTGGATCCCCTCTTGGGTATTTGAGGCTGGGGTGGATGTTTGAGGGGTGCCCGAAATACTGTGTTCCTTATGCACATTTGTGGGTGGGCTAGGAGTTGCCGGCCATGAGTTAGCCGGAGACAGCCCGTGCATGCTGGTGTCGGGCAGGCTGCATGGGGACACATGTGGGGAATGCAGGGGGCCAGTGGGGGCTGGAGATTGCTGCTGTGGCAGCTGTTTCGCCAATTGTGCTGCTTGCAGCCGATGCAGTCCCTTCTGCCGCCGACACTTGGGTGATGCTGGCTGTTGTGGGTGCCATAGTGGGGGACATAGAGCACATTGGTGCTGTGGCCTGTGGTGTGCTCTTGGCCTTCTGATGACGTAGTGGTTGGCCTACGCCCCTTGAAGTGGAGGGCCGGTGTTGTCCCTCCTCGGCCCGGGCCTTCTTCCCTGGTGTGGCACCAGTGTCCTCATCAGCGCTGTCTGATTGTGTGCCTGTGGGGGACCAAAGGAGGGAGAGGGTTACTGATGGGTCTACGGGCATTGAGCATGCATTGGGGTGGCTGCATTGATATGGATTGGTAGATGAGTCACATTGGGGGGAGTGACATACAGGTTGTCTCACTCTTGGGTGGGTGATGCATGGAGGCATTTGGGTTGCAACACAAATGGGGTTCATCATGCATGTGGACAAGGTGATGCTCTGCACTGCCTGTAGGCAGTCTTGTGCTTATGTGTCTGGTGGACCCTGATTCACATCATTGTACTGTCAGTTCATCTGGACATCATTGTGGTGGTATTGGCATTGTTTGATTTGGGACACCTACCTGCTTCTGCTGATGACGGGGCTTCTCTCTCCATGTCCCCGACTCCCTCTATTGACTCAGTGCCTATGGTGGAGGCACATATCTCCTCCCATGGCTGCAGTTCTAGGGGCGACTCTGCACCTCCACCTGTCGCCATCCCGAGGTTTCTGTTTGCCGACAGTATGCTTCTCACACATAGACGTAGGTCGTCCCATCTCTTGCAGCATTGTTTTGGTGTGCGGGGTGTGGTGCTGACAGTGGTGACAGCACTGACCCTCTGGGCGACCAATGCCCAAATCTGCTTTTTGCGCAGCAGCGCTGGTCGGGTCATTTCAGTTGCAAACACCACGGCTGCGTGCTCCTGAAGCGTTTCAGCCAACATGGTGAGCTCCTCTCTGGAGAAGTGCTCCTGGCGCAGCCGATCTCCACTTTTTTTCAGAACTTTCGGCATCCTCAATTCAGACAGGTGGTGGTTGAGGTGTGTGGGAGTTCTCGGGGTCAGATGGCTCCTGGTTGTGGTGGATGGCAATGGATTGTGTTTTTAAAGATGGCTGCCATGCTCTTTCCCGTTCCTGTGCGATGATGCTACTTCCGGATCCGCTTATTTACGGTCACCGCTAATAGCGGTTGCCGCTTTTTGAGGTGACCGCTATTAGCGGTGACCGCTAATGCCGATGGCTAGGATGCCGGAGGTGTTATTTCCACTGCATACGATGCCGGTAAGGGGGATTTTTCGGCCTTTAGCGGCATGGCGGTGAGTTCATTACCGGCATGGTGCAAAGCTTGTGCCCGCAAACTCGTAATGGGCCTCTTTTAGCGGTCTATTGCCAGCACGGACATGGTAATTGCTCCATGCCGGTAATGACCGGTACTTACCACCAGGGTCGTAATGAGGGCCATTGACTTAAAATCTTCCAGAATGGCCAGCACCAATTGGCTGGGCAATTCCATTTTCAAATACTAGCCGATATTCTGGGCAAATGTTCTTTATATATTATTTAGTGAGTGATTATTTATGAGTTTAGCCAACATGGGGTCTCACCGAGAACCTGGACAAAAAGTTACTCACAAACCGTATTTGAAAAAAGAGAAATATCCTCACCAACTTGTTTTATACCTATTGCTTTATAAGACCTACCTGGGATAAAATTAGCAAAGGTTTCAGAATAAAATTATACGACACACAGAAACAGGTTTTTAACGGGGCATCTTGACAATAGTAAATAGTTCAGTTTTACTGAACTATTTACTTTACATTCAGGAATGACTAGTGATGAAACTAAGTCCAGTATATGTTGCATGTTTAGACTTAAGCGTGGCGCTTGATATGGTTGTTAGCTGGAATTTATGGTTAAAATTGACACAATGGAGTATCGACCAAGGTCTATTCAAAAAGATAATGTATTATAAAAGAGAGCAATAGTAAAGATTAGGTATCGCAAAAGGGGTGTTCTTGGATGAAAGCCATGAATAAAACAGAGTTCTATTTTTATCTGCTTTAGTTTTTAACTTGTTTTAACTTGTTTTAACTAGTTTTTAACTTTAGTTTTTAACCAGACCTGCCCAAGTCTCTCTTAACTGCCTTAATATTCCGCCTGCAATTGGGTTCTGATCATATTCAAATGCTTGATTACTCAGATGATATTATCTTATTTGATAGAATGGTAAATACTGAGGTATAACCTGCAATCATAAATTATCATGCAACCAGTAGAAATAAAATAGTGTGAGAACATTATCACTAAGGTCAGTGTTGCTGGGTTTCAACATACAACATTGTTGATTTTCCCCTCCTACCTTTTGTTAAGAGTTATAGAGATGAAGCTGAAACTAGCATCTTGTTTATGGGAGATGTTTGGGCTACACATGAATTAGCATAGACCAATGTTCTTAAAGGTTTTATGTGGTGGAAATATTTAGTGGAATCTAGAAGCACTTTGGGAGCAGGAATATATTTATAATTAGGGTTATCTTCCTTGTTGGAATTGCCATGTGACAAATAATTGTTGTAACTGGGTAAACTTTGGTTGAAACAAATAAACGAAAATGATGCTGCTATTAATCCAAATAATATTCACATTCTTTTAAGAAGTTGGTATCTGGTATAGGAAATATGGGAGAGATGTCTTAAATAAATTATGATTTAACATCAACCTATTTGACGAATAATTGGATTCCAAAAATGAAATGAAAATATGTATGTGTCATCAGGGTAAGTGACAGAAAATGTCTTGCAGGAAGTGAAAAAACGATTTCAATACTATCTAAATATCAGTGAATAGGAACCAACATTGTACCCAACCTAATTTGAAATCGTCCCAATGCCGTAATATAAGAATATTATTCTTGAAATTCAGACTTTTTAAGTTTTGTAGATCAGTGTCTGGTTTGGTGCACTAAAAGTATGAACAATAGCCCCTGAAGAAGGGAAAGGACTTAGCAAAACGCATAGAGCATATGGTTTATGGATTGCTGATTTAAGAATTTAGTTTTAGTTGAAAATTCATCAAAATAATATAACTTTGTACAATATATATTGTGTTTATACATTCTTTACATAAACAAACAATTGTTGATATATAAAATTTTGAATAAAGTAATTATTGAGTAGAAAACATACGACTACCATTGACTACTTAGATGGGCGTCATTGTTGATTGGATCACATTAAAATTGGGTGGGCAAGTGGCGGAAGTGTTCCACAAGTTTGTGGACACCTGCTTCTATGTCTAATTGGTAACACAACAGGGTTGTTTTTCTCCCTCACACCCAACTACCTGTTTGAAAAGAACTCCACTTTAGATGAACATATAGGTGTGGTCCTAGCCTGTAGGAATTAGCAGGATTCAGCCATGCAACCATGGTCATTTTAGTGAGGGACTCTAATACATTCATGGGGATGATGACCACAGTGCAGCATGTCATCAGAGCACCATTACTCCTGCCCTGGCAGTAGACCAGAAAATGAAATGGAATGCCGCAGTAATCTTCATTTAAGTTATGTGGAAGACTAACCTTTTTGTGCCTCATGCCAGTCAGTGCACATACAAAATACCAGGCATTCAAAAGTGAGAAAAAAGGTTACATGCAGTCGTACCAGCGTCACAGCAGCCCCTACCCTTGTGGCAAACCCCCTAACTTGCAGACTGTCATGTGCCACTTGCCAAAGACCCTGCACTACCACTGTTTAATTAGCTCCCACAACCCCTGTTAGAATAGGATAGAATGTGTTGAGCTTCATGCAGCCCGTCATGTAAGAGAACCCCATCCCATCTAGAAATCCCATAATAAGGAGGAAACCTAGGTCGGTATTAAGTTCTAAATCACCAAAGGTCTGGGGAGATGGAGTGGTGGGAAGAATGTCAGAGCACTCTGATGACCTGTCAGACAGGGGCACACACAAGGCTAGCACATCAGCATATGGCCATGTGGCAGCATGACCATTTAGCAGAGGGAGGTGACAGCTTGTAATGGTGGACCTTACTAGCAACCAGGCTCATGAAATTGGTGATTGTACCCTTTGCCATTAGGGAACTGATGCTGGCAGTGCATTGCCTGAATGTCCTCCAATATGAATAGGCAAGATGGTAACCTTTAGCTTGATCATAAACCAAAAGATGGATGAAGCCAATGGCTGCCATACCATCTCTCTGTGACCCTCAGCAAGATCCGGGAGTGCCAGGAAAAACAAATGCCTTTGTACTGTTGTTTTAAGGGGCATGTAGTGAAATGACTATTGCTCTGCAGAGGTACAGGGATGAGTAGTAGCTAAACTGCTAAGACACAGCCTGACAGGTATGCCTTCTTCGCCTCTGTTGGTAAAATAGACATAGGGCAGGCTATAGTTTTCAGGAGGGGTGTAAACTGATAAAGTTGCATATAAAAATCAATACTACTGTGGTACCAAAATAAAATAATGTCTAACCAAAGTTCTAGAAAAATAGGAACTTAAGTAAACTACCAAAGAACACAACTAAACAAAAACCCTAAAAACCCACCCATTTAGAGGAAGCACAAATAATGCAAACTTCAAGAAAAAATGGCACTCTGGGCTTATGGGCAGGGGTGCTCAGGCAAAAGGTTTCAGCAACAATGTCAATGTTCAAGGATAAGTCATTAAACGCAAAAGGGAGAATTATTTGTCACTAAGATCCTCGAAGGTGGACAAGGGGGACAGGGCATGTTTAAGTACCCGCTTTTTTTGTCTTTGGGGCGCAGCATTATTGATCAAGGTTTTTGGGTACTTCGGGTCGAGACGGTCAAGTCATGCTTCAATGGGTCAAGTTGGCATTGGAATGGTTTATAGAGCAGGTAATGATTCAAATTTAGGAGAGTGTCTCTAAAGCAGCACTGTAGTGTCTCGAACCATGTTGAGCACTATCAAGATGGCTCAAAGAGGTCTTGAGTTTGAAAACAGGTTTCTGCACTGCTCCTGGATTTCTGAGTAGCTAAGAGGCTCAATTCAGGGTCTCCAGTTTGTGAACGATGATAACCGTGGGGTAGAGGGAAATGAGATTTATGTTATGATGATGCCAAAAAGGGATGCTGCGATGAGTGTTCATAAATGAGAGTAAACGACTACAGGCGAGGAGGCTGGGAATGTATTTGAATACTTTACGTGTCACTCCTTTCATATATGCCAGATTGTTTGTTATTTTTCTTTAAATCCTAGTGGACTTTGGATAGGGAAATTCCCAACTATTGCCTTGGGGCAATACTTGCCAGAGGGCTCTCTAGAGGGACATACGCTGTAGGTCTGCTGAGGCAGCACTTTAAGGAGCTCTGGGGGTGACTGGGTAAAGGCCACCTGGCATCCATTTTCTGATTCCACCGTCTTGTCTGTTTATCTGGTTTGCAAACCAGTGAGAAAAAGTTTCTTGCCTTGTCCATTTCCAGTCCTTTGTTTTGACTTTGCATTGATGGGGCAAGGTGAGTCCTTTGTACTGCATATCAACTCCAGCAAAAGTGTCTGGAACCTGCATCAGGTCCTTCATTTCCAGTGAGTAGGAACAAGGTTTCAGAGCAGAGGCAAAAGAGAAGCCTTGGTCCACACCAGTGTCACCCCACATTTGCCACATCGGTGGCTAGGCAGAACAGCTTTTCTCTCTCTTCACTTCTATTGCAAAGGACTTTCCAATAGGCGGTATGCCCAAAAGAAGTCTAGGAGAATCCTCCTTTTCTTGAATCCCAAAAGTAAGGACAGAAGCTCCCCCTACTTTCCCCTTATAAAGACAAAATGCTACCATGGATTGATCCAAAGCAAGCCTATTGTAAGCGGTCCAATCCAGGCTGCTGTAAAAGGCGTCCTTTGCCTCCCGATATCATACCCAGAGTGCTTTGGCTGTAGAAAGTGGGGCGGGGCAGGAAGTGTAGGGATCCTTAACAGAATAAAAAATGGTGGAACCCCACTCTTTACCTAACCCTCACATCTGGGCTCCTCTAAACCCACCCCCTTCCCATATTGGCCTACTTTTAAAGGCTTTCAGTGATACGCATCACTTGTGACAGGGTGTCTTGGTTATGTTATGACTTTGAAGCTCTGGTTCCTAGATAACCTTTTGGGGAGGGTTACTGTGACATGGAAGGAGGTGTTGGCCTTCCTCAGAGGATCGAATTGAGCAGCTTCCTGGACTGGGTTTCACATGGCTGTTGTGGAGGAACCCAGGCCAAATAGCTAATGCACAGCAGCCTTGTCATGACTGAGTCACCTCACACAGCTGACAGTTAAAAGGCATCCAAATGATGTGGCAGTACAATTATGTAACCCCAGAAAACACCATGCCATAACGAACCATGGCTTATATTTACAGTTTAATATGACACCAGGCTGACTAGAATACACAATTATTATAGTTTGAAATAGAGGTGCACCTTGAGGTGCAAATGATTAAAAAAACTGCCTCTGCTAGAACGGTGTGACCTTTGATTGTGCCCTGCTGCCATTATGGGTAAGTTTCTAGAGATATCAGGAGATGATCCCAGCAAAGGCAATGATTGGCATGGAGCATTATGAAAAGAGGGGTATGTTTATCAGACCTCCTTTTTAGAAACAGAATCACCTACATCATTGTATTTCTAGAAAACAACACGGTCCAGGCTATCCCAACCACACCAGATGGCATTCTGACAAATGGAACACATTGTCAGGGTTAATTGGGCAGTCACTACCAACCCAGGGAGTTCCTTTCCCCCGATGAAGGTGTCGCACAACAAAGCACTTAGCAGATTTAAATTTGGTTAGGCCTCCAACCTGTATAACACCATTCAGCAGATACCATCTGTATCACTGATAAGCTAGAAACCAAGCTGGTGTATAGAAATAATAGGGTATATTAATTAAAATTTCTATAATGAATCAGAAACAAACACCAGATCACCAGCCACCAACTATGTGGCACAACACAATAATCACAAATGCAAATTACTGGCATCAATTGACTGACATGTATTTCTTAATAGACTTTCAGTTCCCACAACAAACACAAGTTGCATTTGAAGATTTGAAATCAAAACACACATGGGATTTCTTTGCACATGAAAAGATAGGAAACTAAAACAAAAACACAGTCATTGCTTGTGTTATCACAATGCTCTTCTCTCCCAGGCAATAGTTATATATGATCCCTTAGTTTGAAGGCACGGTACAGGGAGTTTGAGTATAATGGGACTTTTGTTTGGGCTTTGATTTGAAAGGCAAGGTTTGGGAAATTAATTCAATGGGTACACACATTCAGATGAAATGAAGGTTTTAGGGAATTTTGAAATAATGGAAAAAATCATTTGGGACAATTTGTTTTCACAGGGAATGCAGGGTGTTGGGATTTTCATTTTGGGGAATATAGCACATTCATATGAACAGCAGGATTACCCAATTACATTAAGACTAGAATCACTTACTGTGCACTGGGATAATCTTTGTCAATTTCGAATTTTGACAACATCATCACCCTGTGGTAGCTGCCCCTTTGGGAATTGATTAAATTGCATTTTTAGTTAAACAAGCTAAGGGTATAACGCTGTTACCCCCCTCCCACTAATGGAAAGGTGCCCACTAATGAAAAAGAATGGGTTAAAACAGACAGCTTCCCCTCAAACGTCCGGTAAAAATGAATACAGTGTTTTTCTCTAAGGGAATTACTTAAGTGATATTTTTAGTCAAATAGGGTCAGGGTCTACACAGTATTGCCCCCACCACCCACCAATGGAAAGGGATTAAGGTAGGTAGCTCCCCACACAATTGATAGCTTTGGGACAGATCTGCTTACATGTGAGATCTTTGTTCTTAGCTCATGAGGCCAGCCAGGTACCAGACCCTCTTTCAGAAATGGGTAGGCAGCTCACACCTCTAGTTTCTATTCACAGCAAGGTCCCTCCAACCAGATTTTAAGACTCTCTCTCAGATAGGGCTCCCAGCTCTCCTGGGTTTCAGCCTTTCTTTTGTTAGCTTTCTGTTGCTGTCAGTCTGCTCTCCTCTGTCTGCCCCTTCTCTCCCCTTTAGATAGAAAACAGATACTACACAGTGCTGATGAAACTTACATATTATGAATACTTCCACGCTATGGATTGGACATCTCTCTTTCTCCCCCTCTCACTAATCTGCCCACTGCCAGCTGAGAGGGCAAGGAGTTTAGAGGTCTGTATTATGAATAAAGCGGGAGGAAGAAGATGCATCATTTCAAAAGGGGCATGTTTTTACATTTTTCTTTTTCCTAAAAATCTCACTACAGATAACTGCATAAACATATATATTTTTGAATTCTACATTTTATGGAAAATCGGGGAATACTAACTTCACTTCGGGTTGCCCTTACTGGGAGGAGCTCTTATTTTTTGCGATGTGCCTGCTCTGGACATAGTGAAAAATATGCCACATCACACACCAAACATTAATTGTGCATTCTATCAGTTCACTTTCAAATTCCTCAGAATTATGAAAAGGTCAGGATCATGTTTTTCTTCCTAACTCAAATTCTATACGTCTTAGAAAAGTAAGCGATACACAAAACTGACAGGCTTTTTTATGATCTTCAATATGAGTCCTGGATGAGCTCACTGGGACGCACACAATGTTCTTTTTATTCAGGAAAAGGAGGTCCAATGTTAATCTATAGCAATGCATACCTTTGGATGGTCGTAGTTTCATATTCCTAACAAAGCCCCTCATGAGTTTAATTTCTCCCCAGTCAAATGTGACCTGAACACATTCTTATCCGTAGATGCCTGTTTCTATACAGTGTTTGAAGATCCATTTATTAGGGTTATTTCTGTTGGCCGGCTTATCTGTAACCTCCACAATTTTGATCTAATTCTTTATATTTCTTTGTATTTTAAACTGAAAACCAGGCCTGTTCTAGTGGGCCTCAGCCAATGGTTTGGAGGTAACAGTGCCAGTTACACAGCAGTTCAGTGGGGGAAGCAGCAGCAGCCAGTTACATGCATAATTCTGAGAAAGATAGCATTTTCAATCACAAATATGTGTTTAAATGTAACATTTTAGTGCCTATGGGGCTTCTGTCATTGTGTTTATATGATCTTGAAAATACATGAGTGTTCCTCTTGACTTGTCCACACATAGGCTGTTATTTAACACGGGAAACCAGTGTCCATTTTAAAAGAAAGTAGGCCTTTCTATTTAAATTTCAGTTTATTTATGGAAAGTAAGTGGCTTTTGCTGTGTCAAATGAAATATGTAGTTGCCTTCACTTTTTAAATGTAAGGCACAGTTCCTCCTTTTTAATGTTCAAATGCACTTCATTTCAATACATGTTTTCCCATGTGTACTGCTGCAGTTTTGAATCTGTCAAAATGAGTCCTTTTCCCAGTTTACATGAATTCAGCATCTGCAGCAGCACATATCTTTTTGGAATTCACTGGACACAGTTAGCAATATTACAGCTCTGAGGCACACTCTCCTTCAGTTGAGTGCCTTTCCGTTTTGACAAAGTGGAGGGAGGCCCATTGTTGTTCATTCACTAGGTCTCATGTTGGAAAAGAAGTGTTTTGGACTGACCTGCATATTCCAATGGGTATTCACATCAGCCAACTTCATTATTACAGTGGGGACTTGCATGGCCTCTCAATCTCTGTCACTCTGGGGCTGTATTTCCACCCCACAACCTCATCCACCTTCAAATTCTCCATCCAATGCCAGTCCCCAGACATCCAGCTTACAAGCACTCCACTAGTGAAGAACAGATGGTCGGTCCATGTCAACATCAAAGGTACATTGGCAAGAGAAGAAGTAAGGTCACTTCTTTGGGGGAAATACAACACAGGCATCTTCTTGGACTGTTGATATTTTGAAGAGGATAGCCATCAGGGCAGGGGATCTGTCTCTGTTTGAGTCAGGGAAGGGATGACAATAGACACTGTGGCAGGGGATGTGGATATGTTAGAATTAGGAAAAGTATCTGATCAGTCACCATAACTGGGGTTGTGGGTGTGATGTGTTTATATAGAGGTTGGGATAACCAGCATGGCAGGAATGGCAGCTGTTGTACTGTTAGGGAGGAGGTGTACAGTGTGTTTCATGTCTTTACTCTGGTGCTTTACCTCTCCACGTGTATGTTTAGAAGAATTTTGAATCACATGTTCATGTGTCAGTACTCCATGCACTGCATCAGCCTGTTCATGTGATAGCACTCATGGCTTGCCTTACACATAAATACTTTCTTCCTCACCCATCTAGGATGCCACTGGTACCTTTTACAACACTGCCATTTTAACAACAAGCAACGCAACAGGTCTATCTTCCATGAGATGTCAGGTGTACATTGATGCGCATCACTTGCACTATATAAGTCAGGATTACGGCATTCAGTAGCAACAAGGCATGTTGCAGCTGCTGTCCTGATGTGTACAGTGGTATCTCTCTACACGTAAGCTAGTTGGCTTATATATAGGTGTGGGTAGCAAAGGCAGCAAGAGATATCTAGACTCATCTGTGAGTGGTGAGCGGCATAGAACATTTATCAGCCAGATAAAAGGGTATTCTACCATAGAATAATCATCCATCCTATTCTATTCCATTGTCAGCATTCTAATACTTGCTTTTCCATTTCTCAATTGTGGATGAGGGACTGCAGAACTGAGAATGACATTAATTATAGGACTGAGCAAATTACTCACGCCTACCCGTGGATCAGAGAAAGGATATACATGTGTGCCATTACTCATGCAAAACAACTTTTTCAGGTAGCCTCAACCAGTGTTTGGGTAACTGTGGGCTAGAAGTGGGTGCCTTACCCAGGAAAGGAGCGCTTACTGCTGTCAGCTGCACTGATTAACCAAAATTAGCCATGCATTTTGACCAAAGTGCATCGCCATGAAATGGGTGCTATTCTGGATCATCATAGAGTCAATGGCTTACCCTGGATACAATGATAGGCCACAATTATTTTTGCATCACATTTAATCTTGATATTCAATGTGGGTTGTATTTTTCCTCTACAAAAAACAAATTCCCTTGTTTGAGGAAAAATGAATGTGGCTGCAGTCGATGGCGCACACCACATAAGGACATACAGCAATGTCATAGACATCTACCTTCGTGCCACTGATGGTTTACTGATCAGTGGGAAATGTATGTACAAAGTGACCCAGTGCAACATGCATTGTATAATATTCTGCTGTTTATCTGTTGTGTTGTATTCCTCAGCAAAGCGCTCCAGTGTGTATCTGTATTGTTATATACCTCTGTAAAGGGTCCCTTTGCTTCTCAAAGATTGGTTCACACTCAATAAATACCATAATAACCATTACCATAACCATACATTCATGACTTCGACCAGTACGTGGAAGAATGTGATTTTTTTTAATTTTGACATGGCCAGTATTTGCTTATCCCTTTAATTATGTCCATGTTCTTTTGATGAGAATAGGAGAATGTTTTCATTGGTAAAGCCATGTGTTATGTTTATGTTTTCCTACTAAAAATCAACAACAATTACCAATGGGCAATATTTGCAGGAATACCCACTATCTGCATGCTGCATTATTTCACTTTCAATAATACTTCTAGAACATTCTCTTTGTTTGTCTCTCCACTTAAGTCATGATACATATCTGCTGATTTGTTATGATTCCACATGTATTTAATGATTCCACCAGATGGCAAATGAAGTTCAAAGTATGCTGCAAAGTGGTGGATAATGCAGATCGCGGACATGGAGGGTGAGAAGGGGAAGCTAGTAAAGCCATGAATCAAAAGGTCTGGAAATAAAACATAAAAATAGGCAACCAATCTAATCCCAGAGAGAGCATTTTTTAACATGACAAATTAAATCAATCAATCTGTTGTCCGGCTTTCAGAAAGATGACAACTGTAAACAAAGCAGAAGCACTAGCCACGGACGAGATTTAGCAATGAAGAATAATTTAAGAGGTCCTTATGAGGCGGGCACTAATGGAAAAAAACATGCACTAGTGAAGAAGTGTAGTTGTTTGCGATTCCATGGTGGTGGATAAATCATCAACACTAGGAAGAGTGAAGTCCACATCACATGCACAAACAACAATCAGTAGCAAAGATGCTTCAGTTATTTCTTTGTGTGATATTGCTGATTTTTCCACATGTATTGGGGAAACAAGGAATATTGTCTGTTTCTTAGATAGAGTTTTTTAGAGGGTGTTGATTGTGTTAGCAATTCTGCAAGCAAATCTGAAACATCTTCTTTGTTGTCTGTCTCTTCTGGGTGACATTGTGTGCTGTAACCATGACCCAGGGTTACTTTCTATGGGTCACTACAGACATTCAATTCAAATTCCAGCCACTGGACATCTGCATCAGGACACTGAATCTTATGAGGACCATGTAGAGCCTCAAAATGTAGCTGCTTCCAAGTGACAACAGGGATGGCAACCAACATCATTATTTTGTGTAGTTGTCTGAGTCTTTATGCTGCTCTTATTCCTAGGCCTCCAATTTAAGAGGAAAAAGAACATGCTTAATTTAAAGCACACATACAGAATATATGAATTACAACATGAAAATGTAATATCAATGAAATAACTCCTAAATGACTTATTGTTTTGAAAAAACATTCTGTTACGTACCGTTGTATTCCAAATTTTCCTTGAAAGAGTCAAATTGGATTTGCCGACCACCAGACCAAGATAAAAAAAACAGCATTTTTACATTGTTAAAGCTTTGAAATTTACTCTTACACTTAAAGAATCATATATTCATACATACAAATATAACTGATATTGTACAATATCTAATGTATACCTCTTGTCCTTGTGTCTCTCCAATTTCAAACGCTGCAGTAGTACATTCCTTGTACATAACAAATTCAAAGGACATTCAATACATTGTTAAACAATTTAATGTTAAAATCTTTGATGGCACCTTGAGAAAGTTGATTTAATGATTGTCAACCTTACAATATCAGTTAAACTAGGTAAAAATAAACGGTTAATCATCTGATTACATGATTTTAATTAGTATTAACATAAAGTCAAACACTGTACATGTAACATTTTAAAAAGACATATTTGAACCTTTCACCTAATAACCTTCAGAGATGTTGCAGGGAGTTTGTGAGAGATTATCCTGCAAAACATGTTGGTTAAATTGTGGCCCCTTTAATGTGTTGTGCTGTTATTTTGTTTCACCTATTTCATTTTTTGCTAAGCAGCTAAAGTTTATGAACAAAACATACACCATGCATACAACGAAAGCGTCTATGTTATTCAGTGACAAAGTACATTTTTCTGATGGTTTACTTTCATTGTTGCATGTGTTTCTGTGATAAATACATCAAGTTTGTTGATCTAATGCTTTGTAATTTGCTGACAGTATTGCAAATTATCAAAAAAATAACTTGGCTTAAATGGAAAAAAATATTGTTCATCTATAACTATTAGAATATATCAATACATTTTCACTTCTCATACCTCATCACCCAGACCGGTTGCAGTAGAAGAATAGTATGTTGTTGAAGTTCCAGGCTCCACCTATATAGCAGTAATTGTAATAATAAAGATGTAAAAGCAGAAAACAAACAAATTACATGCAAAAGATGGTCGATATTGACAAAGAAGCCTACAAGCCACTTTGTATCAAAAGCTAATATTACACATAGCAATAATCAATATGTTTTAAGATGAACTTGAACCAATAAATATTTTTTATCTTAGCATCTGAAGGATTATTCAAAAAAATATACTTGAAAGGTGAGTGAGGTTGCTGTTGACTCCGGAATAGTGGTCGATGTAGCATCAAAGTCCATTAATCGATGTATATAGGTATACCATTGTTCGGTAGAAAATGTACATTAGTATTATAATTTAGACTCACTTGTCCTGACCATTAGGATGTTGGACATGTCTGTGGTTTCTTCCATGGTAACAGTCTGAACTTTCATCAGTGCATTCTACGTAAAGAGAGACATGGTCATTTAAAAGAAATTACCTATTTTTAAAGGACACAATGTTTGTGTGTGTTTGGAAAGGCTCCCATTGCACTGACCTATTCAAGTATCCCTAAACTAGGGAAATACAAAGTAATCTAAAGTTAAACATGTGTAAACCACAGGACATCATGTCATAAAGGAAACTTGTGTAATAAAATATCAATGGAAATATTTCCCAAAAACTGAAAACCGTTATGTTACCCGTTCACAGACTATTTCAATATATTGAGTGGTCATTTATAACATATATTATACAGACACATTTAGAAAATGGTAAAATACATTTAGAAATTCATCATCCACTACTCACTTGGGTCAAAGTGTGCTGAAATTCAGTTGGATCGGCAAAGGGAGGTAATTTGCAAAGCAGTCTTGGATGATGCTTTTTAGTGTACTGTG
This sequence comes from Ambystoma mexicanum, assembly GCF_040938575.1. NCBI lineage: Eukaryota > Metazoa > Chordata > Amphibia > Caudata > Ambystomatidae > Ambystoma > Ambystoma mexicanum. The sequence continues at coordinate 369,080,478 of NC_090934.1, forward strand.
ATTGTTCGTACATATCTTCTGAGAAGTGCATGCTGCAGACACAGAATTGATTGCCCCTCACGTCATCCAAGACATTGGCTCTGCTTTCAATTTTGGACACTGGAAATCTGCAGTTCAAGAGCCATTTTCTTATTACATTTAAATCCTTTGGAAAAACATGCAGGACTGAACACTGATTTTTAGCATGGCTATTATTAGTGTAACCCAAAACGATTAAAGAAGACATTGTTGTTATGATCTGTTAAAGAAATATAAAGAAATATTACTATTACAAAAAGTATCGTAGTGAGTAAACGAAACATCACATTCCTTTGATAATAAATAAAAAAATATACTTTCGGAAAAATGGCACCTAAAGCAAACATGCATTGAAAACATGCACTACAAAAGATTCAATTTGAAAACAATACGCTGTAATGTTATGTGCTAATTACAAATGCATAGGATTGTTGATAATGGTGTAGACTTTATGAATAAAATAAAATGCGAATAGGGTGTACATTGAGTATAAAGCAATAGAAAGTGACCTAGCAGAGAACGTTGACACTACAGAAAACAATGGAAAAAGTTGACTAACTGCTACTTAGAAGAGCCGATGAACTGATTCAGCGAGCAAGGTAAAAAGTAGAGGGATGGAGATATCTGTTGTCGATTTCACAGATGTTTTCTTGGTACCTTCTAAAGTGTTTATTAAGGCTTACAGAAGTGGGTGTGAATGTGAATGTGTGACATGCTCGATCACAACCACCAGGCATCTATGACAATGTTTGACCTCCTTATTCCTGCCAATGCAGCCCACTTGCAAGCGCACGGCCACAGGTGCAAACTGTCAATGATAGTGGAGGGGGATGGATGTGGATAATGTGAGCGCGATAGGCACGGAACATAGTCAATTGACACAGACATATGTTCATTGCAGATACAGGGTCTTCAAAGGGGAGTCTGGAGACACCGGGTCTGAAGTGGCCATGTGGATAAGGGTCCCCATGCAAAATAACCCTTTGAGATGTACATGGTATGAGGCACCTTGAGCGTTCCCATCCTCCCAGCCCCCTTGCGAGCGCACGCCCACAGGTGAGAACTGCCAATTATAGTGGAGGGGGGATGGATGTGGATGAGGGAAACGCGATAGGCCAGTAAACTTGTTAAAGCACACCAATCTTTTATGATTCTCTTAGATGTTTGGGCGTGTTGTGGACTTACAAAAATGTCTAACAACTGTTCAGATTGACTAATTTTGTATTGTATTTATTTAGATTGGTAAAGAGGATGACAATGACACTACAAATTATACTGCTGCAGTCGAGGTACTGTCTGTATAAATCCACGGTATTGTCTATGGTCACTGGAGAATTAATTTTGAATGTGTTGAACCACACAGGCAGGTATTACTCATCGAAAGCAGAATCCCAGTCTTCCATGAATGCACAATGTAAATGCATGATATGCCACAAGTCTGTACCACATGTGTAAGAGATACAGAAATAGTTTACTTAAATGAACCTGCATTGTTGTGCTTTAAAAAGTACCTTTTTGTGCAAAGTACTGACAGTACCTGTGATTTCAATTAGGAATCAAATAGAAATGTGAACGCACATTCCAGCAAAAACAGTTTGGGAGATACTTCCAAATGAAAGAAACGTAATTGTTTGGACAATAAATCTAAAGATGAACACTTTGGTTTCAGATTTGAATGAGTAATTCATTCAATGTCCCGGGAGGATAGCTCAGCGGCAACGTGCGCGCCTTGGGAGCAAGACGACATGAAGCAACATAGGTTCGATCCCCGGGTCCGTGCTTAAAAACCTCTGGGTGTTTAAGCATGTTATAAATACGCAACTAAGGCAAAAAAAAACAATTACACAACTCAAAAACAAACAATTCCTGTAACAGCGCCTCGATGCCCGCGGGCTGTGTGAGTGCTTTAAAAATGCAAAATAAATAAATAAATAAATAAATACATTTCGTCAGTGATCCATCAAAGTTACATGGATGTAGGGAAGTAACATAATATGTAAGCCATCTCTGTTGTAAAAGACACAACATATATAGAGTGAAATTACTCGTTACTTGGATTATGAGGGCGAACTGTAGCTCGAAGTATGTGCATATGTTCATAAGGACCATCATCATTCACAACACAGATCTTGTAAGGCAGGTGGCCCTGAAGTCATGCAGCTCAGTAACGCATAGAGGTGGTGTGTCTTCTTCGGCAATGTAGGCCAAACAGCCAGAGTTTTCTCTGCAACAGCAGTTCTCTATCAAAGTAGGCATAAGCAATGGCAGGTACATCAGGTGGAAACATTCTCCATGCGACTGGGTTCAGGCTACGGCAATTGATCTACATGACTTTCATCTGATTCCACATTGTCTCAAAATGTTTGTCTTTCAAAGATTTCCTCTTATGAATATTCAGGTTCATACAGGTAGGACGGAATTATTGCCATAGTTCCTGAATAGTGAAGAAGCACAGAATCAACAGTGAGGTAAATAAAAACGGTTTTGTTTGTATACAGTAAAGAAAAGAGGTTTCCCATTAACAATGAATGTTAAAGAAAGAGAAACGAAAAAACAGCCATGTTACAAAAACACATCGTAAAAAGACAAGATTAAAAGCCTCAAACATTGAAAGTTCGCAAAGAGACATGTTTAAATATGGTTTGGTAAAGACATTTGTACATAATATAAGAAATGAAAAGCAACTAATTAGTTAATTGATTTTTAGTGTGTCGTTCTTGTCAGATAGCTGAACAGAGCAGAAACAAGTCAGGGAAGCTCGAACTGAAATACACTGCCACGAAGGAAAAGGAAACTCCAACCTTGTGTGATCAGAAAGGATTTGTTTAAGCTTGTCGAGGAATAAGGAGCCTTGGCATTTCCATGGAGACATGTCAATAGATTGCGCACAGAGGAGATATTTGACGTGCATTGGCGTTGTGAAATGGGACGTGAGCGTCTAGTAATGTCAGTATAAGTGGTTGGGGATCTGAATTAGTGCCGCAAGGGCACTTGAAGTTAGGGCAATGGATTAATGGATAAGATTAGCACTAAATGGAGGTACCGGACTCATTGTTTTCGCATGTGTTAAAGTGTGAAAAACTCAGGTAAATTGATTGCATTTTTTGTAACAAAATGTATGCCCGATCGATTGTGCCAATAACATTTCTGACCAAACAACCCCTTTAATACAAATATTTGGTTTGAGTGCATACCATGTTGAGTCATCAGCCCAATCAATGCACAGGGTACCACAACAGACTCATACAAAATACGTAGGAATAGACATATTTTATAGATTTTTAGAGATTAACATTATGATAAACACACAAACAAGAAAGTCAAGTAGAGAGCGTGTGTGTGTGTGATGACATATAGTCATAACAGTGCAATATGTTGGATCCAGTAGTGTTTCATTTTCACTTTAGGTTTTGGCATCTGAGAACATTGGGAGAAGGGGGCCATATACCGAGTTATACAAAACGAAGATAGTGGAGGTGTGACTTATTTCCCGAGAGCTGAGCCGTCTCTTTAACATGTTCTGTGTGAAAATGCATTCTGGAAGTTGTCCTTGAACGAAGCAGAACCGTTACATAAGAGAGCTCTACAGAAATATACGTGCGAGAAATCACACTGCTCTCTGCCTCTTACAAGAATTCGACAGGCCTATTTAGTGTCTTAAAGAGTGTTTGACAAACCGTTGAGAAGGTAGTCCTGCTGCAAAGGTTGCTAAAATGCATTGAGAGATTTGCAGATTTTCATCAATCTCGGCAAAGTTTACCTTTGTGTACCTCGGGCAAATTATATGACATGGTCACATCTCAGCACTGCACTTCTCCTCGATCAAACCCGTGCACTGCACCGGAGGAGGTGCAGTGAGGTGCATAATGGCCGCCTCATGCATATTATGGAGGGTGCTTTGATGTATGTGTGCCTCATTGAGCACGGTACTGACTGCAGGGACAGAGGCCTGCAAGGGACAGCAGGCCGCTGTCCAGTCAGTCACTTCTTAAAGAAGTGCTGTGAAAACACTGCCTGCACCCTTGAATGCTCAGTGTAAGAAGTAATAATAATAATTTGGCATTTATATAGTGCTAAGAACCCTCGGGTATCTGAGGGCTGCTTATTATTACCCACGGTGCGTGGTGCTCATTTATTGACCTCGGAAGGATAAAAGGCTGAATTTAGCCTTGCCGGGATTTGAACCTGCGTTAGTAAGCTCTGCACGGGTCTGAAAACGAGCGCTCTACTCGCTGTGCCACTTGACTGCTAACGGTGTCCGAACCTCCAACGCGAAGTGTAAATTTCAAAATGTATGTGCTTTTCCAATGCCCTGATTTTGTGAACACGAAATCATGTAAGACATTCATCCCATGCTGCTCGTCTCACCCTACCTCACATAAGCGGAAGCATTACTCAATTTACGGGTCTACCTGACTTCTTCCTTGCCCACCTACAGGCTGTCTTGCATGTGGCTGCTTGTCTGATTTCCGCCCTGTTACCCTAACTGTCAAAGATCTACTATGGCTCAACCTCCTACACTCAGACCTCACAAAGTTCAATACATTATGTAAAATCATTAAAATCCTCAGAAACAAGAAATTGGAAAAGAAATAGGAAAATACCTCCCCCTCCACTGATCTCTTGACATTAGCAGTAAGAGTTAAACATGGAAAACTGGACAATCCAAATCCATTAGCAGTAAGGGAACAAGTCTTCCCCTTGCATGCCCCCACTCTATGGATGAAACTGCTGTTATGCCTGGACTCTTACTCTCACCATCTTCATCCGTTTTCTTGCTCATACCCCTCTGTTCTCCCCTTCCCCTCCCCTTTTCTACCCATAACGCCTCCTTTTCAAATTAAAGTGGCCTTTGTTGTAAATGAACCGTTTGTAGCCTCTGAGTTCCTTGATTGTTTCTTAGGCCCACAAGTCTTGGCAACAAATCTCTGTTCTCTCTAAAGTTCTCTGCCACCCAGGCCTCTGCTACATAAAAAGCTTCACACAAATAAATATAATAGGCCCATGTCAAAGAACCTTCACACAGACCTTCTAAATAAAGTACAAGACGACCCTAGCAGACTTGTTGTTGACTTGGAAAAGCATTCCCTTAGCAGCACAGCTCTGTGTGTCAATGCCACAGAAAACTCTGATGTGGCTCTAATGTTCAGGCAAACTCAATTGGTGAGTGGCGTGGGAAAACCTGAAGTGTGTCGGACGCCTGTGTGAGGCCTCTGATAGATTGCTGTGACACAATGCAAAGTCGCTCCAATGTCTGAGCCAGTCCACTAGGTGTGAGCGCCACAAGTTGCAAGATCGTTTCCCTGATGTTTAATTCAGCATTCCTTTCCCCCTTTTAATTAATTAATTAATTTGAAATGTATAGAGTGCGACTTAGACCCAGAGGGATCTTGGCGTTAAGTGTGAGGTACTGGTGAAAAGAACAAGTAAGCAGAAAACCCTAAGAGAAAGTTTTCAATAATCTAGGGAAAAGAAAAAAAACCCTTCCTCCCACAGTGGCACGGGTATAGCGGGGCACGGATAACAGCAGCTGATTAGTCGAGCACAACTGCCTCAACAGAACATATTTGACACATTTTTCATGAAGATAGTGTGCCCCGGTGTCATAGTAGTCCCAGTGGACCATGCAAAGTGATTTAAAGGTGATTCACACTTCCACAAAGAGCTAATGTAGGAGCTGTAGTTTAGCGATATATTGAGAGACCACCCTTAACCTGAGGAATACCTTTTCCCCCACCAATCAAGGAGCCCCACAATAATTTGCTTACGTTTTTTAGCGCTGGATCTATTGACGACCCATATAGAGTCACGTAAATCTCCCCCCCCCCCCCCTGTGCGAACGGTGATCCAGGAACCAGGCTGGGGTATATAAATATATATTCATTTAAATCATAAGCTCAATGAATAATAATTTTAATTAATTACACATACTATGCACCTTCTCTGTGGCAGACAACAAAGCTACACTTACAAAACAAGCTTGGAGTAGAAACAAAGCACCGTTTTAACATGAGAACAATTTGCACATGGTACCTGGGATCCTTTGTTTATTTTCCGGCACAATTTAAAATGCTTGCAGCTTTGGTAACACAGACTGGGACAAATGCATGTGGCAAATAGCACCCTGGTTCCTTTTCACCCTAACACAATCAAACACATTCTTCTAGCAGGCCCACTTACTCTCAGGAAGGAGTGTATATTGTTCATTGGAAATTACACTGGTTTCACTTGGCAAATCACTTCTCCCCCAGCACCAAAACATGTGCAGCAGTGATATGCAACACCTCTCTGTTTTAAGGCCTTGCCTAGGGAGTGGGGACAGTTTAGGAGTTGTTTGGGGCAACAGGCACCCTTTTTGTTTAATACAATGTTTAAGAAGTGGTGACAATTGGGATTTTCGTTTTAGGCTGAGTATACCTTTTATTTAAAAGCAAGTTTTGGGAATGGTGACAATTATCAATTTCGGTTTTGTGGCAAGGATACCTTTCATTGAAAGCCAGGGTTTTGGGAAGTGGTACCAATGGGGAATATCGTTTTAGGGACAAGGTCCTTTTTATTTCAAGGACAAGGTTTGGGAATGGAACAAACACCTTTTTGTTTCAAAGGCAAGGTTTGGGAATGGTGACAATTACACATTGTCGTTTTTGTGGCCAAGACACACCAGTGACCTTATGTCAGAGGTCTTCAAACTGTGTGGCCCAAGCACACGGGGGGAGCCCTGCATGAAATCTAAAAAAAATGGATATTCATTCCTTTAGTCACAGAGGGTTTGTATAGTATCCAAGAGGGTGATGTGGGTAAAGATGTAAGCAAAATGTGATATTTAAAGAAAATTTATTCAGCAACAATGTTCAAAACTACTAACTGCATAGTGAAGTAACCCATCAAACTGGCCCACATTGGCCAAATAAGTGGCCCATTTTGACTGGCCTACACTAGCATTTTGCATTTTTGGTACGGGCATTGCCCTATTGCCCTCTAGGCCAGTCCGAGCCTGGCGGGTCATCCATAAGGTGCAAGGGGGCGTCCACCCAGTGGCCCCCTCAAACATTATGCAGGAGCCTGAAGGAGCCAGCCCAGTGAAACACTGAGCCCTCCCTCAGCTGCTTTTTCCAGCTGAGGGAGTGCTCCTGGGCTGGCTGAACTGTCAAAGGGAAACACTGTTCAGTACCCAGCCGCTCATGCTCACTGAGCCATACAAGGATCGGGGCGGTTTGCTTAGCCAGACTTGCATAGCTCATTGGAAATGCTTGCTGGGGCACTGCATGTGTAAGGAGGAGCTCCTGCGCCCCCTCACACATAGGGACAGAGCAACGCGGAGCGGGGCATTTCAAGACCCATGCGCAGGTCCCTGCAGATGGTACGTTTATGTTCATTTATTTTTTATTTAAATATGTGTATGGATGCATGTATGCTTGTGTTATGAGTGTGTGGTGATGGGTGCTGTATGAATGATAGAGTGATTGCTGTGTGAATGTGTGTGGGTTTGTTTTGGTCTGTTGAGCTGATTTTGGTGATTGGGAGTAGAGGGGGCAAAGAGGGTTGTACAACAAAGGCATTTTAAAAATGCCTTTTTTTGCACAATCCCCCTATCACCTGTCACAATCAGCTCTCCTTCTGAGGCGCTGTGGAGTCCAGGGGCCCGGGAAGGTATTTCTTTTACTGGATATCTATCATAGATGTCCAGTCAAAAATACCATGCTTTCCTCCTTGTCCCGCCAGCACCAATTGCAAACTGTTTGGTTTTTTTACCAATTTTGTTTTAATTATGCTCTAAAATGCAACATTTTAACCCATTATTTAAAAATTATTCACAGGTGGAAAATCTCCCGAGCCCTCCTTGATTGGTTCAGGCTCCCTCGCTGCGCTCGGTTCCTATGGCATTTTTATTAGAAATATGTATGCCCCTCCACTTAGAAAATTCACCAGCTCCCACTGGCCCTCACACTGTGTTGGGAACGGGGTGGGGAGCCCAGGGACTGCAGTGGGAGCATGATGGGTGGGAGCACTAGGATATTGGTGGGAGCGGGATGAGGAGAGCCCATGAATTGGGTGGGATAAGGGAGCCCAGCCACTGTGATGAGAGCAGGTGGGGGAGTAGGGTGCAATGATGGCACGCAATAGTTCAAAGCCATTTGTACATACTGTTGACTTAACAATTTTGGGGGGACCCATTCATTAGAGGTCACCAGATTATCAATTGACCAGATCAGTATGGCATGCTTAAAGGGTTTGTGGTTGGCACACAGGATGCCTTGATTCTTCCAGTTAATCAGGTGCTCCATGAACCCATTCCTGACATAATCAGAGTCAGTGAGTATGACCAGCAGCTCTTTGAGTTGGTGGTGCGCTGCAGTGAGGATGGCTTGATAAATGACCATCAACTCTGCCACCTGATTACTTCAGGGTCCTATTTTGTAATCAGCAGAGGGCTCCAGGCTATCATTCACCCAGGCATTCTCAATGCCAGCCACTAGTTCTTTTTCCTTTTGTTATCAACATGGTAGGAGCACCCATCCACATAAACTGTGGGTATCCCCTGGAATGTGTCTTCTTCATAGACCTTGTGTGGGGAAGTTATCATGCCACCATATTTTTGTTGGTCATTAGACTTTCGTTTTCTTGAGTACAATCATGCAAGCCCACCAATCTTTGTGCTAGAGGACTCTTCTTGTTTTGGCCATATCTAACCTCCACAGGAAAGCCTTGCATGGACATAATCCAGGAAGTAATTCTGGAATTAGTGACGTTCCCCACCTGGATTTTGTCACTTTGTAAATGGTGCAATGTTTGGTGGGGAGTCTCTGCCATTATGCGCTCTTTCTGGATGAATGGGTGCTCATTTTTCAACGCCCACACCATTGCCAAGAGTGCCTTCTCGCAGCCATTTCATTTTTCCTTCGTAGAGAACACAGACTTAGTTGCGTACGAGATGACTTTGTGGACCTTGCCGTGCTTTAGATACAATACCGCTGTTATGCAGGTATCTGAGAACCCTGTCTCCTAGAACTCATTGTTCTTGATGAGGTAAGCCAAACAAAGAGTTTGGGAAAGGCTTTTTTTCATTTTTTTAACTGCCTCGACTTGGTCTGGACCCCACTCACACCTGATTCCGGCCTTTAATAAATGGATGAAGGGTCGAGTGACGTCTGCGTAATCTTCAATGAACTTTCTACTATTATTAGTGAGCCCAAGAAGGATTCTTAATTCTCAAAGAGTAGTAGGGTCTTTTAACTTAATTAAGGCTTCCACCTTCTTTGCCTGGGGATTAAGACCCTCGGGGTGATCTTGTGCCCTAAGAAGTTCACTCAGGTCTTACACCACTGTGTTTCTGAAAGGACAGTTTTGCTCTGGATTTCTGCAACTGTGTTAGAACAGAGCATATTTCTGCTATATGTTCCTTCACAGTTGAGCTCTTGATCAGAACATCATCTACATAGGCCAGGTTTCCCCTTTCACCCAAATAGTGCATGGCCTTATATACAAAGATGTTGAACTAATTGCCAGCGTTTATGTATCCAAAGGGGGTTCTGGTCCACATATATTGCTGCCCTCGTGTCTTAAGGCCAGCTTGCATTGGTCTTCCGCACTCACGGGTACTGTCCAGTAGCCATTGGTCAAATCAATGGCGATGTACACCTTTGACCCTTGAATCTGTGCCAGCCCTTGATCAATGTAGGGTAGTGTCCATCTTGACATCTGGACCCGTCTGTTCAACTCCCTCAGGTCTGCACATAGTCTCCATGGGTCATTTGGTTTGAGTATCCCCAGTACTGGTTATTAAAGATACTGTGGATCAGACAAATTATCCCACAAGATTCTAAATTGTTTATAATCTCTGTGAGTGCCTCCATGGATGAGAGAGCTAATTGGTATTGCTTCACAAATAATAGATCTATTGGGGTATGGCGGTTGAACGAATGACTGTGTGCCCACAATCATATGAGTCCACTGAAAAGATATCCTGGAATTTCAGGAAGACCTGGTTCAGTTTTTGTCTTTGCCCCTCGGTCTCAGAGGCATGAGCAAGGTTGATCAGTTCTTCGACTATCTGCATGAAACCTGGAAAGACCTCATGCTTGGCAATTGCAGCTGGATCCTCCAGTTGGGTGGAGAGATCTCTTTTATGGTGTTTACCTGGACAGGAGATTCCAGGGAGTGGCTGTTGACTCTGAGTACTACCTCATTCCTCCTGATGTCACAGGTCTCCTCTTCCACTCCGTAAGGGCAGGACGAGTACACCAAGAAATTCCCTCCATGCCTGGTCAAAATCTTTTCTGGAGGAATACCGTTGCTGATGTCAAAACAGTCGTTTGGAATTGGTCCAATGATTTCATTACCTAAATCAATAGAATTGACATCAACCACCATTCCAATAAAGGTGTCTGCTCACAAAGTGATACATTGAGGGTCACTGTGATCCACCAATATTTGAATGGTTTCATGTTCTAGATCTACTAGATGTGTCGGATTTAAAGACAAACCTTGATGTTTGAGATGGGAATTCAAATGTATGTAGGCATCCTGATGTTTGAGGTTCTGACCATGCTTAATTTGGAGTTAATAGTGAATTGTCGCACCTGTCCTGGGATGGTAACCTCTTCTTGCTCTGGAACTTCAACCACATAAGGCAGCAATTGAGCTGACCGGGAATGCTTTTTCTCTGTTGTCAAAGCCCATGGGGTTTCCTCCCAGTTGTGACCAGGCTTTATTATTAATCAGGTCCAAATTGATTGTGAATCGGTTGAGAATGTTACTGCCTAAATAAAAGGCGGTAGAGACATCTCCCACGACACAACAATTATGCTCTATGCTTTTGTTGGCAATCTAAATCTTTCGCATACACATGCTAGGCAGAACGTGTTTGGAATTTGGAGTTTCTAGACCAACTTTCCATTTGTCAATCAATTTAAATGTGGGAATGGTCTGATCTTTTGGTAGTTTCCTGAATAATCCTTCACTGATGAAGCTTCTTCCATTATTCAGGCGTTCTCTGGTGAGCACAAACTCTACCCCCTCATTTATCTTAATTGGGAGAAATGACTGTTCACCCTTTTTTTGAAAGTGTATCAAACTTTGAGCTGGTTCTTCATTGTCTTTTTTTACAGTTCTCAATGTTTCTTCTGACTTTGGACTAGTATACAATTGCATGGTGTTCCCGTCCAGTGGTTTCAATCCTTCAAGTTTTAAGTGGTTTGCCACTTAAAACTTGAAGGAAGGCTGATTTTCAAGAATGAGGAAGGGTTCCCATCACCGGCTTTTTATCCTTCAGAGATGACGGTGATGTCTGACACCTGGTTATTCTTGAAATGGAATTCTACCTTCTCGGAGTGTGGGTCAATTAAATGGCATTTATGCTGACATAACTTATGCTCATTTTTAGTTTGATAGGCCGGTTAGTCTGGGTCCAGAGGACCTTGTTTACACAGTAAATCAGAGTTGATAACCTCCTCAGGTGGTCATTCCCCAGTAAACAAAGTGTGCCCTCTGGAGTCACGACTATCAACGGGTGTTTTGACTGATGTCGTGCAGTTTTCATTTCAAGATCCTCAGTCCCTTCGACAGGTATGTATGTCATTCCCGTTGAAATTTTGGAATTGTCCAGCAAGTGGTGTGAGGGGATTTTGGAGACCCTCCCCCTGTCCTGAGTTTAGTTAGTCAAAGGCCTTTTTGGACAGGAGGGTGGCTTTGGGTCCAGTATCCACCAGAGCTGATAATTCACACTAGACCCTGCACCTTGACTGGTGCAAACAATCTGCCTTCCTTCTCCTCAATGGTGCAAAGAAAGTATGAGTTATTTGCACCCTGGTGGTCATTTCTTCGATATTGAACACTGACACTGTGTGATCCTGGGCAGTTTTTCTTGTCAGACTTTGGGAATCTGTAAGGAAACGTTTACAACTAACAATGGGTAGATTTGAGGAATCCTCTTTCTCCCCCGATTCTTTGCTATCCCCCTTTACCAGTACACAGTTCTCAGAATGTATTTTGTGGCAGGACACCTCCTCTGTTCCTATTCTGTCTCGCTTACATTTTTGGGGTTGAATAGTTTCTTGTTCAGGATCAGTTTCCATATGTTCCCTGTTCAACTGAGGGTCTATTGGGACCCATTTATCTTTGGAAGGTATCCCCCTCCTCCTGAAAGAGTAGGTTTGCTTAACTGAGTCCTCCTGGGACTCTTCTCTTTCAAAGGGGATGACCCTAAATTCCTCCACAAAGCGGGTTCTTCTTTGACCTCTCCTACTTACCCTTTGCTCTTTGTGTTCTAACTTCCAGGGGGTAGAAGAGTCACTTTCAGGCTGAGAGGTGTCTAGGGGCTCTATCTGGGTGAGAAAGAAAGCTTGCTCTCTCCTCCACCCGCTCCCTCTTCTTGGGAACCTGTGGCTTGTCAGACATTTCCACCTGTCACCCCACCCCCCGGCTTCAGACCTGGGTGTTGGGGTATTCTGGCAAGCAGGGTTAGGGTGAGGGTTTGACTGACCCCTCAGCATGCACCCCAGATCATCAGTAAGTTGTGGAACCTTTCGCTCCAGCTGCAAGACCTTTTCCGGGTTGTAAGTAGGTCTCAAGTCACACCTCTACTGCTCCTGAAAAGGGTAACTCTTCCTTCTCCCGGAGTAGCTCAGGTACTGGAATTGTCCCCCATAATTTTCCATCCTGAGTTTCTCTTCTCCCGGGTTCAAGGATCTATTGTCCTAGAACTGGGGAGAGAGAGGAGGATTATTTTGGAAATTCTGGTTCGGGGGTTATCTGGGAAAGAAGTTCAGGTTGGGAGGTGGAGTTATACTTCTCCCCTGACGGAAGTGTTGAGGGAAGTTTCCCAGTGAAGTACTTACCTAGTTGGGTCCTCCGCCTTGGCTGTGGGAGTATATACATACCCCAGGATTGGTTTGGTACACTTATACCTATGGCTTACATAGGTGGCAGAGTCAGAGGGATCATTGTTCTGGACCCTTGCATGGCTAACATTCGATTGGGCCATACAGGGCATCCCTTCTGCCTTCAATTATGCTCGTTAGCAAGAGGAGTATTTCTAGGTCCCCCGTCTCTAGGTCCAAAGGAGGGGTAGTTATCACCTCTGCCACCCTCATAGCAGCAGGTATGTCAGATGGCTTAGGGGTTTTGGAGGTATGTTTACTCTCTGTAGGCTTCTGGACCTCATAGATCCTGGTGGCTTGTTCAATTACCCAATTGAGGGTCCTGTGCTCATGAAAACCCTGCAACAACTGAGCTATGATGTATTTGGGCAGTGCATGAAAATAAGTGGTCACAAACTCCCTACTTTGGGTGTTCACCCACCGGGTAGTCTCTACAAAGGCATGCTTTAACTCCTGCAGAAACTCCCTAGGTGCCTGATCCTCACCCCATTGCAAATTATATGCAGCCTTACAGGCCTCTTCTGGGTTTCTGTATGTAGAGAAATGTTTCAAAATTGCAGCCTTGTAGGTGGACCATTTATAATGATCCTGGTTTTCCAGTCCTGCAAAGAAACTGGAGTGGTCAGGTGAAAAAGTCAATTTAGTGAATGCTATACAATTCACATCATTTATGATCTGGAATGATGCCATCATCTGCTCATAAAGTCCCAAGTTCTTCCACACTGAATATTTTGCATTTGAATGGTATGGGGTCAGGAAGCTTTTTGTGACCTTAATTTGTCTTATTGGGTCTTTAACAAAACCCTTTCCCAGTTTGGTTGTCTCTTTCCTCCTCTGCACCTGAGTATGTTCATTTTTGGACTAAGAGCTGCTATTTGTATTCCATTGCCTGTCACCTAGGTACTCCCTATCTCTGTGATATCAGGAATATCTCCCAGACTCATAGGATCTGGACTCCTCTAGCTTGGAACGCAGTGAACTCTCAGGGTAACTTTACCTGTGGTCACTTTTAGGCCCAGGGCAAAGCACAGTTTCTTCATCCCTCCTTTCCCTGAATGTATGGAGGTTTTCTGTGTTTCCTTCCTCGGATGAAGCTCTGGCTTTTCTCCTCCAGCAAAGCGGCCTAGGTGGTCTCTTTGTGGTCTCATCTTCAGCCAATCTAACTCCCTGATGTTCTCATCGTAGGAGTTTTTATGGTCTGAAGTACTCACAGAATTCTTTTTAGTATCCCAGGACACTCTGGTCTGGCCCTTTCCCTTCTGTGTGGTAGAGATGAATACTCATCAATATCAGACAAGGAATGGTCTTTTTAATCCGTTTGTCTAAACCTGAGTAAGTCCAACTGCCTCATGTTCCCCTGTTATTTATTAGTGGCATGCATGAGATCAGTTCCCATGTGTGCATGGGAAATGGCAGAAATCTGGCCTGCGGTCCCTAATGGGAGGGGTGTCTCTTGCTTCTGCTTGCTTCACATGCTCCACAAGCCCAATATTTTCCTCTCTTATTCTGGTCAGTTACTGAGAGCCCGACGGTCCTTTTTCTGCATCATGGTCTTTGACTGGTTGTACATTCTGTTGCTTCAGAATATTACATTCGGAGTTTATCTATTTTTTGATGATCTGACAGCTATCCCATTCCAATTTCTTGATGGTCTTTTTGAAAATCCATAATGTCATCCAACAACGCCCTATTGTGAACAGTCTGATAATTCAATTGTGACAGTTGCTGCAATCTCTCTGCATGTATCATACAGTGCTGCCACCTCTCTTTCTCTCTCTGCACTGGCTTGCTGCTGTGTTTTCAGCTCATTCTGAACTGGTCAATGAGGTTGGTCTGATTCATCACATCAGCCTCTTTATTTTGCAATCTCTCTTCAAGCAATTGCACATGGAAATATAAATGAGCAGTGAGTGGAGCCATTCGAATCTGCTGATCCCGAATATTTTGGGTCATGTAAAATTCTGTTAATGCTTGATGCAAAATGTCATGATCCTGCCAAATATCAATTCCTAATGATGTGATTTCTTGTATCATTTTAGTCTGCCAGTTCCTAGCTTCAGTTCCTATGAAGAAATCTCGGATGCCTCCATGCGATCTGAAATTTCAAGCTTAAACAACTCTATAACATACAACCAAATTTCTAACAACGCCTTAGACTACTCAACTGTCAGTCACAGCAACGACGGCCTTATCCTACCAAAGTTTGTCAATCCCCTCACCCAAAGAGAAATCAATGCATTGTAGATAGAAAACACTGTCACCAGACCAACACCAATAATCTTGAACAGGACCAACGTACTGCATCTCCTTCAAGCGATTCTGCAGCTATCTTCGATCTCCACCACAGATATCAACCTCGTCAGGTTCGAAGACGATCTTCAGCTGGACAGAATCTCTATGCAACTTCAAGACCCAATTAACCTAGAACTAATTTTATCAATGCGACACGCTCTTTTCAAATTAGGCTTCAACTGCTGGAAGATAAAAGAAAATACATACTTCCATGAACAAAACCAACAACCTTCCAGACTTGAAGCACTTCACCAAGAAAACTGCCCGACATCAATCGAAATTGAAAAATTACCATCAACCAGGTGCACAAACCCTACAGCTTGCAAGACTCAACCTCTCATCCAACCCTGTGCACAATCTATACAAAATAACCATCAACAAGACCAGCCAATCAGAAGAGATTACGACTCATATTCTTCATAGACAACAAGCTCTTCAATCACCAACTCATAACCATTAACTGAGACAGACGACACTTGGTCGCTCTGCTCATGGAATACAAGGGGACACTCCCATCTATTCTCTCACCCCCCACCAGAACTCGACACCTAGCATATCATCTGTTTACAAGAAACCTGGCCTAGTACAACGCCCTGCTGTGATGGATTCCTCACCTACCTAAACCCAGCAATCGTCAAGAGCCAAGGAAGACCGGCCTCCGGACTCCTCACTTTAATCAACAACAACTCAGATTGTAGTATAATCAACACAGAGAACATCAACACATGGATTCAAGTTACGATAATAAAAATGGAAAGAACTTCGACCATCGAACAACAGAAGACTCCATCCCCTGCGACTGAAAGAAATATTGCGATCTTTATCCTAAACTGATGGCCAAACATCACGAAATTGAATTCATACTATGTGGAGACCTAAACATCCACCTCTACACCTCAGAGGGCGCACTCCTAAACCAAAACCACTGCCCATGCACGCTAGAAAATGCCTGAAAGAAATAAACATCTGCAACCTTAAGCTAATTGAACAGCCCATTGACACAACCTAAAACCTACTCCGACCTGGTCTAGAGGAAACTCAACTGCCATAATTGACTACATATTTTCAACAGCCGAACTACATACATCAATATCGAAAGTACAAACACTGATCTCTGATAAAAGCGGCCACAACAGATTAGTAATACACGGCTGCGGCCTGAGCCAAACATCACGGATGCAACCACGAATCCATCCCGAGCTGACCAGCACAACAACCAGACTACGGATACCACAGAAAGCAATGTCTGCCATGTCAAATGCCTTCAGATCTGAAAGACACAGACAAGGTAACCTACCAATGATGCTCATTCCATTCCAAAAAGTGTCCCGCCCAACTATACCCAAACAACACTGTCACGCATACAACGAAGAAACAGCAACAAAAAAACAACAACTACAGAAAACACTTTGTCAATTAGGAAAAATAAATGGAGAACGACATGAAAGCAAGGAAAATAAAAGAAAACTACTCAAACTGGAGAAAATCCCAACAACAAATACTCCAGCAGCTTGACGTCGGAGATATCATGAAAACTTACAAATCTCACAATACGAGAGAACTATGGAACCTATTAAACAATAATGCCGAAACTCAAAATAAACTTACGGCCAATGTAACCGAAGAAAGATGGATCCTCCACTTCTCCGACATTTACAAAGCACATCTCACTGATCCACCCGCCCCCTCACAGGAAACAAAAAAAAGGCAAATAAAGTCAAACTACGGTGACATAATCCTGATGATCTAAAAACTAAATGCCTATGGGCCCCCGGCACTGACGGAACCACCAACGCAACTATCAAACAGGATCCTCCAACCTGGGCAACAATCATGTGCAATCTCCTTCATCTGATTAACACCTTAAACCAGATTCCAAATTTATGGCGGACAGCCATCATAGTGCCCATATACAAACAAGGTGCACGTGACGATCCAGCCAACTTCTGGCCAATCGCCCTCCTAGACCCTCTTGGAAAACTATTTGCTTCAATTCTACTCAAACAACTCACAAATTGGGCAACAAATGCGGGCAGATTTTCCGTCAGACAAACAGGATTTATGCCAAACGTTGGAACTAACATCAATCTTAATCAAACACAAAGCCATCAAGATCCATACCACAGTATATGCGGCTTTCATTGACCTACACATGGCCTTCAATGCCATATCAAGGCACAAACTATGGACAAAATTATAGACATGGAAATGTCCAAAAAACATCTTAGAACCAATCAAACTTCTCTCCTCCGGAACATCGATTGCAGTCAGACTAACAAAAGCAGGTGCAACAACATCAACCATCCAGACGACAAATGGTCTAAAACAGGGCTGCCTCCTCGCTGCAATCCTGTATAACCTATTCACGGCTGACATTGATGAACATCTATTGAGCACTGCAACAAACCCCCCCAAGATCAATTCCATTCCTCTTAAAGTGATGCTCTATGCAGACGACATCATCCTGCTTAACAAGACCACAACAGGACTACAATCCAGCCTCGCTCCTCTAAGTGCATACATGAAAATAAACAAACTGTCCATTAACATCAACAAAACAAAGGTAATGTGACTTGCTAAGGTTCCATTAAAAAAGGAAAAAGATCTAACACTCAGCCTCGATGGTACTCCCCTAGAAACTGTTGCAACCTTCAAATATTTTGGAATTCCAAAAAAACCAGTCTAAGGCGGAAACCCAATGGCTCGGAAAAATCGAACAGAAAGCACAAACCCTGGCCAGACAAGGCTTTGTACTTCATCGAAAATACGGAAAATTCTCTTTCAAAACAATCATAGACTACTACAGACACAAATTCATACCCATCATTTCCTATGGAACAGAGGCAATGATCAATGCAGCAACCGTAAACTGGACAAAATACGAGACAATATTCTGGCGCAAAATTCTACATATGCCTCTATCATACCCCATGCCGAGAATAAGACATGAGATGGCGACAAATCACTGGAGTCCATTGTACTATGGAAGTGGCTGGACATATTTCGCGAAATCTTAACGGATCACAGAATACCGGCCATACAAATCCTGAGGGCCCACACACACACATTCAACAATGCTGTCTTGAAAGACAGGAAACTCAAACTTCTACAAGAAATGGCCAAAGAAGATATCACTGTGGAACTCTTAACTCTGCGCCCGCAGCGCGCCAAAATCAAACTAATGCGCAATGACTGGCTAAAGACGATCCAACTAAAAAAAAACTATCGACAGAATCTCGATTGCATCACAGACATCCGAGCAATTCATAAACTACCGAAATACCTCAGCATCTTTCCCGATATCAATATCAGAACAATCTTCTTAAAAATACGACTAAATACAATTCCAACAAGAGAAAATCTTGCAATTGCGAGAGTGATACCTTCAACAGAACAGTACTGTTGATTTTGCAAAGACAAAGACAAATCGGAAACTTTATATCATCTCGTCATGAAATGCACCCTACTCTCAAACCAAAGAGAACGCTTTGGTGCCTTTTTTGATCTTTCATCCCGACAAATGGACCCTGAAGAAAGAAGGACTACTTTATTAAATGGGCAAAACAACAAATACATCTATACAATTGCCCTGTTTCTTCAAAACATCCTTGAACTTCAGTCTCACTGAAAAACCTAAATGTTTTTTATTCTATTATGCTCACTGTAAGATAAATGAAAACGTTTATAAATAAACTACCTCATTTAAAAAAATAAAAATAAAAACAAAGCTTCATTTTCTGTCCACTCACCCCGAATGAACAACTCAGCCAGGAGATGCTTCCTGGAATCACGCATTTTTGTGGTAGTCATTAAAAAAAAGGCTTTTTGCAACATTGCCAAACTCAATCTCCTTTGTTCATTGGTATTCTACACAATCTTATTTTCTACACATATGCACCTCCCTGGAATCCAGGGGTCAAGTCCTAGTGGTACTGTAACAAGGCACAGGAACCTTTTATCTAACCTAAATGCAGTTACACCAAAATGAAAATCCAGTCACCAATGCACTTTTGATGAGTCAAAAATAATAAGCAAGATGCCACCTCACGAGCTGCTAATTTGTAGCGATATATTGAGAAACCACCCTTAACCTGAGGATACCACCCCCCAATCAAGGAGCCCCATGATGATTAGTTTACATTTTTTAATGCTGGCCCTATTGACGACTCGTATAGAGCCTCGTAAATCTCCCCCTTGTGCCAACAGTGAGCCAAAAACCAGGCCGCAGTACATAAAGAATATATATTTATTTAAATTATAGGCTCAATTAATAAAAATTTTACTTAATTACACAAACGACATTCTCTGTGGCAGACAACAAAGCTTCAATTACAAAACAGGTAAAAAGTACTTGATTATGTTGGAAATTGAAACAAAGCACCGTTTTAACATGAGAAAACTTTACACATGGTACATGCTGTCCTTTGTTTAATTTCCAGCGCCATTAAAAATCTTGCAGTTTTGGAAACACAGACTGGGACAAATGCACGTGGCAAATAGCACCCTGTTTCCTTTTCAAACAAACACAATCAAAATCGTTCTGCTAGCAGGGCCACTTACTAACTCTCAGGAAGGAGTGTATATTGCCCATTGGAAATTGCACTGGTTTCCCGTGCTGGAACACTTTTCCCCCCAGCACCAAAACATGTGCAGCAGTGATATGCAACACCCCTGCAATAGGCCAGGCCTAGGGAGTGGGGACCGTTTCAGGAGTTTTGTTTGGGGCCACAGGCACCCCTTTTGTTCAATACAATGTTTAAGGAGTAGTGCAAATTGTGGTTTTCATTTTAGGATGAATATACCTTTTATTTGAAATAAAATTTATTATCAATTTCGTTTTTGTGGCAAGGATACCTTTCATTGAAAGACAGGGTTTTGGGAAATGGTAGCAATGGGGAATTTCGTTTTAGGGACAAGGGCCTTTTTCTTTTAAAGGCAAGGTTTGGGAATGAAACAAACACCTTTTTGTTTTAAAGGCAAGGTTTGGGAAGGGTGACAATTACAAATATCGCTTTTGTGGCCAGGACGCCCCAAAGACCTTATGTGACAATAACATTATTCCCGCTGGGAGAGAGGGTGGAAGTTTCAAACTCTTCCAACATCTCCCCTGCATCAATCTAAGTTAATTAAATGAATATTGAGCTATGAAAACAAAATAGCCTTTTCAATTGCCACATTTTACTTATTTAAGCAGTTTGCATCTTTCTGTTATGGTGAAATACATTTTTGAATCAGGGTATTTTCTTTGTGTTGCACTTCCAGTATTTTTCTTACTGCTGCAACACTGAAAATAAAGGGCTGTTGTCAGTTTGATCACCGACAAAGGCAATTTTTATTCATAGAATGTTTGGTATGATAAATGCTGCTGTTTTTCTCTCAGCCAACATTTCCAAGTTATAATGTTCCTTTTCCAAGTTATAATGTTCCTTGTGTGAATTGCAGCAATACCTGTGTTGATATTTGCTAGGCACATTTATCAGTATTGAAGTTTTAAGGCAGGCTTTTTATTCACCAGTGGGCCTTTCAGTTATATTTGTTGGGGCTGTGATTAAACCCCACAGTATTACAGTAGACATATGGCCACATTTTGGCAAGCCCACAGCCAAGCGTGCAGCAAAATGTTGCAATACTTGTAAACGCTGGATCAAACATTTTGGCTGCGCGAGTAGCGTAGAATTACAATAGTCTAGTGTCCCTGAAATGGTTGCCGAGACCTGAGTACTACGCAGATGGATCGAGATAAAGTGGATCCCTTTTCTCAAAGTTCTCAATTTAAGGTGGCCCAACCCACACCTGGAAAGCTCATAGGAAGGGGGATGGTTGATCAGTAGAAA
The DNA here is from genome assembly GCF_040938575.1 of Ambystoma mexicanum. NCBI lineage: Eukaryota > Metazoa > Chordata > Amphibia > Caudata > Ambystomatidae > Ambystoma > Ambystoma mexicanum. The sequence goes on from NC_090934.1 coordinate 369,101,500, forward strand.
TAAATGGTCATAGTAGGAGAGAAAGAGAGCTGACCAATACAAATTCCATTTTTACTGTGTGAACAACTGGGACCACAGAACATTAAAGATTGCAGTTAAGAACAAACGCTACTCCCCCACCAGAGTGGGTTGAATCTCTATCCACCCCCACAGAATAGAAAATGATGCAGGTATAGCATGATGAATCTCAGGAGCAGAAGACACCCTCAGCCATGTCTCTGTAATACAAAGAATGTGTGGGTCCTGAGCCTCCAATAAATCATATATGTCAAGTTTATGAGGCAGCAAAGAACGAGAATTACATTAAAGGCTGTATAAAGGAGACTTGCTAAAAAGGAAGCAGGTAAATGAGATGAGGAGTGGTGCTCCCATCCTGCAGCCCACTTCAGCGAGAATGGGCCTAGAGTACAAAGAGATTCTCTTGAATAAATAATTATTCTAGTTTTTTGAAGGAACAGGAAGTGCCCATGCCCTGTCCGGGGCCTGGACAGGCACAGAAGGGCTTGCCTGCTTCGCTTGTCAGCTGCACGAGCGGTCCCTTTGGCACATTAATGCTGTGAGGGAGGAAGAGGAGGTGACGAGCAAAGCTGTGTGCGTGTAGAAATAGAAGAAAGACTATCTGTCAATCACTAGGTAAATTTGAAGGAAATTAACTCACTCGGTTCCAGAATGTATGCCTCCTGTGGACCTCAGGTCTCTGAAAGGGAAAACGTTCAGGATTTTATCTGTATCTGGGTCACATTAAACTATTCTTCTTATAGATAGAGAGTGCTCAGGCCACTCTGGGGCAGGTACTACCTTGTTAAAGGGAACAGGGCTATTTATTTGGAAATTAATGTTCAATTGGCCAGACCTTCTGGAGAATGGTTTGGCTCTTTACTGTATGTGGGAAGTGTTTGGGTGTGAGTGTGCCCTGTCCAGTGATGAAGGCTAAGTGACGGCAACCATGGAATCTTCCTCAGACCAGCCTGAGGACATCATCAACCAGCTCTGGGAGGCGCCCAGATCCCATGAATATGTTATAGAACCTCTTAATAAATGTGCTTTAAACAACAAACAGAAGGAATCCCCTTCATAGCTCTTGAAGCAATATTTAAGTTCTGGCTTCGTTACATCTTGGGCATAAAAGGTGATTACACTCCCCACTTGTAAATTGGGTGACTCGCTGACTTTAACTTTTTTGTTTGATTCATATATGACATAGCTTGAACTTCAAATTGCCCAGTCCATTATGAGCCGAAAAGCTCCTCATAAACTTGATTGACCATGTGTACCTCTGTGGCCTTTCATTTTGCCTAGGAACCCCTAGAGTGGTTGGTCTTTCTGTTTATTAAACCCCTTATGAAGGTGCTTTTGTACCACATGCTCTGTACACTGGTTTAAGTGTGCTTCAATCATTCGGCAAATCTCACTCAGTTGTATTTAAATATGTTTTAAATTGTAAATGCATTATCGTAACAAAAAGAAGGCCGCTGCATGGTGACATCATTATATCTTCACTCAACATGCCTACGCTGATAACATCACTATAAATACATGACATTTTGAAATTATACACAGGGCAAAAATAGGGAAAAAACACTGGTCAAACAGAGAAACCACCTGTTGACCAATTAAATGACTTCTTAAAGGTACGAAGTTTTGAAGAGATAAAATACATTTCTATTACATTTTTCAATCAATTCAATAAGGCATAGACTGCTTGACAAATTGATGCAATTGATTTAGGAATATGTAGTATCAGTTTCTCACAGATATCCAAAAACGTAGGGGCCGATTCATGGAACAAACGTGTGCCGAAAATCCCAGCGCAAGCAGCCGCAAGGAGGCACAAGCGTGAGAAAGCAAGCGCACGCGCACGCGTGCGATTCAAGGAAGGCGATGCGCTACTTTCCCACTGGTTGTGCGCCAAATCCGTGCATGGCGCATGCTGGCGCACACATCTCCAAACAGCGTGCACTAAGCGCACAGCGAAAGCGCACATAGCGCAGCGCACACAACAAAAGTAGGCGGAACAGAGGGCGTAACATGTGGAATGGGGAATAACGCGTGAAAAAGAAGGCGTAACTGGGGAAGTACTGCAGGGAACTACACGGAACGCCCACACGCACACGAACAACCTGTATTCTTGGATTCGGATACGGGAAAACCGCTCACGGCAAAAGACGCGCACAGGCATCAACGCGTCCGCCACACGAAGGCAGGCGGAAGCGTCCCCGCGCACAGTATAAAAGTGCGCGCAAACAACAAACACGTATATACAGCTACGATGAATGCCCCATTTGACGCAGCACTGATCGTGGGACACCACAGGAGGAGGAGAATAGCCAGGGCACGCATTTTTTCACCATGGACAAGCCTTTTTGGGATGCCTGACAACCAGGTCTATGGCAGGTATAGGTTTCCACCCCGTATCATCCGAGACCTGGTCAGGGAGTGGGAAGATGACCTAACATCCCCCACCCTCTGCTCCCAAGCATTGAGCCCCTTGGAGAAGGTGCTCAATATCCTGCATTTTTTGGCCACTGGGTCTTTTCAGCGGACTACTGCCATAGTGGGGGGGGGGGTCTCACAGGCCACGCAGTCACGCTGCCTACACCAGGTCTTGGCAATCATGACAGCACGCCCCTCAGTCCGCAGGCACATATACATGCCCAGAACACCAGCAGAAAGGCAGGCCATTGTCCAGGATTTTTACAGGGTGGCACACTTCCCCAAAGTGCTTGGTGCCATAGATTGCACCCATGTGGCCCTACGTCCACCTAGTGCAACTGAGCACATCTACCGAAACCGCAAGCACTGGCATTCCATCAATGTACAGGTAGTATGTGATGCAAAGGGAATCATCACCTCTGTCTATGCAAACTACCCTGGCTCCACCCATGACAGTTTCATATACAGAATGTCCGCCCTGAGCCGGGCCCTGGAAGTTGGCCAGCATGGCGACACATGGCTCCTAGGTGAGTACAAATGCCTGTGCACATGCATGCATGTCACACACCCACACAAATACACAAACCCCAATAATCACAACCATTATCACCTCTACAGGGGACAGTGCCTACCCTCTGAGCAACCACATGATGATGCCAATCCGGAACCCCACCACACCACCCCAGGTAAGAAGATACAACGCAGCCCATATTGCAACCAGGGCCATAGTGGAGCGCACATTCGGAGTGCTCAAGTCATGCTTCCGTTCCCTTGACCGCTCTGGCGGGCAGCTACTCTATGCACCCCCAGTAGTGTGCAGGATCATTGTGGCAGCATGTGTCCTGCACAATGTTGCAACACGGCAGGGCGTACCGGTGGACATGGTGGTGCCCCCACATCCCCAACCACAGGCACAGGCGCTGCCCATGGGAGGGGATAGGGCACGTGGCGAGGAAGCACGGACCCAGCTTGTGGACAGATTTTTCACCTAAACTCCCCACCCTGCGGAGTCCACACAGGCCTGGCACATACCAGGTGACAATCGATGATGACAAAGAGACAGTCAACTGTCACAACCTTACCACCCAGAGATTGTTGCCATGGAATTGCCACATTGTGTGCATCCCTAGCTACTTAAACACAAGCAATCCTGTGTGACCAAAAGGCACACATGCAAGGTGTGAATCACACAGACCTGCCAAACAGGCCATGAATATCACTGGTATGTCACTCAAACCCTCCAAAACCACAACATGACATGGCAGGCAATAGCCATACACCAACACAGTAACAATAAGGTACACATTGCCATGTGAAAAATGTAAATTGGCATCAGACAATGATGTCTGACATGGAATCAGATGAAATGACTGACCAACAACCTCCCACCCAAAATAAGTCCTACCCAAATGCATTCCAAATGTTGTAGTTGAAACATAACAATGAATGCCTGTCAACATGCACAATGTGCATTGCAAAATCAACACTGCAGCTACTGTGTGCCGTGTCCACCTCCTGCAACACACTGCTCAGCGCACAGCACAGAGAACAGACATTGTGTGTGATGCACACCCTGAGCATGACATCTAAGCGACAAACTACATAAAAAACCAAATTAGGCATGTGCAGGATCCACAAATGGTCAAAGAACATGTGCTGCAGGGACACAGTGGGCACCAGAAGGCAAACAGAGTGTACACGTGGACATGGAAGGGTGGTTGTACATGTAGTGGATCATAGTGCGAGCGTGTGGGTCAGTAGGGACATGCACTCAACATATGCATGTGAAATCAAGTGACCATCAGTGTCGTCTACACATCACATGTGAACATTCACCATGTGTATACCCCAGCATGTCAAACCACAACTATCCCCTCACACCTGAAAGGTAAACACAACGCATGAACAGGCATTGATCAGCAGAATACATCATGTACATAGGAAAGCACAATTACAATTTCAGGGTGCCCATCACACTGCAGGGCAAGGCAACTATCAACAACAAAACACCCCCCCTCCCTCACAAATCACCATGACCCACTGAACAATTGCATCTGGGTCATTCATTGTACATCCTTGAATTCCACCTGGCCACAGGATCACCATTCCCCTTTGTCACCATCTCCCACCTTGTGTGTAAAAAGTTGCCAGCACCCTCAGAGTCCACCTAGATTTGCAAAAGCACAAAATCCAAGAGAACTCAAAGCAGGACAACACAGAAGCCAATCAAATACCCTTCAGGCAGTAAAACAAACCAGAACAGCCTGCAGTAGATGACTTCAAGTAGCAGTACGCCACAAAGGCCAAGTACGACCACAATGATGTCAACAACCAAAGTAGCACAATAAAACAATGTCACAACAGGATCTGAACCATGTGTGGTACATAACATATAATGATGCAACACGAACGGATGTCTACTGTCACAGCTCCCGTGTACAGGCACAGGAGTGGCACAAAACAACCACCCCCACTGTGGTCTGGGTACCTGCAAGGTCTAACTCACACAGGCCTCTGAGACCCTGGAGGGGAAGGAGGGTCAGAGATATGCAGTCAGCACAGGCATTGGCATACTGGATAACGGGAATGAGGGGCAGGAAAGGGGAGTAGGATTGACACGGGAAAGTAGGGAATGCACCAAAATGTAGTACACACATTAACACATACAAAAATCGACAAAACTTGTTCACATGCACATAGCAGCAAATTACTCAAATGGAAGTCAAAGAGAAACTTATCTCTGGGGTGAGTGCTGGCCTCCTGCCTGCGCACTCTCCGGTCCGGTAACAGGAGCAGTTCAATGCTGCAAAGATAGCCACAGTTAATAATCTGTGCATGCCCAAAACACACAAACACACTACCAAATATGCCCCAAAGTAACAAAATACACTACAAACAGACAAACTTGTGTGGATGATTCATACCCATACTTAATAACATTACCCCTATGATGGTTCATACACAGTCAATGCAGTAAGTCAGGCACCGGTGGGTGCGTGGCAAATGGAACACCAATGTGTCATGATTCACACAACATGCAATGTTCCCTGTGTAAGCAGACAGACGCATATAGCAAGGTCTGACTTCAGAACAAGTCCTGTACCACCATGACCAAAATAAAGTAGCCAGTGCATGTATCAATTTCTATTTGGAAATGAAATGCACTGCACCCGAGTCTGTCCCTTGCTGTCTGTCCCTGTGAGCTGCTTAATTCCATGTCTCGGAATGCTATATGGCTAATACAAGTGCCTCAATGGACCATGGTGGACCGGAGGGTATGTGCCACTGCCCCTGCAGGTGCCCCAGACAACTTTCACATCAACTAGCCATCAGTCCATTAACACATCTGAGCTGTATTGTGTGCTTCTACACCAATATTTGTCCAAGTTCACTGTCAGTGCTGCTACTAAGCATGCATGTTCAACTGGCCAGGTGGACGGTTTGCTGTGTTGTGACCCCCCCTGTGCTGCTCACCTTGCCTGGAGTCCCTTGAAACACGTCATTGATTTTCGGATGTATGATCACAATCCCTGTGCCTCTGCCTGCGTACACATGCGCATGTCGGCAGCACCAAACATGTCCTGATTCCAGACGTCCAATGGCCCATGTCTGCTGGCAAAGGTGGTCTTGAGGCTCATCCCCCAGCAGAAAGTGCATGAAACACATGATTAATGCTTAATATTCATCTGTGTGTGTCTCCTCAGGCATTACATGACGACCATGTCAGAGACGTACATCAGAAATCACACCATCAGTCCGTCTTTCAAAGCAACAGTGTGGAACACACTATCTACGGCATGATTTGCAACAAGCACATGTTCATTAAAGATAAGAAACATACTACACAATGCATAGCAATGAATGTACACATGAATCATTTAACACCCCATCTAGTGAAAGAAAAACAGTTGACAATTACACCCCAATCAACCCCACTAGGGGTGTTAACACAAGTTCCACAGCAGCAGACATGCACTTGTGTAATAGGCTATTACACAGAACCATCCTTGCAAGCCCATGGATAAGGGAAGCAGGAGTGGCATATGTGAGTCAAGGACCCCAAGCAGCAAACACATACACAAGACAAGATTGAAGGGCCCAGCTGAAACAGACAGTGGATGCTTTCAAAAGCCACAAAGCACCACACCGTCACATGAAAGCACAATAGACTAGCAATTTTAAACTATAATACCTAATTACACTAACTATGAAAAACCTACTTTACCTATTTAAACTAACTATCAAACAGAAACTTAACTAACTTAACTAAAAGAAAATCAAAAATGGCCACATACGACCCGGGGGGGTGGAGGCACTCAGGAGTGGGGAGGTACAGGGTGCTGCTCAACACCCACATGCGATGATGCAGAGGAAAACAAAACCTCCATGGGCTCAACGCCTGCACAGCCCGACCTATGTGGGAGATAGATTGTCGTCCGAGTCTGGCTCTTCCTGGAAAGGAGGACGTGGCACAGGAGCATGACCACGCCTAGCCGCAGCTTGCCCCTCGTCGGCAGCAGGACTGCCGGACGGGTGAGCCTGGTTCTGTGTGGTGATGACATGTAGGTCTGCATGCAGAACCTCCCGTGATACACGTGCTTCCGCTTGCAAGGTAGCATGTGTAACACGGAGTTCCTCCTGCAAGGCCTGGCTTGACAACTGCTGAACCTCCCAGCAAGCATGTAGCTCAGCTGAGATGGTACGCTCAAGCTGTGCAAACCTCTCCTCTGCCCGCTCCCTCTGGGACATCAGAAGGACACCCAGAGTGGATCTGAGGGAAGCATGTTCCTCCCTCAGGGCCTTCATGTGTGCCTCTGCATGAGCAGCAATTGCTTGACGCAGAGACGACATTTCAGCCTGGTGTGCCCTGTCTGAGGCCGCCATGCCCAGCCTGAACGAGCGGGCCGTGGACCGTGCCGCCTGGGACCGTGCCGCCTGCTGCTGGAGAAGCACCTGCCTAGCAGGGGGGAGCACAGATTGGGCCACACGCTCCATGCTCTCAGCGATGTTCTCCATTGCTGCCCCCTGCCGTTCAGAATGGGCAGTCATGTCTTGCTCCCACTCAGTATACTGTGGTTGCACGCGGCGACCATGTTGCTGGGCTTGACCCCTGCGGGACCCAAGGACCGTGTGTCCTCGTTGTGTTGGCACCGCCCGTGGCTGCACGACTACATGCCCCCGTCGACGTGATGTCCCAGGCACATCAGTGACTGGTGTGGAGGGTGGCCCTGCATCCCGATCCACCATGGGAGGAGGTTCCAAGACTGTCTGACCCCTCAGTGCAGGTGTCGCGGACAGAGGAGTGTCCACATCAGAATCACTCACCCCTGACATATGGACGTGATGCTCATCCAACTCGACATGGTCGTCAGAGTGTTCTTCAGGGATGGACTCATAGGCAGCCAGAGACGAGATGGACTGTAGCACTTGGGGGTTTTCGTGGCCTACCACCCCATGATCCCCACTTGTGCCGGGTTGTTGTAGTGATAACAACCCTGTGCCTGGCATGACAACGCCATCCTCCGGCTCCATTGCGTCATCATCTAAAAAATAGAGAGAAAAAAGTTCACTACACATGTTAGAAGCACACAACACACACACACACCGACAAAAAACACATCAGGCAGACATGTGACACTCAAAATAGAACCTGGCATGCATGCTGGGTCAACTTGAATTTGCTTCTGTGATTAGACCTGTTGAAAGGTGGCGGTTTGCACTGAAGTGGGTCTATGCAGTTCAGCGACTATGTATGTTACTCACTACCTACATGTACAAGGACTCCATGGTGTGTGTCAGAAAATGTGAAGGCAGTGCAAGGTCAACTTCAGGCATAACGTGCAATGTGCATTCAATGGGTAGCATATCTGCAAGCAAAGCACCCCTCCACCCAAGTGAAAAAGCAGGGATGCATAGCATGGTATCAAAAGGCTGAGCCTAGACCTGTGTATTGACAGACAGTGTTGACTAGCATCAACAGTTTCATGTGAGTCAAGTGACAACACTGCAAATGATGATGGGACAGTAAGCAGGACACATGATGAAACCTCTGGAGTCCACCCACGTGTGAAGAAGACACTACACCAGTTGGACAGAGTCATTGGCCTTTAAATAGGCTGAGGCCTGTGACCCTCACAGATTGTCAGACCCTAAACATGTGTGCAATACAGTACTGAGCCACAGTTGACATGGGAAGTCAGATGAAATGCCATGCAATTTAGGTCATCCTGGACTTGTATTACAGTCCTCATCCAGTCATGGATACATATGGGCATGCGTGGAATGCACATGGATCATGAATGGGCACTCATGTCCCTGCGGGGCATCTGACCTCTGCACAGTCCAAGTGAGACACCCTGCATCAAGTACTAAGGATGTACCAGAATGGATATGTCTGGCAGATTGGCCGCTGGATGTTAGCATGTACACAGGAGGCATGAACAGGGAAGTACCCAACAGCAATATTGTAGCAGACCAGTGCTAAGGTGGAATTGGGGTGCAGAGCAGGGGGTTGAGGGGCAAGGGAGCATGCCTACATTGGGTACCCCCTTGCAAGAAGAGTACACATGCGCGTCAGTCATGCTACGCACAGTTCCTGGGCTGAGAGGAGGCTCACCCCACGCTACATGCAGAAGTGCCAGTGAGCTGGAACATGGACCGGAGGGGCAAACTGGTAACCAGCATGTGAGTAGGGTGCAAAAGTGGTGATGTGGACAGTCCCCATCTGCTCCACATGTCCACCATCCAGCAGAGTAGACATCCATCAGGGAAGCATTGCATTACTCACACATCATAACCATGTACACGTGACATGTAGTGGCAGTCATGCACATCACATCACACAAGTAAAACACACACATCTTCGACAAACACGCATCAACACTCACTGGACTGTGCATCAAAGTCCGGCATCTCTCCCACTCCTTCAACCGATTCTGATGGTATGAACTCCGCAACGAGTGACTCATGCGGAGTGAGGTCTTCCTCCTCCGGTGCAGGCCCACCGCCAGTCACCAGAGTCAAGTTGTAATTTGGGGCACTCTTGCGCCGTGCGCACCTCATGGCCGAATGCACTCACATGTTCCGCAACTTGCTTCCAGTGGGTATCACGGTGGGCAGCCGTAGTCTGACAATTAGCACCCACTAGCATGTCACGGCTGTGGTCCCGCACGTAGTCCACGAGGTAGTCCAGTTCCTGGTTGCAGAAAGGCTTCTTCCTCGACGTGCAGGAGGTCGTGCTGTGTGTGGGGTCCAAGCCTGTGCTGCAGGTGCAACCTTCCTCCTCTTGGATTGTGGCGCAGACCCTGGCTGGCTGATGCCACCCTGATCAGTATGGCCAGTGGGACCGGTGGATTGAGCCAAGGGAGTGGCAGGTGGCGGGACGACCAAAGGGCTGACTTGTGTCAGTGGCAGCTGGGTGCCCTCTAATAGACCCTGCGCAGCAACATCCGCTGTGCCAGGGTCATTGACCACGACTGTCCTGGTTGGCAGACTCACAACTGGGGTGTTGTTGGCTGCATCTGCCCCTGCACTTGCTAACACCCGGCTGTTCGGGGCAGCAGATGACATTACTGCCCCAGGGACACGTGTCTTGGTCAGGGCAGCCCTGCGTGCCCCTACGGTTTTGTGCGTGACTCACCGTCTGACTAGCGCGATGCAGAAAAACACACGTAGCCAATACCCCCGCCAAAAGAAGAGATATGTCCTCGATCGCTGTGAAGATGTGATGGCGCGTGAAACAACACGAAGCAGCTACACACGTCGGTCTCCACGAAAGGCACGTACAGCAAACTGCTGGCCCCGCTCACCTTTAACCCGTGCTGAGGGAAACGCCCGCGCGTCACGTCACTTACGCGCATAGACCCTTTCCTCGGATTACACGCTTTCACACATGGACGTGCAGTTTTTTCACGCGCGCTGAACCACTATGCCCACGTCCTGAGGGAAACGCCCACGCACGTACGCGCTTACACGCTAAGGGCCTTTGGTCCAATGAAGGACACTGCACGTCATCTTGAATGCCTCATTGACCGCGATGACCTACTGGGATGGGTCACCAGGGCCGGATTCCTCCGTTTGCTGGACATTGTTCCGACCCCCTCCTTACCTGAAACCCCTATGCGCCAGTCGTCCTCCATGCCATCTTCCCACCCATGTATCACCTGGGTACCCTCTGGAGCTGCCTCTGACCCTGCGGCCAGGCTGGTGGAGGACACATCCCTACCACAGTCGGGAGTCGGACGTCCAGCAGGGGTGACCACCTCAACAACTGCACCCCAGCCGGAGGAGGATGTGCAGGCAGCAAGAGCCAGGGCACAGGCAGAGGCACAGCAGCAGCAGCAACAAGGTGGGAGCCATGATGCCTCGGGGCCTTCAACATCAGAGGGGCAGGCATCAGCCAGAGGGCAGTAGGACCCAGGACTGGAAGTGTCTTCCGTGTGGCAGCGGTTAGGCCATGCTATAGATGCGGAGCGGCGGCGGGCGGAAGAGGCGCGGCTCACCATGGTCAGGGCGGAGTTCTCCATGCGTCGAGCATTGAGGCGGGCAGAGTGCCTCAGGGCGACTCGCAGGGAGTTGGAACAGTCCATGGTTGCCTCCCTGCGATGATGCCCTGGCCCGGGACACCACAGAGTGAGCCGCAGGACTGGCGCGCCGCCATTGTATATAGTTAGATAGTGTTAGGTTTCCTTTCCTTTTCTTTTTTATTTTGGTTGCGCTTAGACAATGCACCACGTTTTTGTATATAGTTTTTTATTAGGTAGTATTTTTGGTAGGTTTCATTTCATCAGTTGGGCTCATGGACCCTGGATTGTTCATTTGTACATAGTTCACCATTGGATTATTCTCATTTTTTTATTTTCACCATGAAGCAATGGATTTCACTTTCTTTTTTCCCTTGGATTTGCTTTGTTGGACTGTGACTTTGGACACCATTTATTTTGGATTTCTTTGGATTATGATTTCTTGTTTTTTGTTCTTTTACGGACATGCAGCATTTCTTTAATTATTCCCATTGCTGTGTGTTTTCTTTTAATTACATTCATGTTGTGTTTAATACATTTTTTTTCTTCATACTTCGATGTGTGGTATTATCTCATTGGTTTCATGCATGTCATGATATGGGTTTTCACATTCACTTGCACCCATTGTGTGTGTGTGATGGACATGTTTCATTTCCATACTTGCCTTTGGGGTTGTATCATGTAATTGCCTTTTCTATGTGGGTGGATGCAATACTTGGTTGGGTCTTTGGGCTGGGGAGGCTGGCCATAAGGGCCATGATTGAGGATCGTCATGATGTGGGGGCAGGGGGACATGAGTGGGACATGAGTGGGGGCCTGCTGGCAGGTGCCCCGCACTGCTGGGGGTGGGGGTGCAGGGGGACATGAGTGGGGGCCTGCTGGCAGGTGCCCTGCACTGCTGGGGGGTGGGGGTGCAGGGTGACAAGAGTGGGACATGAGTGGGGGCCTGCTGGCAGGTGCCCCGCACTGTTGGGGGGTGGGGGTGCAGGGGGACATGAGTGGGGGCCTGCTGGCAGGTGCCCTGCACTGCTGGGGGTGGGGGTGCAGGGTGACAAGAGTGGGACATGAGTGGGGGCCTGTTGGCAGGTGCCCAGCACTGCTGGGGTGGGGGTGCAGGGGGACATGAGTGGGACATGAGTGGGGGCCTGCTGGCAGGTGCCCCGCACTGCTGGGGGGTGGGGGTGCAGGGGGACATGAGTGGGTCATGAGTGGGGGCCTGCTGGCAGGTGCCCTGCACTGCTGGGGTGTGGGGGTGCAGGGGGACATGAGTGGGATATGAGTGGGGGCCTGCTGGCAGGTGCCCGCACTGCTGGGGGGTGGGGGTGCAGGGGGACATGAGTGGGGGCATGCTGGCGGGTGCCCTGCACTGCTGGGGGGTGGGGGTGCAGGGGGAAATGAGTGGAACATGAGTGGGGGGCTGCTGGCAGGTGCCCCACACTGCTGGGGGGGTGCGGGTGCAGGGGGACATGAGTGGGAAATGAGTGGGGGCCTGCTGGCAGGTGCCCTTCACTGCTTGGGGGTGGGGGTGCAGGGGACATGAGTGGGGGCCTGCTGGCAGGTGCCCCACACTAGTGGGATGTTGGGGATGCAGGGGGACATGAGTGGGGGCCTGCTGGCAGGTGCCCCACACTGCTGGGGGATGGGGGTGCAGCGGGACATGAGTGGGGGCCTGCTGGCAGGTGCCCTGCACTGCTGGGGGGTGGGGGTGCAGGGTGACATGAGTGGGACATGAGTGGGGGCCTGCTGGCAGGTGCCCTGCACTGCTGGGGGCTGGGGGTGCAGGGGTACATGAGTGGAACATGAGTGGGGGCCTGCTGGCAGGTGCCCCACACTGCTGGGGGATCGGGGTGCAGGGGACATAAGTGGGGGCCTGCTGGCAGATGCCCCGCACTGCTGGGGGGCGGGGGTACAGGGGGACATTAGGGGGGCTGCTGGCAGGTGCCCTGCACTGCTGGGGTTGGGGGTGCAGGGTGACATGAGTGGGACATGAGTGGGGGCCTGCTGGCAGGTGCCCTGCACTGCTGGGGGGTGGGGGTGCAGGGTGACATGAGTGGGACATGAGTGGGGGCCTGCTGGCAGGTACCCTGCACTGCTGGGGGGTGGGGATGCAGGGGGACATGAGTGGGGGCCTGCTGGCAGGTGCCCTGCACTGCTGGGGGTGGGGGTGCAGGGGGACATGAGTGTAACTAATGTTCTAATCCTAACAACCATAGTGCCATGGACTGACATTCTAACTGTCCCTCTGCAGAAGCCATAACATCTTTATCTACCGATCAGCCTTTAATAAAATATAGTTGTAATGAAGCTCAAAAGGAGATGTTATATGTTTGGTGATGGGTGAGCTAAATTTTCAGTTTGAACAACTGGACTCAATGTATATTTGTATTGATGAGGACTTAACCTTCGATATTACCAATATATGGACCCTGAAACCTAAAAGATAACATCATTTTACTTTAGAGCTAGCCAGTTATGGTTCAGAGCTGGGATGAGAACACTCAATGGCCGGCATGAGGATGATGATCCTGCTAAACCTATGTATACAGGAATAGAACGCTACATGTATGGTAATTATTTATTCATTGATACTGCCTCTTGGCATTATGTTAAATTGTTCAAGATAAAAGGCCATCCTGAGAGTGGTCATTTATCCCTACTTATGAAATTGAGCATATCCATCATACCAGTAGCCCTCTTATCACTTCTGAAGAAAGGCATAATATTAAAGCGTTCAAACAATCATAGGGCAATTAGGTGGGATAATTTAGTTATGAACAGACCTCTTCTAATATTAGATGAGAAATTACTCCCGATTATAGAACCAATATTGCACTCGAATAAGGATGATCCTGAACTAATTGTTGGCTATTTAATGTAGCAAATACCATCTTTTTTTTCTTTCCAAGCCACAATCTGAGATCAAGTATCAAAGGATCAGTACATAGTTTGGTATGGTAGGGACCGCAGAAAGTTATTGCCATTGGTAAAGGCTCTCGGCTTTAGGTATTGTAATGAGGTATTATTAGTGCAGCATGAGTATAAGAATGTTATACTTTAGCAATATGCCCCGAGCGGCGGGGGCATTACCGACTCAGGTAATGCCCTGTGGCCCATAGTTATAGGCCCGAGCGAAGCAAGGGCCTTAACGAAGACCCGGGGCATTACCAGAGTCGGTACTGCCCCCGCCGCGAGGGGCATATAGCTATTAGTACCCCGGCCCGCAAAAACTGCATGACCACAAACTGCATGACCACATGGCACTAAAAGCTTCTTTTTTGTCGGGAGAAAAAAAATAAAAAAAGGAAAATGGCCACCATGGAAAGGGAAAACGGAGTCTGTTTTCCCTTTCCGTGGCGGCCATCGGGAGCGGACATGCGGGAAACAGAAGTTAAGTGTGGTTGGGAGGGCAGGAGGGAGGGGAAGGGGAAAAAAAAACGTACCTGGGTCCCCGGCGGGGATGATAGAAGCCGTGTGGAGGCTCGAAGCGGGGATGGCCCCGCTCCTAGCCTCCACACAGCAGGAGGCTGCCATCGTTCCCCCCGGGGACAAAGGATAGAAGGTAAGTGGGATGGGGAGGGAAGGGAGGTCGGAGGAGGAAGGGAGGGGAATAAAAAAGCCAAAGCTTTCCCTGAGTCTCCGGTGGGGGGGGGGCGAAGGCAGCCTTTCAGCCGTGGGGAGGCTCGGAGCGGAGATGGCCCCGCTTCGAGCATCCTCATTAGCTGAGGGGCTGCCACGCCCCACGCAGTGGACAAAGGCCGTGGAATCCCGACATAGGGATTCCCAGCCTGGTAATGACTCGGCGAGGGCCAATCAGAATGGCTTTTTCATTCTGATTGCGCCCTCGCCGGGTAGTAATTTGAAAAAAGACTCATGTTGTTAAAAAAAGGCAAAAGCTAACTTCAACACTCCAATATAATGATGCAAAGCCATTCTTTGATTCAGTGAATGGGGGGCTAAATGGTATACATACATTCCAAGTAGCCTGCTGTAAAGATTCGTTTTAGCATGAGTACTTTGCTAAACTCTTTTATGAAGGCAGAAAGAACTTCCAAGAGAGACCAGCTGCCTAAGTAAATCCAAATAGCAAATCCTCCCTAACGTTTTCTTTGCAAGAGGTTGAAATGGTGATTCTGGTCCAGAAATTACCGAAAGCCATTGGACCAGATGGTATACTTATTGATTTTTTCAAGAATTAAGACACCTTTTGGGCTCCCTGTTTAACACAATGATTCAATTACATAGTTGCTGCTAATAAAACCCCTAATGTTTTCTTTGCAAGAGGTTGAAATGGTGATTCTGGTCCAGAAATTACCGAAAGCCATTGGACCAGATGGTATACTTATTGATTTTTTCAAGAATTAAGACACCGTTTGGGCTCCCTATTTAACACAATGTTTCAATTACATAGTTGCTGCTAATAAAACCCCTAATGTTTTCTTTGCAAGAGGTTGAAATGGTGATTCTGGTCCAGAAATTACCGAAAGCCATTGGACCAGATGGTATACTTATTGATTTTTTCAAGAATTAAGACACCGTTTGGGCTCCCTATTTAACACAATGATTCAATTACATAGTTGCTGCTAATAAAACCCCTTCCTTGTGGAGAAATGCACAGAGCATCCCTCTTTATAACAAAAGGGCAGGAGAGATGATCCCACTAAATTATTGCCCAATTTCCCTCCTGGATACAGCAGGATAAATGTATGCGAAGGTCATCCTAAATGGTTTACAGGACTTGATAATGTCAAATAAGATAATAATTGTGACTCATAATTCCCTTCAGATCAAGTAATTATGGAGATGGTCTGCAGAATTGAGAAAACACATCCTCAAACTGATGCCAACTTTTGGATAAGCGTAGGTGGTACTGAAATTGAAGACCTGGTGGAAAAGATGTGCTACCTCTCTGTGGGAACAGCTGAATACTGAGACAGAACCCCTGTAGACGATTATCGTCAGCTGTTTCAGAATGACCAACCTGTGGGGGATGCAAAAGCACAGGTAGGGGTTTAGCCCAATGATAATGGTCCAAATGAGTAGTGTACCTGACAGGAGGCTGGAATCCTGAAAGAGTGCACCTAAATGTGAAGGGGGATGGATTCCCTCTTCTTCGATATGGGTGCAGGTATGAACTGAAGGTTGAGTCTACTGAAGATGATCAGGTTATCATTTGTAGAGCAGGGCTTGAGGGCCAGCCTATGCTTTCTAGGTACGCATGCGGTGATAATTGGTTCTGCCACATTTGAGTTTCAGAGTTCAGATGATGCTAAAGATCGATTGGACACAAAGCAAGAGTGGGCTCTACTGTGCACCACATGGACTCTTCTGCAGAAAAGGCTGCAACTTGAGGCAATGGAGTGGGATGGTTAGTCTCAGGAAAGGAAATCATGTGGTTGTACTGTTTGCAGTGACATGGCCATGGAAACTGTAATATACTGATGTTCACATTTGTGAGTGACAGGAAAGATCTCCAGGGTTTCCTTGCAACATGTCTTGGGTCCTATAGTTGTCAATTGTTGGGGTATAATGTATGTTTAATGCCTTGGAGAAGCTTTTGCCTACTTTTTTTCCTGTCAGCGGGACCTGCGCCACATCACTAGACCTGTATGGTGGTTTTGGCTCATAAACTAGGTCTTGAATGTGTGCATCCCTTCTTTACCTTGTTATTGGTATGGTAGTGGTCTTTTAAAGTACTGCTAATTGCCTCGGAGGAGGCATCATCCAGGTTTACCCTCCACTAGCGCTGCGTGGTCCCATTCTCTTGTTGCTGGGTTACATATAAAAAGCTGTGTGGACCGTGGATGTCTAGCCATGATTTTGGTGGTGGTTTGTACCAGCAAGTGGTTTCTAAGCGCGGGATTGGGATTCATCCCTGTGTTGCGTTGTACTGTCTTGCTTCCAAGTGTATTGCCCCTGAGCTATACATCTTCCCCCACATATTGGTATTGGTACTGGATATTGGTCATGTCTGAGAAAGCCTCGCCTGTTTCCCTGAAACGTTGTCTCAACGACGTGGTCTCCTATCTTCAATACAAGGTAAAACAACGTGCTTTTTCATTCAGTGGTTATTTCATGGAATTTATGTGTTATAAAATGCCAATAAAAATATGTTCTCGAATAAAATGCTGTCATTATTTATTCTGAAGAAAGTTAAAAGAAATGATCCATTATGATTCAATTTTAATAATTCATTTTTGGGCAAAGCATTAGGTTTTAAAAGAGGTAAAATATTAGTTGTAAATTGACATAGTAAAACGGGGGATCGGCCTACCCCCAGCACCCTAAAGCTGTGCCTTAAAAACGGATTCTCCAACTATATAGCTATACAGTGACACAGTGGAGTGAGACCCCTCGTACCCACAATATTCATTCTTTATGTCCACTTGAATAACTAGATATGTCCCCTATTTTCTCAATGTTTAAAGTTACACTGTATGTATTTTTTTGTAACTGTAACTGCTCCCTGTCTTAGGGTAAGTAAAGAGATGCCTTTAGCCCACAGGCTACCTGGGACATAGGTTCCTTATGCTTTTTCAAATGTCAAACTGAGGGCAGCATTACTTTTAGCAAATAACACCAGTTTAAAGTCTTCGTTTTTAATATTATTCTTCTACTCTGGTTATTTTCATTGTTTTTCTGTGTACCAAAGTTATATGTAGATTGTCAAAAACGAGACAGTGACAGCAAAAAAAAAAAGACAACTAGACCCACCCACTGCAGGGCCATGTTGAAGCTGCCCTGTCATACCTAATTCTGGTCATAAGAGGGCGCATGCATTCCCTGTTACGGTGCATGGGGTGGCTGGCAGTAATGCTTAGTAATCAAGGAAAAGAAATGTAATAATTAATTCTGTATCATTGACCAAAAGACTATGAGGCCATTTTATGAAGAATCCGCTTTTCAAATTCAATGTACTGTTGCAATCCATATACGGTCAATGCACACTAACATGATAATCACACAAAACACATTTTTATATAAGGATCATCAAATATAAATCAAAGCTCAATGCATTTCGGGATTTTGATCCCTTCATCAGGAGCAGGGAAATCTTTTCTCTCAATCTTTATAGCATCTTCTTACTGATCTACAATCACAAAATTAAGAAAGCCTATGTCAGTTTCTAGCTAGAATTTCGAAATACAGGTCACCACCAAAACGTCCATAACATCGGCCTATCAAGACCCATAGTCAGTATATTAACCTGGTGTGTCTCACAAGTAGAACATTCAAACGTCTGTCTTGAATACAGTTGTATGTAGGTCACACTGTAGAATACCTCACACTTGTATAAAGTGCAGTCTGCTGCTGTGTTTGTATTTTGCTCCTACGATTTCTTAAGTATCACAACTATTTCAATTGAAGTCTGATATATCAAACGGGTTAAGTCAGCCACTTACCTCTGTTTCTATAGTAGATTCCTAATGCGATTCTGGAGTTTCAAGAGATGCCACAGTAGTTCCCTGTAGGGTCAATACAACTCTGGTTCGGTTTCACAGGTAATCAAAGAAATGTGCTGGTGTTAATAGTACTGATAGTGGAACCCTGTTTTACCTCTCCCATACGGGTTGGGGATAAGCTGTAGACTTCCTCCCTTTCGCAGGGTTCAAATGTGTGGGTATCCACTGGTCCTGTAAAAAGGCCATGATCGTGTACCGTTTGTCTCAGCATCACTCAAGTTGTCTGTGAATTTCTAATTCTGACCTCAGTGTCTGACCGAAAATGTTTTCCTGCTCCTGATGAAGGGATAAGAATCCCAAAACATGTTGAGCTTTGATTTATATTTGATGATCGTTATTTAAAAAGGTTTATGTGATTATCATGTTTGTGTGCATTGACCATATATCATGGATTGCAACAGTAGATTGAATTTGAAAAACTGTTTCTTCATAACAGGACCTCATAGTCTTTTGGTCAATAATAAAGAATTCATTAGTACATTTCTTTTCCTAGAGTATTGTTTGTTCTTCAAACTTTGGGTGTGCAGGGGACGCGAGTGCTTCCACAGATCATGTACACCGATTTGTTCTATTGTTAGTGTACACACAGGGTGTTTCTTTCCCCCGCACCTGCTTACCGTTCAAAACTATATTTGATAGTAGTGCAATAAGTAGGTGTGCTCCTGTATCCAGTAAGTTTGCTAGTATCGCTTAGTGGGGAAAGTGGGCAGAAGTGAGAGCTCCCAGTGCCTCTTAGTATGCAGGTCAAGCTGCCTATATCTTTGAACTGGCATGTAGAAGCCCTCTTTCTATGCTTATTACAGGGCATAAGACAGCTACCTTGCTGGTCTGCCTTTCCTGTGATAAGTCATGCATGACTCTTCAATATGTTACTGGGCATGTCGTACATGACTTGACTGGGCAGGTGGAAATCCGTTCTTTTTCCTGGGATTCTATGCCGACCCCAATTCCTCATTGAAAGTTAAGTCCAATAATGTATTGGACAATAGTATTTATCCAGTATTGTATAACATGAACAATGTGTCATTCTTTTCCACCAAAAACCTTGAGCCGGATTCCCAAGAATCTTGGAATGTGCTCTTCAAATCCTATCATGGATTTTGCAATGTCACTGGATTCGTGCACTTTAAACACACTTTTTGATAGGATATTTAAAAATATATTCGATTGAAATTTAGATTATCCTGGATCATAGGATTTATAGTGGTCATGAAGTCATATGAAATGTAACTGAAGTATTGTTAAGGACTATTATTATTTTTTACTAATTCACCACTAACATTTAAGGTTACACATCTGTCATTGCGTTTTCTTTTTGGTGAGGAGTGTCGATTTGTATGTTTAAGGGCATGCCTTTGCTTGGTGAATTAACCTGTGATCTGATGGGACGCATCAAAGCTGAAGGCTCAGAGGGGGGGCACGTCATGCTAGCGGCAGAAGGAGTGGGCTAACAGCCACTTACGTCTTGTGCGCCTAAACATATCTGCGCCAGCCCTGGCCATCGCTTGGAGCGACAGAGGCACAGAGCCCTCGGCCGGCTCTGCCATGCTTTCTGACATCTGTGCGGTTCTCACACTAGGCACAGAGCCACGCGGAGACTTGGGAGCTGCACATATCACGTGCACACGTACTTTTCAAGGTGTATTAATAGCACTGTAAGGCTAAACCATTCAGATCATATTTGCCTGTTTACAAACTAAATAAAAAACGAACGGACGCAGGAGCGCTTCCCCGTGCTTCAGTTGGGTGTTTGCTGCGTGACAGAGGTACAGTTTGTTCCATGTAAAACGCTGACTACCGTACAGCACCCCAATCAAACATAGTGGGGCTACGAAAGGTCACAGGGTTGCCATCTGAGCCTATGCACCACGTAGCGTTACTCATTCACACGAAGTTGCCTCCAAAATGTTACCCACTGCCTTCAAAATGTCTGAGAGTCTGTTTTATTTTAGTTGGGAAATGTGTATTTCACTCACAAAAAACTCCTGATTCTCAGAGCATAGCTTTTACAAGCGGTGCAGGTTCAACACAAGATGCAACTAGCATGGGAAAGCATGTCGGGTTTGGTTGTCATATGACTCAAATAACCCTTTGATCCAATACATCTACTGCCTTGACCAAAGGAAAGAAATAAAGTTCAGGTCATTAAAAGTGATAACAATCCTTAACACAAAACAGGCGCTCAATTCAAGCACTCCAGGGGACAGATTAAAGAAACTGTGCACCGGTGCAAGGGCAAAGTTTGCACGGTATTAGCACTAGGGCAATGTTTGCCCTATTTTTAAAAACACTGGGACACATTAAAAAATCATAGCAACTCAACAAGTGCAGTTTGGCGTGTTAAAAGCACCAGGGCAAAAATTGCCCTAGTGCAAAAAAAGATGTATTTTCACTACATGTTTGCATCAGGGCAAAATGTGCCCTAGTACTAATACGGAATGGTATTAGCACTGGGGCAAACTTTGCAGTGATGCAAAAAGGCAAACACAATGTATCTTTTTAGCTCTAGGGCAATTTTAGACCTGGTGCTTTTAATACGCCAAGCTGCATCTGTAGAGGTGCATTTTTTTATGTGTCGCAGTGTTTTTTAAAATAGGGCAAACTTTGCTCTAGTGCTAATACCGTACAAACTTGGCACTTGCACCGGTGCAAAGTTTCTCTAATCTGGCCCCAGGTCTGTTAAGCCACAGGCATCTGGGACACGTTCCATTCCATTGCACAGCAGAGGCAATCAATTGCAGTTGAGGTCCCCGTGAAAAATTCACCTTCAGCAAATCCTAATGCCAGAACCAGACAGAAATGGGGAATAAGGACACACCACTAGGGTAGATGTGCATCCATACATATAGTGTTTTGCTCAACTAAGGTCACCAGAACCAAAAACCAAAGAGCACGACAATGTTTTTTAAAGTGAACCTGCCCCTAGGTCTGTGCAGAAATGCGATAATGTTTTCCAGCGTTCCACAATAGCCAAACAAGCGTTAAACCAGAGGAACAGAAGACTGTACACCTGAAAAAACCAGAGTCATGCTGTTCCCTCCATTTTTCAGTAACCTTTTGTCGGGATGATTATCCTGGGGTCGGCTTAGCCGTCCGCGGACCTCCGGGCTGGGAGGCCCCAACTCCTCCCGTGCTTCCCAAAATGAGTATGAGACACACACAAGGAGCAAGGTGGTTCTGCTGTTTATTATAACAACGGCAGGGATGGGTCTTGGATCGTACACGTCAGTCCAGACTCTCAAACTTAGTGGGGCTTGCAGGCCCTTTTTATAGCAGTATGACGCGCTACTTGCGTCACCTGGGAAAGTTAGCAAAAAACCTATTGCCACTTCAGATTGGTTCCTCGAGTGGTAGGGTTAGTATAGGATACATATAGAGAAGAATATTAGTGGTTAAGGATGAGTCAGGTGGTATACTTGGGCTGTCCCTTCCATTAGATACTTGAAAATCGTTACACAAAGACCCCTGATGATTGGCTAATGTTAGTGGCGTCAGTGATGAGTCCCCCCATGTTCTGATTGGTCCTCTTGCGAGCCCCCAAGCCTGGGACCATCGTCGTTCCCAGCTCGCGATGTACCTGTCACTAGCAACAATGTGTAACTATGTGTTTGTGCAGACAATGTATGGGTTTGTTCATAGGCTTGTGAGCAGGTCATTCCCATCGCCGTAGGTGTCCATCTTGCCATCTCGCTGTTGCAACCTGTGTCCCAGACGTGGGACCCAGGCGACTTCTGTCTCGTGGGTCTGGCACCTTGTCAGATCGGCTTGGTCACGTGTGGAGAGAACGTAGCTGGAGCGGAATTCTGCACATTTCAAGTTGTATTTCGCTTCTGTGTGCTTGGCTTTGCTTACAGGTGTGACCTTGGCGCCGGCTGGTAGCATACGATTTGCAACATCGCGCCCTTGGCTACGAGCTCTTTCTGGGCTCGTTCTGCGTGATCAGCACTTGTATTCTTGCTCATAAAGTCTTCATGGTGAGGCTCTTGCTTGCGGCTACTCGGGCCTAGTTCATGGGTGGGGATGCATAATCCATGGTACCTATGTCGTGGTTTGACACGGCCTCATAAGCAATATTATGTCTACATTATGGTGTCATCATGAGGCGAGAGGTGGGAGAAGCGTCAGCAAGCGTATACGCGAGTTCTTCAGGCATCTTGCGTTTCTGCATTACTATAAAGAGGCCTATGTGAAAAATAACAAAGATGCGCGTCAGTGGGTGTGTCAGTCACCTACGTCATAGCACTGAATATGTTCGTGTAGGCTGGTGCGTGAGTGACCAATGTGCATGGTGGCACGTGTGTTCTCGGCAGTTGGCTAGGTCGTTGTGGCATCTCTAACGATGTGGGTGCTCGTGGCTTTTGTCTTAGTCAAGTTCATCCATGCTGCAGGTGTCGGCTTGAGTCAGACAGGCTGGTGGGTATATCCTTATGTTCTTGAACCAGGGTATTTTGTCATCTGGTAGATAGATGAACTCGTCCCGTGGTGGGTGCCTGGGCCATGATCCTCTAGGCCATGGTCGCGATGAGATTGGGGGGAACTTGTTCTCCCATTCTTCTACTTCAGTCCCCCCTCTGGTCGACTTGTCGACCACAAACATATCCTTTTCTTTATCTCCTCTTACTCTCCATACTTTAGTTATTCCACCCAAGTGTCCATAGTGGTTGGCATGGTCTTCAAATGACCAGTACATATAAACACAGCTCCCTCCTGGTTTGCAGTATACCCATCTTCCAACATAGCTCCTCTGGTTTCTTGGGTTCTGCAACTTTACAGATGGTGGATCCAAGTGGTTGGTAATGATCTGTTTATGCAGTTTCTCTCTTTCCTTTATTATCACGTCGGTGTGCTGGTCATCATCAGTTGGCATCAAGGGATGCATGCCAAACATTTCGATCATTTCGTCTGTAGTGCGTGCCTTGCTGGCCTTCCAGAACCTTATTACAATCAATACTGCTGCAGCTAATATTATGCATCCAACTATCACTTTCAGTCCATCTGACAGCCATGATGCCATCCATGACCATAACAATGAAAACCAGCTAGTATCCTTCTTCACTCCTTTGCTTTCTTCCATCATTTTGGAGTGCATCTGGGCCAGTTGTGATACTGCTTCAGTAAGTGTTCCATTATCTGCATCGTTAGCAGGAATAAATGTGCAGCATGATTGTCCTATTTTTGCAGAAACACCTCCTTCCATATCCGTGAGAAGATCCAGTACATATCTGTTTTGTAGTGCTACCATTCTTACCGCTCGCAGCTCCTCTTTTATGGCGCTGAATCAATTTACTGTTGAATTAATCGTCATCATTAGTTCCCATCGGGTGATCTGAAGCCATTTTGCATTTGCATATGCTTGTAGTCCTGGGTGTATTATTGACGAGAAGAACATTGCAGCCCTGCTGAATATTCTATGTTCTGGTGGGATGGAGGTGAGTGCTGATTCCGACCTTCCCCACAGGTAGTTTCCTGTCAGGGGTTCTCCTTGTCTTTTCATTCTCGGTAGGATGTTATTGTTGTTGTTGTTGTTCTCTCCCTCTTGTGATTGTACAGACCTTCTCTTCCTCTTGTTTCCTTCATCCATTTTGGGGAAATTGGCCATGTTCACATGTTTTTTGGGCACCACTAGTGATGGTACATTGATGTGTACCATGGTGCATATACCATTCCACAACGGAGGCAAGGTGTGGTATGCCTTATCTCCGCAGGCCCAATAGTGATCCATTATTACTGCCGTTCCAGCACACCCCTCTGGTAGTTCTAACACGCTTCCGCAGTTGGTGTTGTATCCCACCTCCACATCTCCTTTGTGTTGGTAGCATAGCTTGGGTGCGGTCAGCGGTAGTATGCTTATTGGGTCTTCATCCTTCTCCATCCATGTCAGCATGGTACATATTTACCCCATGTCGTCCAGCATCTGTCGTTGTGTTCCTGTATGGTGGTAACATTTTCTCTTGTAATCATGTTGCTCCCAACCACTCCTATTTCCCATTCATTGTTCATGTATATCTTCCCTGTTATTGTTATCAGTGGCCTTTCCCAACATCCCTGCACACCAGGAACTTCAGTGGCATACCAATCACATGGCAGGTATTCTAGCGTTACTTCCTTCGTTTCTCCTTTATCGGGGCCACTCATCATGAATCTGAATGCCTCAGCGTGTAAGCTGCTCTTATGGTAGCTCAAATATGACTTGAGGAAGTTGTTTTCGTATGGCTATGTGTCCCTTGTCTCCCACTGCATTCTCACCACCGTTCCTTGGAATCGTCCCCTCGTTTGGAATAGTGCCAGATATACTATACATCGCGCTGTCTTTTCCTGTATTTCTGTGGCAACGAATGACCTTGAAGCGCTCATAGCATATGGGATCAATGAGCACACATAGCAGCTATCCTCTGTTGTCTGCTTACCAATTTGGGTCATGTGCTGGTACCACATGTTGTTTGAGTCGTGTGATGAATCTGTTATGTAATTATCGATACCTTTATTGCCAGTATATGTGCCGCGTTTAACTCTACCTCCCTTACCCTTAGGGTTACTAGTACCACCTGATGTCATACATGTTGCAGCCGTGGGAGGGGGCATGTTAGTTTTGGGTGCAGCCATAATATTGATAGCATTACTTTTCTGCCATACAGAGGCAGCCAACAGACCAGTGATGACCAACACCCCTATCAGTTTTATTACAAGAGCTAGTCTCACCGGAATTTTGCTCTTACCTTGCTGCAGTCCGGCAGCTTATTCTTGCGACGTTAAAGGTGCCTGCCTGAAAATCCTCAATGTGCTGGTTATTATTGTTAGTTGTTGTTAATTAACCTCTCCCTATCAAGTAATCATTCAGTGCCCAAGTGAAGAGCTGTTCCCACGCTAATCTTAGAGATCTATCTCGTAGAGCCGGTAAGTGCTCATGAAGATGGGGAAATGATTGTTCAATGGCCAAGACAATTGCGGTGTAATATACGCGTACCCTTCTTCTTTTTAGGATCTTTGGCCTTCTTATATGATATACAAATTGGTGTGATAGGGCTTCAGGGGTGTTATCATCCGAGGGCAGCATCTACTCCTGGGCAGAGCACACTGTTAGTTACTTTATTTTCTAAACAGTACAATTATATGCGGTACCTGCATGTGCGAGAGAAAAATAGAGAAAACATACAAGTGTTTTATGTGTGTGTAACATCCAAGTTTGTTATACAATGTCCTTCAATTGGTGGTGGCCTTGGAGGGGGGGGCTGGGGCTGGATTGGGCAGAAGTTTGTTTACTTTGTGATCTTGTGACCATGGGGTGGGCTGTGGGCAATCGTCCAACGTCTTTGGCAGTGGTTGTGTCTGGGGAATCTGGGGGGTGGTCAAGTGTAGTGAAACTATTGTCCTCAGCAGTGGTCGATGTATCCTTCTCTGTAGCCGATGCTGTTGATGTCGTTGTTCTTCCAATGGCCCTGTCATGAAACGCTATGGCGGGTCTGGAGTTTGTAGATCTTTACATCGTGTAGGTGATTCCAGGCGTGCTTATCCTGCAGTTTCACTGCTCTGGGAGCCACCTCCTCTACCAAGTGTGGTCCGGTAAAGCGTGGCCCGTTCCACTTTCTATTGAAATTGCGGAGAAGCACATGGTCACCTTCAGTAATAGTGCATAGTCCTTCCTTTTCCAGTTCCTTGCTGGTGTCTTTTTGTTGAGAACTCTTCGACCCGCCCCGCGTGCACTCGAGCTGTTGAGATACAAAGGCGGCACTAGTAATCAAAGAAGACACATATTGATACATTTCGTCACCAAGAACAGTTGCAGTGTTTTCATTGTCCGTAAATGCTCTTGATGTTGGTGTTAAAGGAAGGTGCATTTGACGTCCTGTCACCACCTCGTGGGGAGTGAGGTGGTGATCAGACCCTGGCCTATTCCTTAGCTCAAACAGAGCCTGCGGAAGGCAGTACAACCAGCTCTTTTTAGTTGTCTGCTGAATTTTTGCGATCTCTTCTTTCAATAGGCCATTCAGACGTTCACAGATACCGTTGGCCTGCGGGTGGTATGCACATGCAAATTTATGTTTAATACCCAGCAAGGATGTGATGTGTTGAAACATTTCATTAGCAAAGTGTGGGCCGTGGTCCGACCGCAGCACTTCGCAAACACCCCACCTGGGGAAGACCTCTCTCACTAAAAATGTAGCTGCTTTGACGCATCCGCATGTGAGCAGGGCCCAGCCTCGATCCACCTGGAGAATGGACATACCACTACAATCATAAACCTATGTCCTTGACATGCATTGATCATATCAACGTAGTCAACATGAAGGTGTAGGAAGGGTCCCTCGGGCCGGGGTATAGTCCTTTTATCACTTGCAGCGTGTGACCAGCCGTAAACTGTTGGCATGTGAGGGAGCTGCTGATGAAATTAGTGACATGAGAATTTAACTCGGGCAGAACCAATTTTCCCTAATTCGTGCTGCAATCACTTCCTTTCCTGTATGTGCTGGATGATGGAGCTGGGCCAGGGCGGTGTTCAACAGTGCCAATGGCATGACCACTTTCCGGTATTATTTTGATGCCACAGTGCGTCTGTTGGGGACATCATACATCCTCTTTTTACCCATCTGTCATTGGTGCGGCTGCCTGTAATTCCATTATCTGTGTTGCAGGGAGATGAGTGTACCCTTCCTTCATCATCATCTGTCTTGCCATTCCCCTCCCTCTCCCTCTCTCTGATTCTGGGGGGTTCCATAGTTCTCCAAAATATGCTGCATGCTTGGCATGTGCGTCTGCTGTTTCATTTCCATTCGAGATATAGTCATCTCCATTAGTGTGTGCCGGGCATTTAACCAACGCTATCTCTTGGGGGTCATTAATTACTTCAATCAATTCTGCTAGTAAGAGG
This sequence comes from Ambystoma mexicanum, assembly GCF_040938575.1. Taxonomy (NCBI): domain Eukaryota; kingdom Metazoa; phylum Chordata; class Amphibia; order Caudata; family Ambystomatidae; genus Ambystoma; species Ambystoma mexicanum. The sequence goes on from NC_090934.1 coordinate 369,128,781, forward strand.
GCATGTTGTACTGGGGTGCCATCAGCTCTTCTAAACCCCCTTCTCTGCCATTTTATCAGCCCGGAATGGACTGTTGATGTGACGTATGAGCTGTCAGAATATATAGTAACTCTTTTGTCAACACTTTCCTTTAACACCAAAATCAGCGCAACCAATTCCGCTGCCTGAGCCGAATAATGCTGTGGTAATTGCACGCATTTTACCGGGACATACATCAAATCTTCTGTCATCCTTACAACTGCTGCCCCAGTTCTCCTTATCCCATCACTTTGGTTGATTGTTGATGAACCATCAATGTACAAAATCTCCCCTCCTTTAAGTGCATCCTCCTCAACTTGCCTTGTGCATGAGTACGTTTCAATAGTCTGTGTACAATCGTGAGCATAATCACCTTCCTCAACAACTTCCGCTATGAATCTGGCTGGGTTTACGGCACTGCATCTGAATATTGATAATTTGGGTCTAGATAAGATGATCTCATAACCTGATGCCCTCTGTGTGGTCAGTGTGGACTTAGGCTTATTCAAAATTGAAAATAGCACATGCTCCACAAATAGTGTGGTGGGGCACCCCATTGTAATCGATGATGATTTCTCCACCGCAAATGCAGCAGCGGCGAGACCCTGTTCGCAAGGGAAATGTCCTAGCATAACAGGGTCCAAGTGACCTCTCTAAAATGCTATTGGCTTGTGTCCCATGCTAGTTTTCTGAGTCAATACTGCTTTCATTACTGCTGAGTCGCAGTGAGAAAAGATGAAAAATTACTGTTCGTAATTTGGGGTGGCTAGTACGGGAGCTGTGGATATGGCGTGTTTCAACTCATCAAACGCCTCCTTCATTTCTCTTGTCCATCCCAATGTCTTGTCCCCTTTGTGTGCTTCTCTCAATGCCTCGAGCAGGGGTCCTATGTATGAGCTGTAATCAAAAACCCATGCTCTACAGTAGTTGCATAAGCCCAGGAACTGCTGCAGTTCCCTCACCGTTTGTGGTTGTGGCGTGTTGGAAAGGCTTGTGCTCTTTGTAGTGCAATCTTTCTTCCGTGCTGGAATATTAGTTGACCAATGTATAGTACCTGTTCCTGACAGTACTGTAACTTTTCCTTGTCTACCATGTACCCCTTTTCAGCTAACACTGTCAGCATTTTCACTGAGTCCTCCCTGCACCTCTCCTCAGTTGTGCTGCAAATTATTATATCGTCAACATATTGCAGCACCGTACTTTTCAATTCAATGTTCCCCAAATCCATCTGTATTACTCTGTTGAAAATTGAGGGTGACTCGCAGTACCCTTGTGGTAACCTTGTGTGTTTCCATTTTGTGTTCCTGTATGTGAAGCTTGTCAAGTCTTGTGAATCTGGGTGCAGAGGTATTGACAAAAAGGCATTTTTGAGGTCAATCACGGTGAACCGTGATGCCTCTGCCGGTATTCAACATAGTATAGTGGCTGGGTTTTCTGCTATGGGGTTTTCTGCCTCTACAATGTAATTCAAGGGCCTGAGGTCCTGGATGAAACGCCAAGACCCTCCTTTAGCCTTGCGCACTGGTACACGGCCGTGTTACATGGTGATTCTGATGGTACCAATATGCCATTATTTATCAGGGCTGTTGTGGTTTCGTATATGCCCTCATCTGCCTCTTTTGATAGTGGGTATTGCTTCACTCTAGGTAGTATTGCAGCCTTTTCAGCTTTATTTTTACTCCTCCAATACTATTTATGCAGCCCACGTCATAGGGACTGGTGGTCCACAGTGATGCTGTAACCTTAGCCATATCTTCCTCGTAAAATGGCACTGGGGTAGATGCAGGTGCCTTGACTGCCATGGCCATTTTCTGTGCCACTTATTTGTACGTTACTCTTAGCCAAATGTCTACACTCATCATAAATACCATCTCTCCTTCTCCCCTGTCTTCTGAAAAGAGCTCTTCATCAGACACCTGGGTGAGCCTGCATCCCTCACCCAGGCCTATCACTGCTCTCCATTCTCTCCCTTCCCTGTCTTGGACATGTACTGCGATGTAATCAGCAGTTGCTATGATGCTCTCGATGCTCACCGAAATCACCTTCCCCTCTGGTTCACTAGCTGGTGTCTCAGGCCTGAACAAATATGCTTCTGGCCTCCTCCAAATCTTTCCTTCTATTCCTGGCATCCATGCAAATGCCATGTCTGTTCTATATTGGAACAGCTCGCCATCCACAGGCTCAGCTCGAGCTACTGTCTGGCCACAGTACGCTTGCAGTATTTGTCGTGCAGTAAGCATGTTTATTCCTGGTGTGGAGCAAATTATTCCATTCTCCGTGAAGGAGATTGTCATATTTAACCTGCTCATTATGTCCCTTCCAAGTATGTTCAATGGCGACTCCCTTGAATACAGGAGTGGGACAGACATGTCATAATCGCCTATAGATAAGGAGATGTTATCAGTAAAGGGAACCAACCCTCTAGCCCCAGAAAATCCTTGGGTGTTCATGGCCTCACCTGACATTTTAAATCTAGCCTCCCTTATGCAAGACCTGGTTGCCCCAGTGTCAACAAGGAAGGAGAATTTTTTGTCAACTATAGCTACCTCAATGCGTGGTTCCTCCGCACTGTTAGGTGTTATCGACAGGATGGGACACACCAAGGACGTCTGTGGGCTGTCCTATTGTGGGTACAGCGACTGACCGCTTCCTGTGTAAGGGTTGTGTCCCAAGATAGTCACCCTCACCAACTGTGTTTGTTACAGCTGTGTATCGATGGGGGTTAATTTATGGTCCTGTATTTGAGTGAGCTGTTGTACTGGTTGTACTTGGTGTTGTTGTGTTATTGCCACCTGTTGCTGCGGTGGTGAGTATGTCTGCAACTGTTGTTGTGGTGATAATTGCTGCTGTGTGCTGCTCTGTTGTGTTCCCTGCAGTTGTTGGTAACCTTGCTGCTCCCTCATAGGCCCTTGTGGTCCTTGTTCCCCCCATACTGCTGGGGAGGGTCTCATTCTACACGTACGCGACATGTGTCCTAACATTCCACAAACCCAACATACAGGTGGTTCCCTGGCCTGCCATGGGAAACTCCCTGCATTGTCTTCGTACCCTTGTTGCCCATTGGGGTAGTAGCTCCGAAGTCCTCCCCCTTGCTGTTGTGCAGGTTGGCCATATCCCCTCCCGCTCATCATTCCGCCCCTTCCCCTGGTGTTGTTATAATATCCGTTTCCCGGTAGCATGTACCCTCCTCCTATGGGAGCCGTGTATGGTGGGGGTGGTGGCATCTGTTGTGTTATAAGTGGTGGTGGTTGTGGTAGTGGTGCTATTTGTAGCTGTGAAGGATCCTGTGCAGCCACTACTTGCGTGGGGTTTGGTGTCATTGTTGTTGGTGTAGTTATTAGTGCTCCTTCCATTGTATACTTAGTTAGTTTTTTTCTGCACTAATTTTGCCTCTTCTGCTTTCCTATCTTCTTCCTTTTGTTTCATCTTTTCTTGCCACATCCTACAATGGTGTACTATTGTTAATTGTATTTCCGGCTAGGCCTTAGCTTCCATTCCCACAATCTTCTTCAGTTGTCTTTGTACTGCCTTCGGAAGCCCTTGTACTAGTATGTGGTGAAAAATTGCCGGTGTCTTGTCCCATTGCTCTCTAGTTTCCAGGCGCCACTTCTCCTGAATCTCCTGGATATAATCAACAGGATCTTCGTTCCCACGCATCTTGCGTGACGTAATTGCTCCTATATCTGATGTGTCTGGATACTGTACCCTCAGAGCTTGCCATAATGCATGCCTGCAGTTCGCAAATGGCGCCCCGTCATGTGATGTGTTCGTTATTGTAACTCTGGGGAATCCTGCCCTCTTCCAAATGTCGTCTGCCGCGTCCCCCAATATTGATATTAATAGACCCTTCACGTCTCCTACTGCTAGTGTCTGTCCTGCGGTGTGTTTTTCCATCTCGTATATCCATTTCCCCGCTCCTCCGCTTAGTGATGGGAGCCTGCACTTTATATTTTCCTTATCGGCATGCTTCCAAGGGACGTATTGTGGTCTAACCCCTCCCCTCTCCAATAGTGGCATTAAATTGTACCCCATCTGTCCCCTTAGTTGTCGCGGAGTGGAGTCCGTATACTCCTCCTCTTCCTCTGTGTCAACTAGATCATCTGCCATGTCCATATTACCGCTGCTTGTCGTAGCTTCTCCTTCCTTTCTCCCCCTTTTCCTATTGCTTTCTTGGTTTACTGCAGGTGTGTGTGTCCATTCTTCCTGCCTGCGTCCCGGGAGGTCGCTGAGCCTGCCGGCATATGGGGTATGTTCAGGAGCGGGTGTGGGTGGGCGTGTTGGCATAATGATGCGGGTGTAACTGCACGTGTTTGCCCTCCTGCCACTTCTCTTTCTTGCTCCTTACTTCCCTTCACTTCTTCCTTCTTTTTACATGCCCAGGGTGATTCCCTGTTTGTGCGTGTAATGTAAAATTTGCCTAAACTCTACCTACCACCACTTATCTCTTCTCCCCCCACTCCCTCTTCTTCTTCGCTGCAAAATTCATCCAGGAGCGATAATCCCCAATCTGTCCTTTTCCGCCTGATCGTCACCGTTTTTAAGTCTATTAAATCCGTTCCTTCCTGTTCTCCTTTATCAGTTGCTCCCCTTTGCGCTGATGTCGTAGCTACTTCTGGATCCCGACGCACATATGTTCTTACCCCACTCCCCCTTTCCTCTCTCTTCTTTCCTCTTCCTTCTTTTCCACTATTTCACCACCTATTTCCTCTCTTTTCTTTTTCAATTCCTCCATCACCTCATTACTTACCTTCTCTAATATCCGTTCTTCCTCTCTCCTCCTTTCCCATCTCTCTCTTTCTCTCTCCAATATAGTTTCTATTACTTTACCTTCTTCGTATTTCCTTGTGCTCTCGGAGACTATTTTCTTCTTCCATAGTTCCATTTCCTTTTCTTTCTCTTCTTCCTCTCTTTTCCTGTCACGCTGTGCGGCTCGGGATACCCTTTCTGCTATTGCCTTCATTCTCTCTGCTTCCCTCTTCCTTTCTTCAGTTCACTCCTTCATTCTCTCTAACTCATCCCTACTTTCCTTCCTTTCGATCCTTCTTCCTCATGCCTCTTTCTCGAGCAGTTTAATCAGTGCACTCCGCTCATCCCTTAATTCAGCCAATCGTTCCTCCAACATCTCCTCCTCTTCTTGTGACAGCTCCCCGTCTCTCGTGTTACCTTCCTCACCTCTTATTCCAGTGCTACCCACGTCGTCCTTATTCATTCTCCTTACCACCTCTTTTTCTTCTCCTGTTAATGTCCCCCGCAGCTTTAAGAGCACCTGCGCTGCTACCCACTCGTCGTGTCCTATGTTTGGAATGGGTTCTTCGCTGTTCTTCCCTTCCTTTGTGCACATCTTCGTGCAAGTCGAACCTACCGTGCTTGTCACCTCCTCCCGCCCCCGGTAGCTACATGTAGTTGTATATGGTGGTTGGCTGTACGTGGGGTTCGAATACCCCTCAGCTGCCGTTAGTTGTTGCCTTGCTGCTTCTCGTAGCTCCGTCAAAGGATGTAAACTACCTTCCTCCTTCTTCACTACTTTCGTTAGGGGCATGTCGTCGGTCCCTTCCTTCTTTACTTCTACTTCATGTACAGTGCCAGGCCTTTCATCCCCCTTCCTGTCTCTTGCCGCGCACTGTGCGCTACTGGTTGCCTTTTCCCCCGTTTCCCTCTTCCTCCTTAATCTCCTTCCCCTCCTTTGTTTCCTTGCTCCCCTTTCCTTCTGTCATCCCTTCCACAGTGAAAATCCCGGTTGGCCCTGGTCGGGACCCCTGGAACATCCTCCACAAATTAAACACCTCCACGTGATGTGCCAACTTCTTTCCTTTGTACGTGTTATGTATGTGTGTCAGCAGTGAGTGTTGGACGTATGGGTCAAAACTGCCGTTAGGCGGCCAGGGTGTTGCCATTTTGTTGTCTGTCCCTTGTGTCCATTCTATGCTATATTTGATGAGTTTTTCCCTATGGGGTAATAGTGTTTTACAAATATGCTGGAGGGGGTAGGCAGGGTATTCCCCACCCTCCCGATCCTAACCCGTATGTCATGGTTACACTGTGTTTTTAGCTCCCTTCAGTACAGCTGTCGTTACCTGGCCCCGTAGATTGGGGACTTTCGACCGTCCGCTAAAAGTAAAACAGCCAAATATAACAATTACAAATATACAGTCTTTTTCCTCTGTTTGTTTTCTTCCTTGATACCGTTACGGCCCCCTGCTGCCATGGCGCACAAAGCCCCCTGCGGCTGCGTGCCCTGTGTGACGTGCTTGTACAGCGTGGCCGGCGTTCTTCATGCGCGGTCACTTCCCCTTTCCACCTGTCCCATATTTGGGGTGGCCAGCGGTCTCTGTGCGCACCCCCCCACCTCCCTCACCTCCGTTTTACTGCCCTTGTCCTCGGTTTACTTCCCCACCACCCTTCAACAACGCAATGTGGTCAAGGTGTCCTATGAAGGCCCTACGGGTGAGGTCACCAACCTCTTTCAACAACTACCGGTAAGATCTTTACACTTCAAGAGAGCGCGCAATAAGTTTTAACCGCTTGTCCCCGTTAACCCCACAGCTGTCTTCTTGTTACGCCCGGAACAAGGTAACCAACAATACACTCTTATAATCGGACTGCGCATGCTGCGTCGCTTCGCGTGTGACACGCCCCTCGCCGGGAGGGCTTAACCAGCCAATTATCTTCCGTACTTGGAACAATCCAGCTACCCCCTACAGGAAAACGTCATCTATCTATCGAGTTTCACTGCTCGATCAATAGGGATCCTCATCTACTCATTGATCGAAAACGCCAATTCGTAGGAAAGCCACACACACACCCCCTCTACAGGTGGCCACGATCTAGACCAATCAGTGTCTATGGGAAACCGCATGTGGTGCCTTCTGGCTCCACCCACCCTTCTTCCATGACGTGGTAGAGGACGGCTCTCGTGCCTGTCCCGTTACCACTCACTTGTCTATCAACACTAATTGATCAAATCTTCGCCACACACCTTAATAACACCTCCCGCCGCCCTTATTACAACTCCTCCCCCTTCCCTCACAATCTCACGTTGCTTGTTGGGTGTGACATACTCACCAAGTTCTCTTGACGCGGGGCCGCTCGACTGAGTGCACCCCTCCAAGTGGCTCGCCACCTCCCCTCGTCTGGACCATGTCTGGACACTCGCCAACCTCGGGCTGGATACTTCTCAACCGGCCCCCGAGGGCCAATATCCGGATTGCGCTGTCCTGTCTTCTCGCAGTTCCGCGATGGTCCTGTAGTCCTCAAAAAGGGGGCAGCGGCAGAGAGGGCGGTGCCACCGGGCCTCCTCGCAACGAGAGGCCTTGGAAAAATAAAAACTGAAAAGGTAGACCTTAAACAGATCTCAGCAGTGCCTCCAACTTGTCGGGGTGATTATCCCGGGGTCGGCTGAGCCGTCCGCGAACCTCCGGGCTGGGAGGCCCCAACTCCTCCCGTGCTTCCCAAAATGAGTATGAGACACACACAAGAAGCAAGGTGGTTCTGCTGTTTATTATAACAACGGCAGGGATGGGTCTTGGATCGTACGTGTCCGTCCAGACTCTCAAACTTAGTGGGGCTCGCAGGCCCTTTTTACAGCAGTATGACGCGCTACTTGCGTCACCTGGGAAAGTTAGCAAAAAACCTATTGCCACTTCGGATTGGTTCCTTGAGTTGTAGGGTTAGTATAGGATACTAATAGAGAAGAATATTAGTGGTTAAGGATGAGTCAGGTGGTATACTTGGGCTGTCCCTTATATTAGATACTTGAAAATCGTTACACAAAGACCCCTGATGATTGGCTAATGTTAGTGGCGTCAGTGATGAGTCCCCCCATGTTCTGATTGGTCCTCTCACGAGCCCCCAAGCCTGGGACCATTGTCGTTCCCAGCTCGCGGTGTACCTGTCAGTAGCAACAATGTGTAACTATGTGTTTGTGCAGACAATGTACGGGTTTGCTCATAGGCTTGTGAGCAGGTCATTCCCATCGCCATAGGTGTCCATCTTGCCATCTCGCTGTTGCAACCTGTGTCCCAGACGTGGGACCCAGGCGACTTCTGTCTCGTGGGTCTGGCACCTTGTCAGATCGGCTTGGTCACGTGTGGAGAGACCGTAGCTGGAGCGGAATTCTGCACATTTAAAGTTGTATTTCACTTCTGTGTGCTTGGCTTTGCTTACAGGTGTGACCTTGGTGCCGGCTGGTAGCATAGGATTTGCAACATCGCGCCCTTGCTACGAGCTCTCGCTGGGCTTGTTCTGCATGATCAGCACTTGTATTCTTGCTCATACAGTCTTCATGGTGAGGATCTTGCTTGCGGCCTACTCGGGCCTAGTTCATGGGTGGGGATGCAATATTATGTCTACATTATGGTGTCATCACGAGGCGAGAGGTGGGAGAAGCCTCAGCAAGCGTATACGCGAGTTCTTCAGGCGTCTTGCGTTTCTGCATTACTATAAAGGGGCCTATGTGAAAAATAACAAAGATGCGCGTCAGTGGGTGTGTCAGTCACCTACGTCATAGCACTGAATATGTTCGTGTAGGCTGGTGCGTGAGTGACCAGTGTGCATGGTGGCACGTGTGTTCTCGGCAGTTGGCTAGGTCGTTGTGGCATCACTAACGATGTGGGTGCTCGTGGCTTTTGTCTTAGTCAAGTTCATCCATGCTGCAGGTGTCGGCTTGATTCGGACAGGCTGGTGGGCATATCCTTATGTTCTTGAACCAGGGTATTTTGTCATCTGGTAGATAGACGAACTCCTCCCGTGGTGGGTGCCTGGGCCGCGATCCTCTAGGCCATGGTCGCGATGAGATTTGGGGGAGCTTGTTCTCCCATTCTCCTGCTTCACTTTTAATGTAATGAGGCCCCCCATCCCATACTTGGACCTGGCAAACATGGGGACGCTCTCCTGTAAGATCGCAGGCAGAGAGTATGTCCTCGAAATACTTTTGGGGGGGGTGCGACAGTTATTTGCAATTCTGGTGTTTTATTTGTTCTTCTTTCTGTGTTATTAGATTTCTGCTTCCAATTGTAACTACAGAAGGAGAATACACTCCTTTTGTAAGAATAGGATTTTATTCTCAGATAACCCCTTATTTAGCTTATGTTTGCAAAATCGATAAGAAAAACCTATCATTACATTTTGTGGAATGTCCTTAAAATTCCAGCATTGTATATATTTTTAAGTGCGTAGCATTGGCCAAGTTGAGTGGTATCATTTTGCAATGAAGAGTGGGAATATGCTTATGGCAACAGTCAGTCTCAGGAATGCAGCAAAGCAGAATTCTCCACCAGGGAGTTTGGGGGCGGGGCGTCCCCTTAGTGTCAGAAGCAGTCATTCATTTGAGCAAAATGTTAGTGGAGACCCTCGAATAAGACCATTGACCCCGTGCAGGCTGTAATGCTGCCTCATAAACACAAAACAACTGCATATGGTTACACTGTTAGAGAGGAGAGTGTGTGTAGTAGTCCGCCTGTCGTGTCATATATGGAGTGCCTGGCTGCATGCATGGAATCTTGCACTGGAACGTCAATAGAGTGGTGTGTGAGTACTAAGTAGGATGACAACTTACATGCATGCTCACCTATGGATCCAGCGTTTGGTGTCATGTGTGCCATGCCAAAGAGCAAGGTCATTTCCCTGGCGACAAGAAGGTCTTCTGAAAGGAGGTGGAGAGCTGTGGAGTGGGGAGCTGCGGAGATCTTGGCAGCCACTCCACGCCCCACAAGTAAGGAGCGGAGGCCAGATCCAATGGTGCCAGTGCAGAGTATCAGGTGCCAGCTAGAGGGAACCAGACCAAAGGTACCAACTGGGAGGTCCAAGTGTACAACAAATGTGGGGGAACTAAATTCCCCGACCACCTCTGCTCCCATGCGACTCCAAACCCATCCTCACACCCCGCCATGGAGATGTAAACGGCATACCTGGTACTGTCTTTGCTCCAATCCACCCCCATTGCTGCATTTCATAACTGTACAACCAAGACTGAAAGAAACAAAGTGAAAGAAAAGAGCATCTTAACTGACTGCCATTACATTCAGACATTGTTGCCCACAGCATGCAGCTCTATACACCCTCCCCTTTCTAATGCCCGCCATTCAAACCTGGTAAGGGACATGCCAAAGGCACAGCTGTATGCACAGGTAGTGGGTGGGTGGGAGCAGTAGTGGACTGGCCTATAGGGAACTATTTCTCGGTAGGGCATTCCACCCTGTGCCTCTTTTGTGTGGTATTTCGACATTTTCTCATAGGAAAAGGGTTGGGCTTGCTGAAAATGTGTAATATGGGGCCCCTATAAAAATTATTTCCAGTGCCTATTTTGTATCCCAGTCCACACCTGGGTGGGAGCAGTGTCTTTATTCTTTGGCATAATGATAGTGTCGCAAAAACGCAGAGGTGCTGATCACTGTCAGAGCAAGACAATGTGACGGTCGGGAATGGGTTTGTGTCCCAAGGAGGTAACGAAAATAATATCTACAAGATAGCTCACCGAGACGTGGCATGCTCACCGGGACGTGGCATCAGAGCAGATCCACCAAGGCTGATGTTCCAGTCCCAGTATGGTGGCAGCAAAAAAACAAATGTGCCCTTCCCTGATGTCAGGAACGGCTCTCAGCTGATAAAATTAAGGGAATGATGGCTAATTTGACCAAAAGTAGAGGAACGCTGTACCCTTTAGTTCCTGTCCACTTCAACCTCTGGAGCAGAACCGCGGTTAGGGCTGTGGGGCATCAGATAGGGTGGGCCACCTCAAAAGGAAAGAGCTGCAAGAGAGAGCGAGGTGCCTGCTACAGGGAGCAGCATTGCATAGAAGGTGAGATCCAGGGTGTGGGATGCAGTTGTCCTCTCTGGTGGCAGCTGAGTCCATGCTGCACTGCCTCAGGTCATTCAGGGAGGCCCGTGGTTCCAGTGGTTGAGTGGCAGACCCGGGGACACCAGGGACGGCCAGTAAGGGGTTTTCAATGCATGTCTGTTGTATAGGAAGTTAGAGCAGATGAAAGTACTGTTTCTACCTTGGCCCGGAAACTGGTATAGAATGAGTGGTTTGGAACATGGAGCCGCATCGCTTCACAGCCTGACTGTGGAGTTTAAATATATGTCCTACTGGGGGTTAGTCCATGCCTTGTTGGAACTGCTGCAATGAGTTTGGGTGATTATAATTAAGGAGTAGCAGTCTGGTGTTTTTAGGTGTCACGAGGCCTGTGTTTGGCAATTTGCTGCTGTCTTTTTTCTTCGGACCAGTGTTAGAAATGTACCAAAAAGTAGTGGAGCTGTGACCCAGTCAGGGGACAGAGTAGGAAGGAAAGGAGCAGCACGCAACACATTTTTCAAGAGTTGCAACCATGCTGATTGACATCCAATTGAGATCTAATTTTAGCTGTAACTTCAATAGGGTGCTACGATGGAGAAGTTTGCTTTATCTTCACAAAGAACAGCTCCAGAATGGTGACAAAAGCAGTGGAACTGTTAACAGTAACAGCTAAAAGCAGTGGCACACCGCTCCTCCGCGTTCCCGCTCACTTCGACCACCTTCTGACCCTTTTCCCGAATACTGAGTGGGTTGGGGTGAAGAAACAAAAATCCTTGCATCTACTCAGGATCCAAAGCCATAATGACAGATCGCGTTGAGCATGATAGAAAAAAGTACCTTATCGTTGAAATAAAAAGAATATAACTCATTTAGGGTTGACAATATTAATCATGTCTCCCAAGTCCAAATATGAGGTGTGGGATTTGATTTCGTACATGTATGACATGCATTACGCTTGCGCTTAGTTTTTATCAGTGTTTTATAGGAGCATCTTTTGTGTATGATGTCAGGTTTCATTATACTGCTGCCTTCCTCTCGAAGAACTCCCAGGATTCCAGTGCAGGGATGCAGCATGCCCAGCTTCATGAAGGACACAGGAGTGACAAGAGTATAAATCACGTGGACTATGAAAGTACGGTTTCTGTTTGTAAACAAGGACGATTTGTTCATGAATTGCGGTCTTATTAACAAGTGTGTGTAAGGAATTCAAGTTCCTAGCGGCTTTTTAATGTAAAAAGACAACGAAACTCAAAGATAAAAAAAGTGATTGGAAATGTGGCAGTTTATGAGGGCTAGTGAGTAACCAGAATTACAGGAAAGGGTCAGTAGTGGTTAGGGCCTCAGTTACTTGCCATAAACCAGACATTGTTTCGAGTGACTTTTGTTATCCGTACATGTGCATCTCAAAGGCACCTGCACTTCCCACAACTGGCTGCTCAACATTTACCTGCATTATGAAAACAAAAAATAAATAAAAATATGATGCGCTCCAAAGCAGAATTTCCATAACGACTGCTTGTTTGACACTCCATGATCTGTTGAACTCGTTACTCTCACCACACATAACAGCATTCTCTGTGCCAGTCTCCAAGTTTCTGTAAAAGGAGGTACATATAAGTATGCTGTGAAGTCTATAAAGTCGCAGGAGAGTTTACAGAGATCTTAGATGGGCCCTTTTCATGTCCTACTTTACTCTCTTGAACCTATAAATGGACAATAACACTACCAGGAGGTTACGGGAATTCAAAAGCAAACTGCATTCTCTAAAAGCCAGTGCATGCAGGACATCACCTCTGCGTAGTGCGTATTTTGTTCTAATAAGAGTGACTGCTCAAGCAGTGAGAACAGTGAGCAGTAGCTTGTCAACGTTAGCCGGTGTATGGGAATTCAGATCTGTCTCCCAAGCTTTCAATTGCAATGTGGGTTAGTACTGTGCAGGAGAAGAAGAGAAGGGATGTTCTTCTGCCAATAGAGTGAATTGATCACAAAGAAACAGGTGCACTCCATTTACTAAAGGAGATGGCATTAATCTTCGCGGACGTCTCTTCCTCGGGTGTGGTGCATTCCACAAAGTAGTTAGTCTCACTACTTATTTTTTTGGGACTGATGCCCTAGTGCTCACTTGAAAATCTTGAGAGCATCTGTCCAACTTGGGATCACTTGAGGTATACTAGTAATGTGCTGGACAGGCTTAGCCCTACCAGCTAAACTATTAATCACATGAATCGAATTTTCCACTGATTTGAGGTGTTGCTCTGCTCCCAGTACGATGTGAAATACTGCAGCCTGTGCTGTAAAAAACAACAAACCCTGCTACAAATCACCAATGGGAGAAGTGTCCATAGTTCAGGAGATTGGACCCTGCAGTTTGTGAGAGACATGCAATATCACGAGTGTGCATTAATGGGATGGATTCAAGATAATGCACATTTTTGCAAAATATCGACATTATCCCCAAACAGTTGAAGATCACGGAGAAGGATTTATTTGACTACATGTTGTAGGCAGATGGCAATGGGAGAGTGTATGGTGCAAACGGGGCATTAGGGTGGACATCCCCATTTAATGAATAATGAGGCTGAGTAAGTATTCTGCACATTGGTGTTGTGTTTGTGGGGATTTTCTTCGAATCCAGGAGATCTTTGCACACATATTCCCTGTGCATTCTATAGGATATATTTATGGGGAAATAATTAATGCAGGGAGTTCATTCCACCCCCAATCAATAGCACCACACCAATTGATCACTGACTTAGATTCTTAACTAACTCTGCCTTTGAAACATATAACACCACAATATCCCCTCACCCCTTTTGCACTAGGAAAGCCAAGAACTAGGCCAGTGTGCAGAAATAATTGAATTCATTTTCCTTGAATTAATAGACAATACTTGTATTTACACAATGATATCAAGAAGCATAACCTCACTCTTTGGCACAAAACCTTTCCTTCTAGACAATGCTATAAATACCAATACATTGAAAATAGATGTTTTTTTTCCAAAAGAAAGATTGCAGAATCTCTAGGACACAACAACACGTGCGTTGTTAATTTCTGATCTCTGGTCCCCACTGGTCACATGCAAAGAGAAACTCAGGTCTAGAGAATACTTCAGATATTTTGGTCTCTCACAAGAGTACCCCTAACGTAAAGGTAATCAATGCATCATCCTTTGACGTGACAATTTTATACGACAATGCAATTGGTAGCTGATCTAACTTAGATACGTGTACCGCTTTTCTATTGGGCAAAAGAATAGACTTGCACAGTGCTCTTTATTACTGACATTCCATTGATAATATACTCTTCTCATCATAGAATGAAAGCCTTTCCTTTGCCGCCAGATAGTGAGAATGTTCCCATTCAATTTGGAGTTCCTCGTTCTCTCTATATTTAGACTGAGTGTGCTTTTAAAACCAGCTACGTTCACTTTAATTAACCATGAAGACACTTTTCTGAAAAGCAGATCCAGAGATTCAGTTTAACATTTGGACCGCTCTGCGTTAATGCAGGCTCCAGGGAGTGTTAAACAGTTGGGAATTTCGTTTTTAAATGCAACCCTCCCCTTCAGGGGATAGTTGGGATTGGCAACAATAATGTAGGTGATACCCAATTACTTTAAAAGACTATGGGGCTCATTATGAGTTTTCCAGTAAAACGGCACACTGTTATTACTGATACCGCAGGTCATTCACCAGAATTACGGCGTATAATGAGTTGTTGGACATGCACACACACCCCTGCCAGAAAAGGTAATACCGGCAGGTATTACTGTCAAAACAGCCATTTGGCCGGTAGTACTGGCCGATTTGTACCAGTAATACCGATAATGCCATCAAAACTGCTGGAATCACTGGCACTGAAATAATGTCACCACAAAAGTGATGGGTGGGAATTTTTGAATGAATCTGAACCACTGGCATTGCTCTGGGCAACCTTCCACACCACCGTTTTGTAGCCCGTCTGCACCATTGCAAAAGGGGTCGAACCATATGCAAATCAGTCAGGTACTGCCACCAATGGTAGCAGCCCAGCCCGAATTGCTAGGCCAGGTACACTCTGCACAGAAAGACAAGCAACCCCAGACATGTTTCGGCCTTGTTGGGCCTCCTCAGTGAGATGCAGCTTGGTTCCCTATGGCACAGCGAGCAAGGGGCCCACATCTGGGCATAACCTCTCTCACATAGTGAGACAAACTGTAACCACAAAAGTGATGGGTGGAAGGTTTTGAATGAATCTTAACCACTGGCATCGCTCTGGGCAAACCTTCTACACCACCGTTTTTTAGCCCGTCTGCACCAATGCAAAAGGGGTCCAGTCATATGCAAATCAGTCAGGCACTGCCACCAATGGTAGCAGCCCAGCCTGAACTGTTAGGCAAGGTCCCCTCTGCACAGAAACACAAGCAACCCCAGACATGTTTCGGCCTTGTTGGGCCTCCTCAGTGAGGTGCAGCTTGGTTCCCTATGGCACAGCGAGCAAGGGACCCACATCTGGGCATACCCTCTCTCACATAGTGAGACAAACCATAACCACAAAAGTGATGGGTGGAAGGTTTTGAATTAATCTGAACCACTGGCATTGCTCTGGGAAACCTTCTAAACCACTGTTTTTTAGCCCTTCTGTGCCATTACAAAAGGGGTCCAGCCATATGCAAACCAGTCAGGTACAGCCACCAATGGTAGCAGCCTAGCCTGAACTGCTAGTCCAGGCCCCCTCTGCACAGAAACACAAGCAACCCCAGACATGTTTTGGCCTTGTTGGGTCTCCTCAGTGAGGTGCAGCTTGGTTTCCTATGGTGCAGCGAGCAAGGGACCCACGTCTGGGCATACCCTCTCTCACATAGTGAGACAAACTGTAACCACAAATGTGATGGGTGGAAGGTTTTGAATGAATCTGAACCACTGGCATTGCTCTGGGCAACCTTCCAAACCACCATTTTTTGACCGTCTGCACCATTGCAAAAGGGGTCCAGCCATATGCAAATCAGTCAGGTACAGCCACCAATGGTAACAGCCCAGCCTGAACTGCTAGGCCAGGTCCCCTCTGCACAAGAACACAAGCAACACCAGACATGTTTCGGCCTTGTTGGGCCTCCTCAGTGTGGTGCAGCTTGGTTCCCTATGGTGCAGCGAGCAAGGGAACCACGTCTGGGCATAGCCTCTCTCACATAGTGAGACAAACTGTAACCACAAAAGTGATGTGTGGAAGGTTTTGAATGAATCTACAACACTGGCATTGCTCTGGGCAACCTTCCACACCACCGTTTTTTAGTCCGTCTGCACCAATGCAAAAGGGGTACAGTCATATGCAAATCAGTCAGGTACTGCCACCAATGGTAGCAGCCCAGCCTGAACTGTTAGGCCAGGTCCCCTCTGCACAGAAACACAAGCAACCCAGACCTGTTTCGGCCTTGTTGGGCCTCCTCAGTGAGATGCAGCTTGGTTCCCTATGGCGCAGCAAGCAAGGGACCCATGTCTGGGCATACCCTCTCTCACATAGTAAGACAGACTGTAACCACAAAAGTGATGTGTGGAAGGTTTTGAATGAATCTGCACCACTGGCATTGCTCTGGGCAACCTTGCACACCACTGTTTTTTAGTCCGTCTACACCATTGCAAAAGGGGTCCAGCCATATGCAAATCAGTCAGGTACTGCCACCAATGATAGCAGCACAGCCCAAACTTCTAGGCCAAGTCCCCTCTGCACACAAATACAAGCAACCCCAGACATGTTTCGGCCTTTCTCATGCAGAAGGGATGTGACCTAGCAATTCGGGATGGCTGCCCCTTTTGGGGTAGGACCAAGCCTGATTTTCATATGGTTTCCCCCCTTCTGTAATGGCTTGGCAGGTTGCAAAAACGATGGTCTGGAAGGTTGCCCAGAGCTGTGGCTGTGGTCATGATTCATTCAAAACCTTCCAGCCATCACCTTTTTATTTTGCTAAAGTCACCCCGAGTGGGACGGGTATACCCAGAAGTGGGTCCCGAGTCTGCCAGGCCTAGAGACCCATGCTACTCCTCACTGATGATGCCCAACAAGGCTGAAACATGTCTGGGGATGCTTGTGGTCTCGTACAGAAGGGATGTGACCCAGCAGTCTGGGATGGACGGCTCCTTTTGGGGTAGGACCAAGCCTGATTTGCATAAGGTTTTTCCCTTTCTGTAAAGGCTTGGCAGGCTGAAAAACAAGGGTCTGGAGGGTTGCCCAGAGCTGTGCCCGTGGTTATGATTAATTCAAAACCTTCCAGCCATCACCTTTTTGTTTTGCTAAAGTCACCCCGAGTCGGACGGGCATGCCCAGACATGGGTCCGAAGTCTGCTGGGCATAGAGACCCACTCTACTCCTTAATTAATGTGCCCAACAAGGCTGAAACATGTCTGGGGATGCTTGTGTTCTCATGAAGAAGGGATGTGACACATCAGTTCGGCATGGACGGCCCGTTTTGGGGTAGGACCAAGCCTGATTTTCATATGGTTTTTCCCCTTCTGTAATGGCTTGGCAGGCTGAAAAATGATGGTCTGGAGGGTTGCCCAGAGCTGTGCCGGTGGTTATGATTAATTCAAAACCTTCCAGCCATCACCTTTTTGTTTTGCTAATGTCACCCGAGTGGGACTGGTATGCCCAGACATGGGTCCCGAGTCTGCTGGGCCTAGAGACCCACGCTACTCCTCACTGATGATGCCCAACAAGGCTGAAACATGTCTGGGGATGCTTGTGTTCTCGTGCAGAAGGGATGTGACCTAGCAGTTTGGGCTGGACTCCCCCTTTTGGGGAAGGACCAAGCCTTATTTGCATAGGGTTTATCCCCTTCTGTAATGGCTTGGCAGGCTGAAAAACGACAGTCTGGGGGTTTTCCAGAGCTGTGCCCGTGGTCATGATCAATTCAAAACCTTCCAGCCATCACCTTTTTTGTTTTGGTTAAATAATGTCACCTCCAGAATGGGAAAACCACCATTGGCCATCTTTAAAACACAATCCACCCCGAATCTCCCATTTCCTGCTGCCATCTAATCCCTGAAGAACTGCCAACAGCATGTCACAGTCAGAAAAAGTCCCAGGTACCAGAAAGTCCAGCTCTACAAGCTGAAATTCACAGATGTGGCGTGCACAGCATTGGTTGATGCAGTGGTAGAGCACTCAGAAGCACTTTTTTTAAGTATGCACAGGAGAACAAGCTTGCAATGGAAGTCTGCCATATGGGCAGAAATGATGGCAAGGATGACAGCTGTGGAGAGTGTTCCCTGCAGTGCAAGGGATTGCCACAAAAGATGGGATGACCTCAAGGCAATGGTCTGCAGCCTAATTGCGAAGCACAGGAGGGAGAGTGGCGCCACAGGAGGAGGCATGGTCGAACCCTCTGCCTCATGTCCTGGGAGGAGAGGACCGGATCCTCCCAGTGCCTCATGTCCTGGGAGGAGAGGACCGGATCCATTCTGCACATGGAGGGTATCAAGGGGGTTGGCATCACAGAGGCAGGAGCAGGGAAACAAGGCGATGGCAGTAATTACAACAGACACCATGTGCAAGCAAATGTTGTGTCCAAATGCATGCATCCCCCAGCAGAGAAGCAACAAATGGGCAAGGGAATCGGTCCAAAAGATGTGAGTCACTGCAAATGACCAGTCAACATACATATGCCAGGGGATGTGGGTAGATGTAGCTATGCACATGCACCGTAGATGAAATATGCAGCCTGACACATGGACAGATGAGAAGCACCCATGTATGCCAAGGGAGGTCATGTCAGATGCCCCACTGCACACACAACAAACTACCTTGGCAGGCCTACAGGCAATGTGCACTCCCACCACCCGCATGGAGGAGCATACATTAGAGCCAACATACCCAAGTAATCCACATGAAATGTGCAGCTGCAGGACACACAATGTCGCATGAGTGTAATGCAAGCCTGCAGACATAACTGCTAGATGACTAACAACATGCCATTCCATTCCCAACAGGAACACAGTCCATGGAGGGTGATGGGATGGGACCCTCTATATATGACACAATAGCTTCCTCCAAACCTGCAGAGGCCACACCCCTTGCCAACAGGGGCACACAGCAGGGCAGGGCTAGCAGGCCACCTCCACCACCAACACCACCATCTCTGTGTACCGCTGAAACGGGCACACCAGCAGTTCCTGCAGTAGTTGCCATCCCCATGCAGTGCTCAGTGGTCCCTCCACTGGCCAGCCAGGTGCCACGCCAGTTGCCAAAGCCACCATCGCTAGGTTTGATCCAGCCCCAGTCAATGGAGAAAGTGCTGACATCCCTCCCGTGCCCAGTAGTGGCCGGGACCCAAGCACTCTCACCTCACCATCGCAGGGCCACCAGGCCATCATGGCAGGGCCCATGTTCCCAAGACTGATGAGGAGGAGGATGATACCTCATATCCATCAGCCTGCTACAGCCCCGGGTCACTTCACATCCCACCACTTCATTATCACAGCTTTGAATGCAATACATGCCTGAGTGTCATTGAAGATCACCAGTCTGCCATGGCCAATCCTGCAGACCAGCACCTTCAAGAAATACGAGCCAGGCATGAGTGCATGCTGGGGTGCAGCTGTACGGTGGCCCGGTCACTTGGACATGCCACCACCACCATTGCCACCCTTGCGCAAAGAGTGTGGGAACATACTGACTCTTCCCCGTTCTCTTTTTTAAAATATATTCATTGGGTATTTATATTGTTCCTAAACAACCAAATGGTGTTTCAAGGCACATCAAGACAGAGAAGGGGGGAGGAAGGGAGAAAAGAAGAATAACATTCCTATGTCTTGAAACATTTGAAACATGCAAGTGCAGTTAACGAGAATGAGAGAAAGGGAAAAGGTGGAGAGGAGGTGAAGGAAGGGTGGGAACAGGGTAGACGGCAAACCATAACATTCCTACTAGGTTGTGAGACAATTCGGTGCGTGCAAGTGCAAAGACAGAAAAGAGGGGAGAGAGAGGGAGGAGGGGAAGTGAAGTGGGGATGAAAAGGTGAAGAAGACAAACAACAGCGTCCTACTAGGTTGCGAGTCAATTCGGAGCATGCCAGTGCATTAAAAGAAAGAGGTGGGTAGGGGAAGAGCATGAAGGGATGAGCAGGGAAGAAGACAAACAATAACATTCCTACTAGGCTGTGAGACAAATGCAGCGTGCAAGTGTAGTTTACAGAAATGAGGGGGGAGGAGGGGAAGAGCGGGATGGTGAGGAAGGGTAATGCTAGGCGGGAGAGAGGCGAAGGGAACATAAAGTGCAAGTGTACAGGTGCACTTGCATTAATGGCTTGAGGGTGCACAAGAGAGTGCTAGAGGAGAAGAGGGAAGAAGCACTGTAGCAAGAAGTGATCACAGAGTCCGCCAAGGCTGGAACAATGGAGGCAATGTTGTCCTTGGAGTTCAAGAGGAGCAGGGGAGTACCTGATGGATGAGACTATCACAGAGCGGGCCCATCAGAGACCCCCAACAGGTGATGAGGAGAGAAGAGGAGAGAGTGGGAGGGAAGGTTAGAGGGTGTCAAGGGAGAAGCACGAAGCAGCTACAACAAACCAGCAATGCAATCTAGAATCAAGTGACCAGGATAAAGGATAAGCCTTAGTGTCAACATACAGCAGAGGAAAGCAAAACACGTAGATACAAATTTCCTGCAAAGGGGAACAAAGATCTGGGTTCCAAACATGCCGCAGTGAAAGCAAACCACCTTGATCCGAATTTCCTGAAAGGGGGAAAAAGGCCTAGTGAACCGTTAGGCCCTTTTAAATGAGGTAGCGCATTGTTAGATGGATGGGGATGCAGAATAACTATTATATCAATAATAAGAGTGACTCAGGAAGTTGGCAAAAGTAAACTGTTTTATTCTCAATTGTCTAAAACAGGGAGTACAATGGGCATCAATGGACGTCTCACATCATAATCTCAATGCATCACATAAAAAATAACACTTTTATAGTGGAAACTCGTCATATGTGACGTCATACTGCGTGGCAAACTATGAAAACGTATTTAGGATTGTGGTTGGTCTACGGAGAACATCTAAGTATACTTTTTGTAGCGGATTGGATTGTGATTGGGTCTCAATAATCAGGTGGACAACTTATACCCACCCTTTGTGCAAGTCATACTCAATATTTGTTGGATACACAACACACTCTGGCTCTCATACTATAGGGCTCTTTAATACATGGCCCTCTATAATTGGTTGGCACGCTGGTACCCTCCTGGAATATTGAACTTGCTAGCAGCACGCAAGCTGGTACCCCAGGTGCTGGTGGGTGGACTTGACCATGCCACCCCACCCAATTAGCCCATCATCACTCATGCCTTCTGCCATTTGAATTGTCTTAGAACTTGGCCTTGCAAAGTATCACTGCTCCTGAGAATAGAAGGCAGTGCGAGCACGTTCTTATCTTCAAGTCTCGGTGCTGCTTGTCCATGTTCTATTTTCATCTACCCCATGTGACAGGACACCGTGTTTTAGCTCCTTCTTTGTATTTTATGATATTAAATGAATAAAACTTGACACTCTTAGTGTCTTTCCATCGCACCTTAAGAAGAGCTTGCCACTCTTCTCACGTTCTTTGTATATCTTTGAATAGATAACCAGTTCTTGGCTGCCCCAACCCTTGACGCTGGGTCAGACAGCCTTCTCGATCATTCCTCGATGTTCAGCTGTTTTCTCTGCTGTGCCATATATTCAGCCCTTCTCTTTCACGGGCCCTGGCTTACTAAAGTTGCAAAATCAAATATCCAGATTCTATACATGTATATATATTGGCGGCACCGCCTGCAGTCTATTGACTATGTTTATCCAGTCCTCATGATTACTTAGTATACTTGCATTGCAGCATCTGTACAGTTATAAAATGGCTTATGTTTTCTTCAGTGCTCTTTGCATGTGCAATCTTCATTGCGCACATGAAAGGTTACTCAATTCTTTATTTCATCATCAGATTCCATAAGATCCATACATTCTCTCCTTTGACCATTCTTCTTAGTTTGTCTTCTTCACCTCATGTGACGCCACCCATCTTCTCTTTCCTGCATCTTTACACATCTTCAGGGATCTCTCTTAAGAGACCGTCATCTTTCTTTGGGTACATCCGACAGGGCTATCTCAATCGATACCTTGTTTCAAAGACCTTTCGCGGTATAGGTATTATTACTGACGTTGTGCATTTCGCAATTTCCAGCTTCCAACATATAGGCAGAATAGGGGCGGGACTTCTGGTAGAGGCATTTGGCTCCTCCTCTACACTAGGTTTCAATACACAGCAGAAAAAGCAAAACACATAGATGTGACTTATCTGGGAGGGCCGAATTGCCTGTAAAAAGACAACAATAGCGGATGATGTACAGCAGACTAAAGCAATTGATAAAGAGAAAGAATAAGAGAGGTGGGACAGTTTAATAGGGAGCAGTAATGGCTGATCCCCCTGCCTGCACCTTCCTTAGCTGGCCGGTCACTGATGATTGACGGCTGTGCTGCATGCTCCCATGGCGAACACAGGCACACACAGTCTGGAGATGCTACTGAAGGAGCTGCCATTTGCCTCAGGGCCCTTTGCCAGAGGGGCTGCACGGGCAGTGATATGATATGATATGATAGTCTATTTATATAGCGCCTATACACAATGTGTTTCAAAGTGCTTCAAGGCAAGGGAGGGAACAAGGGAAAATACAATGACATTCTTACATGCCATGAACAGTAAGGATGTGAAATTAACTATTGTACTCAGCTTGACGACATTTCAGATAGTGCAAGAGCTAAGACATAGATAAGGAAGGGAGAGGGAGAGTGGTAAAGAAATGGAAACAGACAGGCGACTACTGTACGAGGCCTGATGACATTTCTGGTAGAGCAAAACAAAAGGTGAGGGAGAGGGGTGCAGAAAGGGAGGGAAGGAACAAAACAAGCGACTATCGTACTAGACCTGACGACATTTCAGATAGTACTGGAGGCGGGCGGGGGAACTAAGGGGAGGGGGAGGAGACAGATGTGGTTGCTATCATACTAGGTCCAGGGACAATTTTGATAGAGAAAGTGCTTAAAAGAAAGTAAAGGGAGGAGGAGATAGGAACAGGGAGAAAGGGCGAGGAGGAACATAGAGTAAGCAGTCAAAAAGAGTGGAGCAGCAAGAGGGGAGAGTGAATACAATTGCAGAAGTCAGTAATAAAACATAAAGTTGCATGCATGCAAGTCACATCTCGGCTGTATAGGAACATCCCCTCTGTTTGATGGAGCCGGATTGGTTGCTTGACACCTTAAGTGCACCAATTCAGAGCCAGAAGGCCCCCGCTCTAAGGACCGCGCTCGAAGGACCTCACCTGTCCTGTGCCTCAGTCACAGTCTACAAGCCCCTGAGGAGCAGGAGCTTCAGATCACTGCAGGAGCAGTGATACACACACCGGAGTCTGACCAGAGCCTGCTGCCATTATTAGGTAAGCCAGTGGGCTATACCTCGCCATAGCTGGCCGACATCCTAAATTGCATATTACATGCAGATCGTGCCACAACTGCATCCGAAGATGCTGCGCTACATTCTGATTGCCACTATTGCTGAACACCAACTGCACCCAGCTCCTATGAATAGTGCCTCCATTATACAACACAAGGCTGGGGTCCACGCTAAAATGGCCACCACAATACAGCGATTCATATCTCAGCTGTAGAGGAACGTCCCCTCTGTTTGCGGGAGACAAATTGATTGCTTTGCACCTTAAGTGCACCAATCCTGAGCCGGAAGGCATGAGCCGGTCCACCGCTCCAAGGACCGTGCTCGAAGGACCTCACCTGTTCTGTGCCTGTCCATTGCCGTCCGGACCGTCGGCCGGTTTCTCTGCTTCTGTTACCTAGTAAAATCCATATTCACAGTACTCTAGCCCCACTCTCCACCTTCGCCGGCCACCCCCCTGTCAACCTGCTTGACCCAATTCCCTAAGCCACATTCAAAGCGCCACTGTCGTTATCCCACTGCCATAGCTGGAAGCATCCTCCGATTCTACAACAGAGTGCATTGTCTACTGAACCGTCCCAAACTACCCACACTGTCTGCTGCACTCTGAAAAAAGCATTAACCCTTGACGCTGCAAAGACATCCGTACGCTATACACGTGCCCGTTTCAACCAAGTCTAGAGTAGATGTGCCCAACATGTATGCAACGCCCTGACCTTCCTCTGATGCTGTACTAGCCATACGATTTGCTCTCCTGAGCCAATCTTCGTGCCATTGATAACATCATATCCAATGTACTTGTTGATGCTCTCTCTACACTGATTTCATACGTTATGATGTATGTATTGTGTATTGTAGCTGTGCAACACCACTATAAGGCCTACAACCGCCTCACCTCCTGCTTAGCATTAGCCACTTTATCTATTGCCTTTCCTAGTCTAAATCAGCCTACTGTTTGGTCTGCATTGCCTTAAACCCTGCTTAGCACCAGCCACTTGTACTAGAATGCCTCATTTCTGTCTAGCATTAGCTCACTATATTACTGCATTGTTTCAAACTTGTTCAGTATTAGCCTGTTGCATTTAACTGATTCGCCTCAACTCCTGCCTAAAATAAGCCCTCTGTTTTATGACTGCATTGCCCCTAGTCATGCTTAACACCACGCCAAAGTACTTGATTGCCTCAATTTACGTCTAGCATCAGCACATTGTGTCTGCACTGCCTAGCTCCTGTCTGACATTAGCTTACTTTACTTAAGACATCGCCTCCAAATCCTGCCTAGCACTAGTCCAATGTACTTGACTGCCTCTGCTTCTCTGTCCCTTGCTTTAGCAGTAACCTTTCATAATTGAATACACTACCTTAATTCTTGTCGATATAGGCCTCTATAACTGACCCGCACTGCCACAAATCATACCTGCATAAACCCACTCTGACTGATCAGAACTGCTATCGCCTCACTTCAGTAGCTACTTTCCTACAACATGTCACCCATACCGCCCTGCTCCTATGATATACCACCCACACCCTTTCTTCCCACAATTTTAAAATGCACACCTAACCCACATGCCATGACTGCCACATCAGCCCCAGCACCTAGACATACCACCACTATTCCCAAGTCACTTTGTGATGTACAAGCCCTAGCACACCCCATGCCCCTCCACCTGAGAAACCTAAGGCTTGGTACTCGCTGTGCCAACATCTCAGCTACTACCAAAAGGCACCTAGGCAAGCAACCTCACCACTCGCCCCCACCCACCTCTACTCCTATGCCTAAAACCCTCAGCCCCTCTGCCAAAAATAACAACTTCGCCACAGGACCTAAGCCAGGGAACAACCCCACTACCCAAATCCAATGTGCACTCATCAATGCACGGTCCTTGCCAGCCCATGCCACGGAGATCCACGACCTTATCACTGACCTGGATCTAGATATTTTAGCCATTACAGAGACTTGACTACGTGAAGCCTCCGGACAAGCCATCTTCCAAACCCTACCCCCAGGCTACATAATTCTCTGCCAAGATAGAACCTTCAGCAAAGGAGGTGGTGTCGCCCTAATACTCAAGGAAACCCTTAACTGCTATAGCAGACAACTTTGAGGCTCTATCAGTAAAAATATCTCTGTCGCCAAATGACACTATAACTATACATGTAGTCTACCACGCTCCAGGCCCCCTCTTGACTTCCACTTCAACATCACACACCTCTTAGGTGACAACCTTAAAACTAACACAAGAGCCATTCTCCTAGGAGACCTAAATCTTGGCTTCAAAGACCCCAAAGACAAGAAAGGCAAAGCCCTCGCCAAAGCCCTCCTGGATCTAGGTTTTACCCAACTAGTTAACAACCCGACCCACAGCAGAGGATACATATTAGACTGGATAGCAGATAACAATTGTGCTGCTGACATCAGCTCCAACACTCCATGCCCCTGGACTGACCACTATCTACTGCATTTCTTCATACACTCTAAAATCATAGGTAAACTTAGCCCACCCATGCCAGCTACTATGGCAAGGTAAAAAAAATTACTCACCAAGGAAAGGATTCTGCCTCTCCTTGAATCCTCATCTCTAGCACATCCAACATCAAACAACCCCACAGAACTAGCAGATCTCTAAAATGCCACACTCAATGAGGTAGTGGACACTGTAGCCCCATTGGAAAATAAAAGAGCTAAGCACATACTACATGCCAACTCTTGGTTCACTCAAGAACTCCTAGATATACGAACCGCCAAACGGGCATCACTGATCACATGGCAAACACGCACTTCCATGACCACACGAGACACCTACATGGCAGTTGCGAAACAATACAAAAAAGCTATCTCTACAGCCAAAGCGTCCGACCTACAACACTAGAATTGAGAAAGCTAACTCCCAATCCAAAGAGTTATTTGCCATTTATAAGGAGCTGTCTATCCCCCCCACACATATACACAACCAACCGAAAAAATGAAAAATGGTGTAATAACATTCAACATGCTATGTTAGACAAAATCAAAACACTCCAAGCTAAAATCAAGACACAATTCGACAACCTGCCTAAGTGCCATGGCCACTGGACAAGGGTTCAGTCCTTCCTCACCCCCAGGGTCCAAATGGACCCAGTCCTGGTGCCTCTGGTACCAGGCTCATGAAAAAGTGTGCTTTGC